>NC_092788.1:7937538-8541237 GCF_047496795.1 Chiloscyllium punctatum
ACCCCACTCTCTCTGCCACCCCTCTCTCTGTCTCCCCTCTCTCTGTCCCCTCTCTCTCTATCCCCCATGTCTCTGTCCCCCTGTCTCTGTACCCCCTGTCTCTGTCCTCCTGTCTCTGTCCCCCTCGCTGTCTGCCCCCCTCTCTCTCTCTCCCCCCTCTCTCTGCCCCCTCAGTCCCCCTCTCTCTATCCCCTATCTCTGTCCCAACTCTCTGTTCCCTCCTTTCTCTGTCCCTTCCTCTCTGTTCCCCTCTCTCTGTCCCCCTTTTCTCTGTTCCCCCTCTATCTAACCCCCCTCTCTCTGTCCGCTCTCTCTGCCCCCCGTCCGACTCTCTCTGTCCCCCCCTCTCTCTGTCCACCCTCTCTCTGTTCCCCGTGCAGTCTGTCCCGTTCTCTCTGCCCCCTCTGTATGTCCACCTCTGTCTGTCCACCCTCTCCCTGTTCACCCTCTCTCTCTGACCCCACTCTCTCCGACCCAACTCTCTCTTTCCCCCGTCTCTCTGTCCCCCTCTCTCTGTCCCCCTTCTCTCTGTCCCCCCTCTCGTCTCTGTCCCCCGTCTCTCTGTCCCCCTCTCTCTGTCCCCTTCTCTCTGCTCCCCTCTATCTCTGTCCCCCCTCTCTCTGTCCCCCTCTCTCTGTCCCCCTCTCTGTACCCCCCCTCTCTGCCCCCAATCTCCCATCTCACTGACCCCCCTCTCTGTACACCCTCTCTGTCCCCCTCTTCTCTGTCCCCCCTCTGTCCCCTCCCTCTCTGTCTCCCCTCTCTGTCCCCCTTCTCTCTGTCCCCCCCCCCCGTCTGCCCCCCTCTCTCTGTCCACCCTCTGTCTGTTCCCGCGCTCTCTGCCCCCTCTCTCTGCCCCCTCTCTCTGCCCCCTCTCTCTGCCCCTCTCTCTCTGTCCCAATCTCTCTGTCCCCTTCTCTCTGACTCCACTCTTCTCTGACCCCACTCTCTCTGCCCCCTCTTGCTCTGTCTCCCCTCTCTCTGTCCCCCCTCTCTCTATCCCCCATGTCTCTGTACCCCTGTCTCTGTACCCCTGTCTCTGTCCCCCGTCTCTTTCCCCCCTCGCTCTGTCCCACCTTGGTCTCCTGCCCCCTCGCTCTCTGCCCCGTCTCTCTCTGCCCCCTCTCTCTGCACACCCCCTCTCTCTGCCCCCTCTCTCTATCCCCCATGTCTCTGTACCCCTGTCTCTGTACCCCCTGTCTCTGTCTCCCCTCTCTCTGTCCCCCCTCTCTCTATCCCCCATGTCTCTGTACCCTGTCTCTGTACCCCCTGTCCTCTGTCCCCCGTCTCTGTCCCCCCTCGCTCTGTCCCACCTTGGTCCTCTGCCCCCTCGCTCTCTGTCCCCCCTCTCTCTGTCCCCCTCTCTCTGCACACCCCTCTCTCTGCCCCCTCTCTCTGTCCCCCATCTCTGTCCACAACTCTGTGTCCCTCTCTCTCTGTCCCTCTCTCTCTCTGCCCCCTTTTCTCTGTCCCTCTCCTCTCTGTCCCCCTCCCTCTGTCCACCCCTCACTCTGTATCCATCCCAAGCCCCCCGCTATCTGTCCCCCGTCTCTCTGTGCCCCGTCTCTCTGCCGCCCCACTCTCTCTGCCCCTCTCTCTGTACCCCCTCTTAGTCCCCCTTTCTCTGTCACCCATCTCTCTGTCCCCCACTCTCTGTACCCCCTCTTTGTTCCCCTCTCTCCGTCCCCCCTCTGTCCCCCACTGTCCCGCCTCTCACCGTCACCCCTCTCTATGTCCCTATCTCTCTGTACCCCATCTCTGTCCCCCCCTCTCTTTTCCCCTCTCTGTTCCTCCCCTCTGTCCCCCCTCTCAATGTCTCCCCTGTCTCTGTCCACAATTCTCTGTCCCCCCACTCTCTGTACACCTCTCTGTCCCGCCTATTTGTTCCCCCCCTCACTGTACCCCTTTCTCTGTCCCCCCCTCACTGTCCCTCTCACTCCGGCCCCCTGGCCCCGTCTCTCTGTCCCCTCTCTCTGTTGACCCCTCTCTCTGTCCCCCTCTCTGTCCCCCTTCTCTCTGTCCCCCTCTCTCTGTCCCCCTTCTCTCTGTTCCCCCTCTCTATCCCCCCTCTCTCTATCCCCCTCTCTCTGTTCCCCCCTCTCTCCATCCCCCTCTCTCTGTCCCGCTCTCTCTGCCTGCCCCCCGTCTCTCTCTGACCCCCCATCTCTCTGTCAGCCCTCTCTCTCTATCCCCCTCTCTCGTTCTCTCTCTCTGCGCCCCCGTCCCTCTCTCTCTGTCCCCCAACTCTCTGTCCCCCAACTCTCTGGTCCCCCAACTCTGCACCCCCTCTCTCTGTTCCCGCCACTGTCTGTCCCATAGAACATAGAACATAGAGGAATACAGCGCAGTACAGGCCCTTCAGCCCACGATGTTGCGCCGATCCAAGCCCACCTAACCTACACTAACCCACTATCCTCCATATGCCTATCCAATGCCTGTTTAAATACCCATAAAGAGGGAGAGTCCACCACTGCTACTGGCAGGCATTCCATGAACTCACGGACTCACTGAGTAAAGCAACCGACCCCTAACATCAGTCACTATACCTACCACCCCTTAATCTAAAGCTATGCCCCCTCGTAATAGCTGACTTCATACGTGGAAAAAGGTTCTCATGGTCAACCCGATCTAAACCCCGAATCATCTTGTCCCCTCATCATCTTGTCCCCTTCTCTCTTCCCCCTCTCTCTGTCCCCACTCTGTCTGTCCACCCCTCTCCCTGTCCACCCTCTCTCTGACCCCACTCTCTCTGACCCCACTCTCTCTGTCCCCCGCTCTCTGATCCCCGCTCTCTGACACCCCTCTCTTGACCCCTCTCTCTGTCCCTACTTCTTTGGTCCCACCTCTCTGTCCCCCCCTCTCTATTCCCCCCCTCTCTGTTCCCCCTCTATCCCCCCTCTCTCTGTCCACCCTCTCTCTGTCCCCCTCTCTCTGACCCCTCTCTCTGTCCCCCTTCTCTCTGTCCCCCTCGCTTTGTCCCCCACTCGCTCTGTCCCCCCTCGCTCTGTGCCCCCATCGCTCTGTGCCCCCCTCACTCTGTCCCCCTTCTCTCTGTCCCCCCGTCGCTCTGTACCCTCTCTCTGTCTCCCTCCCTCTCTGCCCCCTCTCTCTGCCCCCTCTCTCTGTCCCCCTCTCTCTGTCCCCCCTCTCTCTGTCCCCCTCACTCGTTCTCCCCTCTCTCTTGCCCTTCCCTCTCTGGTCCTCCTCTCTCTCTCGCCCTCCTCCTCTCTCGCACTCCCATCTCTTACACTCCCGTCTTACACTCTCCCTCTCTCTTGCGCTCCCCTCCCTACCGCCCCTTTCTCGTCTTCCCCTCTCTCAACCTCTCCCCTCTCTCTCTCGCCCCTCCCTCTCCACCTCTCTCGCCCTCCACACCTCCCTCTCACCTATCTTCGCACTCCACACCCTCCCTCACCTCTCTCCCCACTCTCCCTCCCTCTCGCCCTCCCCTCCCTCTCCCCCTCTCTCGCCCTCCCCCTCTCTTGCCTTCCCCCTCACTCGTGCTCCCTCACCTTTCTCAACCTCTCCTTTCCTCTCGCCGTCCCCTCCCTCCATCCCCTCTCTCACCCTCTCCCTTCCTCTTGCCCTCCCTTCCCACACCTTCGCTCGCCCTCCCCTGCCTCCATCCCCCTCTCGCTCTCCACCCTCTCCCTCCCCTCACTCGCCCTTGTCTCTCGCCCTCCTCCCTCCTCTCACCCTCGCTTCACTCCCCTCTCGCACCCTCTCCGTCACTCTCGCCTCCCCTCCCCTCTCCTCCTCTCTTGCCCTCCTCCTCTCTCGTCCTCCCCTTCCTCACTCTCACCCTTCTCTCGCCCTCCCCTCCCTCCCTACACTCTCTTGCTCCCTCTCTCCCTCTCACCCTCCCCTCCTTCCCTCATCTCTCACCGCCCTCCCCCGCTGTCTCGCCCTCCCCTCTCTTGTCCTCCCCTTCCTTCTCGCCCTCACGTCCTTCACTCCCCTCTCTCGCCATCCCCCCTCTCTCACACTCCCCCTCTCACCCTCACCCTTCTCTTGCCCTCCCCTCCCTCCCCTCTATCGCCCTCCGCTCTCTCTCCCTATCCATCCTCTCACCTTCACCTCGCTCCCCCTCTCTTGCACCCCCCACTCCCACCATCCCCCCTCTCTCGCACCTACCCTCTCTCACCCTCCCCCTTTCTCGCCCTCCTCCCTGTCTCGCCCTCCCCTCCCTTCCCTCTCCTCTCCCGGTCTCCCCTCTCTTGCCCTCCCATCTCTCGCCCTACCATCTATCACACTCCCCTCTCTCACCCTCCTCGCTCTCACCCTCCTCTCTCATGCTCCCCTCTCTCGCCCTCCCCTTCCTTCCCTCCCCTGTCTCGTCCTCCCCTCTCTCAACCTCTACCATCTCTCGCCCTTCCCACTCTCGCTCCCTCTCTCTGTCCTCTCCCTTCCACTCTCCGCTCTCTCGCCGTCTCTCTCCCCCTCTCTCTCTCCCTTCCTCCCTCCCCTCTCTCCCATCCCCTCTCTCGCCATCTCTCTCCCCTCCCTCCCTCCCCTCTCTCCCATCCCCTCTCTCGCCCTCTCCCCTCCCTCTCTCTCTCCCTCCCCTCCCTCCCCTCTCTCCCATCCCCTCTCTCGCCCTCTCCCTCCCTCTCTCTCTCCCTCCCCTCCCTCCCTCCCCTGTCTCCTTTTCCCCTCTCTCGCCCTCTCCCTCCTTCGCTCTCTCCCTCCCCTCCCTCCCACCTCTCCCTCCCTCGTTCTCTCCTCCCCTCCCTCCCACCTCTCCCTCCCTCGTTCTCTCCCTCCCCTCCCTCCCCTCTCTCCCATCCCCTCTGTCACCCTCTCCCTCCCTCTCTCTCTCCCTCCCCTCCCTCCCTCCTCTCCCTCCCTCTCTCTCTCCCTCCCCTCCCTCCCACCTCTCCCTCCCTCGTTCTCTCCCTCCCCTCCCTCCCTCCCCTCTCTCGCACTCCAGTATTTCACCCTATCTCTCCCTTGCCCCCTCTCTCTCTCCCCCCACTCCTTCACTCTCGCTCCGCCCTCTCACTCTTGACCCCCTCAATCAGTGTCTCTCTCTGTCCCCACCTCCCTCTGTTTGTCTCTGACTGGATCTCTCTCCCTCCCTCCCTCTCCCTCAGTCACAATCTGCTTTCCTGGTCCTTCCCTCTTCCTCTGACCCAGAGACTGGGGGGTGGGGGGTGATTGGTCGTGAGGCTGCCTGTGGTGGGGGGTGGGAGATATGGGATGTAGGAGAGGGGGATAATGGGGTATAGATGGAACTGCTGGAGGGAGGCAGAGACGGCAGGACAGAGAGAGTGAGGGTGAGGGGAAAGGGGAGAGTGGAGGCAGGTGGAGAAACTGGGGTTGGGTGTGTGTGTGAGAGAGGGGGAGAGAGGGAGTAGAGGAGGGGTGGTGAGAGAGGGAAGAGGAGGGGTGGTGAGAAAGAGGGAGAGATTTGAGTAGAAAGTGGGGGGAAGATGAAATGGGGAGTCCAGGTTGGAGTGGGGGGACAGAGGGTGTTAAACCCAGCTCCTGAGCTCAGGGCGTGGTGCCCTCCCCTTCCCTGAGGACCAGGACTTGGGGCTGAGTCTGTCTCTCTCCAGCTCAGCTTCTCCAACACAAAGACACACAACAACATCGGTCACTCTGCTGCTCGGCACGCTTTAATCAACATTTTTATTGGTTACAAATGGAAGTGATGGATACAGTCAGTGGGACGGTGCCTTTTCTCACTGGCCCCTGAGTTGTGAGAAACATTGAAATATTTCCCTGTAACCCCCCTGTGGGATAAGGATGGACAAACCAGCGCTACCCTCAGTCTGTTACCATAGCGACAGGTTGCTCCATCACTGAAACACTGAACTGAAATGAGAAAATCCCGGATGGATTGATTAATGAGGGAATTTGATGGATGGATGGATTTGGGTGAAGGGATATTTCAACACATTCTTCAGCTGCTGCCTGAACTTAGTCTGGGTCACGGCATAAATCGCGGTGTTTGTGCAGCAACTGAGGAGCTGCAGCATGAAGCCCAATTCCCGCACAAAGAGATCGAGATACACAGACCGATACCCAATCAACAACATCCGGAACCATATAGAATACAGCATTAACATTGACCATAACAGGATGAAATTGGCCGAGATCACAAACAGTAAAATGATGGATTTTTTTCGGTTTCTCATTTCAGTGTCAGACTGAGCGTCCCCATTGGTGTGAGCGCGGAGTCTCCTGCGGGCTCTGCTGGTCACTAAAATGTGTCTGACGGTGAGAACATTGAGCAGCAGAATCAGGAGAAATGGGACACACGGGGTTAGAATGTGGTGGAGGAACTCGATTGTGACCCAGACAATGGAGGATTCAACAGCGAGTGTTACATCACAAAACCAGGGGGTGTTCGCGAGCCGATACCGAGCCTTGAGCATAAAATACCAGGGAATGTTCTTTAAACAGCTCAGCACAGTCACTGCTCCCAGAACCACAGCCGCCGTTTTCTCACTGCAATATTTACTTTTCAGCTTCTGGCAACAAATGGCCACAAACCGATCAAAGGTGAAAGTGACGGTGAACCAGACAGAGCAGTCAGTGGCTGCATAAAGCAGGACGGCGTGGATATTACACGCGGGGACGGAGTCCATCAGGAAATAAAACTGTTCCCGATAAACAATGGGAATGTGTCTCAGGATCAGGTCGAGGATAATGACCAGGAGATCCGCCGCTGCCATAGCCCCCAGGTAACGTCTGACACATGGAGACAATCCACAATCTTTATAAAGCAGGACGTAGATGGTCACTATGTTAACTGTGAGGAAGGAAAACAAACCCATTATCCATCAGCCTGGAGGCAAAGGGACCCGTTTGATCGGGGACCCAGTGAGATTTACAAATGTGTCCCTGTATTCAGGGATTTATTAAAATAATTGGAGCTGGAATAACAAATGGGAAGGTCGGAATTACTGACAAAAATGTGACATAAACCACAAGAAACCCTCCCTCCCCAAACACACAGAGACACATCCATAAGGACAGATGGTTTCTAGAACATTCCCACACACTCGATCACTCGAGAGCAGACACAGGTCACTCCTTCCCAGTTCCTAATACGGAGGGTGGAAACGTTGCTGTCCTGAAGGATTCTCTCCCAGTTTCCTGAAGACAAACGGAGTTTGGGAATTTCTGTATTTTGGTCTAAATTGTGGTCGATCCTGTGTCGTGGAGAAATGTAAACGCAGGGAAAATGTATTCACCCCTTTAACTGCCTGAGGGGCCTTCGGAACAGTGTCTCCTTCTCCCTGGAACGGGATCTCTTCCCTCGGGATCTTATCGTTTGTTCAATTCACTGACGTCCGGCCGTTCACAAACAATGTCAGGGATAGAACGTTCTGGGGAATGTCAGTTATAGAATGTCAGGGACAGAACGTTCCGGGGAATGTCAGTTATAGAATGTCAGGGACAGAACGTCCCGGGGAATGTCAGTTATAAAATGTCAGGGACAGAACGTTCCGGGGAATGTCAGTTATAGAATGTCGGGGACAGAACGTTCCGGGGAATGTCAGTTATAGAATGTCAGGGATAGAACGTTCCGGGGAATGTCAGTTATAGAATGTCAGGGACAGAACGTTCTGGGGAATGTCAGTTATAGAATGTTGAGGACAGAACGTCCCGGGGAATGTCAGTTATAGAATGTCAGGGACAGAACGTTCCGGGGAATGTCAGTTATAGAATGTCAGGGACAGAACGTTCCGGGGAATGTCAGTTATAGAATGTCGGGGACAGAACGTTCCAGGAAATGTCAGTTATAGAATGTCGGGGACAGAACGTTCCGGGGAATGTCAGTTATAGAATGTCAGGGACAGAACGTTCTGAGGAATTCCTTGACCTGTCCATGACCTTTCCCCCTTATCCATCCCACCAACATGATGTACTGAGCAAAGGCCACATATCCATCCAGCACGGGGAGCTGCACTGACCACATCATTACATTCTCTATAAACCACAGATCGTCTGACTAGCACAGCAGGATGTGCAGTGATCGCACGGGAATTAATCTGTAACCCAGGAGCAGTTACCCTCCCTGCATGTAGGACTGTGTACCCCACCCCAGTGCATTGCTCAGTAACACTGTGTTCGATCCCTGCCCAGCGCGGGGAAACATGCAGCCCGGGCTGGAAGTGACAGGATATGCAGCTTCCATCCATTTACAGCTCCATATCTCCATTGTTGACATGACAAGGGGCGCTGTGGGTGTGAACATCACTGCCAGAGAGAGATGGCGGGGGAATCAGTTTAAATATCACCACATGGGAGGGGATTGGGGTATAGATAGAGAGGGGGGAGACTGAGAGACAGTGTCATGGAAGGATGTGTTCCCAGGTTGCAGAATGCTGAAATGTAGACACTTCGATAACATCCTGTTACATGAGCCAGTCTTCCTAGTAAAGATGGGAAAAAAGGATCTTGGTGTGAGGTCAGATGTAACAACAGCTGCTGTGTGGTTTTGAAATTACGTTTATGTAATTTTAATAAGTGTCTTTTTGAAACAGTACATTACTGTAGAGTTGGAGTAGGGTAATAAGCAGTTAAAGAAAGGGGGTCTCAGAGTTGTGAATAGTTGGTGTAAAATGCTCAGTTTCAGAGTTAAAAAAATAAATTGATGTTTTTATTTAAACAGTGGAATTTGGGAGTCCTCTGTCACTCATATTTTAACAGTTTACAAGGCCAATTGAACATTTCTTTATGTTTAGATTATATTACCAGATGAGCTCAATGTTGTGTCCTAACAATTGCTGTGTGCATCTGTGTGTCTCTGTGTGGGGCAGGTCTGGCAGTCTCTGTGGTGCTTAAAGTGATGCAATGCCACCCTCTGCTGGCCTCCACACGCCACTGCACAGACATTGGCAAAGGGTGAAAACCAACAGGGATTCATTCAGAGAGGGGAAGGGAGAGGGCAGCTGCTCACAGCACCATCCAAACTGATGTCTTATCCATGGACTGATCTAAATGTCCTTTAAATGTTGTAACTGTCCCTGCTTTCACCACTTCCTCTGGAAGTTCATTCCACACACAAGCCAGATTCGGTCTAAAATAATTACCTCTCGTGACATTTGCGAATCATTTTTCCTCGCAACTTAAAATATCCCTCAGTTTTGAATCCCCAACTCTAGGGAAAAGACATCAGCCCTCCCCTCAGCTTCTCTGTACCCCCCATTATTTTATAAACCTCTGTAAAGTTACTGCTTAATCTCAAATACTGCAGTGAAAAAAATCCCAGTCTAGCTCAATCCCTCCTTTCCCAGTAACATCCAGGTTAATCTCTTCTCAATCCTCTCCAGCTTAATAATATCAAGGTCAGTAATATCAAAGTGAATAGTCAAGGTATTTTCTTAGGGTACGGGGAGACCAAAACTAGCGGACATCAGCTTAAGGTGAGAGGGGAAACATTTAAAAGTGACATAAGGGGCAGCTTTTTCACCCAGAGGGTGATGTGCCTATGGAATGAGCCGGCAGGATGACCAGACTGGACACAGTATTCCAGAAGAGGTCTCACCAATGTCCTGTACAACCACAACGTGACGTCCCAATTCTGATACTCAAAGGTCTGATCAATGAAGACAAGTGTGCTAAATACCTTCTTAACCACACTATCTATTTGAGATGCAAATTTTAAAGAATTATACCTGACGGCCTAGGTTTCTGTTCTACAACATTGCCAAAGGCCCTGCTTTTAATTGTATAGGTCCTGCTGTTGTTTGATTTACCAAATCCAATGCGTCGCATTAATCAAAACTAAACTCCATCTGCCACCCCTCAGCCCAGTGTGTGATATTACTGCCACCTCCCCCTCCTTCAATTTTAAAATGCCCATCCCCCTCTCCAGGAGGCCTGCACACTCCAGCCTTGAGTTTCACAAAGACCCTGAGCTTGGTTTGCCTTGTGTGGTTAGGGGGAGGAGGAACAGATTGCAGACACAGTCAGTGGGGAGGAGAGGCTGGACAGTAATCAGCGGCCTGGTGTCACTTCATGGTTTTAGGAAGAGGGCAGTCGCATGTTAGAGGTGGGTAAGAGTGATCGGTGTTTTGGGACCAGAAATTAAGCTCTTCCTTCGTCTCTGGTGTTCAGTAATAAATATCTATTTGAGACCCTTCATTGGGCAGAGTGTGGTTGCAGGATTTCTTTCCTTAATATTGCAGACTTCAGATAATAGCAATTAAAGATGGTCATAGTTAATTTCGATAGCATAGCATATAGACTCAATATCCTACAGTTGAGACAAATATCTTGCATTTGTTTAATAATACAAAGTGTTTTTTGTAATTCAGTAATGGCAACCTGATTATAATCATCCACACCAAACTGAAAATGGGCACTAAAATATGACCCAAAATCTGAGTATGGTAGTTGTATTGGGTAGTGTCCCTGTCTCTGAGCCAGAGCTCTGGATTTGATTCCAATTCCTGAACTTGTGTGGTAGTGTTCCTAGCTCTGGACTAGAAGGCCTGGATTCGAGTCCTGCCTGTTGCAGAGGTATGTCCCAGCATGTCAGGACAGTCTGATGAACAAACACACAGGAGAATAATGTTACAGCTTTATGGGTATTGTCGAGTGATGCTAGGGGGAGGTGGCAGTAATACCACACACTGGGCTGAGGGGTGGCAGATGGAGTTTAGTTTGAATTAATGCGAGGCATTGGATTTGTTAAATCAAACAAGAACAGGACCTAAACAATTAAAAGCTGGGCCTTTGGCAGTGCTGTAGTACAGAAAACCTAGGCCGTCAGGTTTAATTCTTTAAAATTTGCATCTCATATAAATAGTGGGGTTAAGAAAGTGTTTAACACACTCTGCTCCACCAGGATAGGGGGTTCCAAAACAAGAGGGCATAGGTGGAAGGTGAGGAGGATTGATTTAGAAGGGACCTGAAGGTAAATATTTCACACAGAGAGTGGTGTGTGTACAGAAAGTGCTGTCAGAGGAAGTGCTGAAGGCGGTCACAATCGCACATTTAAAAAGTATTTGAAAGAGGAGGGATATTGACCAAATGCTGGCAAATGGGACTGGATCAGATTTGATATCTGATCGGAATGAACAGATTGGACTAACTGGTCTGTTTCCGTTCTGCATGACTCTCTGAGTCTTAAAGAGGAATGACAAAAAAATCTGAAAGGACATTTCAAGTCATAATTCTCTTCGCTGGAGGTTTATCGTGCCTTGATGTTCATGTTGATTGAAAGCTGCGTTAGGGAAATATTTGACAGAGAAGTGAGTCACGGATAATGGGATATAGACAGGGAAGTGGAGCTGAGACCCCAACCTGATCAGCCACAATTTTAGTGCCTGGTGGAGAAGGCTCAAAGTATCTAATGACCCACTCCTGCTCCTCAGTCCCATGTTCCTGTGTTCCATTCAGTCCCTCAAACCTGTTAGACAGGAGCAGTTGGAGGCCACTTACTCCTATAACCTGGTGCACAGAAACAGAGGAGACCATTCGGCCCTTCAAGACTGTCCCACACGGTTTGAAGTGATTTGGGAAATGTAATTGGAAAACCCAGGCTGGGTATGAAAGAAGCCCCTCATCTCTCTTTACAGAGCTTCCCCTCTCTGCAACTTGTGATTCATTTGTTGGTCATGTTGTAGACCCAAATTCACAGAGAATACAGCCCCCATACCTCACCCAGGGATGGCTCACAAAATCCTCTGGTCTCCCTGACTGCAACAGAGCATTCATGAAAATAACACCCACTAACTTTCCAATAACAGAATGGGAGAACATCAGAAACAGGGGCAGGTCATTCACTCCACAAACCTGCCTTGCCCTTCACTAAGATCGTGACTGATCTGCTCTCGGTCTGAAATCCTCTTCAATACCCAATTCTTCATCGCCCTCAACTCTCTGACAGGTCAATATCCATCTACCTCCTCTTCAAACACTTTCAGTCGTCTTGCTCCCTAACTTTGTTGAGAAGAGAAACACTGACATTCAATACCATTTGTTTGAAGAAAACACTTGCTGCTCCTATACCATGGCCTATTGATATGAACAAAAGAGGTTGACTCAAGGGTTCAGATAAAAATGACTGGCCCTGATATCAAGGCAGTGGTTGCCTTCTGTTGACATAAAGGAGCTTAACAAAACTGGACTTAATGGGAATCAGAGTAACCTCTCCAGTGTTTGGAGTCAAACATGGCACAAAGGAAGATGTTCACCATCTCAGTCCGGGGTCACCTCTGTGGGAGATCCTCAGGGTAGCTTCCTCTTCACAAACATCTTCAGCTGCTTCATCAATGTCTCCCCGCCCCCACCCTCCCCACCATAAGATCAGAATTGGGGATGGTCACTGAAGATTCCACAATGTTCAGAACATTTTATCCCCCGTCAGCTCCTGAACTGGTTTGTGTCCATGTGCAACAAAACCCAGACTCCATTGAGGCGTGTGCTGTTAAAATGTCCACAACATTCATGTAAAAGCACTTCCTGACACTGCACATTGCCACAGTAAAACAAGAGTTCATTCACCACCTCACGCTGTTTTCACAGGAATATGAGGAAGTATTTAGTCCATTGAAACTTTTGGAGAAGAACAAGGACAGCCGATTCAGTGCCTCCAGACTATCACTCAGGAAGAGAAGGAGTCCAGTGTGATGGTCCACACCAGAGCCCCTCGAAAATATTTGAAGGCGGTAACCTAGACTCTAATGTTTTCTTATTTTAAAGGAAATATAAAGTGTCTGTCGCAGATGCAATGTGACTGGTCAAAATACTCGGTGTGAAGAAAACACCATTTATTTAAACACGGAAGATAAAATAAAACCAAAGAAAGAGGAATTTAGAAGAACGTAATTGTATTGGGCAACTAAACAGAATAATCAATCTCGGAGCTATTCCTAATGAACTAGTCCAACATAAGAAATTCCCATAAACACAGCCCTTAGCAAAAAGGAAAATTCAGGAATTGAAAACAGCATCAAGAGAAAATTCAGATAGAGTAGCAGCCAAGAGACATTCCCTGAGGCTTCCGACTCTTTGGAGACCAAGATAGTTTTTGATGTTACTGAGAAACCAAAACCCAAGATCCTAATCTGTGAGAGCTGGCCACACCCATTCAGGCTGCATTAAAATAAACCTAAGGCCTCCCTAGCTGTTTACTCAAGTGGTCTTAACTAACCAGCTTGGTAACGATCGTTCAATCTCTCTCTTAAAAGAAACCAGGATAAAAATAACCTCTTTAAGCTGCAGCATTGTCACACTAGTCAGTACAATGAGCTGTCAAACAGGAACCAGGGGTAACCACTCAGGCCCTTGGCCCTGTCCAATCGGACGAGGAAGAAGCCAGTCAGTCCCTTGAGTCCCTTATACAGGAACAGCAGGAGGCCATTCCCACCTCAATGCACTTACACGGGCGCAGAATGAGGTAATTGATGCTGATTCCTGATCAATGTCTTATGCCCGAAACGTCGATTCTCCTGCTTCTCGGATGCTGCCTGACCCGCTGTGCTTTTCCAGCAATCGACGCTCTACTCTGATCTCCAACATTTGCAGTCTTAAGCGTCTCCGAAATGATGTTCCAACATGATGAACAATTGGGGCAGAGGCTGCACAGACAGATTGCTCCACGTTGTTCCTCCTGGCTCTGTTGGTTATGATACACATGTGGGACTTTAACGTGGTTTTCTAGTGGTGAGGAGGGAAGCCATATGTCTTGTGTGAAGTCTCATGAAGGCATCTTCCATCTCCAAGAAGATAGCCTGGTGTTCTCTATGTCGGGTGGAAGCTGGTGTGAATGACTACCTGTTTCAGATGGAAGGTATTGTGGCTGCTGTTGGGGATTGTGAACAACCTGATGTTCAGTACAGGGTTCACACACCGACTGCACAATTAGATTAGATTAGATTACTTACAGTGTGGAAACAGGCCCTTCGGCCCAACAAGTCCACACCGCCCCGCCGAAGCGCAACCCACCCATACCCCTAACATTTACCCCTTACTTAACACTAGGGGCAATTTAGCATGGCCAATTCACCTGACCCGCACATCTTTGGATTGTGGGAGGAAACCGGAGCACCCGGAGGAAACCCACGCAGACACGGGGAGAACGTGCAAACTCCACACAGTCAGTCGCTTGAGGCGGGAATTGAACCCGGGTCTCTGGCGCTGTGAGGCAGCAGTGCTAACCACTGTGCCACCGTGCCGCCCACAATAACATGGGGAGAGTTAATTTAGGCATATAAACTATTAGGAAGATCACGTTAGACTGATGAATGGACTCTCTAAGTTCAAATAATGGTGATCTTGTTCATGTTGATCTTGTCTAGTGCATGTCCTGTTCAATGTAACCTGTATGCCTTACTCTGTCCAAGTCTATTCCCACCCTATGATCTGTCTGGCCATGCTTACTATGATCTGTCTCCACTGCTCATAAATAAAGTGTTTCCCTGTACTGAGGTACACGTGACAATAAATCACACCAATCAATCCTGGTTAAAGTATAGAATTTCTCTCCCAGTCAATGTCTCTTTTGGAAATAAGTGATCGCTGCCACTCCTCGTGTTTCAGCATCACCATTTCCTCGTCTCTCACAGCTCCACAGATTAAACATTCAGCTTATTCACTCTATCCTCATGTTACCATCACCCGTGTCTGTGGTAAGGAGATCATTCCTTACAAAGGAGATCAAATCTGTAGAGAGTGCACCAAATGCTCTCCCAGCAAGGCTCTACAACAGAAGGAAGATGGCTTTACTTATGTACTCAAATCATCTTACAATGAAGGACAGCATACCATTGACTGCACCCATTACGTACACAGGGTTTGATTTGGAGCAGTCAGCATAGACTTGTGAGTGGGAGATCATGCTTCTCAAATTTCGTAGACACCTTTGGTGAAGTGATCAAGAATGTTGATGAGGGCAGAGCGGTCAACGTAGTCTCTATGGATTTCAGTAAGGCCTTTGATAAGGTTCCACATGGCAGGCTGCTCTGGAAGGTTCCATCACGTAGAAAGCTGGGGGAACTGGCCAATTGGATACACAGTTGGGTTGTTGATAGGAAGCAGAGGGATGAATGGAAGGATACTTGTCCGACTGGAGGTTGGGTCCAGAGCTGTTTGTTATCTATGATTTGGTTGAGAATGCACAAGGTATGATTAGTAAGTTTGCAGATGACAGTAAAATAAGTGGCAGCGTGATCAGTGAGGAAGTTTATCAGAAATTGCAGCAGGACTTTAATCAGGTGGGCAACTGGGCTGAGAAATGGCAAATGGAATTTAATATAGATGTGTGAGGTCTTGCAGTTTGGAATCTCAAATCAAGGCAGGAGTTTCACAGTGAATGGGCGGGCCTTAAGGGGTGTAGTGGGCAGAGAGACCTTGGAATTCAGGTGCACGATTCTCTGAGAGTGGAGTCACAGGTAGGCAGGGCAGTGAAGAAGGTTTTTGGCACACTGGCCTTCATCAGGCAGGATATTGAGTATAGAAGTTGGGAATTTATGTTGCAGTTACACAGGACTTTGGGAAGGCCGCACTTGGAGTATTGTGTTCAGTTTTGTCACGTTGTTATAGGGAGGATATAATGAAATTAGAAAGAGTGCAGAAGAGATTTACAAGGACATTGCCAGGACCCAATGGTCTGAGTTATAGGGAGAGGTTGGACAAGCTAGGACCTTTTCTTTAGAGCGTAGGAGACTGAGGGGGGACCTTATAAAGCTGTATAAGATCATGAGGGATATGGATAGGGTGAATGCTCTCAGTCTTTCTCCAAAGTTTAGAGAATCGAGGACGAGAGGGGATCAGTTTAATGTTAAAGGGGAAGGAATAAAAGGGAACCTGAGGGACCACTTATTTACATAAATGGCTGGTACGTGGATGAGATGCCAGAAGATGTGGCTAAGGGGGTACATTAACAACATTTCAAAAGCATTTGGATAAATATGTGGAAAGGAAAGGACTGGAAGGATATGGGCCAACTGCAGGGAAATGGGTTTAGTGTGGATGGACATTTACAAGGTGGAGTCAAACCACTTTGTTAATTAAAACCAAACATCCAGAAAAGCTCGCCTCACATTGTAATCTGTTCACATATGAGTGACACAGATCTCCTACATTCCACTATTTAAACAAAAATTAGCAAGTAAGTTTCTTAACTTTTATAGTGAATACTAAACAAAAACTATTCGCAAATACAAGCCCCTCTTTTCTCAGCTACTTACTATCTGACTCCAACTCTGTAAAAAATATGCTGTTCCAATAACACACATATTAAACGTTAAAATCTCAAGACCACACAGTCTCTATCTTCCCCACTGTGTTCACTCTTTCAGCTGCTGATCTCCCTGGGTCATGTTTTATTGTAAAGCAAGTAGGTTTGACATGAACATGTGTCTTTGATAGAGACTGTTTGAGATGGCCAGTTAGCACTCCTGCTCTACAGCATTTAATCTGCGAATGGATGGGAGCGGCTCTCCCTCTATTTTCAAAACGCTGGATTTATTTACTTCCCATGATACAATAATTCTCATAATTTGATTGATTTCCAGGTGTACGAAGAATAATATTCAAATTCCATTTGGCTTCGGATATTCTGACCATTATTTAAAGTCTTTGATTGCATTTGAATTGCTGTCAAAACAGCAACCAAAACTCAGGTTTCCATTTCCCAGCTAATTGTTACATTTGGAACAGTCTGACCTTTAGCTGGCATCTGTGGCTGTACTTTCGATTCAGCAAATCCCGTCCTATCTTAAAGTGAACAGACATTGATTAGATTCAAGGCAGTAACAAACCCTGGGCTATCTGTTATTCTGTATACTAACCTCCTTGACCCCTCGACTAGATTCCAGGCTGTAACTCACTCTGGGGTATCCGTTAATCTGTATATAAACAACCCTGAACCCCTCGATTAGAGTCCAGGCTGTAACTCACTCCGGGCTATCCATTAATCTGTATATAAACAAACCTGAACCCCTCGATGACATTGCAGGCTGTAATTGAGTCCGGGTAATCTGTTATTCTGCATATAAACAACCCTGAACCCCTCGATTAGATTCCAGGCTGTAACTCGCTTCGGGCTATCTGTTATTCTGTATATAAACCACCAGAAACACCTCGATTCGATTCCAGGCTGTAACTTCCTATCAGGGTTGAAAGGGAAGGCTGGTAGTTATTGAGAATGCTGGGTGACTAAAGAAATTGAGGGTTTCGTTCAGAAAAAGAAGGAAGCATATGTCAGGTACAGACAGGATCGATCGAGTGAATCCTTAGAAGAATATAAAGGAAGTTGGAGTATACTTAAGATGGAACTCAGGAGGGCAAAACGCAGACATGAGATAGCTTTGGAAAATAGAATTAAGGAGAATCCAAAGTGTTTTTACAAATATATTAAGGCCAAAGGGTAACTAGGGAGAGAATAGGGCCCCTCTAAGATCAGCAAGGCGGACTTTGTGTGGAGTCACAGAAAATGGGGGAGATTTTAAATGAATATTTTGCATCAGTATTTACTGTGGAAAAGGATATGGAAGATAAAGGCTGCAGGAAAATCGATGGTGACATCTTGCAAAATGTTGCAGATATACAGAGGAGGAAGTGCTGGATGTCTTGAAATGGTTAAAGGTGGTTAAGTCCCCAGGACCTGATCAGGTGTACCTGAGAACTCTGTGGGAAGCTAGAGAAGTGATTTCTGGGCCTCTTGCTGAAATATTTGTATCATCGATAGTCACAGGTGAATTGCTGGAAGACTGGAGGTTGGCAAACGTGGAGCCACTGTTTAAGAAGGGTGGTAAGTACAAGCCAGGGGACTATAGACCGGTGAGCCTGACCTCGGCGGTGGGAAAGTTGTTGGAGGGAATCCTAAGGACAGGATGTACATGAATTTGGAAAGGCAAGGACAGATGCGGGATAGTGAACATGGCTTTGTGCGTGGGAAATCATGTCTCACAAACTTGATTGAATTTTTTGAAGAAGTAAAAAAGAAGATTGATGAGCGAAGAGCAGTGGGTGTGATCTACATGGAGTTCAGTAAGGCGTTCGACAAGGTTCCCCATGGGAGACTGATTAGCAGGTTAGATGTCATGTAATACAGGGCGAAGTCGCCATTTAGATACAGAACTGGCTCAAAGGTAGAAGACAGAGGGTGGTGGCGGAGGGTTGTTTTTCAGACTGGAGGCCTGTGACCAGTGAAGTGCCACAAGGATCAGTGTTGGGCCCTCTACTTTTTGTCATTTATATAAATGATTTGGATGTGAGCATAAGAGGTACAGTTCGTAAGTTTGCAGATGACACCAAAATTGCAGATGTAGTGGAGAGCGAAGGGGGTTACCTCAGATTACAACAGGATCTGGACCAGATGGGCCAATGGGCTGAGAAGTGGCAGATGGAGTTTAATTCAGATAAATGCGAGGTGCTGCATTTTGGGAAAGCAAATCTTAGCAGGACTTCTACATTTAATGGTGAGGTCCTAGGGTGTGTTGCTGAACACAGAGACCTTGGTGTGCAGGTTCATAGATCCTTGAAAGTGGAGTCGCACGTAGATAGGATAGTGAAGAAGGCGTTTTGTATGCTTTCCTTTATTGGTCAGAGTACCGAGTACAGGAGTTGGGAGGTCATGTTGCGGCTATACAGGACATTGGTTAGGTCACTCTTGGAATATTGCGTGCAAGTCTGGTCTCCTTCCTATCGGAAAGATATTGTGAAACTTGAAAGGGTTCAGAAAAGATTTACAAGGATGTTGCCAGGGTTGGAGGATTGGAGCTACAGGGAGAGGCTGAACAGTCTGGGGCTATTTTCCCTGGAGTGTCGGAGGCTGAGGGGTGAACTTATCGGGGTTTACCCTGGGGTAAGGGAGTCCAGAACCACAGTGCATAGGTTTGGTTTGAGAGGGGAAAGATATGAAAGAGACCTAAGGGACAACTTTTTCACGCAGAAGGTGGTACGTGTATGGAGTGAGCTGCTAGAGGAAGTGGTGGAGGCTGATACAATTGCAACATTTAAGATGAATTTGGATGAGTATATGAATAAGAAGGGTTTGGAGGGACATTGGCCAGGTGCTGCCAGGTGGAACTAGATTGGGTTGGGATATCTGGTCGGCATTGACAGGTTGGACGGAAGTGTCTGTTTCCATGCTGTACATCTCTATGATTCTATGACTCTATAACTCACTCCGGGCTACCTGTTATTATGCATATAAACCACCCTGAAACCCTCGATAAGATTCCAGTCTGTAACTCACTCTGGGGTATCTGTTATTGTACATATAATCGTCCCGAATCCCCTTGATAAAATTCCAATCTGTAACTGACTTCCAATTTTAAGGGGCTCTGTACATTAGCCACTTCAATCCTTTGATTAGATTCCAGTCTGTATCACACTCCTGGGTATCTGTTAGTCTGTATATTAACCATCCAATCCAAACCCTGTTAAAATTGCCCATGGTGTTCAGGGATATGTGCGTGAGATGCATTAGTCAGGAGTAAATGTGGGGAAATGGGTCTGAATGGGTTATTCTTCTGTGGGTCAGTGTGGTCTTGTTGGGCTGAAGGGCTTGTTTCCCCACGGTCGGGATTATATGAATCACTCGGAACCCTCTCGATTAGATTCCAACGTGTAACTCACTTCCATGTATGTGTGACTGGCATGATTCAAAAACACCCCAAAACCTTCAATTCTATTCCACTTCGATAAACACGAGGCGCTGCATTTTGGGAAAGCAAATTTGAGCAGGACTTATACACTTAATGGTCAGGTCCGTGGGAGAGTTGCTGAGCAAAGAGACTTTGAAGTGCAGGTTCGTAGCTCCGTGAGAGTAGAGTGGCTGGTGGATAAGATAATGAAGGCAGCGTTTGGTATGCTTTCCTTTATTGGTCAGAGTTTTGAGTATAGGCATTGAGAGGTCATGTTGTGGCTGGACTGGACATGGGTTAGGCCACTGTTGGCATATGGCGTGCAATTCTGGTCTCCTTCCTATCGAAAGGAGGTTGTGAAACTTGGAAGATTTCAGAAAAGATTTACAAGAAGGATGTCAGGGTTAGAGGATTTGAGCTACAGGGAGAGGGTGAATACGCTGGGGCTGTTTTCCCTGGAGCATCAGAGGCTGAGGGGTGACCTTATCAAGGTTTATAAAATCATGACGGGCATGGATAGGATAAATAGACAAAGTATTTTCCTTGGGGTGGGGAGTCCAGAACTAGAGGGCATAGGTTTAGTGTGAGAGGTAATATGAAAGAGACCAAAGGGGCAACTTGTTCACTCAGAGGGTGGTACATGAATGGAATGAACTGTCAGAGGAAGTGGTGGGGGCTGGTATAATTGCAACATTTAAAATGCAGTTCGATGGGTATATGAATGGGAAGGTTTGGAGGGAGATGGGCCAAGTGCTTGGAAAAGAGACTAGAGTAGGTTAGGATATCTGGTCGGCATGGTCGGGTTGGACCAAAGGGTCAGTTTCAATGCTGCACATCTCTATGACTGTATGACTCCGTGATTTTGTGACTCATTCCTTGTTATCTGTTGTTCTGTATGTAAACCACCTTGAACCCCTCGACAAGATCTCAGTCTGTAACTCACTCCTGGGTATCTCTTCTGCTTTGTGTAAACCCTAAATGCCTCAATTAGATTCCAGTCTGGAACTCACTCCTGGGGATCTGTTATTGGATCTGTGAAGTGATCCTTGTTGGATGTTAGACCGAAGACAAGATAAACTAAATGGTCAAATGTTACATTGGGAGCAGGAACACAGAAAGCTGCTGGTTCATTTCTGTCCTGTTACATATCTCCAAGTTTCAGATTGGGACTGAATTTCTGTCACAATGGGGAAAGTCTCAAAAGCTGTTTACTGTCCTGCATGAATGCATCATCATAACATGAATTCTCTTGCAAGATAGGAAATGGAGACGGCTCCTGGAAGGTGTCTGTATCCCTGTGTGTGTGATTCTGTGTGTCTGTGCATGTCTGTTTGTGTGTGATTCTGTGTGCGTGTTCAATGTTTTATATATTTTCAAACTGCATTGATGCTGCCAGTCTCTCTTGCTTCTCCTAATTTATATACACTCAATAGACAATAGACAAAGACAATAGGTGCAGGAGTAGGCCATTCAGCCCTTAGAGTCTGCACCGCCATTCAATATGATCATGGCTGATCATTCCTAATCAGTATCCTGTTCCTGCCTTATCTCCATAACTCTTGATTCCACTATCTTTGTGAGCTCTATCCAACTCTTTCTTAAATGAATCCAAAGACTGGGCTTCCACTGCCCTCTGGGGCAGAGTATTCTGCACCACTCTCTGGGTGAACAAGTTTCTCCTCATCTCTGTCCTAAATGGTCTACCCCGTATTTTTAAGCTGTGTCCTCTGGTTCGGTACTCACCCATCAGCGGAAACATGTTTCCTCCTGCCAGAGTGTGCAATCCTTTCATAATCTTATATGTCTCAATCAGATCCCCTCTCAGTCTTCTAAACTCAAGGGTATACATGCCCAGTCGCTTCAGTCTTTCAGTGTAAGGTAATCCCACCATCCCAGGAATTGACCTCGTGAACCTACGCTGCACTCCCTCAATGGCCAGAATGTCTTTCCTCAAATTTGGAGACCAGAACTGCACACAGTAGTCGTGCAGTTTTACTGATATAAAATGGTGGCTGTGGACAAATCTAAAATGACTGCCTGACCGATTTGTGTCAGGAATACTTTCAGCAAGGGAGAGGGGGCAACGTGTCAAAAGCCATTTCCATTCATTGATGCCAGCAGAGATAGGAAATGGAGACAGTTCTTTGAAGGTGATTAAAATGCAAATCCCAGTACCTGTTTATAGTGAATGCGGAGAGACAATGTGACATTCCAGTAAGGTCTGCCTTACTTTCCAAGCTCCTAATATATGAGAGAGACATAATATACAAAACCTGAAAGAGCTCAGCCACTGAATTGTAGATTTGCAGCGTTGTATCAGAAGCCTGCCTGGCTAGGCCTCATCCCAAATTGAAGGGTTTCTCAATTTCCACACTGTCCTTCTGTGGGTTCAAATTGTGTTATCTACAAATAAAAGAAAATAATGCACCTGCAATTGAACAAAGCTTTTCTGGAACTTTGTGTGTCTGTTGGTTTAAGTATCTTTCAACAGGATTGAAGATAAATGAGACAGTGAGAGATAGGTAGCACTGTAACCAGAATAGCAGTGCAGTATAAAAGGTATATTAATACTTTCAGTGAAAGGGGAAAACAGAGGAGGATAGTCCTCAAACAAGGAAAGTTGGGAGTCAGGAAAGTTGTATAGTTTGTGACTGCATTGTGTTTATGTGAGTCAAGATTTGAAACCACTTGGCCAATAGTACACTTTGTGACTCACTCCCAGTTACAAGTTATTTCACATAAAAAGGTTAACATATCCCTCGATTAGATTCCAGGCTGTAACCCACTCCGGGCTATCTGTTATTCTGTATATAAACAACCCTGATCCGCTCGATTAGATTCCAGGCTGTAACTAACTCCAGGGTATCTGTTATTCTTCACATAAACCATCCTAAATCCCTCGATTAGTTTCCAATCTGTAACACATTCCAGGCTATCTGTTATTCTGTATATAAACAACCCTGAACCCCTCAATTAGATTCCAGTCTGTAACTCACTCTGGGCTACCTGTTATTCTGTATATTAAACACCCTGAACCCCTCAATTACATTCCAGGCTGTAACTCAATCCAGGGTAACTGTTATTCTGTGTATAAACCACCCTGAACACCTTGATTAGATTCCAGATTGTAACTCACTCCGGGGTATCTGGTATTCTGTATGTTAACCACCCGAACCCATCGATTAGATTCCAGTCTGTAACTCACTCCGGGCTATCTGTTATTCTGTATATAACCCACCCTGAACCCATTGATTTGATTTCCCTTCCTGACATGTTGAGCTCATGTTCCCAACACAATCTAATCTCAATAATGATCAATGTATCACTGGTCCTCCTATCTGCTGTCACTACCATCATGTTAACTTTCTGATGTTTACGTACATGATTACCTGTAGCAGTGAGTCGCAGGTAGACAGAATGGTGCTGAACACATTTGACACATTTGCCTTAATCAATCAGAGCATTGAGTATAGGAGTTGTGGTGGTATGGTGCATCTGTACAGGATGTTGGTGAGACCACTTTAAGAATACTGTGTACAACTCGGTTTTCTGCAGAAATGTCTTACACGTATGTTCCAGGACTGGAGGCTTGAGCTATAGGGAGAGGCTAATTACGTTGAGGTGTTTCCCCCTGGAGTGTCAGAGGTTGAGAGGCAACATTATAGAGGTTGAAAAAACCATCAGGGGCATGGATATTCTGAACAGCCATGTTCTGCTCCCAATGATATGGGAGTCCAGAACAAGACAGCAGAGGTTGGAGGGGAGAGGGTGAATGATTTAGAAGGGACCTGAAGATAAATATTTCACACAGAGAGTGGTGTGTGTACAGAAAGTGCAGTCAGTGGAAGTGGTCAAGGCGGGTACAATCACAGGAGGATTATTGGCCAAATGCTGGCAAATGGGACTAAATCAGATTTGATATCTGATCGGAGTGAACAGATTGGATTAATGGGTCTGTTTCCATTCTGCATGACTCTCTGATTCTATAAGAGGGATGACGAATAATTCTGAATGGATCTTTCAAGTCGGAATTCTCTTCAGTGGAAGATTATCGTGTCTCTATGTTCACATTGATTGAAAGCTGCGTTAGTTAAATATCTGATAAAGAAGTGCACAATGGGACACAGACAGGAAAGTGGGGCTGAGACCACAAACTGTATATAATTTTAGTGCCTGGTGGAGAAGGCTCAAAGTATCTAATGACCCACTCCTGTTTCTCAGTCCCATGTTCCCGTGTTCCATTTAGCCCATGAAACCCGCTAGACAGGAGCAGTTGGAGGCTACTTACTCCTATAACCTGTTGCACAGAATCACAGGAGACGATTCAGCCCCTCAGTACTGTCCCACACGGTTTGAAGTGAATTGGGAAATGTAATTGGAAAACCCAGGCTGGGTATGAAAGAGGCCCCTCATCTCTCTTCACAGAGCTTCCCCTCTCTGCAACTTGTGCTTCATTTGTTGGTCATGTTGTAGACCCAGATTCAGTGATGGCTCACTCAGGGATGGCTCACAAAATCCTCTGGTCTCCCTGTCTGCAACATTCAATCACAGAACATTCATGAAAATAACACCCACTAACTTTCCAATAACAGAATGAGAGAACATCAGAAACAGGGGCATGTTGTTCACTCCCCAAGCCTGCCTTGCCCTTCTTTAAGATCATGACTGATCTGCTCCTGGTCTCAAATCCTCTTTCATATCCAATTCTTCATAGCCCTCAACTCTCTGACAGGTCAATTTCCATCTACCTCCTCTTCAAATACGTTCAGTCATCTAGCTCCCCGAACACCCTTGAGAAGAGAAATCCTGACATTCAATCCCACCTGTTTGAAGAAAACACTTGCTGCTCCTATATCATGGCCTTTTGATATGAACAAAAGAGGTTGTCACAAGCGTTCAGATAAAAATGACTGGCCCCGATATCAAGGCTGTGGTTGATATCTGTTGACATAAAGGAGCTTAACAAAACTGGACTTAATGGGAATCCGAGTAAATTCTCCAGTGTTTGGGGTCAAACATGGCACAAAGGAAGATGTTCATCATCTCAGTCCTGGGTCACCTCTGTGTGAGATCCTCAGGGTAGCGTCCTCTTCACAAACATCTTCAGCTATTTCATCAATGTCTCCCCGGCCCCACCTTCCCCACCATAAGATCAGAATTGGGGATGGTCGCTGAAGATTCCACAATGTTCAGAACATTTTGTCCCCCGTCAGCTCCTGAACTGGTCTTTGTCCATGTGTAGCAGGATTCAGACTCCATTGAGACTTGTGCTGTTAAAGTGTCTGTAACATTCATGTAACAGCACTGGCGAGCACTGCACATTGCCACAGTAAAACAAGGGTTCATTCAGCACCTCCCGCTGGTTTCACAGGAACATGAGGAAGTCATTCAGCCCATTGACACTATTGGAGAAGAACAGGGACAGCCCATTCAGTGCCTCCAGCCTATTACTCAGGAAGAGAAGGAGTCTAGTGTGATGGGCCACACCAGAGCCCCTCAAAAATATTTGAAGGCAGTAGCATAGATTCTATTTTTTTTATTGTAAAGGAAATGTAAAGTGTCTGTTCCAGATGCTGTGTGACTGGTCAAACTACTCGGTGTGAAGCAAAACACTCTCTACTTAAACACGAAAGAGAAAATGAAACCAAAGAAAGAGAAATTTAGAATAACGTAATTTTATTGGACAAGTTAACAGAATAATAGATCTAGGAACTATTACTAATGAACTGTTCCAGTATAGGGAAATCCCATAAACACAGCCCCTG
The DNA here is from genome assembly GCF_047496795.1 of Chiloscyllium punctatum. NCBI lineage: Eukaryota > Metazoa > Chordata > Chondrichthyes > Orectolobiformes > Hemiscylliidae > Chiloscyllium > Chiloscyllium punctatum. Next base: position 7,962,863 of record NC_092788.1, read on the forward strand.
GCAAAAAGAAATATTCAGACACAGAATGTCGCAAACATTTCTCCAATCCAGGAATTAAAAACAGCATCAAGAGAAAATTCAGAGAGAGTAGCAACCAGGAAACATCCACTGAAGCTTCCAACTCTGTGGCGACCCCAATAGTTTCTGATGTCACTGAGAAACCAAAACCCAGAGATCCTAATCTGTGAGAGCTGGTCACACCCATTCAGGCTGCATTAAAATAAACCCAAGGCCTCCCTAGCTGTTACTCAAGTGGTCTTAACTAACTAGCTTGGTAACGATCGTTCAATCTCTTTCATAAAAGAAGCCCGGACAAAATAGCCTGTTAAAGCTGCAGCATTGTCATATTAGTCAGTACAATGACCTGTCAAACAGGAACCAGGGGTAACCAGTCAGGCCCTTGGCCCTGTCCAATTGGACGAGGAAGAAGCCAGTCAGTCCCTTGAGTCACTTACACAGGAACAGCAGGACGCCATTCCCACCTCAATGCACTTACACGGGGGCAGAATGAAGAAATTTTTGCTGATTACTGATGAATGTCTTATGCCTGAAATGTCGATTCTCCAGGTCCTCGGATGCTGCCTGTCCCGCTGTGCTTTTCCAGCAATTGATGCTCTACTCTGGTCTCCAGCATCGGCAGTCTTAAGTGTCTCGTAAATGATGCTCTAACATGATGAACAAGTGGAGCAGAGGCTGCACAGACAGATTGCTCCACGTTGTTCCTCCTGGCTCTGTTGCTTATGATACACATGTGGGACCTTAACGTGGTTTTCTAGTGGTGAGCAAGGAAGCCATATGTCTTGTGTGAAGTCTCAAGAAGGGACCTTCCATCTCTGAGAAGCCAGCCTGGGGTTCTCTATGTAGGGCGGAAGCTGGTGGGAATGGCTACCTGTTTCAGATGGAAGGTATTGTTCCTGCTGTTGGGGATTGTGAACAACCTGACGTTCAGTACAGGGTTCACTCACCGACTGCACAATAACATGGGGAGAGTTAATTTAGGCATATAAACTATTAGGTAAGCTACGTTAGACTGATGAATGGACTCTCTAAGTTCAAATAATGGTGATCTTGTTCATGTTGACCTTGTCTAGGGCACGTCGTGTTCAGTGTAACCTGTATGCCTTTCTCTGTCCAAGTCTATTTCCACCCTATGATCTGTCTGGCCATGTTTACTATGATCTTCCTCCACTGCTCATAAATAAAGTGTTTCCCTGTACTGAGGTACATGTGACAATAAATCACACCAATCAATCCTGGGTAATGTATGGAATTTCTCTCCCTGTCAATGCCTTTTTTGGAAATAAGTAATCGTTGCCACTCCTCGAGTTTCAGCGTCACCATTTCTTCGTCTCTCATAGCTCTACAGATTAAACACTCAGCTTATTCACTCTATCCCCATGTTACCATCACCCGTGTCTGTGGTAAGGAGATCATTCCTTACAAAGGAGATCAAATCTGTAGAGAGTGCACCAAATGCTCTCTCAGCAAGGCTCTACAACAGCAGGAAGATGGCTTTACTTATGTACTCGAATCATCTTACAATGAAGGACAGCATACCATTGACTGCACCCATTACTTACACAGGGTTTGATTCGGAGCAGTCAGCATAGACTTGTGAGTGGGAGATCATGCTTCTCAAATTTGTTAGAGTTCTTTGATGAAGTTACCAGGACGTTTGATGAGGGCAGAGTGATAGACGTAGTCTCGATGGATTTCAGTAAGGCCTTTGATTAGGTTCCACATGGCAGGCTGCTCTGGAAGGTTCCATCACGTGGAATGCGGGGGGGAGCTGGCCAATTGGATACACAGTTGGGTTGATGGTCGGAAGCAGAGGGTTTAGTGGAAGGTTGTTTGTCAGACCGGAGGCTGGGTCCATTGCTGTTTGTTATCTATGATTTGGTTGAGAATGTACAAGGTACGATTAGTAAGTTTGCAGATGACACTAAAGTAATTGGGAGCATGATCAGTGAGGAAGTTTATCAGAAATTGCAGCAGGACATTAATCAGGTGGGGAAGTGGGCCGAGAAATGGCAAATGGAATTTAATATAGAAGCGTGAGGTCTTGCATTTTGGAAACTCAAATCAAGGTAGGAGTTTCATGGTGAATGGGAGGGTCTTAAGGGGTGCAGTGGGCAGAGGTACCTTGGTGTTCAGGTGCACAGTTCTCTAAGAGTGGTTTCACAGGTAGGCAGGGCAGAGAAGAAGGCTTTTGGATCATTGGCCTTCATCAGGCAGGATATTGTGTATAGAAGTTGGGACCTTATGTTGCAGTTACACAGGACTTCGTAAAGGCCACACTTGGAGTATTGTGTTCAGTTTTTGTCACCTTGTTATATGAAGGATGTTATTAAATTAGAAAGAGTGCAGAAGAAATTTACAAAGACGTTGCCAGGACCCAATGGTCTGAGTTATAGGGAGAGGTTGGACAAGCCAGGACCTTTTCTTTAGCGTGTAAGAGACTGAGGGAGTCCTTATAGAGCTGTATAGAATCACGAGGGGTACGGATAGGCTTAATGCTCTCTGTCTTTTTCCAAGTGTAGAGAATCGAGGATTAGATGGGATCATTTTAAGGTTAAAGGGGAAGGAATAAAAGGGAACCTGAGGGGCCACTTCTTTACACAGAGGGCTGGTACGTGGATGAGTTGCCAGCAGATGTGGTTGAGGGGGGTACATTAACAACATTTCAAAAACATTTGGATAAATATGTGGATAGGAAAGGACTGGAAGGATATGGGCCAACTGCAGGGAAATGGGGTTAGGGTGGATGGACATTTACAAGGTGGACTCGAACCTCTATGTTAATTAAACACAAACACCCAGAAAAGCTCGCCTCACCTTGTAATCTGTTAAAATATGAGCGACAGAGATCTCCTACATTCCACTATTTAAACAAAAATTATCAAGTTCGTTTCTTAACTTTAATTGTGAACACTAAACAACAACTATTCACAAACACAAGCCTCTCTTGTCTTACCTACTTACTATCTGACTCCAACTCTGTAAAAATATGCTGTTCCAACAACCCACACATGAAAGATTAAAATCTCAAGACCATACCGTCTCTATCTTCCCCGCTGTGTTCACTCTTTCAGCTGCTGATCTCCCTGGGTCATTTTTTTAACTGCAAGTAAGTTTACATGAACATGTGTCTTTGATAGAGAGTGTTTGAGATGGTCAGTTAGCACTCCTGCTCTGCAGCAGTTACTCTGCTGTTGGATGGCAGTGACTCTCCCTCTATTTTCAAAATGCTGGGTTAATGTACTCCCCATGATATAATAATTCTCATAATTTGATTGCTGTCCAGGTGTCCAAACAATAATATTCAAATTCTGTTGGTTTCTGGTATCCTGAGCATTATTTAAACTCTTTGGTTGCATTTTAATGGCTGTCAAAACCGCAACCAAAACTCAGGTATCCATTTCTTCGCTAATGGTGACATGTGGAACAGTGTGACCTTTAGCTGGCATCAGTGGCTTTAATTTCTATTCAACAAAACCCATTCTGTCTTAAAGTGTCCATACATGATTTTGGCTTCACAATATCTCCCCGCTTCAGAAAATAAAATGAACCAGCAGAATGAAAAGATGGCTACATTTCTTTTCCTCTAATTCTTCATCCCAATTATATGAAATACAAAAGTATTAATCTCAGTTATATCATTCATATTAATTCTGCACACCAATACAACACTGGAATAAGTCAAATCTTATCTACACTGCTTTCCTTTAACTCCGCGAAAACCCATCTGCTATCACATTGTAGGAGCCACAACCTGTACATTTTGTAAGTTTAAAGTCGGTAAGGTAAGACTCCAATTAAATAGGCTCATATTCTGGTCTTTAAATATTCCAAAAATTGCGAGAGATTTGTCGTTGTCCACAACCATCTCCGACAATTTGTTTGTCACATAAACATTAAAATATTGTCAGGCCAGTGTGAAACTTAATCATTCTTGTTCAATAATGGAGATTTTGTATTTTTTTTCTGGTGGATATTGAGTTTTTTCGACAAGTAACCAATTAGCCATTCAATTCCATCATCCGAATTCTGTATCAATACATCTCTGACTCCTATATCCCGAGCATCAAACATAATTTTCAAAGGGTTTCAGAATATTTGGTGTAGCTAAAGCTCGTACGCTGATTAATCCTGCTTTAAAATTCTCAAATGCCTCTTGGCATTGTTCCGTCCACCACAATTCTGTGTTCTTCTTTAATAAATCCATCAGTGGTGCCAATACGCTGCTGAAGTTTGGAACAGACTTCCAATAGAATCCACTCAGTTCTAAAAATTGAAGCACCTTTTTCTTCGAGGATTGTCATGGAAATTCCACAAATCCCTTCGTCTTTGTGTTCCATGGGGTCAACCTTCCATGTCCAATGTAATGTCCCAAGAAAGTCAACTCTGCCTTCGCAAATTCTGTTTTCTTTAAGTTTATTACTAACTTTGAATCTTGTAAATGTTCAGCATGCTCTGCCAACTGTAACATGTGAGCTTTCAATCACTTGCTAAAGATCACTCCATCATACAGATAAGCCGCACAATTTGTTCATATGGCCACAACTCTGTTTCTGAGTCTTAAATGTGGCTGGTGCATTATTCATCCATATAAAATACTCGATGAAGATTTTTTGTCATCTCTGGTATCTTTACTAGATAGTTAAGCTGACTCCACATATTTTAAAATTTGAATGGGGCCACGAAACCTGGCTTTGAAGGGATTTCCTACCACTGGTGGCAATACTAATACATCATCCCCACGGGAAATCGTCAAAGTTTCAGAGTTTGTATCTGCCACCTGCTTCACTCTATGCTGTGCTATTCAGATACTGTTTAGCAAACTCACCTACTCCGTCTAGTCTCTCCTTCACCTCACAAACAGAATCCAGGTGTGAGATTTCCAACTTCGGACATGTCAATTTATATTTAATTAATTTCAAAGGACCTCTCACTTCATGTACGAATATTAACTCAATGCAAATAAAGTGAGTAGATTTATTTGGGACATCTCTAATGGCAAACAATTTAATGGGGTACCTTTATCCCAACCATTTGGCTAACCCTGACAGTACGCTGTTAACATAGTCTTCAGCGTCTGATGCTAACTTTCCAAGGCTCCCTGGGATTCAGGATGGGACGCACTTGATTTGAAGTGCTGTATGCCTAAGCCATCCATGACTTCCTTAAACAGCTGAGCAGTACAATGAGACCGTTGGTCTGATTGAATCTCTCTGGGCAGCCCACAGCGAGTAAAGAAAGCTACCAACTCCTCCACCTCTTTTTTTGCCTTGACACTCCAATAATGGAATTGCCTCTGGAAATCTGGCAGACACATCCAATGTAGTCAGCAAATATTGGTTTCTACTTTTAGTTTAGAAAGGGGAGCGAGACAATTAATCATAACCCACGTGCAAGGTTCTTCAAATGCAAGAATTGGTAAGAAAGGTGCTGGTTTTATTACTGCCTGTTATTTATCTACCATTTGGGATGTACGTCATGTACAAGAAAAATTAACAGCGTCCTTGTGCATTCCAGGCCAGTGGAAATGCTTCTGTACCTTAGCCTGAGTCTTCTGTACACCTAGGTGACAGCCTGCAGTTAGTTTGTGAGCTACCCGTAACACTGTACGTTACTGCTAACACAATCTGGTGCCCTTCGGCCCATTTCCTTTCTGCAGTAACCTATCGGGGTCTCCATTTTAATTTTATGATTCTATCTTTAAGTTAATAACGTTCGACAATATATTCTGAATCCTTTTCTGTGTGTGTGCATGTGTATGTGTGTGTGTGAATGTGTGTGTATATATCTGTTGTAAGTCCATGAGCCTTTCTGGACTAAACCCCTCTGCCTGATCCTCTGCCTGTTCAGGTTTTTCCTGCACCGTGACATCAAACAGGGTGTCAGTTCACTGAGCATCAATTCATTTGTCTTTTTCGTTCGTTTTTCCTTCCTGCTGTAACTTATGACAGTGGGATCTTGTTACTACACAGTCTGGAAAAATTCCTGGGTAATTTTCTTTTAAATCACCAATTCCCTAGTCTTCCTTTGGCTTCTCTACACAAGGAGTGCCTATCCCACCTCGCCTCCTGCTAAATCGTTCCCAAAGACAAACTGTATTCCTGGAACTGACACTCTGTTACTCACTGTCACTGTTACTTCCCTCATCTTGATTTGGCATTCCATCCTGATGTTACACAAGGGAATGCTTAATTTCTGTCCCCATTCCACAAATTAACACACTCTTGATTAACATGCCAGAAAGAGTGATAAAAACTTTCATCTTTTCCTATTAGAGGGTGAGAGAAAGTGAGGGCTGCAGATGCTGGAGATGAGAGTTGAAAAGTGTGGGGCTGGAAAAGCACAGCACGTCGGCATTATCCGAGGGGCAGGAGCGTTAACGTTTCAGGCATAAATGCTTCATCAGGAAAGTGGGAGGTAAGGGAGGGGCAAGGAGGTTGAGAAATAAATGGGAGGGTGAGGGTGGAGCTGGGTGGAAGGGATCTTGGAAGGCGATAGGTAGATGCAGGGAGGGTGTGATGGTGATAGGTCGGAGAGGAGGGTGATAGGACTCCTATTGGTGGTAGGACAGCTGGAACCCTCAAACTTTACAGCATCAACGTTGACTTCACCAAATTCCAAATCTCCCCTCAACCAACCTCTCACAGATCCAACCGTTCAACCTATCACTGCCCTTTTGGACTGCCCTAACTAGCCATCTTCCTTTCCACCTACCGACTCCACCCTACCCTCTGACATATCACTATCGCTCCTACCTGTATCTTCTTATTGCCTTCCCAGTGACCCTTCCACCAGCTCAGCTACTACCCTCGTATTTATCTTTCAGCCCCCTTGTCCCCACACCATGTTCCTGACGATGGGTTTCTGCCTGATATTCGATTGTCCTGCTGTTTGGATGCTGCCTGATCTGTTGTACTTTTCCGGCCCCTCACTTCTCAACTATTACAGACTGAGCAGATCCCGTATCTCACAAAATTATAACTTCTTGTTCTTCTCCCCCTGTTCTTTCTGAGTAAACTTTATCTACAGAGGTGAATTCTTTAGAGAGATCAGGCACTGCCTCCATACCCAGCCCTTGCCTCGGCTGTGCAATTTCCTGCAACTCCTCTGCTCCACTTGGGGTCTCCTTTACCAGTTTCACTAATGCCACTGGGCTTAGCCTCTTCTACCACATCTTTCCCCAAAGTGTCTTCCTTTAACGCCCAGCACGGTGTGTCCCAGCTTACTGCAGTGAAAACAACTTTTTCCTTGTGCCTTTCTCAAACCACTAACACTGTAATTTTATGTTTTCCACTCCCTTATAGTGAGAGCACCTGAGGCCTTTCACCACCTTTCAACCCCCTTGGGATCCTTACTTCACCTGGACTGAACTATTGTGAGCTACTGTTCGCTTTGTAATGTGTGATCGTCCCTTCTCCGTGGGCGGCACGGTGGCACAGTGGTTAGCACTGCTGCCTCACAGCGCCTGAGACCCGGGTTCAATTCCTGCCTCAGGCGACTGACTGTGTGGACTTTGCACGTTCTCCCCGTGTCTGCGTGGGTTTCCTCCGCGTGCTCCGGTTTCCTCCCACAGTCCAAAGATGTGCAGGCGAGGTGAATTGACCATGCTAAATTGCCCATAGTGTTAGGTAAGTGGTAGATGTAGGGTTATGGGTGGGTTACGCTTCGGCGGGGCGGTGTGGACTTGTTGGGCCGAAGGGCCTGTTTCCACACTGTAAGTAATCTAATATAATCTAATCTCCCAATTTCTATCCCTCACAGGATGAAATTTCTGCCAGAAGCTAAATTTCATCACATGCCACAATGCATATTTATCTGCCATTTCTGCCACACTTCTCACTTCTTGAACTTTCAGTACATTCACATGAATTCTTGCTATCTCTGGAAGTGAGTCTTTTAACTTCTACAGCAGATTAATCTCCCTTCAAGCCTCACAGGTCTTATCCATTTTTAAGGCCAGCACCCACCTGTCAAAATGACTGTGGTTACTTCTTTCAAACTCAGTATAAGTCAGACCTGGTTGCGTCTCTATTTTTCTGAACTTCTGTCTATATGCTTCTAGTACCAATTCATAAACAATCAAAATAGCCAAGTTGACATCTTGATAATCTCTTGATCCCTCATCTGACAGCGCTACACATACCTCACCAGCTGTGCCCACCAGCTTAGTCTGAACTAGCATTACCCACAAGTTCACTGGACACGTCATCTGCCTAGCCATTTTTTCAAATGAAATAAATAAGTTTTGACATTTTTCTCACCGAAATATGGCAAGGTACTAACCTAGTTGTACACATCCCTACGTTCTACCTTCATCTCCATCCTGTTAATTTAAATTTCTTGTCTAATTCCCAACTTCTGAATTTCAAATCCTCTCTCTCTTTCGTTTTCCTCTCTTTCTCTTTCGTCTCTCTCTGTTTCCGTCTCTTTACTTATCTTCTAACTCCAGTTGCCACATTTGCAATTTAAGATTTTATAATACTACTGCAGTTGCCTATTTCTCTGATACACCAAAGTGCTTAACCGACTCCATTACAATTTCAGCTTCCCTTTTCTCCCTGGTTAAACCCAATTCCAACCTATTTGCTCATTCTAAAAAATGTCCTCCTTCTGCCTTTCTAAACTTCCTTGGAAAATTTGGGAACCTCTTTAGTAATGTTAAAAGCCATTTCCCTCACTTTTCATTTAACTAACCACAAGTAACAAATTTAAACGAATTTTCCCACTGGTTTTATTTGATGATCAAAGTCACTAATTGCAATGAGTTGGAATTTGCTGGGACTTGTATCACAAATCTGTTCAAGTCGGTCCAAGTGCAACACAGCAAGGCCCCAAACTGTTATGACATCAATTTCGAACCCCTCAGTTAATTAAAATCACACACCTAGAAAAGCTCACCTCACATCATAATCAGTCAAAACATGAGCCACAGAGAACTCCTAAATTCCACTAATAAACAACAAATGACAATTTATATGTGTACAAGTTAGCTCACTGAGCTTGAGGGTCTGTTTTCAGAAGTTTCGTCACCATGACTAGGTGACATCATCAGTGGGAGTATCTGCTGAAGTGCTGGTGGTATGTCCCACCTCTCTATTTATAGGTCTTGGTTTTTTAAAGTGGGTAATGTCATTTCTGGTTATTTTAACAAGAGAATGTCGACAGGATCTAAATTGATGCGTTTATTGATGGACTTCTGGTTAGAATACCATTCCTCTAAGAAGGTCCTTGCGTGTCTTCATATGTGTGTGTGCTTTGCACCAGTCAAAGTGGTGCCCTTCTTTGTCTGTGTGTATGGAACATAGTGATAGTGCGTCATGTCTTTTGGTGGCTAGTTGGTGTTCATGTATCCTCGTAACACGACAACATGACAATTTCAATGGTGGAAAAATGATTTTATATACACTGTTTAATCAATGTGTGTGTGCAGATAAGTCGCATTTTTCATTTGTGCGCAACACATTGTAAATGAACAACAGAGACACAGTTAACGAAAAATGATGCATATGATGTATAAAATTGATAAAACATTAAGACATGTTTTGATCCTCTCAACGTTCCCTCGTTTTCTGGGATTCCCAACTCTAATCTCTCATTCTCACCAGGATCTGTGCTGCAAATTCTTGATTCTGGTGCCCCAATTTATTTCAGTTAACCCCCTTTCTACCGGGACTTCAATATGTTGGCCTGCTGGGTTCTTTCCAAAACTAGTGTCTGTCATATTATTGGAGTTAAATATTCTGGCATCAGACTCAGCATTTGAACATATTACTCTGTTGTACATGCAATGTACAAAGGACCACAGCACACAGGCATTGCCAAAACATTGGGGGATGTTCATCTACTTCTTTCGATAATGTGGTTGCCTTATTTTCCACATCTCCATATTTTTATCCTATCTCTCATTCTCCTTTTGTATCTAGTTAAGAAATCCACCAGTTATTCTTCGTGTCCCATCTCCCAAAACTCGTTCTATCAGTTTATATCTAACGCTCTCTTCAAGATGTAATGTGGTTATAATTGAGCAATGGAACTACAAAGACATGCGGGCGTTGCTAACCAGAGTTAATTGGAAGGGGAGCTGAGCAGGAAAGACCATGGAGCAGCAACGGGAGGAGGCTCTGGGGATAACTCGAAAGATAATACCAGAAATGCAAACCCAAGAACTTGAAACATGCTCATGGGAGAACAAGGCAGCCATGAGTGATAATGCATCAAACCAAAAGAGGAAACATACAATGTGGTGAAGATGATTGGGAATCCAGAGAATTCATTGGCTCTGAAACTACATAAGGCTGGCATCACTGACACTACAGAGATCTTAATCATGATCAGGGAAAGAAACAGAGGAAACACATTCACTTTAAACACAGAAGATGGTATTTCTCAAGGAAAAAGATTCAGGTAAATTAAACATTTGCATGAAGATCAGTTAAATGCTTTTGCGGAATGTGTCAGGTTGGAAGCAAGACCCGGGAAGAGAGACCCTCAGCAGAATGAGAGTATGAAAATGGAAGTATTTTCACATCAGAAACCAGGTTAGGTCACTGAGTGCAGGGCTGATGGGTGAATGAGTCTCAGTGAGAATTGGGGAACAGACAGCAGAATTGCATTGCAGATATTGCAGCTCGAAACTGCGTATTCACGTCGTGCTGTAGACCACAGCAGCAGGAGAAGCAGACCTGCATTAAACACAACCTGTAACTTTTTATCAGGGAAACACCTCAGTCTGTCATTACCATCAACACCATCTATGGCTCAGTGACGAGTGTGGGTGAATATGTCAGGGTCAGATTCACATGAACTTTAACCTGATGCTAACTCATTAAAGCTACCAGATTTGACCAACAGATCTGAACGAAGCCCTGCAGTCCTGTCACATTCAGTCATAAATAATGATGGGCGATTAAATGAATGACTGGAGGAGAGGGCTCTACAAACATCCCCATCCTAAATAATGGAACAGACCTGCACATCAGTGTAAAAGAGAAGGATGTTTTATCTGCAGCAACCTCTGCCAGAAGTGTTGTGTCGATGATACACCTCACCCTCATCATGATGCCCACAGAATCACAGATGCCAGTCTTCAACAGATTCGATTCACTGCCCGTGACATGAAGAAACAGGTGAACACAATAGATCCGATCCAGACAATGGGCCCTGACCCCATTCCTGCAATTGGACTGAAGACTTGTGCTGCACAACAAGCCGTGTCCCTGGGGAAGCTGTTTCATTCCAGCTCCAACTCTGACATCTCCCTGGCAATGTGGAAAGTTACTCCCCTATGTCCCGTCCCCTAAGACGGGAATAATTACAATCTGACCAATTACCACCTCTTCAGTCCCATCATGACGGTCAAATTGGTGGGAGTTCTTTTTGACAGAGCTTTCAAGCAGCACAGAAATAACCTGCTCAGTGTGGTTTCCGATAGGTCCCCATGTGGAGATGGTGCTGTTGTGGAAATGTCACTGGATTACTAATCCAGACCAGGCTAATGATCTGGCAGTGGGTGGAAGTTAAAAACAATTAATAAAATATCGAGATCTCAAATCTGGTGTCAGGAATAGTGACCTTGAAGCCAATATGGATTGTAAACAGAATTTCCTTCTCCAAAGTACTTTTAGGAAGTGAATCTCCAATGATTTCCTGGGCTGGCACAAAACTGACTCCAAAGACCCTGACATGGGATAAAGATTTCAATGGTCTCTGAAACGGTCAAGCAAAGCACTCATTTGTATCAAACTATTCCGAGGTCTGAAAGGATGAAACCGGACAGAACACCCGGCCTCAGCATCAGCATGGGAAAAGGGAATGGGAACACAGTCCTATTGACCCTGCAGAAACCTCCTTCCTAACATCTGAGAGCTTGTGACAACATTTACAGAGCTTTCCCACAGACTGCACGGAAACAGCGGGATTGGAAAACACATTTAGCCTCCTCATTCTAGTTCAGAGAAAAAATCTCCTCAATGCACTTACCCCACACGATATACATATCCGTTAATGTGAGTAACCTTGGGAAGTTATAAAATAGGCGGTGCTGTAGTACGTTTGGTCCATCGAGTTTGCTGCCCAATTCAATATAATGATGGTTGGCCCTTCATTTCCCCACCGTACTCCTGCTCTCCCACCATCCCTTTACTGTCTCTAAATCCTTATTTATAAGCAGTGTCTCGGTTTCCAGGTGCGAGCGAATTCCCCAGGTTCCCCAGTCAGCGAGAGCAGACATTTATTATCATCTCAATGCAGAGTGACTGCCTGTACCTAATACTGTGGCCCCTTGCTTTACAAGTCCCAGCCAGGGGAATTATCATCCCTGCTTCCTATCAGTGTTTTGTATATTTCACTGAGATCTCCACTCATTTTCCTAAACCCCATGAAATACTGGCCCAGTCACCCCAAACTCTGCTCCCACAACAAGCCCGTCACCCCAGAGATCAGTCTGGTCATCCTTCACTGCTCTCCCTCAATGTCAGGTTTGTCCTTTATTAGGTAAGGAGACCAAAACTGCAGACAATACTGCACAATGTTCAAGATGATATCTCACCAAGGCCCTGTACAGCTGCAGTAAGACACCTTTTCTCCTGGACTCACATCCCCCTGAAATGAAGGTCCACACACCATTTATCTTACTCACTGCTTTCTCTTTCTGCAATATTCCTTTCAGCGACTGGTGTACAAGGAGATGCAGATCCTTTTCAGTGTTACAGCTCCCCACTTGTTAGGACTGTGTACACTGGGCAGCGTGCCAATGCCATGCCCAGTATTAACTTCTGGTTTCAGAACTCTGCGCTGCAGGGGCTTCAAAGGTTTATGCAGAAGGAAACAACAAAAAGGAGCATACGTCCCTTTGTAGATCAACATGTTTCAACCAATCCCTTTCAAATGGTAGGCTGCCAATTTATCGTTTCCACCAAAGGGCACACCGTCCCCTCTATCCACATTGTTCTCCATCTGTCACATATTTACCCATTCACTCCACTTGTCTAAGTCTTCTCGGTGCTTTTTTACATCCTCTTCACCCATTCACAATCCCACACCCGTTAGTGCTGTCAGCAGGTTGGGATATATTGTATCTGATTCCAGTAACCAAATGTTTAAAGGGCATTGTGAACAGCTGGGCCCCAAGCACCGATCCCTGCGACACCTCAGCAAACTTCCTCTGTTAATTTCTATTAATTTATTTCATGAATCTGTTTGTGACTGGCTCAGCCAGCATTTATTGCCTGTCCTTAGTTGCCCTCGAGAAGGTGGTGGTGAGCTGCCTTGTTGAACGCTGCAGTCCACCTGCTGTGATTGACCTCCAATGCCATTAGGGAGGGAATCCCAGGATTCTGACCCAGTGACTGTGAAGGAGCGGTGATATATTTCCAAGCCAGGATGGTGAATGGCTTGGAGGGAACCTGAAGATGATGGTATCCCCATACATCTGTAACCCTTGTCCTACTAGATAGACATGGTCGTGATTTCGGAAGATGGCATCTGAGGATCTTTGGTGAATCATTTCATTGCAGCATGTAGATAGTAAAACACTGCTGCTGCTGCTGACCGTTGATGGTGGAGCACTGTGGATGAAGGGACAGTCAAACTGGCTGCTTTGTCCTGGATGGTATAAAGCTTCTTGACTGTTGTTGGGCTGCACTCATCCAGGCAAATTGGGAGTCTTCCATCACACTTCTGACTTATGCATTGTAGATGATGGACACACTTTTCGAAGTCAGGATGTGAGTTACTCGCCGCAGTATTCCTAGTTTCCGACCTGCTCTTATAGTGACTGTGTTTATGTGGCGAGACCAGTGAGTTTCTGAGAAATGATTCCCCACCAGGATTTTGATACTGGGGGATTCAGTGAGAGTAACACCATTGAATGCCAACGGGCAGGTTAGATTGTATTTTATTGGTGATGGTCACGGTCTGGCAGTTGTGTGGCCTGAATATTACTTGCCACTTGTCAGCCTGGATACTCTCCAGATCTTGTCGCGTTTGAACATAGACTGCTTCAGTATCTGAGGAGCCACAAATGTTGCAGAACATTGTATAATCATTGGCGAACATCCCCACTGCTGACCTTGAAATAGAAGGAATGTCATTGATGAAGCAGCCTGAAGAAGTTTTCAGTCACTGCCCGAGGGACTCCTACAGACTTGTCCTGGAGCTGAGTTGACTGACCTTTATCAGCCATGACCATCTTCCTACGTGTAAGGTATGATTCTAACCAGCGGGGAGTTTGCCCCTGATGCCCATTGATTCCAGTGTTGCTAAGGCCCCTTGGTACGACACTTGGGCGAAGACAGCCTTGACTTAAAGGACTGTCACTCTCACCCCACCTCTGGAATTCAGCTCTGTTGTCTATGTTTGAACCACGGTAATGAGTTCAGGAGCTGAGTGGCCATGGAGGAGCCCAAACTGGGCGTCATTGACCAGGGTATTGCTGAGCAGGTGCTGCTTTAAAGCACTGACACCTTCCACCACTTTACTGATGATCGAGAGGAGACTGATGGGGTGGTATTGGCCGGATTGGATTTGGTCTGCTTTTTATATACAGGAGGTACTTGGGGTAGTTTTCTACACAATGAGGAAAAGCCATTGTTGGAACTGTATTGAAACAGTTTGGCTAGGGGTGTGGCAAGTTATGGAGCACAAGTTTTCAGTACTATTGCCAGAATGTTGTCAGATTATGAACCCTATGGAGTATCTAGTATCTCCGATCGTTTCTGGATATCGTGTGGACTGAATCGAATTGGCTGATGACTGGTAACTGAATTGCTGAGGACCACTGGAGGGGGCTGAGATGGATCATCCACTCAGCATTTCTGACTGAAGATTGTTGCGAATGCATCAGCCTTATCTTATACACTGAAGTGCTGGGCTCTTCCATCATGGAGGAAGGGGTTATTTGTGGAATCTCTTCCTCCAGTGAATTGTTTCATTGTCCCCAACGTTTCTCGACAAGATGTGGAAGGACTGCAGAGCTTAGATCTGAACCGTTGCTTTTGGGATCACTAAGCTCTGTCTATCACTTACTGCTTATATTGTTTGGTGCACAAGTTGTCCTGATTGGTGGCTTCACCAGGCTAACACCTCATTGTCAGGTATGCCTGGTGCTGCTCCTGCCATCCTGCACACTCCATTGAACCAATGTTGATCCTCTGGATTGATGGCAATAGTCGCGAGGGCGAAATGTCAGGCCATGAGGTAATGCGGGAGAACAATTCCACTGCTATTGATGACCCACAACACCTTATGGACATCCAGATTTGATCTGCTTGATCTGTTTGAAGTCTGCCCTATTAAGCACCGTGATAGTACCACCCAAAATGGTGGAGGTTAATCTTAATATGCAGGTGTGATTTTGTCTCTACAATGACTATGCGGTGGTCACTCTTACCGATACTCTCATGGACAGATAATTCTGCAACTGGCAGATTAGTAAGGCTGTGGTCAAGTATGTAATTTCCTCTTGTTGGTTCCTTCACCACCCGCTGCCAGTCATATCCTTTAGGACCCGGCCAGCTCGATCTGTAACGCTGTAGCTGAGATACTGTTGGTGGTGAACATTGAAATCCACCACCCAGAGTACATCTTGCGGACGTGGTTCCCTCAGTGCTTCCTCCAAGTGTTGGTCAGCATGTAAGAGTACTGATTCATTAGTTGAGAGAGGCTGGTACATGGTAATCAGCAGGAGGTTTCCTTTCCCATGTACAAACTAATGCCATGAGACTTCATGGGATACGGACTCACTGTTGAGGACTCCAAGAGCAATTCCCTTCCAAATGTATCCCACTGTACCGCCACTTCTGCTGTGTCCGTCCTGCTGATGAGACAGGAGATATTCGGGGTAGGTAATGGGGTGTCTGCGATATAGTCATACTCACAGAATCATACCTTTCAGAAAATGTCAGGCTTTTGCTTGACGAATCTGTTTATTTCTATTCACAGTTTCCTGCCAGCTGTCCCATTCTAGAAACATGACCATATATTAGCCCCAATCCACTTAGATTTGATTTTGCAAATTAGGCTTGGAGCTTTAACAACATTTTTCTAAAAATCAAAATGTTTTACATCCATTGCTTCACTTTCATTTGTCTCCCACTTTGTTTCTCAAACATAATTCCCATTTCATAAATCTATGTTAGTGCTGTCTATGACCATTACTTTCAGCCACAATAATTTCTGCTCAACCATTTACTTACTATGTTTATTATTCCATGTACTCTATCATTTTCCCACACCAGACTCGGTTTTCCTTGTATTGTTAGAAAGTTTTGTGAAGACAGAACTGAAGTAGTAGCTTCATAGTTCTGCCATTTCCCTGTTCCGCAATCTCCATTCTCTGGTCTCAAACAGTAAGGAAACTGCACTTGTTTTCTCATATTTCTCACATTGACATAATTTAACAAGCTATTACAGTTCACTCTTATAACCCTTATGAATATAACTCTCAGAAATGCATCAATTCCTGCGTAAAATTGCTCAATACTTCACCTTCCACACCATACACTCACTGCGGCATAGACTCTGTGCCAACACAAATACAGCACGATCTATATTAGTCCCACTTTCCTACACCAGGCCCATAGCCTGGAATGTTATGACACTTCCAATTGCTCGTCCAAGTACTTTTTAATGATTGTGAGATGATCATTCCCCTCTCAGGAAGTAATCCCAGTACCCCATACGTCGAGGTGAAAAAATATTCAAATCATCTCTGAACCACAAACTCTTCACTTTAAAAATGTTCTCCTTTGTCCTTGACCCTCTGACTAAAAGGAACAGCTGCTGTCTATCCACCCTGTCCGTGTTGCTTATAATCATATCCTTCTGAATCACGGACCCCTCAGCTTTCTCTGCTCCAAAGTAAACAACCCGAGCTTATCCAGCCTCTCTCCATAGCTGATATGTTCCATCCCAGGGAACATCCTGGTGAATCACATCTGCACCCTCTCCAGTACAATCACATCCTTCCTGGAATGTGGTTCCCGGAGCTACATACCGTACTCCATTTTTGGCAGAACCAAAGCACTGTATTGTTCTTATAATCTACGCACTGATGAGGAAACGCGACACCCAAGGTCCAATTCTTAACTAGTCCATTAAACTGCCCAGGGGAAAGTGAGGAATACAGAAGCTGGAGATCAGAACTTAAATAATGTGTTGCTGGAAAAGCGCAGCAGGACAGGCAGCATCAAAGGAGCAGCAGAATCAACGTTTCGGGCATAAGCGTTCTTCAGGAGTCTACCCGAAACATCGATTCTCCTGCTCCTATGATGCTGCCTGACTTGCTGCGCTTTTCTAGCAACACATTTTTAAGCATTAACCTGTCCATTCATATTCAGGGATGTGCGGAGAAGCACATTCTGAGCTTCCTAGTGTGCTGCCATTCATTGAGTCTTCAATTAGGGTTACATTCCAATTGCCATTGATGTACCCATCTGATCATTCCATCTGTATCTTCCTGTAACTTAAGGCCTTCCTCCTCACTGCTAACCACCCAGCCAATCTTTATGTCAAACATACACTTACTTATCACATCTTCCCCACTCTCCACCTAGCCCACTCCACATTCAGATCTATATTTTGTTATGAATAACACAAACAATAAGGGACACAACACTGATCCCTGTGGTACACCAGGGGATACTGATCTCCAGTCACACAAACAGCCTTCTCCCACCACCCTCTGTCTCCTGCCACTAAGATAATTTTCGTTGCAACTTGTCAAGTTATCCATCATATTGTGAGATTTAACTTTTTTTTTCAGTTTCCCAGGTGGAAATCTGTCAAAGGCCTTCCTACAAAACTAAATAATCGCCCTCCTCAAACTAATTCAATCGAATCCATTGGGTGTGACTTCCTCCTGATAAAGTCATGATGATTATCCCCGATCAAACCTTGCAACTCTGATTGGAGTTCGATATTCTCCTTGCCTATTTTATCCAGTAGTTTCCTTAACAGTGATCTAATACTAGCTCATCTATAGTTCCCTGGTCTATCTCTCCCACCCTTACTGTGAAGTGGAATCATGTTAGCAGTTCTCCAGTTCTCTGGCACCTCCCCTATGGCCAGATCCTAATGAAAATATTCAGTCAGGGTCTTTCCTCCTTTGACCCCAACAGCCGACAGTGATACAACTCATTCAGACATGGAGATTGGTCCAAATTTGTAAAGAACAAAACCCCAAATCCCTGATCGTATTTTACCTCAATCTTTTCACGAGTTTTCCAGTCCATCTTCTTGAATTCTGTACCTGCGTCCTCCTTCTCCCAAGTAAAATAGATGTGAAGGTCTCATGTAACAATCCATCAATGTTCTCCAGCTTGACACACAGATTGCCCCTTTGGTTTCTAATGGACACTAGCTGTTTGCTGATTATTCTGTTCTACTTGTCCGTGTGGAATATCGTGGGATTCTCCCTTATCTCGCCTACTTATACTTCTTCATGTCCCTCTGTTATTCAGTCCTTTCGATGTTTCTAAGATTCACTACAATCAACTCTCATGTTTTGAACCTCGAGTTTACAGGCTGAGGTTCCCCATTAAACAATCTTGCCATTTTATGGATTAATCTGGATAATACCTTTTAAAGTTCCTCTGTAATTAATATATTCTTTCTTAGATTGGGACTCCGAACGATACACAATATTCTACGTTTAGTCTCACCAACGCTCGATGCAACTGGTGCACGACATCCTCCATATTGCAATTTCATTCACATGAATGTAAACCTAATTTTTGCTTTACCATTTGCATATGTTCTTCCCAATAACTCTAGCTTTCATTTTTCTTATGAACTTGCTGTGTGAGTTCTTTAGAAAAAGTTCAGGAATATCCAACTATACGTTATCCAAAGGTTCATCATTGCCTATGTCCACAAGAATCATCTTCAAACCATTCCAAAACTATATTTGCCACTTCTGGTTTTCCTTTCATCGGTACATTCTCACACTCCCCAGATATGTTATTATCTTCTAAATATCTAGTAGCATGTTCCTTGTAATCGAGTCCAACAGATACCTGACGGTGGATGACAAGATAACTGGTCTGTAGGTCACCATTCATCAAATTCATCCTTTCTTAAACTGTTGGATAATATTTATAACCTTTGCCTTATCCAGATTGGCTAAATGTCTTTCGGGAATGTGTCAGAAAATAAAGTGAAAATCCACGATGCAATCAACATGTCTATTGCTGCTTCCTCTGAAATTCTTGTATGAAGTACATCTAGTCTGTCAGATTTATAAATACTCAATCCAGCTTTCTTTTCAATGATGACCTCAACGCTGATAAGAATGATCTTAGACTTTACTTACACAAGTCCCATGGTCATTTGGTATTTCTAGGAGAATTTCTGGACATTCTTCCATGAAGATAGACACAAAGAAACTATTTCTTTCCCCTGCGATTTCTCTATTCTCTGCAATAAATTATCCTGAACGCGCACCAACTGTTCCAAATTTGACCTTGTTTTTAGTTTTTTTTTCATATATTGATAGACGCTTTTTAGCAGTCTTTATGTTTTTCTTTCATTTGCACGCTTTTTCTCTTTCTGATTTTCTTCTCAGTTTCTTGGTCATTCTTTGCTGGGTCCTACATTTCCCTGAATCCACTGGCTTACTGCAACACTTGGCATTTTTCGAAGCTGCCTCCTTTCATTTGATTGGAAGATGAAGGTGGAATTGAAAGTGATAGTCGGAGAGGAAGGAGGGTGGACCAGATTGATAGGGAGGAAGGTGGACACATACGAACGTTCAAAAGGGCGGTGGTGATTTGGAGGTTTGGAGTAGGATAAGGTGGGATTAGGGGAAATGGTGAAATCCACTATGATCCCCTGTGTTTGGAGGGTCCCAAGGCAGATGAAGAGGCTTTCTTCCTCCAGGCTTCCGCTGGCTTGGATTTGGCGATGGAGCAGGCCCAGGACCCTCATGTTCTTGGCAGAGTGGGAAGGGGAATTGATGTGCTCAGCCACAAGGTGATGGATTTGTTCAATGTGGTTGTCCCAGAGGTGTTCTCTGAAATGATCCACAAGTTGACCTCCTGCTTCGCCAATGTAGAGAAAACCACATTGGGTTTAATGGATGCAGT
This sequence comes from Chiloscyllium punctatum, assembly GCF_047496795.1. NCBI lineage: Eukaryota > Metazoa > Chordata > Chondrichthyes > Orectolobiformes > Hemiscylliidae > Chiloscyllium > Chiloscyllium punctatum. The sequence continues at coordinate 7,982,962 of NC_092788.1, forward strand.
AGATGAGGCGTTCTGTCTCCCTTCGTCGCCTATCAATTTCAACCCCACCTTCATCTACCTATCGCAATCCCAGCTACCTCCCTCCTGCCGCACCCCCTTCCCATTTATCTCTCAGCGCCCTTGGCCCAGAAGATTCATTCCTGATGAAGGGCTTATGCCCGAAACATCGATTTATCTACTCTTAGTATGCTGCCTGACTGTCCTTTTCCAGCACCACACTCTTCGACTCTGATCTCCAGCATCTGTAGTCCCAACTTTCTCCTCACACCTTCAGGGCTTGCATGACTCAGATTTATAACGGTTACTTCAAATAAAACAAAAACTACCGTGTACTCAAACAGCATAAAAGAAAACCAATACATTGTGGTCACTGTTCCAAAAAGGTCCTTTCCAGCAAAATTTTCAATTAGCTCTTCTGATCACTCAACACCAATTCCTAAATAAACTGATCTTGAGCTCAGTGCTCGACATAATGTTAATGTAAACCATCTCACACACGGTCATCAAATCCATTTTTCCCAGCATTAGCATTCAATTGGGTTAACACAGTTTAGATATAATTTAAACAATACATTATTACTGAAGTACCCACAAATGTGTATATCTCATTTCCTGTTTTATAAAAAGTCCAGCATTCGTATTGCAGCTTTCACTTTAATTAATAACGCCCATCAGTGTTTGCTCCTCCTTGCTGTTTTTGCACTCCACCTTATTGGATTCTGTGGAATCTGAGCGACATGGGCTCTGGGGAGATTAATGACAGAGATCATCTCGCCACATCATTGATGATCTTCTCCAACTTTAATTTCTCCAGATCTCCCGTTATGCTGATGGAGTAGAGAAGGACAATGATCTTCCAACAATGCTCTGTATTCGCCCAGAGAGCTGAGACTGCTCTAACCTGGATGGGAACTTTACAGCAGACTGGTAAAGTGATGCTGCTGCTATACAGGGCCTTAGTGAGATCACATCTGGAGTAGTGTATACAGATTTAATGTATTCAATGAAGAAAGGATGTTGTTATATTGGAAGCAGCTCTGAGATGGTTCCCTCAACTGATTCCTGCAATGAAGGTGCTAGCTTACAACGAAAGGATGATCAGGTTGACCCAGTAGCCATTGGAGTTTACAAAAATTAAAGATGATCTTTTTGGAACATAGCTGACAGAAGGAGTTAACAAGTGAAGTGAATTACACAGATAATGGAGGAATGTATTCCGTTCTCCAGCCTGTTATACAGGAACAACAGGAGGATATTCAGGCCTTCGAACCTGTTACACCAAAACAGACCGAGGCTATTCAACCCAGATACTTTTACAGAAGGAGGCTAATCAGCCACTCGAGCCTTTAACAGTAGGCCATGATGCACCAGGATCCTGTTAAACAGCAAGAGCATCAGTCCATTCAGCCTCCACAAGTCTGTAACATAGGAACTGGAAGAGGTCACACAGTGACTGGAGATTGTTACACTGGGATAACAGGAGGCCATTCAGACCCACCGAGGCTATTGCAAGGGAATTGGACAAGGATAAAAACTATCTGAGACTTCTTTAATGAGAGAGGAAGAGGCAATTTAGACACGTGTCTGTTGTATGGTAACAAGAGAAGACCAATCAATCCCTCGGTCCCATCTCCGGGATCCATGAGGAGACCGTTCAGTATATCCACCTGTTATGGAGAAGTATGAGAAAACCCATCAGACCCTCAAAATGTTACACAGCAACAGGAAGATTCCTTAATCTCCCAATCCTCTAAAGCATGAACAGGAGGAGGCTATTCTGGCCTTGGAGATGGCAACATGGGAACACCAGAAAGACGTCAACCCATCGAGTTTGTGCATCAGCAGGTTGATGCCTCCATTCAGCCACATATGGCTCTTACTCAGCAATTGGAGCAGATCTCTTAAAGCCTTGTGCCCATTAAACAGGAATTCAAAGAAAACGTAATGGTTTTCAAAAGGGAAGAGCTTGTAATAATGGTATGCATTACATAGTAAAGTGTAACAATAAACTATTGTAATTTAAGGCAATTTTTAAAGTTCATTGTTCAGGACATTTGCAAGCTCAAACCACAATTCGTCAGAGTCAACATGGTTTTACGAAGGCTAAACCATGTTTAAGTTGTTTGCTTGAATTATTTGAAGATGTCACAAACAAGGTGGTTCGTGGGAATCCTGGAAATGGAACGGATCTAGTCTTCCTGAAGGCATTGGATATGTCACTTCTCCAAAGAGTAACTGGCAAGATCAGATAACATGTGTTTAGGAGTAATTTATTAGCTTGGATGGAGGATTGGTTATCCAACAAAATATAGTCAGGTGGAAAAAATGTGTCATTTTCTTTTGTCAAATGCAGTTTGTGCCATTGATTTCAGTACTCATGCCTCAACCATTTGCAATCGATGGTATTACTGTACTCGGTTGACGGGAGAGAAAATACAATGCCACATTTTCAGATGACACTAACATCGGTGGGAAATTACTTCGGAATGATGATGCAAGAGATTTCAAAACATATGGATAGGTTGGGTGAATGGGCCAACATTTAGCAAGGAAAATTAAAGTGAATAAATATGGGGCTATTCAAGTTGGCCAGTATAATAGAAAGACAAATTATTATTTAAATGGAGAAAACGTTCAAAGTGCTTAGAGGGATCTTGGTGTCTGCTTGCAAATCACAGAAAACCTGCATGGGGGTACTGCAAGTAATGAGAAACGCAAGCATAATTTCAGTGTTTATTTATAAAAGGATAGAGATGAAAGGTAGGGAGTGTTGGTGTAGCTATGCAAGGCATTAGTGAGGCTGCAACTGGAGTACAGTTTGGGTGTCCTGCAGAATGAGGTATTTCCATTGGAGGCAATTCAGAAGAGCTTCATTAGATTGATTCCTTATTTAAAGTGTTTGTCTTATGAAGAGAAATTGAGCAGTTTAGGCCTATACTGTCGAGTTTATAAAAATAAAAGGAGAGCTCATTGAGGTCTGTAAAATGCTAAAAGTAATTGAAAGTGTAGATGTGGAGTGGATTTTCTTTCATGTGGCGCAAGCTACAACAAGAGACTAGAGTTTTCGGATGGAGAGATAGCAGGAAAGTGTAACAGAGGCCCCGTTGACATCAGCCTCATCGAGGGGTTGGATACCTCACAGATGCTCCTTGTTCTTATTCAACTCTTCGGCTGTGTTGCCCAGGAATGGTGGAGGACTGGGTGTCATACAGGAAGCAGACAATCAGGATAAATCATTTAGAGAGAACGTAGCCATGAGGGTCACACAGTGAACAGTGCTGGGTTCTCAACTATCTACAGTCTCTATTAATGATCAGGAGGATGGAATAGATATACAGATGCTGAGTTTGGTGATGTCCATAAGACCATAAGACATAGGGGTGGAAGTAAGGCCATTTGGCTCATCGAGTCCACTCCACCATTTAATCATGGCTGGTGGGCATTTCAACTCCACTTACCCGCATTCTCCCCGTAGCCCTTAATTCATTGCGACATCAAGAATTTGTCAATCTTTGTCTTGAAGGCATTTAGCGTCATGGCCTCTACTGCACTCCGCGGCAATGTATTCCACAGACCCACCACTCTCTGGCAGAAGAAATGTCTCCGCATTTCTGTTCTGACGCTCGCTAAGGCTGTGCCCACGGTTCCTAGTCTCCTCGCCTAACGGAAACAACTTCCTAGCGTCCATCCTTTCCAAGCCATGTATTATCTTGTAAGTTTCTATTAGATCTCCCCTTAACCTTCTAAACTCTAATGAATACAATCCCAGGATCCTCAGCCGTTCCTCGTATGTTCGACCTATTATTCCAGGGATCATGCTTGTAAATCTCCGCTGGACATGTTCCAGTGCCAGTATGTCCTTCCTGAGGTGTGCGGCCCAGAACAGGACACAGTACTCCAAATGGGGCCTAACCAGAGCTTTATAAAGTCTCAGTAGCAATACGCTGCTTTTATATTCCAACCCTTTTGAGATAAATGACAACATTGCATTCGCTTTCTTAATCATGGACTCAACCTGCATGTTGACCTTTAGAGAATCCTCGACTAGCACTCCCAGATCCTTTGTACTTTGGCTTTATGAATTTTCTCACCATTGAGAAAGTAGTCCATGCTTGTATTCATTTTTCCAAAGTGCAAGACGTCGCATTTGCTCACATTGAATTCCATCAACCATTTCCTGGACCACTCTCCCAAACTGTCTAGATCCTTCTACAGTCTCCCCACCTCAGTACTACCTGCCTGTCAACCTAACTTCGTATCATCGGCAAACTTCGCTAGAATGCCCCCAGGCCCTTCATCCAGATCATTAATATATCATGCGAACAGCTGTGGCCCCAACACTGAACCCTGCGGGACACCGCTTGTCACCGGCTGCCATTCTGATAAAGATCGTTTTATCCCAACTCTCTGCCTTCTGTCAGACAGCCAATCCTCAATCCATGCCAGTAGCTCACCTCGAACACCATGGGTCCTCACCTTATCAAAGGCCTTTTGGAAGTCTAGATAGACCACATCCACTGGGTTTCCCTGGTCTAACCTACTTGTCAACTCTTAAAATAATTGTTATGTCGCTGTGATAAGCAAGAGAAAAAATTATCAAGAGAGGGTGGAGAGTCTGCAAATGATTCAGAAAGGTAAAGACACTAGATAATAGTTTGGCAGGTGGAATTTAACATGATATAACCTGTCATTCCATTTACAGGAATAATGGAAGGCAGTATGTTACTGAAATGGAGAGGGATTACATGCCTTAATGATACTGTGTACTGGGGGTTCACTCAAATTCGTTCAGACATGGGAGGTTTTGCTCCATCCCTGATCGTCTGCTTAAAGACACTCCAAGTGACCCCATTGCTTGAATACTTTGATGTGGTTGATTGGTGGTGGGGATGGTGTTTTGACACATGCATCAAGGGGATGGCCTTTCTCCAAGATATATTCATTTCGTTCTACGTGGAGACCCGATGACGATGGAAATGGCTGACTGCTTCTGAATGAAGAGGCTGTGACTGCTGCCAGAACAGTGGGTATTCAACAATATGATGTACTGTGATGGGTACACTGTAATATTAATAGAGAGAGAGAACTCCTTCAGTTCCTCCACCTCTCCCCATTGACATGGGTACTCTGCAGATGCCATGGACACCATCAGGAATCCTATTATACTGGATACACCTGGCAGCTTCCTGCTGAGGGAGAAACAATCTATTTACCTCATCCACCACATATATCCTCCATCACTGAATGGTGACATTGATGTTGAGATACTGGGAGATGATGGATATGTCACCTAGTCCTGCCTGGAAAGTTCTGGATCATAGAAGCTGAATGAAACAGGGACCCTAACAGCCTCTGGCTGCACCATCCTCACCCTGGTGTGAGGCTGCAGGTCGTGTTGAAGGAGGTGATACCGCTCTGTGACCAGCTCCTTGTTCAGTCAGAGTCCCCTCAAACTCTGCTCCTGGGTTAAGTGAAGCTTGGGACTCTGTTCGTGGAAAACCCAGGGTGGATACAGCAGATCCCTTTCCCCCCACACACTCACTGCATGGTTTCAGAGCTTCCCCTCTCTGCAGCCTCTGCTCCATTTGGAGTTCATGTTGCAGGCTCAGATGCTGTAACTACAGTCTCCATGCTCCATCCAGAGTTGGGTCACCAAATCCTCAGGTCTCCCTGAATGTCTGAGGCAGCTCACAGCACAACCTCCAGCAAACCATCCCCAGCCCCTCCACTAAATCTTCAATTACAGGAGTCAGTCAGAAACCCCTCGGTACAAGTGTTGTGGACCAGACCAGATCCCCCCAGAATGTTTTAACAAGGCCACTTTGACCCAAACCTTTTCTTATTTTGAATATAGATATGAAGTGTGCGTTCCAGATTTGTTGTGACTGGTCAAACCACTCGACATTGAGCAAAATATAATCTATTCAAATGCTTTAGTTAAAAATACAATCCAAGAAAGGAACATTTTGGGATAGCTTATATGTTGGAGCACTTACACAAACAATAGATACCGTACCTTCTTGGTTTACACCGCTTGGCACAAAGATATATTCACATTCAAATCCTTACAGCAGTTTTCCAATCCAGGAGGAAACAACATCAACAGAGATCTCAGGAAAAAGCAGCTAGGGATCATGTGTTGAAACTTCCAACCGTTTCGGGATCTCCAGCAACTTCTGAATGCTGCAGCTAAAAACAAAATGAGAAACCCTGGTCTGGGAGAGCTGGCCTCTGCCCTTCCATTGTTACCACCGTTTTAATGAAAACTAAATGCTTTCTCAGTTATTTACTTAAACTGTTTTCAGACAGCAGTTCTTCACCTCTGCCTTTAAAACCTCTCTTTAAAAAAACCCTCGAGAAAATAACCTTTTTACAGTGATAGTATCCTCACAACTCCACCTTTAATAAAATAATCCATCAATATACAATGGTGGATTCATTTTAGACCTCCTAATCTTCCACTGTTAGTAGACTGAAATGCATATCCATTACATTGAATCTGAGCATACGAATGTTCACAACTAGTTTCGATTTCAGGAATTTTACTCCTGCCACAGAATGCCTTTGTCTTTCTTCATCCAAGTCTCCACAACGTGTCAAAACGTAGCTTTTCTCGCTCTGTCAACTGTATAATTTCAAACTGAATGGCAGCAATAATAAGCTCAATCGAAACAGACTGGTATTTTTCTCCCTTAACTTCTCCAAAAACTTTCAGGGGCCACGAGCAGTGATCACGATTTGTCTCATGTATGTTATTCGCAATGTAAATGCTGAAATGTTGTAACGCCAACACCAAGCTCAAGGCCTCCTTCCCCATTGTGGAATAAATCTGTTGGTGTTTCCATTAGACATTCTGACCACACGTTACATAACAGAGCACTTCTCATCTCTCCAATACTCCCTCTGAATTACATAGCTCCTCATGTCTCAGCATAAAAGAGTTACATACTTCTGTACCTCTTAATGTTCTAATCGCTTTACCTGCTAATCCTGGCCTATGCCAGTAAACCTTACTTTCACGGTTATATGTTTTAAGAAGATCTCGCACATTCTTCTCAATCTCTCACAGAAACCAAATTTTGATTTCTGAACTCAATCAACATCATCAGCCATTTCAGCTTCTCATCTTGCCATTGTTTCTCTCTGCTCTTCCACACGAGTTGTCATGACTGCAGGAAGTGAATTGTTGAACTTCTCCAAAATAAGAATCTCTCTAAGAGTGTCATAGGTTTGCTCTGATTTAATACCCTTACCCACCTTTCAAAATGACTTTGTTTGATCCTTTTAAACACAATGTGCGTTTAACCAGGGACCCTTTTTTAGATTCCTGAAATGCTGTCTGTCGGCTTCTGGCCCAAGCTAATATGCACTTCAGATGGCTTTCTTCACCACCCCATACTGGCCAGATACCGTCTCCAATAGGGATGCAAATACCTATCAGCTTTGTTTGGATCAATTAAATCCACATGATCACTTTACACTGCATTAGCCACTTTCTCAAATTAAAATCAAAGGCTTCTCCATCCTTCTCATCAAATGTAGATAATGCCTGGATGTATTTAAACAGAACCCCATTAGGGAATTGGTTACAATAGGGTTGATCAACCTCACTATCCTCCTCATCCTGCCGACCGTCTACCTTCATCTCCACCTTCTTTTTCAACTTTCCTCTCAAACTGCCAACTGTTTAAGTTGAAACTCTCTGCTTTTCTTCTCTCCATCTTTCTCTCTTTCTTCTTCATTTCCTTGTCTTTTATTTCTTCTTTTCATCATAATTCAAACTGTTTCAATTCCTTCTCATGTTAAAAGTGCCTCATTTGAAATTGAATTCTCGCCATTCCCAAAGAGTCTGATGGCGTTTCCACAACACGCAATTGCTGAGATATAGCTGTAATTATCTCTCATTTTCTCACAGACAAACGCAACCCCAACTCCAGATCGTCTGTCAATTCCTGCAGCTTTGCCTTCATTACCTTTTGTAAAACCTCCAACTTCACTTCTTCCACACCTAGAGAACTCTTAGTGACTGAAAGAATCTTTATACACAAAACACTGTTTAAACCAACCGAATTCAACATCTGGAACAAAAGACGCTAACAGCTACCATACACGACCTTTGAACCCAATAGCCTCCGGTTGCATACTCTCCAGTGTCTGCATGAGCTTATTCTGGATTATCTGGTTTCCTCCCACAACCCAAAGATATGCATGTCAAGTGAATTGGCCATGCTAAATTGTTTGTAGTTTTCAGGGATGTGTGGGTTAGGAGCCTTTGTCGGGGTAAATGTGTAATAATAGGGTAAACGAATGGGTCTGGTTAGGTTACTTCTCGGAGGGTTGGTGTGGACTTGTTGGGTCGAATGGCTTGTTTGCACACTGTAGGGATTGTAATTCTAAACCCAATTTAGTGTTACCAGACAAGAGTTCCCAGTTTGCTATAGACCAACCAGACTGCCTCAAGCTATTTTAAGAGGGTAGCTTGGATGCCAAACTTCCTTATTTTAAAGGTAGACGTGAAGTGGGTGTTCCAGATGTGATGCTACTTGTCACACCACTCACCATTAGCAAAACACAACATACTCAAACACTCTAATGAAAATCCATACAAAATGAAGAAGAATTTAGATTAATTTAACTATTGGAAACCATGAATGAATAATGGATACAGTACCTTCTACTAATGAACTGTTCCAATACACCAACATCCCATAAACACACCCCTTGGCAAAATGGAACATTCAGACATACATTCTTGCATACAGTTCTCCAATTCAGGAGGAAACAGCATCAAGTCAGGTTTCAGAGAGACAAGCAGCTTGGGATAAGTGAGAGGCCGTTGTTACTACTATTTATGAAAAACCGTAAAAGCGTCATCAGTTATTTACTTGAGCCGTTTTCAGTAGGCAGTTTGGCCTTTAAGAGCTCTTATATGAAAAAAAGAGAAATTAATCTTTTTTTTAAAGTGACAGCATTGTCACACTTTAGATGGCTGGTCCTTTACTTAAGGGGCTTCCTTGATCGCAAGATCACCTGAGAGTGACAAATACAGGTACAGAGCAAGTTACAAGGATATATCTCATAACTTCTGAAACACGCCTGTCCATAGACCATCACATGGGACACACCGGGAAGTGAACAACAGCCTGACACACCCCATTTCACTGTTTTTGAGCTTCACAATGGCAGCACTCGATACACTAGGGAGCCAAAAACAAAAAGGGCAGGGAAAGATACAGAGGGACAGAGAGATTCAAATAAAGACAGAAAGAGACAGTTAATTAACTGAAAAGATGTTGTGGTAATATAGGGAAAAAGACAGGGCAGTAGGACTAACTGGAGAAGTGAGATCTTCGAGAGTAAAATTACAAGAACGAGAACATTGAAGAAAGGCATTGTCAGATCAGCTGAAATGGTTTGTTACATCAAATTCTGAATCTGCTTAACAGAAAAAACCATAAACAACATAAACTGGGAAAAGATGACAGCCCAGCATGGAGAGCTGTGCAGACCATGCCAGCGTGTTGCTCAGTAAACTGCACTTTCTGCCCAACATAGAGAGTATTGCAAACTTTACTATCATATGCTATCTATACTCGCATCAGATTGCTATAATGTTTACAATGAGAAGATTTGCTGTGTGTGTGTTCATCAGAGACTGAGAGAGAGTCCGTGTGTGTGCGCGATTGGCGTGGTTGAATGCGAAACTCATTATTTGAGAAGGAACACACATGGAGGAAACTATTTTAAATACGAACAACTCTCTGTTAATCGACAGAGAGAATGAGGGAAGTTTCATGGACAAATGAGGTAAAGTGTTTGAGAATGTTAAAATAAAGACATTGCCAGACACAATAGCAATATACATCGGCGTACACATGAATGAGTTTGGTGTGTGGTCGAATCAGATGTGTTTCGGCAGGTTTGAAACTGGGAGTGTCAGCAGCAGATTTTTGGCTTCATTAAGACTGTACTTCATAGCTCAAGGTTCAAACAGCAGATGGAATAAACCAGTGAGATATATTCTGGGGTGGTGAGCCTTTCAAGTTTGAAATGGTCAGGGTATGGTGTCATGAATCAGCTCATGGTCAAAGGAATCTCCCACAGTTGTGACTGGTCTGCTTCAGTCGCAGATATTGGCCAGGGATGGGATGGAAACAGTGGAAGGAAGTGGAGTTTGTAACCAGAACAGTAGAGAGTGACCTCCCTGCTCTTAATATTTAAATAACAAAGGCAATGATACAGTAAATTGCAGTCCTCCGCTGGACCTGAGTAGGTCAACACAGGGAGTAACAATGCCAGCTCAGAGAGGGAGACAGTCATTGAACACATTCATTGATGTAGTTCGTAGTGGTCTGTAGATTGAATATATGGAATGAGAGTTTCAACAGAAAAATAATAGTGACAAGAAGTGTAGACTATATAAAAGAACAGTACTACAATCATAACCGGTTTATAGAACAAAAAAATCTGAACAGTGACACTTACCAGGAGCACCAACGATAGCCAGGAAAGGATAATAAAAATATTGAATAATGAAAAGAGCGTAATAGATCCACAAGGATAATGGCCACCAATTAAATGCAGAAAGACGCCAAACATAATAGGATAAACTCCTGTCTATTGTTGGAACATACCAGTCGAATGTTCCCAGATTCTGATACGTGTTGGGAACATTCCAGTCTAATGTTCTCAGATTCTGATCTCTCCTCCCCCTCTCTCTGGATCTGCTGATCCCTGTCAGTGCTGTCGGTGATGCTCCCGCTCATGTTATGGGATAACACATTGAACGGAGCCCATTTATCATTAAAAGATGGAAACCCTCCACTGAGATAATTAGAATCCATGGAGACTGGCATTAAGCACAGTCACTGAACAAACACTGGGAAAATTAGCAAAGGCTACAACGGAAGAATGGGCACAATCAACAGACAAGAGTGTTCCCTTCCAGTTGGGGAACACTTCAGTGGTCCCGGACATTCAACCTCGGACCTTCTGGTGACCATCCTTCAAGGAGGACTTCAGGACAGGTAGCAGCGAAAAGTGGCCGAGCAGAGGCTGATTACAAATTTCGGTACCCATTAGGAGGGCCTCAACTGTGGCCTTGGGTTCATATCACATTGCAGGTGACCACCATTGCACTATACACACACACACGCGCACGCGCACACACACACACATACACAGGCACTCCTATACACACACATACATACGGACACATATGTACACAGACACGCACAAAGACACACACACACACACACTCTCACAGGCATCCGCTTAGAGACTTAGACCACTCGACACTCATGGATAAACATATATACTCTCTCTCACTGATACTCAAACCCCCACCCCAGACACACACGCACACTCCCACACTCACACATGCACCCCCTCACAGTCTTAAGACACTCTACATCACTACACGCACATATACACTTCCTCTCACACTCACAACCCACAACCAAGACAAACACACACACACACACACAAACAGAGAAAGACCCACACGCACGCATATATTTTGTGGGGTGAATTTGTACTTGCAGAGTTACATTGTACTTTCCTCAAAAAACTGCATGCATTCATGTAAAACTCTGTTATCTCACTTTTCAGATTAGAATCAATCTAACATTATGGTATAGACAAAGAACACAGGGGCTAACACCTTCAAAATATTGTCTAACTAACACTCGTTGTTTCTGCTAACCTGAGAATGCAACTTTAAAAGAAAAAGGTTTTGTGATTTACACATGAAAGAAGTGAAACTATCATAGTATTCGAACAGATGAAAGACTCAACAGACAATCAAGGTATTTTTCAATGTATAATTTCAGTTACATCACACTGTAAATTTTTGCCATAAATTCTGTGCCTTAGAAGTGTGTCCTCCACTATCACCTGATGAAGGAGCGGCGCTCTGAAAGCTACTGTACTTCCAATTAAACCTGTCGGACGAAAACCTGGTGTTGTGTGATTTTTAACTTTGTACACCCCAAGCCAACACCGGCATCTCCAAATCATGACTAAACAAACAGGCTCAGTTAACCAGTTCCACACATCACTTTTCATATCACTATAAAAGGGAACATTTACCGGGTTTGGATGGAATGGATAAGCCTTGTTGAGGGATAGACGGAAAATCTTTAAATCTTTTGAATCTTTTTAAAAAACTTGTATATGAGAGTATTAAAAGGCACTGCAGGGTTCTCACTGTGTTCCACTCTGTTTATGAAAGGAGGCAGTTATAAAATAACATATCGGTTGCATAAGAAAAAGTCGGGTGGGCAAGATTCTAGATACCTTAACCCAAAGTATTCTACTTATTGACCAGTGTGAGGCTCCTCCTGGTTTTAAGTGCCCTGTTATCAAATTCTTTCAAAACCTTGGGACAGAGTATTGAGATTGATGCTCAGCAACAGGCCAAAGCAATTCTGTCTCTATGGGCCTCTTACAGAGGGATAAGAGAAGGCCATTCAGCCCATATTAGCCTGTTGCTACTTGAAAAGGTGGAAATCTAGAATATTGGCACATTTGCCAACAGAATCATTCAAAACAAAGAGATGTGTCACTGCTGCTCTGTGAAGTGTTACTGAGAGGGCACCTGGAGTACATTGTGTTGTCTGTGTTTCTGTAACTGAGAAGGGATGGACCTCCATCAGATACAGTTTACTGGCTGCTCGTAATCCCCGGATTGCTGTGTCATTTAATATCTCGGGTCTACATAAGGACGGGAGGAGGCCATTCATGCTTTCCAGTCTATTACAAAAGGTCACGAGGAGCCTATTCTCGAGTCTGTGACAGAGGGGCAGGAAGTGTTTCTTTAACTTTTTGTTACGCATAAATATTAGTTTTAAATTAGTTTTGGAATAGTAAAGACCTGATGAAAGCATTAAGGTTCTAACTTTGAATAAGACCAACTTTCAAAGTGTTAGGCGAGCCCTGTAAAAGGCTGATTGGAATACCCTATTCACAGTAAAGGGATGGTTGGAAAATGCAAGGCCATCAAAATGTGGTTTCAGAGTGTCCAGAGCCAACGTGTTCCCATGAGTGAGACAGGCAAGGCTGGTGGGTGCAGGGAGTGCTGGATGGCCAGATATATTGATGCTCTGGTCAAGGTAAGGAAGGAGGCATATGTCAGGTAAACAGAGCTGAGATCAAGTGAATCCCGAGAGGTGTGTAAGGGCAGCAAGTGTACAGTCAATGGGGAAATCGGGCCAAAAAATGTGGACAAGTGATGGCTTTAGAAATACGGTTAACGAGGCATTGAAGAAATTATACAAATCCTTTAATGTCAAAAGATTAACTTGGGAGAGAGTAGGGCACCTTAAAGATCAGTAAGGCCACCGATGTGTGGAACCATAGGAGATTGGAGGGATACAAAACATGTATTTCTCCTCAGTATTTAGTGTGGACGAGTTTACATGAACGACAGAATGAAGAAATATATAGTGATATCTTGAAAGTGTCTATATTACAAGGAGATGTCAGACATTTTAAAACATATAAAGTTGAACAAATCCTGGGACCTGAGCAGTTATATCCCAGATGTTTGTGGGAAGCTAAGAAAGAGATTGCTCAGCATCTTGCTGATATATTTGTAACATTGATTTCCACAGGTGAGGTGTCAAAAGACTGGAGGACTGCTAACATAGTGTCATTATTTAACAAAGTAAGGAAAAAACAGGTAACCATAGATCGGTGAGCCTGAGGGTAATGGTGACTAAATTGTTGGAGGGGATTTCGAGGAAAAAAAATCGATATGCATTTGGAAAGACAAGGACTGAAGAGGGCTTTGTACTTTGGAGATCACATCTCACAAACTGGGTGGAATGTTTTGAGGAAGTGATGAAGATGATTAATGACGGCAGGACAGTGGATATTGTCTTTATGGAACTCAGTAAGAAAGCCAAAATGTTCGACATGGTAGACTGGGTAGCAAGGTTAGACTGCCAGGAATCCAGGGAGAGCTCGTCATTTAGATGCAAAATTTTCTTGGATATTGGAAACAGGGCGTGAGAGTGGGCATTTGTTCATTAATCTTGGAGACCTGTGACGAGTGACGTGCTGCAAAGATCAATAGTGGGTCCACTGCCTTTTGTCACTGATACAAATCATTTACATTTGAGTATATGAAGTATTGTCAGTAAGATTGTAGATAATAGCAAATTTGGTGGTGTCGTCGACAGTGAAAAATTAACTCTCAGACTATACTGGGACGTTGCTTAGGTGAGCCGAGGAGTGGCAGATGGAGTTTATTTTATTTAAATGTGAGGTATTGCATTTTGGCAAGACAAATCAAGGCAAGATATATAGGTAGGGTCCTGTCGAAAGCTGCCAATCAAAGAAAACTCCATAGAAATGATTGAATCCCGATAGTGAGGAAACAGCCTATTCGGCCCATCGAGGCCACACTTAACCTCAAAACAGTATCCTACTGGACAAACCCCTCCCCTATCACTCTGAGCCTGCATTTCCCATGGCTAATCCACCTCGCCTACACATCCCTGGGTACTTTACGCAATTTAGCATGGCCAATCTACCCTTATCTGTATATTTGTGTACTGTCGGAGGAAAACATAACATCCGGAGGAGACTCATGCAGACACGGGGAGAATGTGCAAACTCCACACAGGCAGTCATTCAAGGATGGAGTTAAACCCAGATCGCTGCGCACTGAAGCAGCAATGCTAGCCACTGAGCTACTGTGTCACCTTGTGGTGCAGGTTCTCTGTTCCTTAAAAGTGCCGTCACAGGTAGACAGTGTAGTGAAGAAGGCACTTGGTGATCTTCCCTTTATTGGACCGTGCTTTGAGTCTAAACATTTTCACGACGTGTTGCATCTGTACCGGACATTGGTTTGGCCACTTTTGTAATATTGCCCTTAATTCTGGTCTCCCTGCTGTCGGTAAGATGTTGTCAAACTTGAAAGGGTACATAAGAGATTTAAAAGAATGTTACAGGTGTTGGAGGGTTAGAGTTACAGGGAGAGTTTGAATAGACTGGGACTACTTTCAAGTGTTGATGCTAAGGGGTGACCTTAAAGAGGTTTATAAAATCATGAGGGGCAAAGATAGTGCAAACAATCAACGTCTTTTACCCAGGATAGGCGACTCCAAAATTAGAAGACAAAGATTTAAGGTGAGAGTGGAAAGATTTAAAAAGGAACATGAGGGACAACATTTTCACATAGAGACTGCTGTGTATATGGATTGAAAGCAGTGGTGGAGGCAGGACCAGTGACACCATTTAAAATGCAGTTAGATGGATACATGCATGGGAAGTGTTTAGAGGGAGATGGGCCAAGTGCTGGCAAGGGGGACGAGATTTATTTCGGATATTTGGTCGATGTGGGCAATCAGACCGAAAGGTATTTTTCCGTGCTGCGCATTTCTGAGACTCTATTGCCTCTTGAGTGTATAACACAGGAAAGGAGGACGCTATTCAACTTCTGAATTCTGTCAGGCAACTTGTTTGTTCAATTGCTGAGAGTAAAATACAAAATTACATCATTCAGATTTTGATGGTGTTTTACAAAGGCTTTTATTAAAGAGAAGCTGTAAGGAACGTGAAGAGGCCATTCAGGCCCTCGACTCCATTCCACAGCAGCAGCAGGTGAGCACAGAGATATTGGAACCTGTCAGTCAGTAGCTGGAGGGGGACATCTACTATCGCAAACCTTGGATCAGGAGGCAGCCACACAGCTGCTCAAGATTGGGACACATAACAGGACGCAGTCATTCAACTGCTTGAGACTGTGACACAGGGAAAGGAGGGAGTCACTCAGAGCTCGAAACTGGGGCACAGGGAAATCTGGAGGTTAGTGAGGCCCCAGCATCCTGTTATGCAAGGACAGCAGGAGGTGACTCACTCCCCACAAGTATGGGACACTGGGAGAGAAGGGGAGTTTGCTTGGAACAAACAGAAATATATGAATATGTTGCATTAGTGGTCCATTCAATCCTGCCCCAACATTCACTAAGACCACGGCTGATCTGATGGTGATTCCCTCATTCCATTTTATGGAGACTCCGCTCACTGCATCCTCTGCGCCGTTTCTTGGTCATGTTGCAGACTCAGGTGCTGCAAGAACACTCACCATGACTCATCTAGAAGGATGTGTCTAACAGGATGAGTCAGGATTTGAGGGGTCCAATGACAAGAATGAAAACACATAATAAAGGTATTGTCAGATGTTTCGTACTCTCACATTCGCAATCCAACTCACATAACCAGCCCGTCCATTACATATTCAGGATGGAGCACTGTGTAGATCCGGCTAGTGTACTGCTGTATGCGACCCAGCAATGTCCAGAGTGAAACACTATGCAGCCCACACCAATGCTTGATCTATAATCCTGGACTAAATGTCCAGCGTGAGGAGCTGTGCAGTCCGCACTGGGTCATTCATATATAAACCCAGGCTGTTGTATTGCTCGGTAACACTGTATTAGATCACTGCCCAGTGTGGTGAAAAATGTAACCAATGGTGTTAGTGACAGAATGTGGAGTTCCCATCCATTTACGGCTCCATATCTGCACTGTACCTTGACAAGGGGTGCTGCGAATGTGAAAATCAATGTGAGGAAGAGATGTAAACGGAAACAATTTAAATACCAATAGTTCTGATTGAGGCGCATATCTCTTTAGTATTTAAAGTTGAAATAACTGAGATAATATCCAATAAGGTTTTGTGAACGGTGCAAAGAATTAAGAGGGGGATGGTGATGTTATAGTGGTTGCACTATAAGCCTCCAAATAATCAATGAGAATTAGAGGAACAAATATTCAGAGAGACTGGCGAGACTTGCAGGAGCAATAGTGTTGTCATTAAAGGTGATTTTAATTTTTCTAACATAGACTAGGACTTCCAGATGGTTAAGAACTTAGATGGAACATAAGTTGTTAAGTGTGTTCAGGAAAGCTTCCACAAGCAATATAGAGAGGTTCCTATTGGGGAAGGGACAAACTCGACCTACTGTTGAAAAATAAGGTCGGATAGGTGACGGAGGTAAAGTGGCGAGCATTTTGGGAATAGTGACTAGAGCTGTGTTAGTTTTAAAATAGTTATGGTAGGGACAAAATTGGTCCACAGATACAAGTTCTAAATTGGGGCAAGGCGTATGTTGTTGGAATTAGACAGAGGATTGCAGGGGATGATTGGAGTAGTTTGTTTCGAGGCAAAACGATCCCAGGCAAGTAAGAGGGCTTCAAAAGTGAGATAGCTCGAGTTCAAGGTCTATATGTTCCTGTGAGGGTGAAGGGAAAGTGAGGCTGGAAGAGACAACGCTGGATTACAAGAAATATTGAGGTTCTGATCAGAAAAAAAATGAGGCATGGCTCAGGTACAGGCAGGTCGTATCAAGGGAATCCCGGGAGGAACACAGGGGATAGAGGAGTTTACTGAAGAAGGAAATCAGCAAGACGAAAAGGGAGTATGAGATAGTTTTGGCTGAGCAGATTAGTGTGAATCCAAATTCAGAATAGTAAAGAAAAAGAACAACCAGAGAGAGAATAGGACGTCTTCAAATCCAAAATGGGCACGCATGTGTAAAACCTCAAGAGATGGGTGAGTTCCTCAATTCCCCATCTGTGTTTATCATGAAGAAAGACATGAAGACCTGTGACCTTTGGGAGGTTAGTTGTGATATCTTGGTACAGTCCATATCACAGTAGAGGTGCTGATGGACATATTAGAATGCATAAAGTCAGATAAATCTCTTGGTCCTGACCAGATATTTCGAAGACCACTGCAGGTGGCGAGAGAAGACAGTTCAGGGGCCAAGGACCCAGAAGACTGTGTGGTAACAAATGTGCCCTTATTCAATAAGGGTTGAAAAGAAAAGCCTGGGAAAGATAGACCAGTAAGCTTCATATCTGTTTTCACTAAACCGTTTGAGAAGGTTCTGAGATATTAGGTATGCATGCATTTGGAAAAACAGAGTTTGAGTTGGAGCAGTCAGCATTGCTTTGTGCGTTACAGATCGTGCCTTAGAATTTTTGTTAGAGTTTTTGAGGAAGTGACCAGGAAGGTTGACAAGGCAGGGTGGTGGACATAGTCTATATGGATTTAAGTAAGGCCTTTGATAAGGTTCCACATGGTAGGTCGATCTGGAAGGTTAGATTACATGGACTCCAATGTAAACTGGCAAATTGGTGACACAATTGTCTTGACGTTATGAAGCAAATGGCTATGGTGGAGGTATGCTTGTTGGACTGGAGGCCTGCGACTAGTGGAGTACCTCAGTGTTCGGTCCTGGGCCCATTGCTGTTCGTTGTCTTATACCAATGATTTGGACCAGAGTGCACAACGCAAGGTTAGTAAGTTTGCACATGACTCGAAATTAGGAGGCATCATTTACAATGAGAAACATTATCAGAAATTGCAGCAGTACCTTGGTCAGCTGAGGATGTGGGCTCAGAAATAGCAATTTGAGTTTAATACAGATAAGTGTGACGTCTTACATTTTGGAAAGTCAAATCCAGGTAGGAGTTTAATGATGAATGAGCGGGCCTTAAGGAGTGTAGTGGAACAAAAGGACGTTGGAGATCAATTGTACGGATGTCTGAAATTTGAGTCACAGATACACAGGACAGTGAAAAAGGCTGTTGGCACACTGGCCTTCATCAGGACATTGAGTATAGATGTTGGGACGATATATTGCAGTTGTACAGGATGTTGGTTCGGTTGCAGTTGGAGTATTGTGTTCAGTTTTGTTCATCTTGCTCTAGAAAGGATATTATTGAACGAGAAAGAGTGTAGAACAAATTTCCAAAGATGTTTCCTGGGCTAAAGGCTCTCAGTTATAGGCAGAGGTTGGACAGGTTAGAACTTATTTCTTTTCAGCGTAGGATACGGAGGGGATTCTTATTGAAGTGTAACTCTTATAAAATTATGAGAGGCGTGCATGGGGTGAATACTTCAATTTTTTTCCCACGGTTGATGAATCGAGGAGTAGAGGACATCCATTAATGTTTGGAAAGGAAAAAAAAGTATATAAAAAGGAACCTGAGGGGCAACGTTTTTACACAGAGTGTGGTATGCATACAGACTGAGCTGCCAGTGGAAGTGATTGAGGTGGGTACAATAACAACATTGAAAAGGCATTTGGACAAATACACAGATAGGTAAGGATTAGAGGGATACAGAACAAGGGCAGGGGAATGGGGTGAGTCTGGATGGACATTCTGGTTGCCATGGTCCAGTCATACTGGGAGTCTCGTGCAATATGTCTGCAAATGAGTGTGTTTTGGAGTGGAAACAGAGTGGGGGAGACTGAGAAAAAATGTCATTGAACGATATGTTCACAGGTTTCAGAATGCTGAAATGAAGACATTTCGATAGTATCATGCAACACGGGTCAGTACTTTGAAGAATGATAAGTGAAAGGGATATTGCTGTGAGTTCAGGCGATGGAGACTTTTGGATCAGCATTTGTTCTGCAGCTTTGTAACTGGGAGTGAGGACAGCAGAGTCTTCGCCTCACTGGGCTGAATCTAACAAAAAACTGTCTCAGTGACATTTTCATTAAGTGTGACAGGGATTGTCTGCACGAGGCTGAACTACTTTCCTGGAGATAAGGGGAAATTACATCACGGTTTTCGACAGGGGCACAGAGGTCCTGGTGGATGAGCTAGTACAAAAGGGGACCATTCTCTTCCCAGAGGGATCGCTCCAACAGACACACCGAGCCTGGTCTGAGCTCACCACCCAGCTCAGTGCAGTGTCTGTGGTCTGTGTAAATGTCCAGCAAAACAGGACAAGCTTCAATAACCTTCCCCACTCTGTTAGGATAAGGGTCACCATATTCTCTCTGGTCCCTCACACTCACTGTATATCTGTTATAGCACCGGTTCCCGAACAAGGCTCATGCTCTCCCACTCTCACTACTGCATACAGCACCATCCCTCTCTTTCTCTCTGCATCTCTAATGCCCCCCCCCCCACAGAGTTACAGAATATTCTGGGGAATGCCAATTATGGAATTTTCCAGATCATGTTCCAACTTATTCCCAGTTTCAGTAAAGCGGCTGTGCCCCAGTGTGTGACATGTAAGAGGATGGAGTAAAGATGTACGTTTTTCAAATCACACACAATTGAAATCCATCATGAGGCCATTCAGTACTGCAAACATGCTCCAACATTCAATACGTTTGGAGGTGAAATGATAGTTTTCTCAGCTCCACGTTACAGGAACTTTCAGTCATTCAACTCCCAGCTTCCTGTTACCGAGCAGACGATTCTCAGAAACTTTTTACCCAGTGTTTCTTCTTGCATGTGTCCGATGGCATTTCCCATGGGGACAGACTCCTCGAACAATATATTTCATCTGCTTTCGAAATTCATACAATAGTCAGCATGCTTTCCACAGACCAATCAAAAACATGCACTTAATTTACGGTTATCGATATCCAATCACAATTAGACATTCTGGTTATTTCACTTGTCTCACCTTATTGTATTCAGTAAAAGAAAGCTTCCAAAAACTTGTAAAATACAATTTCAAGAAGAGAACGTTTTTATCCTCAGCCCTTATCATGACGATTATCCCAAATACACCTTTTTTGTGTCATGAATGTTTCTTTTGCCCTTTGTCTGTGACTGATTCTGTGTGTAACAGTTACACAGTCTCCCACTCAGTTGGCTGGATGGTTGGTTTGTGATGCAGAGGGAGGGCACCAGCGAAGGTTCAATTCCCCAAACTAACTGAGGTTACCATGAAGAGGATGCTCTCTCAACCTCACCCTGTCACCCAAGGTGTGGTGACATTCAGTGTAAACCACCATGAGTGATCTATCTAATGAGAGCTCTTTGGGACTCTATTCTATCAATGTTAGCATTTTAATTTTTTTAAAAAAATTTTGACTGAAAAATAGATTTTTATTATTATGTTAAAACAAAGCAAAACAACTCAAATAACTGAACAATATTTCACCCATGTGCATGTACATACAAAATAAGTTAAAGTCTATAAACGGACAGAAGAAAAACAAAAATAAACAATAAATAATAAATAAATAATACAGCTCAGAAGAAGAAAGCGATAGCTCTTGTTCTTCGAGAGCATTAACTGATATACATTAATATGTTCACAATTCTTCATATTAGTTTCATTAGACAATATCGTCATTGCTATATAAAAGCCATTTTTAGACTGGCAGTTAAGCCTAATCGTGATAATCCAAAAAAGATTGCTATATCTTATATAAGTCTCTGCTTTCTGGCGCACCATACAGGTCAAAACGTCCAAAGGGATATTCTCCATGATGAGCTTACCACAAGCCAGCAGACCCGGGGGGTGGAGGGGGGAGGCGGGGGTGTTTCAGACATCAGACACAACACAATACTTTTCCGAGTAAAGGAAGTGTGGGGGAGGTACTAAACGAGTATTTTGCATCAGTATTTACTGTCGAAAAGGATACGGAAGATATCACATGTAGGGAAATAGATGGTGACACCTTCCAAAATGTCCATATTACGGAGGAGGAAGTGCTGGGTGTCTTCAAACGTTTAAAGGTGGATATATCCCCAGGACCTGATTAGGTGTACCCTAGAACTCTGTGGGAAGCTAGAGAAGTGTTTGCTGGGCCTCTTGCTGAGATTGTTGTAACTGGTGTTGTCACTGGTGAGGTGCCGGAAGACTGGAAGTGGCAAACGTGGTACCACTGTTTAAGAAGGGTGGTAAGGACAAGCCAGGGAACTCTCGACCAATGAGCCTGACGTTGGTGGTGGTCAAGGTGTTGGAGGGAATCCTGAGGGACAGGATGTGCATGTTTTTGGAAAGGCAAGGACTGATTAGGGATAGTCAACATGGCTTTGTGCATGGGGAATCATGTCTCACAAAGTTGATTGAGTTTTTTGAGGAAGTATCAAAGAGGATTGATGGGGGCAGAGGGATAGATGTGATCCATATGGACTTCAGTAAGGGTTTCGACAAGGATCCCCATGGGAGACTGATTTGCAAGGTTAGATCTCATGGAATACAGGGAGAACTAGCCATTTGGATACAGAACTGGCTCAAAGGTAGAAGACAGAGTGTGGTGGTGGAGGGTTGTTTTTTAGACTGGAGGCCTCTGACCAGTGGAGTGCCACAAGGATCGGTGCTGGATTCACTACTTTTTGTCATTGACATAAATGACTTGGATGCGAGCATATGAGATACAGTTAGTAAGTTTGCAGATGACAACAAAATTGGAGGTACAGTGAACAGCGAAGAGGTCACCTCCGATTACAACAGGATCTTGACAAGATGGGCCAATGAGCTGAGAAGTGGCAGATGGAGTTTAATTCAGATAAATGCAAGGTGCTGCATTTTGGGAAAGCAAATCATAGCAGGACTTATACACTTAATTGTAAGGTCCCAGGGAGTTTTGCTGAACAAAGAGACCTTGGAGTGCAGGTTCATAGCTCCTTGAAAGTGGAGTCGCAAGTAGATACGATAGTGAAGAAGGCGTTTGGTATGCTTTCCTTTATTGGTCAGAGTATTGAGTACAGGAGTTGAGAAGTCATGTTGCAGCTGTACAGGATATTGGTTAGGCCAGTGTTGGAATATTGCGTGCAATTCTGCTCTCCTTCCTATCGGAAAAAGTTGAGAAACTTGAAAGGGTTCAGAAAAGATTTATAAGGATTGGAGGATTTGACCTATAGAGAGAGGCTGAATAGGCTGAGGCTGTTTTCGCTGCAGCTTCGGATGCTGAGGGATGACATTATAGAGGCTTTCAAAAATATAAGGAGCATGGATAGGTTATATAGGGAAAGAGTTTTCCCTGGGGTCAGGGAGTCCAGAAGTGGAGGGCATAATTTTAAGGTGAGAGTAGTAAGATGTAAAAGAGACCTACAGGGTAACTATTTCACACAGAGGGTGGTACGTGTATGTAATGAACTGCCAGGTGAAGTGGGGGAGGCTAGCACAAGTGCAACATTTAAGTGGCATTTGGATGAGTATATTGAATAGGAAGGGCTTGGAGGGTTATGGGCCGGGTGCTGGCAGGTGGGACTAGATTGTATTCGGATATGTGGTTGGCATGGACGGGTTGGACCGAAGGGTCTGTTTCCATGCTGTACATCTCTATGACTCTATGACTTATATTAATCTGTTTTTTGGTGCACCATACTGGTGAGAAAGTCCAAAGGGATATTCTCCATGATGAGCTTACAAAGACCCAACACATCCTGGGAGTTTCAGACATCCAACACAACAGAATATTATTTCCTAGCACAGAAAGTAAGGATATATTTTTTCCCATGTGCATCTGCGTAAGATACTCTGCGCAGGTGCAGGGAAAGAGAAACCGTGTCCATCTCCAATTCGGTCCCCCAAGACCCACTCTACCGCACCGAACACAGTGATCCGATATATACGAAACCTGCAGCAGGACCACATACAATGAGTAAGAATGCCTGTAGTCATTCTGCATTTAGGACATGCTGAAGATAATCCCACTTTGAATTTTGAGAGAAAATGTGGTGTTAGATAGGCCCTATGAAGAATTTGCAACTGCATGGAATTGGTCCTTTTACAGATCAAAATCCTTCGAGCATTTTCACAAATATTCTCCCATGTCTCCAAAGAGATCTAAACCCCCAACTCTCCCGCACAGACATCACGAAGCTGCACAGTCTTGTCTGAGGGGACACTCTCCAACAAATGATAAAGGGTACTGACAGAGAGTGTATTCTTAGCAGTAAGCACCCGCTTCTCTGTATCGGATCTATAAGAGTCTGTTAAAAGTGTGTGTTTTTAAAATCAAATCTCTAATCTGGAAAAAAACAGAAGAAATCTCTACTACGTAGTTCATACTTACGAGTTATTTGATCAAATGATATCATTGTTTCTCCCTCAAGTAACACGTGGTGGGCTCAGTGGTTTGCACGGCTGATTCACCGCACCAGGGTCATGGGTTTGGTTCCAGCCTTGGGTGACTGGCTGTGTGGAGTTAGTATGTTCTCAACTGTGACTGCGTAGGTTTCCTCCCACAGTCACAAAGATGTGCAGGTTAGATGAATTGGCCAATGCTAAATCACTCAAAGTGTTCAAGGATCTGTAAGTTCAGACATTAGTCAGGGTAGGTATAGAATGGTAGGGGAATGGGTCTGGGTGGGTTACTCTTCAGTGGTTCGAAGTTGACTTGCTGGGCCCAAGGGCTTGTATCCACACTTTAGGGATTCTACTAATTCTAAATCACCCAAGCAAGGTACTCCCCTGGCTGCCCACAGTTTACACCTGGAATCCATTATCCCCGGTTGACAACCCTGGTATAGCAATTAAAGCGGTAAGAAACATGGTTTTGGCTGTATTGCTCTCGATCTGACGCATTGTTCTTCAAGTTTTAACAGTATTGATAATAATTAGTTTTTGACAATACTCCATAAATCCCAGGCACGAACATAGGATGATTAAAAAAGCTTACTTGATTGCTTTTAATCTGGGAGATCTACCCCCCGCAATCTGTGGGGCAGTTGCAATTTTGTTAGCTTGATAAGGAATCGCTTATGGTGGCAAATAAAAGAGCTAAACCAGCCATTCTATTTCCGAAATATCTGTCTGGGAAACATCAAAGAAAACATTCACACGGCGTCTCGGAAATGAGGAAGGACAGTCATTTTAATAACAGCTATCCGATCTAGCCAGGATATTTGAATTGCCTCCCATCTTTGAAGGTTTTGTTTAATTTTGTCAAACAAATGGACACCGTTCACATTAAATAAATGATCAAAGACAGATGTAATGACTATACTGAAATAGGGAAACCACCCCCGTGACCATTTAAAAGGAAACCAGGATTTGCCCTTAGTATCAGGTATTTCCCTAAGATCTCCCATAGGCATGGCCTCCAACTTTGTAAAATTAATTTATTGCCCGGAAAGGCAACAAGCGAATTCATGCATTGCATCACATGACCTACCGAAATTACGGGATTTGACAAAAAACATAAGACCCTCATCTGCATACAATGTAATCTTTCGTGACTTCTATCCCACTTCTGGGTCAGATGTGTTGACATCCCACGGATGGACTCCTCCAGTGGCTCAATCCCCAACGTAAACAACAATGGTGAAAGGTGTCAACCTTGTCGGCTGCCTGGAGAAATATTAATATTACTGGTTGGCCACACTATTAGTGAGAACCGCAGCCAGAGGATCAGGGTAAAGGATCCTCACCCACTTGATAAAATCTTTGCGTAGACCAACCCGTTCTAATGTACAGAAGAGATCCGGCCACTCAACCCAATCAAATGCTTTCCCTCATCAAAAGAGATCAATAATCCCTGGACAGATTGTTGTTGACACTCTTGGATCATATTGAGTAAACTCTTCACATTGTAGGAAGATCTGCGGCCCTTTATAAAGACTGTTTGGTCCTCTTTGGTAACGGAAGGCAGCAAAGTTTCCAGCCTTAATGCACGGGTCTCAGAATGGATTTTGAAACCAACATTTAAATTTGAGATTGGCGTGTAAGAAGCACAATCCTCCAGGGTCTTCCTTTCTTCATCATCATAGAGATATGAGCCTCTCTTAAGGATGGAGGGATGGGTTCGTGACTGTATGAGTGACAGAACATGTTAAACATCAGCCCTGACAATAGGTTTATAAATTATCTATAAAATTCACGAGGAAATCTGTCAGGAATATGCACCTTTGCATTCTGAAGCTGCTTCACACCCTCTTGCGCAGACAATGGTGCATTAAGGCACACCACTTATTCAGGGTTACTCCTGAAAAATGAAAAGTGACTCCATTTTAATCCATCTGTCCTCATAATGCTCAGTCTGAAATAATTCGGAGAAAAATCTTGGACAGGAGACACCAAACTTTTTGGAATTGAAGGTAAGGATCCCAATACCTTCCCTAATTGAGGTAATAGCTTAGAGGGGCGCTCGTTTTCCTGGCAAGATAGAATAAATACCTGCCTGACTTATCACCATGCTCAAACAGCCTTTGTTTAGCAAAAGTAAGTTCCTTCTTGGCTGTCTGTGTGAGCGTGGAATTCACTGTAGACCGAAGCGTTGTAATCCTCTGCAGCTTAGCTACTGAGGGTCTATCACAGTATGCCCTCTCGGCTGCCCTCAGCTGTGCCTCAAACCAGCGTTCCTGCTCCCCCTTCTGCTACATCCTAAGGAATAATTATTCCCTTGGCATAAGCCTGAACAATTTCCCATAGAATGGATGGTTTACTGGTTGAATCTGAATTAATGGCTAAGAAAGATCTGAATTCATTATAGAAATACTCAATGAACTAACTAGTCTTAACAATAAAGGGATACATTCGCCAGTGTCTCGAATCTGTTATATTTCCCTAAATCTTTATCAATAAGTATGGTCAGAAATGGTAATATTCCCAATTGTGCAGGATGCCACCGAATCTAAGATTGTTGCAGGGATGGGGAAGAAATCGAACCTGGTGTGGCATTTCTGCGGGTAAAAGAAGATATTAAAAGCCCTACTTGTGAGGTAGATGTACCTCCAGACATCCACCAGCTCTAGTTCTGCACACAAATCCACCAATTACTTACATTATAACGAGGGTATTGAGGGACCTTCGGACATTCTGTCCACTGTGGGTTCCATAAGACAGTTGAAATCTCCTACGATAATGTGCCATGATGCTAGAAAATGCATCTACCAGGATTTTAAGAGGGTACGCCGAGGTGGGGGTGGGGGGTCGCAATTACTATTCAAAATATTGGATTATTTACCATAGTTCAAGGCTTGGGGGATTATGATCCTTCCGTGAGTATCAAATACAATCTAGTAATTTAAATGGAAGATTCTTCTTATCCAGTATGGCTTCTCCCCTACTCCTACTATTAAAAGACGAAAATTAAAACCCATTCAAACCCGCCCTGCTGGAACGTCAAATATTTCTTGTCATCGAGGTGCATCTGCTGCAATAGGACAAGGTCAACTCTCTCCTTGTTAAGGCTAGAAAGTACCTTTTTCCTCTTAACTGCGTCCCCTTAATGCTCAAGATATACCATTGAAGCATGACATTAGCCATACCACACTGGAACAACATTTGAACTCCAGAGAGGAAGAACTTGAATGACAAATCGCTGAGCATCAATGAAAAAAGACTCATCGAGCCTAAAAAAAACATACTAACTAAAACTACAACAACTAACACGCTTTCAAAATGTTCTACAACTAAATACATATAAAAACAAACAAAAAACAGGCTAAAAAGTGTCAATGACACTCAGGAGGGGCATTTACACCTCCCCCCTCCCCCACTGGGGGCAGTTGCACGTCGCAAATCTTTATCTTCTACCCTATTATCAATACAGCATCCCGGGCAATTAATCACAAACATCGGGATTGAACTTCCCTAACGTAGGCATTCAGTCTTCATGATCAGCTTCATAACTCCCTCCAGCTTGAGCCGAACCCGACACACAAACTAAGCACGAGAAAAACGAATAGTAATGTTAATCAAGTTAAAATTGTGTACTCTACCCTGACTGTAATTTAACATTACATAATACCAAGAAAGATTCAACAAACGTTCTTTAAAACGAGAGAAGAATGGTTATCGATATCTATTAAAGCATCCAGCCTGCTTTATAGCGTCCACAAAGTTTTCGCGTCCTCTGGAGCGCCAATGGATCTATTGAAAGATCCACCAGTGCGTAGAACTATTGAAAGCATATGGAGCACCGCTGCGTTCATGAAGGAATACTGAATCTCAAGTTCCCTTAATCTTCTCTTGATATCATCAAAAGATTTTCTTTTCTGAATCTGCCGCTGAAAAGACCTGGAGAAAAATAATCCTCGAGTCCTCGTCGGATCTTTTCCCTGTGTTCTGGAAGATTCCATAAGTCTTTGATTGTCTCTGCAACTACGTAATTGCACAAGAACAGGGTGAGGG
Organism: Chiloscyllium punctatum; assembly: GCF_047496795.1. Taxonomy (NCBI): domain Eukaryota; kingdom Metazoa; phylum Chordata; class Chondrichthyes; order Orectolobiformes; family Hemiscylliidae; genus Chiloscyllium; species Chiloscyllium punctatum. The sequence continues at coordinate 8,010,821 of NC_092788.1, forward strand.
CTTTGGTCTGAGTCTGACCTACGCTCCATAACCCGATGAACTGTCTCACTCTTCACTCGTCCCTCTTCAGCTTCGAAGTGAAGGAACACGGCAGCCAGTTCTCGAAAAAAACTCACTGGCTGAACACCTTATGTCTCCAGCAGACCGATGATATGAACATTCTTCATTCTGCCCCTGTTTTCGAGGTTGTCAAATTGTTCATTTAAGATACGGACCTGTTTTCCAAGGGCGAGGATCCGCTCCTTAGAGGAATCGATCACTGACTCTGCCCCTGTAGTTTGACGCTCGACCTCATCTGTTCTGTTTCCAAGACTTTCATATTTGCTGCTCATATTTTTTGGAGCATGGCTGAGAGTGGTTCTAGCCTCCTGCTGAACTTTTCTTCAATCATTTCATGTAACTTGGTGAATTTGATGACCAAGACCTGCTGAGTAACTGGGTCCATCGAACGAGCAGAGGGGGTTGCAGGTGCGGCCACAGGCGTGCTGAAAGCTTCTGACGGGTGCCCTGTGTGTTGGGACTTAGTCAATCCTTTCCGTTGTTTTGTCATTTCCACTTGACAAATTGGCATTATTCAGTATTCTGTAGCTATTTTATTGTTGACCTTTAAGTAAATGACTGTGGTGGGGTGGGATCGAGCATTACTTTCAGGACTTTCAGATCGCTGCAATCCTGATCCCCTTTAAAACTTTATCGATCTTATCCATTTTGTCTAATTCCTGGATTTCCTGGAGCCGTGTCATTCGGAACCACTGTCTACAATTTCCCCAACACTGCACATTGCTGCTCGATAATCCTTGACTCCTTTGTGATTCGTGAACATTGCCTCAAATGTATCCAATATCTCTGCCTCCCATGTTCTGCGGGGAAGAGTGTTTATAAGACTCACTCCACTCTGAGAAAACAAAAATAAACTGATTCATCGGTGTGTGAGATTAGCTTTATTTTTGCATTCGTATCTGAGCAATGATATTGTAACACTGGAAGCAGTTCATAGATGTTTCACTTCATTTATTCCATGCATGAAGGGCTGATATTATGGCGACTTTAACAGGCTACCGTTGGAATGAGAGCTGATTTTATTGAAATATACAAAGCCTTGTGGCGAGTGGATCAGGTATATACCAACTGGGAGTTTGTATAGCCCAATCTTGACGCCGTTGTCATTGAAACCCTACAGGGTGGCAACAGGACATTCGATCCATCGAGTCCACACCAACCCACCGAACATTATCCTATCCAGACCTGTCCCCTTACCCTATCCATGTAACCCTGCATTTCCCATGACTAACCCACTTAACCTACACATTCCAGGTCACTCTGGGTAATTTAGCATGGTCAATCAAATTAAGCTGAATATCTTTGAACTGTGGGAGGAAACTGGAGAACTGGGAAGAAACTCACACAGACATAGGAAGAATGATCAAACTCCACATCGAGGGTCGGACGAGGTTGGAATTGAGTTCAGCTCCTTGTTGATATGAGGCAGCAGTACTGACCACAAATCTAACATTCTGCTCCATTAGCCCTATTTGTTACCTGCGGCTGATGAAAGAAATCTGCCTGACCTGTTCCTATCACTGAACCTGACCCAGTCTGAGACCTTTATCATTGGTCATATCACCAACCTGGTTGCATTTAAAATTTGTTGTGAGCAGTGGAGGAGTGGAACTAGGAAAGGAAAAAGTGACACCCCCCAACCTCAGTCAGAACCGGAGTGAGGAAAAAATCACAAAGTGGGATTTCATTCAAGTGGGAATTCTCTTTCCCAGAAGTTTGAATCTTTATATTAATATTATATAATATTATATTATCTTTTTATGGCTTTGTCTGATTTTCCGTAGACAGATGAATCAGGGATAACGCTGCATGGAGAGAAAAATGCAGCTGGGAGCACAATGAGAGGAGCCATGACCTTCTTTACTGGTGGAGTAGTGTCAAAGGGCCGATTGGCCCACTCGTGTCCCTCAGCCCTGTATTCTGATGTCCGATTCAGCCCTTCGGATCTGGTACACACAGACAGAGCGAGGCCACGCAGATGGTTAGATGTAGTTACGGAAATACACTTGGAAATTCCAGGTTTGGTCAGGAAGTGACCCCCCAGCCGCAATCCCTTTTTCCAGGCTTCCCCACTCTGTAACTTCTGCTCTGGAATTGCTCAGAATACTGCCCTCATATCCCATCCAGGGTTAACTCAGGCATTTTTTCTCCTGTCACGAATGCAACATTGTACAACACGACTTCCAGGAAAATAACTCATTAATTTCCAAAATCATAACATAAAAACTTAAGAAGTAGGAACATGACTCGGCTATTCGGCCCCTCAGGCCTGAACTCTCATTCAATAAGAACATGGCTGATCTACTTCCGGGTTCAACTCCAATTTCCTACCAAATTCCCTGTATCCCTCCACAACTCTCTAGTTTAGGGAATTCCAGACATTCACTACCTTCTGAGAGAGTTCATCATTTTTCACCTCAGATTGAAATCGATGTTCCTTATTCGGTATCTACTGCCTCGAGTTCGAGACTTATGTGAAACACCTTCTCAGCATCTACCTAGTCAAGCTCCCTCTGTATCTTGTACATTTCAGTAATATCACCCTCATTCATTTCAACCACAATGAATAATCTCCTCACCATTTTAGATGTATTCAATAATTCAACCCTTCCATCCCAGGAAGCCGCCTCATGAACCAACCTAGTTACTTGCTGCATCAGCATGCTGACGTTATGATTCATACACAGGAACACTCCAATCCCTTTGTACTGCTCCTTTTTTGGGAGTCCTCTTCATTAAAAACACAGCCAGCATTTTGGTTCTCAGTGTCATCCACAAACTCGGATGTATATTGCACTCAGCTTTCACCTTCAGGCTATCAGTATAGATTGTAAATAACTGATGCCGTCAGACTTATATTTGTGGTAATCCAGTAGATACGTCTTTATCATAAAGATCAATTAATCCTGACTCTCTGATTTCTATGTGTTAAGCAACTGTCATCCCATGCTAATATATTTTTCATCATACTACGAGTCTCTGTCTTGTGACAGAGCGTTTATTTTGTGATACCTTGTCTAAAATCTCTGGAAAGCCTCATGTTGACCAGTTCCCTTTATCAAATCTGCCTGTCACATTCTCAGGTGTTCCTGATGAAGGGCTCCTGCCCGAAACATTTAATTTCCTGCTCCTTGGATTCTGCCTGCTATGCTTTTCCAGCATGACTCTAATCTTGATATACTCGATTTTACAGGACAAAAATAGTTTCCCCTTCATAAAACCATGCCAACTCTGCATTAAGCTTTTCTAAGTGCGCTGCAATTCCTTCCTTAATAACAGGCTCTAGCAGATTCCCAGCAATAATGGTTAGGCTAAATTGTTCCTGCCTTCTGTCTCATTACTTTCTTGAAGACAGGCGCCACATTGGAAGTTCTCCAGTTTCACTGGAACACTCCTGTAATCCAAAGTGTTATGGAATATTTCACACAATGCCGCTAGTCACTCTGTGACCACTCCTTTTAAAATTAACTATGAATTACTGCTGACCCGCCTACCCTTATTCTTATCTGTTAGTTAAAAACCTTGTTCCTTTTGTTAGAGACAGTTCAAGAACTGCCCTCCTATTACCATACTGTTTATACAATTGACATGCTTACAGTACTTTTTCCACGAACAGTGAATTAAAATACTAGTGTAAATTATCTGCCTGTTCGCTGTGGCCGGTTCTCCAGTCACACCCTCCTAATGGCCTCAATGTACTTTCCTCACTTCACTTCTGCTTCAGCTCACACACACATCTTCAAGCTTTTTTTATGGAGATACGAAAGCTCTTGATGCATGTTCTATATCTCTGTCCGATTTATTACATCATATCTTTTCGTACATTTTCCTCACTTTCTAGATTCATACAGTCATATCGTGCACAAACAGACCATTTGATCCAACTTGTCCATGCTGACCAGGTTTTCTTATCTAAACTAATCTCATCTGCTTGCACTTGGCCCATATGCCTTCAAACGTTTCCCATTCATATGTTGGTCTAAATGCCTTTGAAATATTGTAGCTGTACAAGCAACTACCACTGTTTCTCTGGCAGCTCATTCCATAGATACATCACCCTCTGTGTAAAAAATGTTGTCACTTTGTCCCTTTCAAGTTTCTCCCTTCCACCTTAAAGCTATGCATTTGTGTTTGAACTCCCCGATCCTACAGAAAAGACCTTCGGTATTCACTCTATCCATGCCTCCCATGATATTATAAACTTATAGAATGCCACCCCTCAAACTCGTACACTCCATCTGATACTAACTTCAAGATCAAACATTTAACGATAAGCTCGACAAATTGGAAAGAATATTAAAAATGACAGGTAAAGAAAACAGCCCAAATGTCATACTGTTAGTTTTGTTCTATGTTACAAAACTAAGGCAGCATGAAACTCTTACTCGTGCTAATAAGAGGTCAAGCACCTGACTTCCATAGTGTGAAGGCAGTGATGATGTATACTGTCAAAACGTATAGATCTGGATCTATTTAATACCACATGGTCAACATTCTCCCTCCTGTTCTTCCTATGACCTTGTGTGGTTGTGTCTTCTTCATCTTACGCTCAGTTCGAGAGAACCCCTTTCCCCCATTTACACCTGAATTGAAACCCATTTTGCATTATCTTCTCGTTTACCACTGCTAATAGCCCGCTTATCTTTTGCCATGCCCTCTTTTCCAAGTCACCCATCCCCCATCTACGGCAAGGGATTACAAAGCCCAGTTTCCAACCTTTTTCAGTTCTGAACAAGTCACACTGGGCTTATAACGTCAACTCTGTTTCTGTATTTCTGCAGATTCTGTCAGGCCTGCTGAGTTTCTCCAAAAACGAATAGGCACAGCAAAAAATTCAATTAAATAAATAACTATGGATACTGGAAATAAATACATAAATTGCTGGAGAAACTGTGAGCTTTGTAGAGGGTCACTGGATCCGAAAGATTAACTCTGCATTCACTACAGCAGATGCCGCCGGACGTGCTTTATTTCTTCAGCAATTTCTGTTTTTGAACAAGTTCCAATGACGTGTGTGAAAGCTGCTCAAACGCCCTGTCCAACACGGAGTGCCCAACACTGGGTACTGAACAATAACGCAAAGTGCTTATTTTCATTCGCTCAGAAACTGCATAAGGCTGGCATCACTGACACCAGAGAGCTCATAATCATGGTCAGGGAAAAAACCAGAGGGAAACACATTCAATTCAAATGCAGAAGATGGCATTATGAGAAAGGAACCGTTTCAGATGAATATGTTAAAGGGTTTGAGTAATGTAACAAATTTGAAGCATGACACTAAGGAGAACTCTCAGCAGAATGAGAATATGAAAGTGTTACTGCATCAGAAACCAGGTTCGTTCACTGAGTACAAGGCTGATGGGTGAATGGGTTTTGATGTGAACTGGGGAACAGTCAGTAGAATTGAATTGCAGATATTGCAGCTCAAACTAGGCTATCACGTGATGCTGTAGACAACAGCAGCAACAGAAGCAGGATTGTATTCAAACATAATCTGCCACATTTTCCCCAGGATATTCCATCAGTCTACCATTACCATCAAACCGAGTGATTGTTCAGTGACGAGTGTGGGTGAACATGCCACGGTCAGAACCATGTGTACCTAAAGCTGATGACAAACCATCAAAGCTACGGCGCTTGAGTGGTTTCATTCCAAACAGCAGAACTAACATCTGATAGAGAGGATGAAATGATCCCAAGACCAACAGATCAGATCTAAGCTCTGCAGTCCTGCCACATGCAGACATAAGTGTTGGTGTACTCTTAAACAACTTACTGGAGGAGAGGACACCAGAAATATCCCCATCCTAAATAATGGAACAGCCCTGCACCTCAGTGAAAATGACAAGGATATAGTATCTGCACCATCCTCAGCCAGAGGTGTTGAATGATTCAACTCACCCTCGCCATGATGCCCACAGAATCACAGATGGTAGTGTTCAACAAATTCGATTCGCTGCATGTGACATGAGGAAACAGCTGAACACAGTAGATACGACAAAGGCAATGGGTCCTGACTCCATTCCTGCAATAGGACTGAAGACTTGTGCTGCACAACAAGCCGTGTTCCTGGGGAAGATGTTTCATTACAGCTCCAACTCCGACATCTCCCTGACAATGTGGAAAATTACTCAGCTATGTCCAGTCCCCTAATAGATGAATAATTACATTCTGACCATTTCACACCCCCTCAGTCACTTCACGATAAACAAATTGGTGGGAGTTCATCTTGACAGAGTTGTGAAGCAGTACAGAAATAACCCGCTCAGTGTGGTTTCTAATAGGTTCCTATGTGGAGATGGTGCTGTTGTGGAAATGTCACTAGATTACTAATCCAACACAGGATTATGCTCTGGCAGCTGATGGAAGTTTAAAAAAATAAAATATCAAGATCTAGAATCTGGTGATGGTCACAGTGACCTTGCATCCAATGTTGATTGTAAACATCGATCTCCTTCCACAATGTATTTTCAGGAAGTGAATCTCCCGTGCTTTCCTGGTCTGGTCTAAAAGTGACTCCAGACACACAGACATGTGATAAAGTCTTCAATGGTCCCTGAAACAGCCAAGCAAGACTCTCAATTGAATCACACTGCTCCAAGGTCTTAAAGGATAAAACCAGTTAGAATAAACGGCACCAGCCACCATATCAGAAAAGGGAACGGGAATCACAGTCCTGTTGACCCTGCAGCAACCTCCTTCCTAACATCTGAGAGCTTGTGACAACATTTACAGTGCTTTCCCACAGACTGCACAGAAACATCGGGAAAGGAATAGGTCATACAACACATTGCGCCTTCCCCATTCTAGTTCATGGAGAAAATCTCCACAATGCAGTTTTCCCGAAACAGTGTTCATATCCATTAGTATGTTTAAACATTGTGAAATATAAAATAAGAACTGTTGTAGTCCCTTCAGTCCATCAATCTTGCTCCTCGATTCAATATACAGGCAGTTTTCTGATAACGCGGGTTTATTAAACGTGATTTGACAGCAATGCGATTCGTGAATTGTGCACCTTTTCTCTATAAATTGAGCTCCCGCTCACTGTGGCGCGATTCCTTGCCAGGCACCAGCTGAACAACAAAACCCAGCTTCAGGATCCTCTGTCTGCAAAATGCACCCTCTGAGTGTTCAGCTAAAACAGGAATGCAATCCCCTCTGCAAAGCCTTAAACCTGAGCCTGAATCGGGAAAGTGTTCTCTCCAATTAGAAGGAACTTTATTTCAAACTGGGGGAGAATCTTGGGGAGAAATGGAATTCCATGTTGGCATCAGGTGGTCAGTCAGCCCTGCGCGCTTTCAGGTGAAGAATTTGGTGAAAGGTGCAGGGATGTAGCCAGTGACTGTATTGTGAAAGTGTTGTGTTTACAGCACTATTTCATTACAATATATGATTTAAAGGTTTAATTAGACTGCGCTAGGGTGTGTGTGTTAGACGAACTTTAATTTTGGTTTTTTACTGATATTTTGCGGTTTACCCATTATTCTGTTTTCCCCACAGGCCACATTATTATTATTACATGATTTTCTGCAACACATGTGATGTACAGGAACACAGCTACCACGTTATTGAAGAACAACCTGTAATGATATTTGATCCTCTATCTTCATACCATACCCTGCTCTCTCCCTATCCCTTTAGTTTCCAGAAATCCATTTTTATATTCAGTGCCTTGGTTTCCACAGTCTGATCTGGGAGATAATTCTCCAGGTTCACCAGTCTCTGAGTGCAGACACTTATTCTCATCTCAATGCAGAGTGGTCTGTCTGTACCTAATACTGTGGCCCCTTGTTTTGATGTCCCAGCAAGGGAAATAGTCACCCCTGCTTCCAATCTGTCTTGTCCTGACAGAGTTATATATATTTCACTGAGATCTCCACTCATTTTCCTAAAGCCCATGGAATTCAGGCCTAGCCACCCCAGATTCTGCTCCCACAACAGCGATCAGTCTGGTCATCTTCGCTGCTCTCCCTCAATGTCAGGTTTGTCCTTTATTAGGTAAGAAGACCAAAACTGTACATAATACTGCACAGTGTTCGAGATGAGGTCTCACCAACGCCCTGCAGTAAAACACCCTTACTCTTGTATTCAAATCCCCCTGAAATGAAGGTGAATACACGATTTATCTGCCTATCTGCTTTCTGCTCCTGCAATATTGCTTTCAGTGACTGGTGTACAGGGAGATCCAGATCCTTTTCAATGTTACAGCTCCCCACTTGTTGGGTCTGTGTACACTGGTCAGCGTGCCAATGCCATTCCCAGTACTGACTTCATGATTCAGATCTCATTGCCCTACACTGACCTCGGAGGGCTGCACAGAAGAAACAAAAATACAGTTTAAGTTCCTTTATAGATCAACATTTTTCAACCAATCCCTTTTCAAATGATAGGCTCCAGTTCTGTTTTTCCCATCAAAGGTCACAACATCACATATCCCCCGCCTCCCCTCCCCATTGCTCCTCATGTGCCACATATTTGCCCAGGCACTCCACTTGTCTCAATCACCTTGGAGCATTTTGACATCCTGCTCACTCACTCACAATCTGATATTGTTTAGTGCCATCTGCAAACTTGAAAATATTGTACTTGATCCACTCAATCATACATATGATGTGTATTGGGAATAGCTGGGGCCCAAACCCCAACCCTTGCTATATCATCCAAGCCTTCCATTCAAAAAATGCATTCTTTTATTTCTACTCACTGCTTCCTGACAGCTCTCCCATTCTAAAACCATATTAGTCCCAATCCCAGAGGATTTGAATTTGCATAATAGGCTTTATCAAAAATCTTTCTGAAAATGCACATATTTCATTGATTGCTTCTCCATAATTATGCTAAAGGAACTTTCTCAAATATGATTCCCATTTGATCAATCTCTGTTGACTTTGTCTGTGCTCATTAATTTCAGTTCCAATACTTCCTCGAAAACTGTTCAGGTGCTAATTTCATTCTATTCCCTTTTTCTAAACAAACTAATGTTCACTAGTTTTGTTGGGAAGTTTTCTTTTTTGTTTCGTTTTCTTATGTGAAGACATAACTGAAGTATTTGCTCCACAGTTCTGCTTTTTCCCTGTCCTCAATTATCTGGTATCAGACTGTCAGAAAGCTGCACCTTTTTTTTTCCCGTAATTTTGCCATTGACATATTTTCAGAAGATATTACAAGTTCAATCTTAAAACCCTTGTTAACCCTTAAAACCCTTCAGAAACCCATCAATTCCTATCTTAAGCTACTCACTTATTGATCTTCCACAGCCATACAAACACAGAAGCACAGACTTTGTCCCATCAACAATACAGCACGGTCGACATAAGCCCCACTTACCAACACAAGACCGTAGCCGTGAATCTTATGGCATTTCATGTTCACAACCGTGTATTTTCTGATGGTTGTGAAGTTACCTTGATAATTCTTCTCTCAGGAAGTGCATTCCTGACCCCAGCACCCTCTGAGTGAAAAACAATCCTCAATTCCTCTCCACATCTAAAATCCTTCACTTTATAATGTGCTTCATTGTTCTTGGCCCTTTGCCTAAAAGGAACAGCTACCATCAATCCATCCTGTCCATGTCCCTCGTAATCCTATCCTTCTGAATCTCGGCCCACTCAGCCTTCTCTCCTCCAAACTAAACAGCCCGAGCTTATCCCGCCTATCTCCATAGCTCATATGCTCCATCCGAGTGAACATCCTGGTGAATCTCCTCTGAGCCCTCTCCACCACAATCACACTCTTCCTGTAATCTGGCTCCCAGAACTACAATCAGTATTCCATCTTGGCAAAAGCAAACTTCCGCATAGCTCTTATAATCTATGCCTTGATGAATAAAGGTTATATCTACGGTCCCTATGCTTTCTCAAATTGTGCATTAACCGGTTTAGTCACAATCAGGGATTTGTGGAGAAACACCCTCTGAGCTTCCTCGTGTGCTGCCATTCATTGAGTTCTCCCCTGTCCAGTTCCTTCTTCCAAAGTGCATCATTTCATATTCATCAGGGTTACATTCCATCTGCCATTGATCCACCCATCTGACCATTCCATCTGTATCTTCCTGTATCATAAGACCTTCCTCCTCACTGCCAACCACCCGGCCAATCTTTGTATCAAACGCAAACTTAGTTGTCACACTCGCGCCACCCCCGTCTATATTCACAGCTGCATCACTTATGAATACCACAAATAATCAGGTTAAAGATGACACAACACCAGGTTATAGTCCAACAGGATTATTCGGAGGCACTACCCTCGAAGAGCTGCTTCTTCATCAAGTGGTTGTGCGCTTTGAAATCTCGTTCCTCTGAATAAACCTGCTGGACTATCACCTGGTGGTATGTGATTTTTAAGTTTGTCCACCCCAGTCCAACACCAACACCTCCGTATCACAGCACTGATACAGCACTGATCCCTGTGATACACCATTGGACACCTGTCTCAGTCACACTAACAGCCTTCAACCACTACCCTCTGTCTCCGAACAGTAAGGTGATTTGGATGCAACTTGGCAAGTCACGAATGACTCCTACTTGTTCCTTTGTTATTCTTTTCAGCTTGACACACTTACAGAATATCTGGGGATTCTCCCTAATCTTGCCCTACCAGCAGTTTTCTATGCCCCTGTTTTAGGCAGTTCTCACAAAGTGAAGAATTTCCTCATTATTGCGGTCTTAATTGCTCTGTCTCTTAAACTGCAATTATTTGCCTTGTATGTGGAACTGACAGCCAGGGAAACGTAATGTTTATTTCCAACTTGACATATGTTTTGTGAAGTTTCCAAGTTTCATTGTGACCCTCCTCTCATTCGTTCAAACTCTAAAGAACACAGGCCGAGTTTCCTCATCAGGCAATCTCGCCATCTAGGGATTAATCTGGACAATGTCCATTGTACTTTTTTGTGGTCAGTATATTCTTTCTCAGATTGGGTCACCAACATTTTACACAATGGATGTAGGTTTGCTCACTTCATTTCCAGACGTTTCTTTATCTTACAAGGTTACATCTTCAGTGGACCTCATACGAAACAATGCTTAAAATTTTTTGCTTTCCATTTATATGCTTGGATTTCTTTGTATTGCTGATGCTATTTCCTGTGGCGAAGTCACTTCCTGTTTCTTTTCTCAGAGGGTGGTTGTTGGGGTATGAAAACTAATAGCACATCGAGTTAGACATCTGTCAGGAAGATATATGGATTTTCTCCATTATTACTGTTAATCCCTAAATATCCAATATCACATGCTGTATAATAGATTCCAACAGTTTCCAACTTGCAGATGTCACGTTAATTGTTCGGCAGTTCTCCAAACTATGTCTTCTTACTTTTGTAGATGCTTGGATTCCTTCCATTAATGTATAGTGCTTGGACCACGTTTGCTAACTTCCATTTATCCACAATGGCTTCCAGCCTCTGCAGAATGCACAGGAAAATGAAACACAGTCATCGACTGTGCAATTAATATTTCTGTTGCCGATATATGTCTGACATTTTAATATGAAGTACATTAGGTTTGTCAGACTTAGCAATGCTCAATCCAGTTACATTCTCAAATACCTCCTTGTTACTGACATATGTTGACTTTATGTCTTCAGTTGCACAAGCACGACATGATCACTTGGTATTTCTGAATGATTTTGTGGATCTTCCTCCGTGAAGACAGATGCAAAGTAACTGGTTATTTTTTTGGTCATTTCCCTGTTTTTCACAATAAACCCTCCTCTCCCGATTACCAATTTCCATATTTGACCTTGCTTTTGTTTTGTTTCCTTTGAAATACAGCTTGTAGACTTATGCAGTGTTTTTGTTCTTGTTTGTTAGCATTCATGTTCTGTTTTTGATTTCCTGATCAATTTCATGGCCCTTGTTTCTAGATCGTGAACTTCTCCGAATTCTCAGGTTTTCACAATGACTGAAATTCTTCCGAATCCACTTCCTATCATTAATACCTTTTCTAATTTGTGTTAAACATCATTGTGTCATTTTCCCTTTCTTTGGTGTTTTTACCTGAAATAAATAGACGTATTTTTCAGACTTTGCATTATTTCTATAAATCTCCTGGTCCTGACCAGATATATTCAGGAACACTGCAGGAGGATAGAGAAGGTATTGCGGGAGCCATGGCTGATATTGTTACATCATCGCTGGCCAACAGGTGAGGTCCCGGAGGACTGGGGGAGTAGCGAATGCTGTGCCTTTACTCAAGAAGGGCTTAAAAAGAAAAACTTTGGAACTATGGACCACTAAACCTAAAATCTGTAGCAGGTAACTTCCTTGAAAAGGTTCTGAGCGATAAGATATACGTGTTTTAGGAAAGACAGGGTGTGATTCGGAGCAAGATTAGAGTGGTGCAAGAAAAGCACAGCAGAGCAAGCAGCATCCGAGGAACAGGAAAATCAACGTTTCGGGCAAAAGTCTATCATCAAAGTTAGCACGGCTTTGTGCATCGGACACCATAGCTCACAAATTTGTTCGAATTCTTTGACGAAGTGACCAGCAACTTTGAGGAGATCAGGGTGGTATGCGTAGTCTATATGGATTCAAGTAAGGCCTTCAATAATCTTCCACATGGTGCGCTGCTCTGGAAGGTTAGATCTCATGAAATTGAGGAGGAGCTGACAAATTGGATATAAAGTTGGCTTGATGGGAGGAAGCAAAGAGTAATAGTGGAAGGGTGCTTGTCAGACTGGAGGCCTGGGACTAATGGATGCATCGTGGCGATGCTGGCACCACTATATATTACATATATCTATAATTTAGATGAGAATGTACGTGCATGATTTATAAGTTTGAAGGTGACAATAAAATAGGCGGTTACATGGAGAATGACAAAGGTAATCAGAAATTTCAGAACTTACAGCAGCACCTTGATCAGCTGGGGAAGTGAGCCGAGAAATGGGAAATGGATTTTAATGCAGATCAGTGCAAGTTCTTGCACTTTACAATCTCAAATCAATATCGGAGTTTTATGGTGAATGGCTGTGTCTTCAGGAATGTAGTTGAACAGAGGGACCATGGAATTCAGGGACATGGTTCTCTGAAAGTTGATTCAGAGGTAGACAAGGCAATGAAGAAGACTTTTGGCACACTGGCATTCATCAGTCAGGGCACTAAGTAGCGAATTTGGGGAGCTATGCTGCAGACTACGGGGCACTGATGAGGCCATACTTATAGCGTTATGTTCAGTTTTGTTAACTTTTCTATAGGAATGATGTTATTAAACTGGAATGAGTGCAGAAGAAATTTACGACGATGTTGCCAAGGACTCAAGGCTCTGAGTTAGAGGGAGAGGTTGGAAAAGCTAGGACTGTTTACTTTTGCGTGTATGTGACTGGGGAGAGGATCTTATTGAAGGGTATAAGATCATAACAGGCATGGATAGAGTGAATGCCCTCAGCCTTTACTTCCCTGGATTGGACAATCACGGACTGGAGGGCATCAGTTTAAGATCAGAGGAGTAAGAATAAAAGGGAACCTGAGGAGCAACTTTTTTACACACAGGGTGATACGCATATGGAATGAGCTGCCAGCAGAAGTCGTTAAGGTGGGTACATTCACAACATTTAAAATGCATTTGGACAAATACAGGATAGGAAAGGATTAGAAGGATGCGGGGCAATGGCTGGGAAATGGGGTTAGTGTGAATTGACATTTTGGTCGGAATGGATCAGTTTGGGCCGAAGGGCCTGTCTCCATGCTATAGGACTCTATAACTCTAACAACCATTGCTTATCTCCCACTGAATGTTATTTTTTATTTTCCCAATTCACTGGAACAAACTTGACCTTCTCGGCTCCATGCATCCATCATTGACCAAAATGTACAAACATTCTATATTGTATGCAGACGCTGTGTAAAATACAACATATTAATGTCACTACTCCTCCAAAGCTGCTTCAGAGCAAGGACATTGATTAGTCCTCCTGACGACAAAACACCAAATCCGAAAAAACTTGATCTCTAGTTTGGTTCAATACATACTCTTCAACCCACCTGATATACATTTAGGGAATTTATTTTTCACAGTATGAGCAGTCACTTAGTTAACGCAGTTGAGATGCAACTTGAGACCATCCAATAAGACTGCAGTATCCATGATATTTGCATGTCTAATTTTCAGCGCATATGACGCTCAGAATTTCTGCGACAGTTTTAGTTTCGATATATATTACACCAATGTTTGCTTCTCCTTGTTATTTGTTAGCTCCCCTTAAAATGAATCTGAGGGACATGGTCTGTGGCGTCATTGGTGATAGATTTGGACAAGACATTCCGGAAGGGTCACCTTGTGATACAGGCCAAGCGTTAATAACCTTCTCCGCTCTGTCTGGATAAGGGTCACCATATTCCATCTGCTCCTTCACACTCCCTGTATGCCTGTTATAGCACTGACCCCCGAACAAGGCTCACACTCTATTTCCAAATAAGGCTCAGGCATTTCCAAACTCACGATTGAATTCAGCAACTTTCTTCCTCACTTTCTCTGTCACCGACACAATACCCCCCACACTAATAATACTAAATTGATTTACAACTGTTGACTGACTCATTCCGGACACCTCACCATTCCCCCCCGCCCCACATCCACCAGCACTAACAGCAGGGTCACTCATTTCCACTCTCCCTCCCTCTCTCCCTTTCTCCTGTTCCAGGAGAAACTGTTTGGAATGGGACAGAAAGGGCCAAGCCGGGTGGTGCTGTGCCTGATATCTGTTCCCTCACACCCCCTTCTCCCACCATGTGGGGAGGAACCTGGCATGAGCCGGACAGAAACAAGATGGCTGATGTGGAGCTTCTGAAACATCCACTTCCCATCAACTGAGTAAAGAGCGACATTCAGTTCTCACTTTAAACCCACTGTCAGTTCCAACGTCAGTCCATTCAGTCCCAAACAAAAACCGATACCTCACTGCACAGAGATGCAGACACTGAAATGCACAGACATTGGTAAACACCCCAACATACTAACATGCACAACACATATAAGGAGATGGGCATACACACAGATTGCAACACACAGAGACACATACAATTGCACACAAATAGACACAAACACACATAGAAACACAGAGGCTGATACATAGGTACACAGATGTAGACACACAAATACACAGAAAACAATCACTTGGACATACACATACGGACACACACACACACACACACACATATATACACACATGCACACACAGACACAAGCACTAGTGTCATTAAGACACAAATCGACACATTTTTTGGTTTATAAAGGGATCAAGGATTCTAAGGAGAAGGCAGGAGATTGGGTTTAGTGTACATACAAGAAATTATTGAATGGCATATTAGACTTGGTGGGCCGAATGGCCTCATTCTGCTCCTTTTTTCATGCTCATGTGGTGTTATGCTGTCAAGTATTCATTTTCTGAGATTGCAGCAGAGGCTGGATTTGATACATATTTGACTGGAAAGAGTCAGTGGGAATGTGGGACAGGTTTGGAGGGCAGAATATTTTATGGTTATTCATAATTATTATATCCTTAAGTGTGAAAAGAGGTGGTGATTTGATGTGAGGTTAGCACAATTTTAATGTAATGGGTCCGAAAATGAAATAAAGATGACCCTTTCCATTTAGTGCTGTGCGGTCTGTGGTATCCTCATCCTCAGGGAATAGGGAATATTGAGGATACTTTGAGGATGGAATATAGACTGAACTCGACTGATCTTTGCTGGACAGGAGAGTCAATGTTTATCGGGAACAGACAGAAGAGGGATGATCAGATACAATTGGACCAGCCATGAGCATTCTGAATGTGTTGTTATCTCAATCCACCCTCGATGCTGTTGTAGAGATATACTGCTGCCCCTACTCCATGTGTTGTTCCCTCAATCCACCACTCAAAGCTGTTACAGAGATATACTGTTGCCCCTACCTCATGTGTTGTTCCCTCAATCCACCCTCGATGCTGTTACAGAGATATACTGCTGCCGCTACCCCATGTGTTATTCCCTCAATCTACCATCGAGGCTGTGACAGAGATATACTGCTGCCCCGAACCCTTGTGTTTAGATTAGATTACTTACAGTGTGGAAACAGGCCCTTCGGCCCAACAAGTCCACACTGCCCCGCCGAAGCGCAACCCACCCATACCCCCACATTTACCCCTTACCTAACACTATGGTCAATTTAGCATGGCCAATTCACCTGAATGTGTTGTTCCCTCAATCCACCCCTCGATGCTATTCCAGGGTAGGGGACCACCCCAATCCGTCAGACACGATCGTTATAATGAGACAAGAGGAGACCATTCTGCCCCTCTAAGAAATTACACAGGAATATCGAATTAAGTAATTCAGATCGTTGGGTATATTACACAGACCAGGACGAGGCCATTCAACCCGCCTGAGCGGCTACACAGGAACAGGGAATATGTCGCTAGCAGGAAATAGTGAGTAGAGAGAAATGTTTACTTTCAGGCTGCAAAGCTCTAACTGATGGAGTGCCTCAGAGATCACTGTGGGGTCATCAATGACCAATAATCTGTATCAATGATCTGGAGGAAGGGGAGGGAATGGCTTGGAGCTCAATTAGCACGTACACCAAGATTCATTGTGTCGTCAAATTGAGATACTGAGTCTGCGATATGATTATAGACAGGGATGGTTAGTGTGCAATCCTTCAGTAGAAATAACATAACGTAAATTGTCTGTTTTGGCATGAAGGATAAAATAATGGTAATCAATTTAAATGGAGAGAGATTGCAGAACTCTGTGATACAGGAGGTTTCCATGTTCCTGGGACATGAATCATGTGAATTCAGTCTGCAGATGCAGCAAGTGATTTGGAAGGTAAGTGGAATGATGCTGTTTTTGACAAAAGGTTAAGGTTTAATTGCAGGAATGTTTTACTGCATCTGTACAGGGCATTGATGAGACCACATCTGAAGCACTGTGTACAGTTTTGATCCCCTAACACTAAAATAACAGGATATAATTATTTTTGAAATTTTCAAAGAGGTTTCCCTTTTCTCATTCCTGGGATGCCGGCCTTTGGTTATGGGGGATAATCAGTTCCGATCTTCGCCTAGAAATAGCATTGAACCACCATGAATTTCAGAAAAGTGCATCAGCTGGATGGATATTATCTCTTGTCAGGGAGACTAAAGCTAGAGAAAATATTTGAAGAAAAAGATGTATTGAAATTAACACACAATACTATGAAGACACCTACCAATATTTACAAATTACACAGACACGTGTAAGTATGTTATCAAATTATAAAATGGGGACATTTTTTGAGATTGAATGGAATTGTATACAACAGGAGCAATGATGCCGCTGCATATAATCCATAATCAGGTTTTCCCGAGAATGTTCCAGGAGAGCACACATGGTCCAGTTTGGTGTTCAGTTGACATTATTGTATGTTTCAACACAGAGAGGGAGAAAATTGTTCACTGCCTGAGAATCAATAGCCAATTGATCCCTTTCTCTTACTTTGTTCCACCAGATAGCAAAGTGTCAGTCTATAAAATCCCTGAGTTATCTTTGCCACTTGTGGTGGATTCCTGGTGAGGATTCATTGGAAACTGTCATATGCCCGAAACAAAGGGAATTCAGCCAAATCCAAATGTTCCAGAAAGAAATCCCACAATCAGTAGCTTATTTGAACAGAATAGCTTCAAAGGCAGAATAACATTTGGAACACTCTGTCATTTTACTATTTGATATGAGTTCAACGTTCTGTGTCTGACATTTTCTTTCTAGAAAATGACCTAATCTGAGACCGATATCATTGGTACATCATTAAACTGGTTACATTTGAGATTGGTGTAACCAGTGGAGGTGTGAGACGCAAAAGGAAACAGTGACCCTCCAACATTGGCTAGAACACAAATGAGAAATTTTCAAAGGGCTGTCCAAGTGGAAATTCCCTCCCCAGAAGTTTGTGGTGCCTGGATGTTTACATTTATTCAAAGTTGTATTTGTTGACATTTGACAGAAAAGTGAATGTAGAAAATGGTATACAGACAGAACAGTGCTGGGGAGATCACAATCACATGACCCATAATCTTTGTGCATGGTGGAGCGGTGACAAAGTGTCTAATGGCACACTCCTGCTGCTCAGTCCTATGTTCCTATGTTCCATCCAACCACTCACAGCTCCTGCAAGGAGCAGTTGGAGGCCACTTGCTCCAAATACCTGATCCACAGTAACACAGCATCTCATTCAGTCCCTCAAGACTGTCACACACACACGGTTTAGTGTGGGTTGGAAAATACTATTTGGAAATCCTGGCTGGGTTCGAAAGACGCCTCTGGTCTCTTTGCAGAGTGTCTCCTCACTGCAACTTGTGCTTTATTTGTTGGTCATAATACAGGCCCAGATTCACTGTGAATACAACCCTCATATCTCACCCAGAGATGACTCACAAAATACTTTGCTCTGTCTGATTGCAACGTTCAATAACAGAACTTTTATGAAAATTACAGCTATTAAATTTGTAATTACAGAATATGAGGACAAAAGAAACCGGATCAGCTAATTCGGGACGATCAAGCCATTGTCTACCATCATGGCTGATCTACTATTGGCATTAACTCCTTTTTAATGTCCAATTATTCACATCCCTTAGCTGTCTGACAGCTCAAAAATCCATCTACCTCCTCCTTAAATACTTTCAGTGATGTAGATCCCATAACTCGCTAGCCCAGATAATTCCTGACATTGATTATCCGCTATGAGAGGAAAACATTCCCTACACATACATCGTCACCTAATTGATATGAACGAGAGGTGAACACAGGGGCTCAGCAAACAGTGAATGGCTCTGATGTCAAGTGAGTATTTGACTGAGGATGGCATCAGGATCACCTACTTATTTGAGCTAAATGGAAATCAGGTATAACCTCCCACTTGTCTGGGTCTTTCAGAGCACAAAGAAAGATGCTTTTGGTCGGTGGCCAACAGCCCTAACAGTTCCTGGACATCTCTGCAGGAGATCCTCAGGTTTGCCTCCTCAGCACAAACATCTTCAACTGCTATATCAATATCTTTCCCCATCATAAGATCTGAAGTAAGGATGATGACTGAAGATCACACAATATTCAGAGATTTTGTGCCCCCTCAGCTCCTGAACCATCTTGTGTCCATGTGCGGCAAGACCTGGACAGCATTCCGTTTGTGCTGGTAAAGTGTCGGTAACATTCATGTAACAGCGCTGCCAGACCCTGCACATTTCCACAGTTAATAGAGGAGCTCAATCAGCATCCCAGGCTGGTTGCACACTGATATGTGGAAGCCATTGAGCCCGTGGAAACTCATGAACAAGAAGAGGGACAGCCCATTCAATCCACCTGCCTATTCTACAGGAATAAGAGGGGTCTGGTCAGTACATCGAGCTGTTAAACAGGAACAGGCAGAGCCTAATCAGACCCTTAAACCTGTTTCATGAGACCCGGAGGAGGCTATTCAGCCCCACGAGATAGTTATACAGAAACAGGAGGACGTCATTGATACTCTAACATTACAAACCAATAAAACCGAAACTGCATTGATAGGGGGCTCCATGGTGTTAATCATGGTTCCATTGTTTGTAGAACGTGTGCTACCTTAACATGGTTTGCTGGCAGTGATAAGGGAAACCAAATATTTTGTGTAAAGTCTCAAGGAGGCAGCTTCCATCTCCGAGAAGACACTCCCATGTGCTCTATGTAGGTCAGAAGCTGCTGGGAAGAGTTAACTCTTTTATAATGAAGGTACTGTTGCTGCTGTCGGGATTATGGATGGTATTATGTTCATTGCAGGATCACGCACCAATTGAACTGCATTAACTGCATTCAAAAGCCTGAACCTCTCTCTCTGTTTCTGAATCGAAATAGGGAGTGGGGATGGTTGGGTGGAACGTTCTCAGAGGCTCTTAAACTATCGAGAACCATGTAACCCGATTGAAAAAAAGCCATGGAATTTATCACCTTAACAGTGTCTGTTTAGAACATCATGAGTGATTGTGCATCCCCCTGAATGTTCAATGCAATCACCTTATTCTCTCACAGAGCTTCACTCACTGTTCATGTTACCATCATCCCAGGGATTAGTCTGGTGAGACTTGAGAGAAAGTCTATCCACAGTACCCCAAATACTGCCTCAACACACTCAGGGATGATCACAATAATCCTTTCCTCTCACTTAGACAGCGCCGTTTCCTTTCTGTGTTATGAAACGCCATTATTTCTCTATGCACTACGACTGACATGGAATTTATAAGTTCCTTATATCTGTACGTCAGCATCAATAAAGCCAGCACCAGAGTTGCCTATGGAGATGTGCATCACACTCGGGGAGCATTTCAATGAGATTGAATACACCTAAAAGATGTAATGATCACCTACCTGAATAGAAATGAGCTGTACAAATACGGAAAACAGGGAGAGGGTGGGAGCTACCTTTACTTTTGTTCTTCTCTCACAGGATGTATGCAGCCCTGGTCAGGGCAGCATGTTACACCAATCTTAAATTGAGTGGCTGTTTCAGTTGTTCCACAGGACAGTAAAGAGTAAAACACATTGCTGGGGGCTTGTCGTGTTACAATTCAGGATAAATTCTCCTGGTTAATTAAAACCAGCAACACAGAAAAGATTTATCCAATGCGGTAATGTGTGATGTTTCTAGAGTCTAAGAACTATTTAAAGTAAAAATTAACAACTTTATTTCTTAAAGTTTTACAGAGAATAATAATCGAACGAATATTTACAACTTCTTCCTCTAACCTATCTTTGACTTCCCCCCTCCACAATACGAGTCAGATAAGATTCCTAATTAAGATTTACAAAATAAAACTTCTTATCTCAAAACCAGGAAACTTTCGGTTCTTCTCCATAGTCCTGTCTTCTTTTCTTCTGGGGGATTCTGCTTCACTAGTTACTAATCAATGAATATACTTTTAAGGGAACTATTTTTCAGGCAGTCTTTGCATGCTGGTATCTTGGCAGCTCTGCTCTCAACTGTTCAATTTTCCTCGGTCTTGTACCTCCAAACTATTGGATTGTGTCATTGGCTTTTAAGATTATCAATCTATTGCATTCAAACTTAATTGGAAGTGGGTCATTTGAAGTATAATTTTAACTGTTTGGCTGAATTTGTTTTTGTCTCAAGACAATGAGCTAATCGAGTTGTTCGATCAAATGTTAAATTATATCTATTTTTCAGAAGACTTGCTGCTGTCAGGTAGTTTAAAGGTGCAGTACACCCACATGTTCATCACTGAAGTCACACGGAAACCTGATTAGGGATGTTTGACACATTGACTTACCACAAGGACTTCAGCCAAGTAGATGAACTTTTATAACAAATGATAATGGTTGCTTTTAAATTCCACCACTTTCCTTCATGAGATATCAACAGACTATTATTCTGTGGCTGTAGATTATGAGTCAATGACTTTACTACCATAAACTGTCTTCCTGTACGTGCAGGGAACACGTCAAACATCCTCAAGAGCAATTATTTAGTGATGGACATGTGATTAGAAGGCACTTGAAACTGTTGCATCCAGATTGAACAAAGGCAAAAATCATGTTACATTCAGAAGTTGCACTGAGCCTGCAGACGAGACTGAGATATCATGATGGTGGTTTTGGACAGGATTGGTGAGTGGGGAGGACATGGAGATGTAAATCCGTGAGGGACAAAATGGATTATGGAGTTTGAGAACATTCTGTGTCCTTCTCGCTTATCAGTGAGTAATTTATAAAAAGTAGTTTGATAGCTATAATTTATAAGGAAAGGATTTTTTTGTTTGGAACTGAAGACATTGACTTGCACTTTCCACAATTTGTATATCATGAGCAGAAATTGAGTTCAACCCAGTTTAGTAGATAAATATAATGACTTACCAGGAACACCAACTATCGCAAGGATGGGATAGTAACCACCTTGAATAATCCAAAGGATATACAGGATCCGTGATGTTAATGATATCCAAGGCCAAGAAAGACAGTAAAGACCCGAGGATAAACTTCTGTCCATTGTTGGAATATTCCAGTCTAATGTTCTCAGATTCTGATACATTGCTGTACCATTCCAGTCAATTGTTCTCAGATTCTGATCCATTGTTGGAACATTCCAATCCATGGTCCTCAGATTATGAATCATTATTGTAACGTTCCTGTCTAATGTTCTCAGATTTTGATCTCTCCTCCCGCTCTCTCTCTCAAGCTGCTGATCCCTGTTAGTGCTGTCAGTGATGCTCCTACTCTCGCGATGTGATAGCTCATTGAACAGAGCCCATTTATATTTCAACCATGGAAACTCTCCACTGCCATAATTCGGATCCACTGAGATTGATATTAATCACAGTCACTGAACAAATAGCTCCAGTTAACCCCTTTGAATTCAATAATGATTTTATTAAAATTCAAAAGAACTTTTAAAGTTTACACATTTGGCATGGGATATGTGTGGGGGGTGAACAGGAAGAAATATTTGAGATGGTACATTGATTGTATGTTATCATTCAATCTGTCTTAGATATGACAGTAATGTCAAAGGATTGTCAGAACTTAAACAAGTTTCTCGGATTATAAATCAAAATATACTGTCTGTAACTACTGATCAGTGATTATAATGTCAGTAAAATATGTAGAGAGCGTTTCTAGTCCATAATCTGACAGAAAATTGCTTATGACAACATGAGTGATAACAGACAAATAGCATGGATATGTTAACAGGGAATATGATGTGACACACAATTCATATGATTATTCATGGATCAGAGAGGGCAGGTAAAGGTCCTGCTATTAATGTTATCCATGTCAATCAACTGTATTGAAGTAAATTTCACTGGATTTCAATTGCAGTGTGATTATGATATCGAGGCATGGCTGCTGAGAGTGGAGGGAGGGAACATGATATTTCCCAGCCATCAGTATTGGAATTTTATTCTTCATAAATCATATGAAGATCAAACTCAAGGGTACATTGCCAATGAGGAATGAGGAGAGCCAATATTAACCACACAACCATAAGAAATTGGAACAGAAATTTGGCCATTAGGCCATTTGAGCCTGCTCCGCCATTCCATGATGGCTGTTAAGCTTCTCAACCCCATTCTCACACTTTCTACCTGTAACCCTTGATCCCCTTTACAGATCCCCTATCTGTCTCACTCCTAAATATACTCACTGACCTGGACTCGACAGCCCTCTGTAGCAGTGAATTCCATAGATTCACCGCTGTCTGGCTGAAGAGGTTTCTCCTTATCTTTGTTCGAAAAGATCTTCATTTTCCACTGTCCCCTCGGGTACTAGTCTCTCCTACATTGGATACATCTTCCCAAACTCCCCTCTCTCCCAGGTCATTTAGTATTCTGTAAGTTTCAATTAGACCTCCTAACATCCTTCTGAATTCTACCAAATACAGACCCAGAGTCCTCAAATATTTTTTATATGATAAGCTTTTATTTCCTGGCACCATTCTCGTGAATCTCTTTGGAAAACACACCAGGACCAGTGCATCCTTCCTGAGATATGGGACTCAAAACTGCGCACAATAATCCAAATGTGGCGTTACCAAAGCCTTGTAGAGCCTTAGAAGAACATCCCTGCTTTTATATTTAAGCCTTCTTGAAATAAATATCATCATTGTATTTGCCTTTCTAACTACTGACAAACGGCAGGTTTACCTTTCAAGACTTCTGGACTAGTCTTTTTGCCCTTCAGACTTCTGAATTTGCTCGCTATTTCGAAAATAGTCCATGCCTCTATTCATCCTGGCAGAATGCTTTCCCACACTTTCCCACATTGTACTCCATCTACCACTTCTTTGCCCACTCTCCAAACCTGTTAAAGTCCTTCAGCAGGTGAAAGTGAGGACCACAGATGCTGGAGATCAGAGTCAAAAAGTGTAGTCATAGAAAAGCACAGTCTGTCAGCCAGCATCCGAGGAGCAGGACATTCGACGTTTCAGACATAAAGCCTTCATCAGGAATGTGGAGTAGGTGGAAGGGGGCAGAAAGATAAATGTGTGGGGGGGGGGGAGCTGGCGCTGGGAGAATGGTAGCTTGGAAGGCGACAGCCAAATGAAGGTGGGTGATGATCCTGATAGATCAGAATGGAAGGTGGATTTGATGCTTGGGAAGGTAGATGGACAGGTAGGACAGTTCAAGAGGGCGGTGCTGAGTTGGAGGGTTAGATCTGGGATAAGGTGGAGGGAGTGGAGAGAAGGAAACTGGTGAAATTATCCTTGATACCGTGTGTTTGGAGGGTCCCAAGGCAGAAGATGATGCGTTCTTCCTCCAAAAGTCAGGTGGCTAGAATTTGGCAGTCGAGGAGGCCAAAAGCTTGCAGGGCTTTGGCGGAGTGGGAGGGAGAGTTAAAGTATTCGGCCACAGGGAAGTGGGGTTGTTGGGTTTCCGTGTGTTCCCTGAACCATTCTGTATGTTGACATCCTGCCTCGCCAATGTATAGGAAACAGGAGCAATGGACTGACTAGATTAGGTGTTTGGATGCACAGGATGTTCTCTGCCTGATGTGGTAGGATCCTTTGGGGCCTTGGGTGGAGGTGAGGAGGGAGGTGTTGGCACAGGTTTCATATCTCTTGCAGTGCCGAGGGATGGTGTTGCGAGTAGAAGGTGGCTTGGTGGGGGCGTGTGGACCTAACGAGGGAGTCGTGAGGGAATGGTCTCAGCAGTATGATGATAGGGGTGGGGAGCGAAGTATATCTCTGGTGGTGGGGTCTGACTGTTGGTGGCAGAAATGGTGGAGGATGATGCGTTGTATCCCGAGGTTAGTGGGATGGAAGGCGAGCACCAGAGAGGTTCTAACTTGTTGTCGTTGGAAGGGTGGTGTGCAAGGGCGGAGGTGTGGGAAGTTGAGGAGATGCACGAGACCACCCTCCTGCAGCCGAACCACCTCTTCAATGCTACCTGTCTCTCTGTCTATCTTTGCACTGTTTGAAAGCTTAGCCAGAATGCCCTCAGTTCCTTCATATAGATAATGAATGCAAAAAGTAAATAGTTGTGGTCCCAACACTGAGTTTTGTGGAAAACCACTTGTCACTTGTTGCCTTCCAGAGAAGAGCACTTTTATCCCCACTCTATGCGTTCTCTCAGGCAGCCAAACTTCTATCCATGCTATCACCTTGCCTCTAATATCATGGGCTCATACCTTTCTCAATAACCTCATGCATGGCACTTTGTCAAAGGATTCTTGAGTGCAGATGGATAACATCTATTTGTTCTCCTTGATCTAATCTGCTCATTACTCCCTCATTGTTTTCTAGCCGGTTTGGCAGGACTGATCTCCCCTTGATGAAACCATGCTGACTCTGTCCTATTTTACCAAACACCTCCAAGTATCAGAAATCCCATCCTTCACGATGGATTCCACGATGTTACCCACAACCAAGGTTAGGCAAATCAGTCTGCAGTTTTCCATCTTCTACCTAACTCCCTTATTAAACGGGGTGTCATGTTAGCAATTATACAGCCACTTTGCCGTTTCCTGATTTTAGTCATTTCTGAATGATTACCACTTACGCTTGCACTAACTCTTCAGCTATCTCCCTTACAAGGCTGGGGTGTAGTCCATCTGGTCCAGGTGAGCTATCCACATTCAGCCCATTCCCTTTTCTAACATGCTCTTCTTGGTGATGACCACCATATTCAGGACTGCCCTCTCACTCTCGTCAATTCTTGAGAAATTACTCGTGTCTTCCACCGTGAAGACTGATGCAACGTTCCTCAGCCATTTCTTTGTTTCCCACTACCGTCTCTCCAGCATCATTTTCCAGTGGTCCATGTTCACTTTTACCTCTCTTTTGCACTTTATATATTTAAAGAATCTCTTAAAGTTTCCTTTATATTAATGGTTAGATTACTCCCATATTTAATCTTCTCCCTCCTTATTTATTTTTTCCTTGCCTTCTGTTGGCCCCATTCTCCAGTTTCCCTTTGCCCTTCACATTGCTTGCGCTTTTACTTATACAAAATCCCTGACTTCCCTCGTCAGCCCTGGTTGCCTCATTCTCCCTCTACAATGCCTTTATTGCTCAGCATGTATTACTGCAGTGTCTCCTGAATTAATCTTGGAATTTTCTGCCATGACTGTTCTGCTGTCTTTCCTGCTAGGCCCCTGTCCCGGTCAATTCTACCCATTTATTCCCTTGTGCCTCTCCAGTTGCCTTTATTCAGCTGAAATTCTGTTAACTCTGATTCTACTTTCGCTCTCTCAAATTGCAGAATAAATTCAACCATGTTCTAATCACCGCTTCTGAAGTTTCTTTCACCTTAAGCTCCCTTATCTAGCCTGCGTCATTAAATCCAGTGTCATCTGTTCCCGAGTGGGCTCCCCCACATGATGCTCCAAAAAGCCATCCCATAGACATTCCTCAAATTCCTTTCCTTGCGATCCACTCCCAACTTGGTTTCCTATTCCACTTGCATATAGAAATCCCCCTATGATCACTGTAACTTTGTCTTTCCTAAAGATCTTTTCTATCTCCTGGTTTATCTTGTACCACAGCTCCTAACTACTCTTTGGAGGCCTGTGCAAGTCTCCAACTGTGGTTGTCTTATCTTTGTGATTCCTCAATTCTACCTACGCAGATTCTACACATCTGACTTTACTTCCTTTCTTACTATTGATTTAATTTAATTTCTTATTAATAATGTAAACCCACTCCCTCGCTACCTATCTTTTCGATAGGATATATGTCCTTGAATGTCCTGATCCCCTTGCAACCACTTCTCTGTGATGCCCATCACGTCAAACCTACCAATTTCAGTCTATGCCACAAGCTCATTTATTCTATTCCTTATACTGCACGCATTCAGACATAACCCCTTCAATCTTGTATTAACGGTTCCTCTTCTCATTGTTATTTGTTTGTCCGGTGTGCTTGAAGTCTGATTGCTTACACTTTCCATACACTCTGTCTTATTTGCGTCTGTGCTGGATATTTTAATAACCTCCCCTGAGCTCTGCACATTTACCTCCTCTTTTCTAATTTAACCCTATAACGGAACACCCACCACCCCCCCCCCCTCCCCACCCTGCCAACACACATACAAACTCCTAATCAGTTTAGACCTCTGTCTACAGCCTTAGTTAGGATTCAATCGGACTATGGTCCCAATACAAAATGAAGGGACAAAAAACAAGCTTTTCTGTACATACTAAAACATGAAAACTACAAAGATGCAAGATTGTTAAAATACTCTTACGATGTGGAGATATATGAATTGAAATGTGAATTTAAAAACCATGGACGAGGTTTTCAACCTTTATCAGTCATTATTTGACCCACCGCTGAGATGCTGATCTCCCCCCTGTCAGTGATCCCCCTCATTGAGAATCTCTCGCCCTGTCTCTCACACCGGGTCTAGAGGGACTACACGTTCCTGTTGGCCCAGAATATTTAAATTAATTCACCTTCTCCCTATAACTAATCTATTGTTCTTTTGGATTCTCTTCAGCGTCAGCAACCCGGTTCTGAGATATTATTGGCGATGAATGATCTGGGATGACAGCAGAGTCCTCACAGAGTACGGCACCAGACAAAGGTCTTGCAGTCTGTGGGAGTTTCTAAATGAAATTTCTGTGTATTTCTCCACGTGCTGTCTTCTGATATAACTTCAGACTCGTCTGACACATCTTGCTCTCACTCACTCTGTCGCTCCGTTTCCTCTCCATTCCTTTTATCTCTCTTCACTTCCTTTTTTCTCTGTTAATTTTTCTCTCTCTCACGCACACACACACAGAGACACACACACATTCTGTTCTCTCTGTTGACAAATTGTGCTGTTGGAGAGCTCGTCGGTGTACAATGGGCTAAATGGCCTCCTTCAGTGCTCTATCAATTCTGAAGTTCTCTGACCCACAATAAAGACTTCAGGTGCCTGGACAGACAAGCTGATCCTGCGAAGGTCACAGTGCAGAATCATCCTTTATCTCTTTCTGTTGTCTGATATGCAGCAGCCTTGAAATATCAGTTCAAAAATAAGATAGAAATTCGAGCAGTTGGGAGAACGCTCACGAGATGATTTTGATGTCAGGTTTTAACAAGCAGTTCCCTCTTACAAAATTGGATTTGCCTGATATCAGCTCCTCCCAATTGACACCGCCCAGCTCTGCCTGAAGATGACGTAATTTTCCTTCCGCCAATTCAGTAGATTCCCACAAGGTCCTGACATATCCGTGTTCACGTTTTCTTAAATCTGAAGGAACTGTGACCACTGTTTCTAAAATTATGTCCCACTGAAAGGTCAGTCACCTGACCAGGCTAAATAGCCAATACGAGGTCCAGTATGGCTCTTCCTCTCATTGGACTATCCATATACAGCTGCAGTTAACAAATTTTGCCCCGTCTAAGCCCCTTGCTCTAATGGAATTCCAGTCATTATTGGGGATATTCAAGTCACTCAATATGACCACTCTTTTTTTAATACATCTTTCCTTAATCGACATACATATCTGTTCCTCAATCCTGCCGTGGCTGTTGGAGAGATTATAGTAACGCAGTGCTTGTATCCATCTTATTTTTGAGCTTGACCCTTATTGCTGCAGTGGATGGTCCCTCCTGTATGTCCTGTTCACGTGCAGATGTAGCATTCTCCCTGATCAGTAAAACAACTCGTCCACCTCTTTTAACTTCTTCTCTTTCTCGCCTAAACCAATGAAACTCTGGATACTTTGAACGGCCAGTCCTTTCCCTCTCTCAACCAAGTCTCTGTAAAGCCGCAACATTATAGTCCCATGTATGGATTCAGGCTCCCAGTTCATCGTCCTTACCCATAACAATTCTTGCATTGAAATAAATACACTTCAGCCAAACTCCATCAAATTCTGACCTGATATTTGGTTTGCGTTTCCCTGATGTAAATTCCTCCTCGTCTATTCTCTGGTAACAGGAGATTACAAAGGACTTTTGGTAAAGCGGAAAATATTGTAAACAGACAATTTCAGTTTCCTCCCTTGTCCCTTCAATCTGTACATTTCATCCCACACTGTCCAATTCCAATAAACTGCTGGGTAATTATTTTGCTTCAAACAACCGTCTCCAGCCTCTCACGGCACATTCTTCAACTCGCTCTAGACCTATTGGATTGACAGTTTTCTGATCCCTCTCTCAAACACATCTCTGTAATATTTGTATCATAGTTATATATACTCATCTGTCTTGCCTGTCACACTGCTCACATTAAAATCAGCATACTTCAGACTTCCAGTCCCATTGTGTTCACTCCCCTCTGCCAGTTTGTTGCTTTTCTTAGTTGTACTGGGATTAGTCTCCAACTGCTCTTCCGTCACTGTGCGTGTGGATGTACTGCTCTGGCTCTCCCACCCTCCCCCCCCCACCACCACTCTAGTTTAAACTCTCCTGAGTGACAATAACAAACCTGCCTGCCAGGAGATTGCTGCTGGTTCACATCCATCCCGTCCTTCTTGTGCATTTCTAACTGACCCAGGATTCCCAATGACCCACATATCTGAGATTGCTGCCAGTTCAGCTGCATCCCGTCCTACTTGTGTCTATCCTACCTACCCGGGAATCCCAATGATCCACATATTGGAAGTGCTGCCTACCCTACCAACTCTTTGGCCATATTTTTAACTTTACTACCTTCCTATTCCTAACCTCACTGGCACGTGGCATAATCTAGTCTCCCCAACATTCAAATATGCTTACAGCACAACTCCAGCAAGTCCTTTCCTTTGAAATGGATAGACTTGACAATAAAAGCTTAAGTATGATCTCATTAACCAGGAACGTGGAGCCCAACGAATCAGTCCTAATGATCATTGGATCTGATATTTGTCACCTCCACCAAACCTGTGTGACAAGATATACTTATGGAGCATCTATTTGTACATGGACGGTGATAAAAAGAAATTAGTCCAAAATACCTGAAAACGTCATCACAGATGGGTGCCAGTCAGCCTGTTTACTCTGCTTTGCTGTTCAATTGGATTTTAGCTATTCTGTTCCTTTTAATGGCTGGGCCTTTACCCCGGATCCCAGCGCGTCAGAAAGTGCCCAGTGTCTTTGTGCGCTCACTGAGTAAAGAGCATCTAGTGCCAGGCCATGGGGTGTGGGGAATCCCGGGGTGGCTCAATGAAAGGCTGCATGCAGTGACGGATGGCCTCAGGGTTTGAGAGAGACAGAGTAGGTAATCAGGGACATTGACTCACATAAGTAGATGCGCAAGATTCCCAAGCACCCAGGAAGCCTGAGGACCAGAGTGACGTCGACAATAAACCCGTCATATTTGCATCAAACACAAGCAAATATACTGTAGATGGCAGATACCTGAAACAAACACAGAAACATACTGTGGAGAGAGAAAAGAGGCAATTCTCCCAATGCAGAGATTGCAAAATCTCCAGAAAGACAGGGTCCAGAGATTGGAATTGAACCCCAGTCCCTGGCACTGTGAGACAGCAGTGCTGTGTCACCACGCTATCCAATGATAGACAATAGGATTAGGACAGTTACATTAGTATATTTTCAACAGTTAAGTTAACATGAATGCTCACACGCAGCCTACCTAAGATTGGGAAGCCTTTATACAGCAGCAGAGGACAATTCAAGAAGCAACAAAGTGATGAACACGAAACATGTCAGCTAGCTTGCTTTAGAAAAGGAGATTGCAGGGGTTTTGTTAAGATATATAAAAGGGGAGAGTGAACATTGGACAACCAGAAATTGAGGCTTGCTGCAGAGAAATGGAAAACAAAGAATTGGAGAATGACCTGAATAGGTACTTTCCGTCAATACTCAATGGTAGATATTATGAACAATCCAGACCTTAAAGCGAGTCAAGGATGAGGAACGGATGTAGTGATCAGCGTTGAGGAGAAGGTACTGGGGAAGCAGCTTTGTTTGAAAATAGATAAATCACACAGACTGGAAGGATAACAACCAATGTTCTGAAGTAATTCACGGAGAAGATTGTGAAACCAATGGTCGCGACTGTTCAGGAAAAACTATCATCAGACAGAGTCCCAGAGAACTGGAAAATGGATAATGTACAATCTCTGTGTAAGAAGGAAGAAAGGCAAAATACAGGAAATCATAGGGCAGTATAGCCTGGCATCGGCCGTTATTAGGGATTTAGAGGGCATTGCTAGCAATGACATTGCAGAATAGTTGGAGGTGCATGGTAAAATAGGGCTGAGTCAGCATGGCTTCATCAAGGTATGGGCCCGCTGACAAGTCTGTCAGAATTCTATCAGAAGGTAATGTGCAGGTTTGACAAAGGGAGGATGTGATCTCATTTGCTAATAGGCAGTGTGTTAAATTTGAATCTGTGTTAAATTGACTCATGTTAATTTATTGGTTACAACTTGCATAAGCAGATGTACATAAACAAACGAAATTGCAGAGGAACCATTCAATAGTAGATAAATAAAATAAGAATGGAGGCTCGGGTGATGTGTTGTTTCTGCATGATGTGGGAGTGGTCGACCCCACGGTGGTTCCCAGTGACCATGTCTGGAGTAAATGTCGCATGCAAGAAAGACTCTGGTTCTGAGTCGGTGAGCTGGAGTTTGAGCTTGAAACATTGCGATGCATCAGGGAGGGGGAGAGTTCCCTGGATGCTGTGATTCAAGAGACAGTTACACTCCTAAGATCAACTGACTCAAATTCAGCCAGTGGTTAGAAAGCAGAGAGATTATCTCTGAGTGAAGTAGATAAAGGGATCCAGGACGTAGAATTGCTGGAGCCTCAGCCCCTGTCCGTGTCTAACAGGTTCAAGAGTTTTGTTCCCTGTGTGGATGGGATGGGGACTGCAGGGAGGATGAGCTGATTGGCCGCAACACCGAGTTGAGGAAAGCTTTCAAGTGGGGCAAGAGAAGAGAAATGTTAATGTAACTGGGGATAGTATAGTTAGCGGCATAGACACTGTTCTCTGTGACCCGGATTCAGAGTCCTGAATGCGGCGTTACTGACTGGTGTTTCGGTGAGGGATATCTCATCTGGGCTGCAGGGGAACTTCGAGTGTGAGGGTAAAGATCCATTGGTCATGGTCTGTGTCGGTACCAACGACAGAGATAAAACTAGGACAGAGGTTCTGCTAAGGGATACGAAGAGCTCAGAGCTAAATTAGAAAACAGAAGCAAAAAGGAAATAGGATCCGAATTACGGCCTGAGCCATGAGCTAATTAGCACAGGGTCAGCAGGAAAATGTGTGGTTCAAAGTTTGGTGTGGGAGAAATGGGTTTGTATCATGGGACATTGACACCAGACACTGGGGAAGGAGCGCACTGTTCTGATCGGACAGTCTTCATCTGAAACGTGTTGGGAGCTGAGTTCAAGCAAATCGCATAACTAGGGCTGTAGACTGGGCATGAAGCTAAATGGGGGTGGGGTGGTGTCAGTTATAGGGAAAATTATAAAACCCAAATTAAAGGAGCGGGTAAGACTGCAGATCTCAAGAAGCAGGCGTTTGGTATGCTTTCCTTTGTTGGCCACAGTATTGAGTGCAGGAGTTGGAAGGTCATGTTGGGGCTGTACAGGACATTGGTTCGGCCACTGTTGGAATATTGCATGCAATTCTGATGTCCTTCGTATCAGAAAGATGTTGTGAAACTCGGAAGGTTGCAGAAAAAAATTATAAGGATGTTGCCATGTTCGCAGGATTTGAGCTGTAGGGAGAGGCTGAGCAGGCTGAGGCTGCTTTCCCTGGATCGTCGGAGGCTGAGGAGTGACCTTTTAGAGATTTACAAAATTATGAGGGGCATGGATATGATAAATAGACAATGTCTTTTCCCTGGGATCAGGGAGTCCAGAACTAGAGGGCAGAGGTTAAGGGTGAGAGGGGAAAGATATTAAAGAGACCTAAGGGTCAACGTTTTCACCCAGAGGGTGGTACGTGTATGGCATAAGCTGTCAGAGGATGTGGCGGAGGCCGGTACAATTGCAACGTTTAAGAGGCATTTAGATGGGTGTATGAAGAGGAAGGGTTCGGATGTATATGGACCGGGTTCTGGCAGGTGGGACTGGATTATCGATATCTGATTGGCATGGACAGATTGGACCGAACGGTCTGTTTCCATTCTGTACACCTCGATGACTCTAAAACTCTAAGTTATTCAAATCTTCAGCACAGACGCAGAGTATGGAAAGTGTTCGCAATCAAACTTCAAACACTCGGGACAAACAAATGACGATGAGAAGAGGGATAGTTACTACAGGGCTGAACTGTTATATCGGAATGCATGCAGCATAAGGAATAAGGTAAATAAGCTTATGGCTCATACACAAATTGGCAGATCGCCATCACGGAGACGTTGCTGCAAGAGGATCAGGATTGGGAGCTGAATATTCAAGGATATGCATCCTATCAAAAGGGTAGGCAGTTGGGCAGAGGGAATGGGGCTGTCCTATTAGTAAGAAATGCAATGAAATCAATAATAAGAGATGATGTAAGGTAAAATGGTGTAGAATCTGTATCGGTAGAATTGATGAATCAAAAAGATTAAAAACAGATAGTTGGAGTTCTGTTCAGAGCTCCAAACAGTACTCAGGAGCTGGGGTGCAAGATACATCAGGAGATAGAAAGATGTGTAGGAAATACAAAGTTACAGTGATCATGTGGGATTTCATTACCGAAGTGGGCTGTGAATTCAGATTGATGGTGGTTTGCAAGAAAAGGAATTTGTGGAATGTCTATGAGATGGCTTTTTTGGAGCAGCTTGTGCAGGCAGATTAGATGAGGGAGCTTAAGGTGAAGAAAATCATAGGAGGCAGTATCGGAATATGATTGAATTTACTTTACAATTTCAGATGGAGAAGTTATATTCAGAAGTAACGGTATTAAAGCTGAATAAAGGCAACTGCAGAGACATGAGAGAGGAGCTTGGTAGAATTGACTGGTAGAAGGGCCCAGCAGGAGAGACAGTGGAGCAGTAATGGCAGTAGACTTTTTGAGTAATTCGGGATGCAGCAGAGATTTACCCCGAGTAAAATGAGGCAGAGTACATGGAGAATGAGGTAACCATGACTGATGAGGGAAGTCAGCTATAGCAGGGAGTAAGGAAAAATTACTTTTGAAACCGCAATGAATAGCTTAACCTCTGTCGTGGGTAAGATCATGGAATCCATTGTGAAGGATAAGATTTCTGAATACTTGTAAGTGTTTGTTAAAATAGGGCAAAGTCAGCATGGTTCCATCAAGGGAAGGTCATGCCTGACAAAGATTGGAAATCTTTGAAAACGAAATGAACAGGCTCGATCAGGTGCAGCCAATGGATGTTATCCACCTGGACGCCAAGAAGGCCTTTGACAAGGTGTCACACAGGAGATGATTGAGTATGATAAGGGTCCGTGGTGTTAGAAGCAAGGTAGAGGCATGAATAGGAACTTGCCTGTCTGACAGAAAGCAGAGAGTGGGGATAAAATGGTCCTTCTCAGAATGGCAGCCGGTGGCAAGAGGTGATCCACAAGGCTCAGTGTTGGAATCGTAACTTTTTACTTGTTAAGTTAACAATATAGATGATCGAACTGAGGGCACTCTGGCTAAGTTTGCAGACGATACAAAGATAGGCAGATGGACTGGTCGCATAGAGAAGCTGAAGAAGGAATTGACCAGGTAAAAGTGTTGGCAGATGTATTCCAACGTCACAAAGTGTGAGGTCATGCACTTTGTCACGAAGAATCGAGGCATGGTCTATTTTCTAAATGGGGAGAAAATTCAGAACTGTGAAGTGCAAAGGGACTTGGGAGTTCTAGTGCAGGGTTCTCTTAAGGTAAGCTTGTAGGTTGAGGCAGTAGTTAAGAGGGCACTTATTATTGATGGCATTTATTACGGGAGAATTTGAATCTAAGAACAAGCTGCATACAGTTTTGGTCAGACGATATTTGGAGAGTTGAGCGCACTGTTGTGCCCCATATCTCAGGAAAGGTATACTGCCCCTGGAGCGTGTTCAGAAGATTTTCACGGGAATCGTCTTAGGAGTGAAAAGTTAGTTGTTTGGCGAATGTTTGAGTCTTTGGGTCTATACTTGAAAAGTTTAGAAGGAAGAGAGGAAATGTAATTGAAACATACAGAATACTGAATTACCTGAACAGAGTGGATGTGCATGAGATGTTTCCATTGGTAAGAGAGACGAGGACCCAAGGACACAGCCTAAGCTTCAAGGGAACATCTTTTTAGGATGTTGCTAAGGAGAAACTTCTTTAACCAACGAATGGTGAATCTTTGTAATTTATTTGCAGAGAAGGCTGTGGGGCCAGATTATTGATTATATGTGAGACGGGGATAGCTTTTCAGACTATCCAGGGAATCAAGGGTTACGGGGAGAAGGTCGGAAAATGGGTTTGAGAAACTTATCAGCGATGACCAAATGGCGGAGCAGACTCGATGGGCTAACTGGCCTAATTTCGGCCCCTATGTCTTATAGTATCATGGTTTAAACTTTAAAGAGTCTTTTTGCATCTCTGAGAATATGGATTCGTGTTTTTCAAGAAGGTCAGGAGCTGGTGGAAATAGACAATAGGCAATAGACAATAGACAAGAGGTGCAGGAGTAGGCCATTCTGCAATTCGAGCCTGCACCACCATTCAATATGATCATGGCTGATCATCCTTAATCAGTATCCTGTTCCTGCCTTATCTTCATAACCTTTGATTTCACAATCCTTGAGAGATCTATCCAACTCTTTCTTAAATGAATCCAGAGACTGGGCCTCCGCTGCCCTCTGGGGCAGAGCATTCCACACAGCCACTACTCTTTGGTTGAAGAAGTTTCTCATCATCTCTGTCCTAAATGGCCTACCCCGTATTTTTAGGCTGTGTCCTCTGGTTCGGCACTCACCCATCAGTGGAAACATGTTTCCTGCCGCCAGAGTATCCAATCCTTTAATAATCTTATATGTCTCAATCAGATCCCCTCTAAGTCTTCTAAACTCAAGGGTATACAAGCCCAATCGCTCCAGTCTTTCAGTATAAAGTAATCCCGCCATTCCAGAATTGACCTCGTGAACCAACGCTGCACTCCCTCAATATCTAAAATGTCTTTCCTCAAATTTGGAGACCAGAACTGCACACAGTACTCCAGGTGTGGTCTCAACAGGGCCAAAAATATTTTACTGTTTTTGAATGAAGATATATTGGCTGCTGTCAGAATGGTAGATAATATGACATTCAGTGCAGGATCACACACTAACTGCACTGTATTAATGTGAGGAAAACTTATTCAAAACCTGGACCTCTCTGTCTCTGTCAAGCGCCGTGGGGAGTGGGGGTTGGGGTGGGTAGGCGTAACGTCCTCAGAGGCACTTAAACTATCCAGAATCATGCATTCTGAATTAATCAACAGTCAAGGAATTTATCGCCTTCTCATTGCCTGTTTCGAATATAAGGAGTGATTGATCATCCCTCTCAGGGTTCAATGCAATCACCTCTTATTATGTCACAGCGCTACAGATCAACCTTTACTCACTCGTCATGGTGCCATCATCCCAGGGATTAATCCGGTGGGACTCTTATTCATTCTCTCTGTGGTAAGGAGATCACTCCATATAAAGGAGATAAAATCTGTCCACAATACCCCAAATACTGCCTCAACAACGCTCTCACAGTTGATCACAATAACTCCTTTCCCTCACTTAACTTGCTCCATTTCCTTCATGTGACACAGGATACCATTCATTTACAATGCACAGCCACTGACGTGGAATTTAAACCATCCTTCCATCTGTAGGTCAGCATCAATAAAGCTAGCACCAGAGGTGCCTATCGAGATGGAAAACACTCTCGGAGACAGACTCAATCACAAAGAATACGACTAAAAGTGTGAGTGGCCACCTACCTGAATGTAATTCAGCGCAGGAATATGGGATACAGGCAGAGGAAGGGGGTTATCTTACCTTTTCATCTGCCCTCACGGGTTGTATTCAGCCCTGGTCAGGCCAGCATGTTATGTTGACCTTGAACTGAGTGGCTGGTTAGCTGTTCCACAGGACAGTAAAGATTAAAACGCAGTGCTGTAGGTTTTCAGTCACACAGAGACCTGACCAGAGAAGAATGACCCATTGCCTTCTCTAATGGGCACGAGGCAAGCCGATATCAACAGATTATTATTTTGTGGCTGCAGATTATGAGCCAGTGACGTAACCACCATACACTGTCTTCACATCTTTCTAATTCTGTGCAGAGAACAATGTAAACATCTCAACTGCAATTATTTTGCAATGGACACATGGTAAGAATGGGCTTGAAACATCTGTATGCGGAGATTAACAAAGGCACAAATGATAATTTATTCAGGAATTGTAATGAGGCTGAGTAGGGACTGGGATGTCATGTTGGTGGTACTAGACAGAAATGGTGATTGGGGAGGATATGGAAATGTAAATTTGTGCAGGAGAAAACGAATCAAGGAGAAGTTTGCTTCATCCTCACATATTGGTGCGTAATTTTTAAATAATCATTTGCTAGTTATAATATGTAAGGAATGGAATCTTTGATTGGAACTGAAAACATTGACTTGCACCTTTCCAAAATTTGCATATCATGACCATCGATTCAGTTCAGACCGTTTCACTCGACACAAGAGTGACTTACCAGGAACACCAACTATATCAAGGATAGGATAGTAACCAGCTTGAATAATCTTCAATACATCTTCAATCCGCGATGCTAATGATAGCCAAGGCTGGGAAAGCCAGAAAAGACCCCACGATAAACTCCTGTCCATTATTGGAAATTTCCATTTGAATGTTCTCAGATCTTGATCCATTGTTGGAACACTCCAGTGTACTCTTCCCGGATTCAGATCTCTCCTCCCTCTCTCCTTGAAGCTGCTGATCCCTTTTATTGGTGTGGATGATGCTCCCGCTCATACTATGGGATTACCCATTGAACACATTCCATTATTGATAGAAGACTGAAATTCTCTGAGGACCCATAGGATCAATGGAGACTCGCATAATCACAATCACTGAACAAACAGCTCCAGCTAACCTCTCTCAATGTGATACTGTTTTACTAAAATTAAAAATAACTTTGAACACATGCATTCTGGATGTGAGATGTGAGTGTGACTGAAGGAAGGAATGTTGGAGATGACATATTATTTGTTTGTAATCATTCAGTCTGCCTTGGATATAGAGGTAATGCCAGAGGTTTAACTGAAGATAAACATGCTTCTCTCCTCATAAATGTAGAAATAAATCCGATAAATACTGATCAGTCATTGCAAAATCAGAAAAACATTGGGAGAACATCTTCCATCCATGATCTGATAGCAACATGTGCCTAAGACAATGTGGGTTTATAACAATCAAACGGCATGCATATGTTAACAGAAAATTGTTCGTGACAAGTACAATTCAGATTATTCCAGAATCAGAGAGGGCAAGCGTGAGTGTTGATTTTATCCATGTTAAGGAACTGTGATGAAGTGTCATTTACTGACTTCAATTACATTGTGATTATGACATTGGGGAAAAGACAGAAGATGGAGTGGACTGGGGGACATGGCTGATCAAACTGGGAAGAGGAACATTGCTGTTCCCTAATTATCAGTATTGGAACGTTACACATTATAACTCATATGAAGGACAGATTCAAGGATAAATCTATAATGAGAAATTAGCAGAGACAATATTAATGAAATATATTTATGCAATGCAAAATACAGGGACAAAATGATTTTCTATGCAGACCAAAAGATGCAAAGTATAAAGAGATAAGTTTGTTAAAATGCATTCCTGATATTGAGTTATATAATTTGAAATGTGGATGTGAAAACTGGAAAAGTGATGTACAAACTGTATCAATCATTATTTGATCCACAGCGGAGATGCTGATTTCCTTTCTGTCAGTGATCCCCCTCACTGAGATTCTCTGGCCCAGTCTCTCACACAGTATCTGGAGGTGGGTGGGGTTACCATTTCCTGCTGTTCTTGGCACAGTTTAATTTTTAAAAAAAATCCACCTTCACCATATAACTAATCTATGGTCTTTTGGGTTCTGTTTAGCTGTCAGTAACATAGGTCTGTGATATTATTGGAAAACAATGATCTGGGACGACAGCCAGTATCGGCAGAGTGGTCACAGGGTATGGCACCAAGACAAATGGATTGCAGTTCAGAGGAATTTCTAAATAAAACTTCCAACTTCTGTCTGTCCGTATTTATCTACCCTCATGCTGCCTTCTGATCTATCTGACTTCACTCTCATCTGACACCTCTTCCTCTCCCTCTCAGTCAGTCGCTCCCCTTTCTATCCTCTCTCAGTTTATCTCCATTCACTTTCTGTTCCCCGGTTTATTTCTTTCTCACGCCATCTATCTCCACACGCTCTCTCTATCTCTAGTTGTGCAGTTGAAGAGCTTGTGACCCCACAACGGGTTGACTGACCTCCATCGGTGTTATATTAATTTGGCAGTTCTCTGATCCACAATAAATACTTCAGGTGCCTGGTCAGATAAGCTGGTGCGGTGACAAGTACAGTGCACAATCACCCATTATCTCTTCCTGTTCTTCTCTGATGTACAGCTGCCTTGAAATATCTGTGCAAACAAAATAGACTGAATGAAATTCGAGCAGTCCAGAAGACGCTCATGACGATGGATTTCAATTCAGATTTAATGAAGGATGAGATTCTGGAAAAACCGAAGCAGTGAAAGAAAAACAGGGCAACACAAGAAATAGCACATGAATACAACATGTGGCACCAAGTAGGCCTCATGGTAATATCGCGAGATTATCAATCCCGAGAGTCAGCTCTTGTTCTGTGAACCCAGGTTCGAAACCCGCCACTGCAGAAAGTGAAAGTTTGACTCAACAATTTTTTAAAAAGCTGGAATTAAGAATCTACTGATGAGAAGGAAATCTTTGCCGATTGTCAGAAAAGAAAAAAAACATTTGGCTTACTAATATCCTCAAATGAAGTAATCTTGCATCCACACTCCAGACCCAAAGCAATGTGATGACTCTCAGTCGAGCTTTGAAATGAACTAGCGTGTCATTCAGTTATACCAATCGCTACAAAATCTCAAGAAATGAAACCAGGTGGACCATCAGTTATCGATCTGACCACCGAAAACGTCAGTTGGAAACATCACTGTCGGACCTGCAAAGTCCTCCTTACTAACACCTGAGGGCTAGTCCCAATATTGGAACAACGGCCTTACAGACTAGTCAAGCAACAGCCTGACATAACTCATGTTCATGAAATTATAACTGACAGAAATACCCCAGAAACCACCATCACCATGACTGGATATGTCCTGGCCCAAGGTCAGGATCAATCCAGCAGAGGGGGCAGCTCAGTGCGATACATTCTGGAGGTAGTAGCTCTGCGAGTCCCCAGAATTAACCCCAAACCCAATGAAGTCCCATAACTTTAGATTAAACGTGAGCAAAGCAGCCTTACTGATTAACATGTAACGTCATTCCTCAGCTGGATCAGTACTCCTCCATGTTGAACAACACTTGGAGAAAGCACTTTCTGTGAAAAGGGCACAAAGTTTATTCTCGCTGAGGAATTTCAAAGTCAACCACCAAGAGTGGTTTGGCAGCAGCACTACCGATCACGCTGGTCGGATCCTAAAGGACATATCTATTTGATTGGGTCTGCAGAAGGTAGCGAGGGAATGAACGAGAGGCTAAGAAAAACACACCTGACCTCATCCTTACCAATCTGCCAACTGTAGATGCATCTGTCCATGACAGCATCGGTAAAACTGACCACCACACTCGTTGAGGAGACACAGTCTCACGGTCACATTGAGAATAAACACTATAGTGTTGTGTGGCGCTATCACCATGCTAAATGGCACAGACTTCAAACAGATCTAGCAACTCAAGACTGAGTATCCATAAGACGCTGTGGTCCAACAATAGCAGAAGAACAATACCCCAGAACAATCTGTAATCTCATGTCGCAGCATATAAACCATTCAATCATTACCATCAAAGCAGAGGATTAACCCTAATGCAATAGAGAGTAAAAACAATGAGAAAAAACTGCTCAAGTATGTTCTGTACATAAAACTCAGGACAAATTCAAACCAGCCAAATACCGCCTCATCAGTCTACTCTCCATCATCAATAAAGTGATGGAAGGACTCACCAACAGTGCTGTCAAGCAGCACCTGCTCAGTGACGCCCAGTTTGGGTTCCACCGGGGACACTCAGCTCCTTACCTCACCGCAGTCTTTGTTCAAACATAGAAAAAGGAACTGAATTCCAGCACTTGAAAATCAAGGCTGTATTCTTTCAAATGTGGCATCAAGGAACCCAAGCAAAAAGGTTATTTCGAGCAAGTATTTCATTATTGGAGTTATACCTGACAGATAGGAAAACGGTTATTGTTGTTGGAGGTCAGTCATCTCACTTCCAGAATATCTCTGCAGAAGTCCCTCAGGATAATGTGGACGTAGGTTTGCTCCATGAGCTGGAATGGTCATTTTCAGATGTTTCGTCACCATACTAGGCAATATCTTCAGTTGCCCTCCGGATGAAACCTAGGTCTAAACACCTTCTGTTGTTTCATCAATGACCTTCTCTCCATCATAAGGTCAGAAGTGGGGATATTCGACGATGACTGCACAATGTTCAGCACCATTTGCAAATGCTCAGTTATGGAAGCAGTCCATGCCTAAAGGCAACAGGATCTGGACAATATCCAGGCTTGGGCTAATAAGCGACAACTAACACTGGCACCACACAAATGCCAGACAATGACTATCACCAATAAGAAACTATATAACCACTTGGTATTCCGTAGCATATTTGTCACTAAATTCCCCTCCCAACCACTCTATCAATACACTTCAGGTTACCAATGATCAGAAATTCTACTGGACTCGCCACATAAATATAAGAGCAGATCCAAGGCTAGGAATATTGTGCGTTTAACTCACCTCTTGTCTTCCCAAAGCATGCTCACCATCTACAAGACACAAGTCAGGTGTGAGATGGAATACTCCCCAATTGCCTGAATGACTGCAGCCACAACGACACTGAAGAAGCTTGACACCATCCAGGACAAAACAGCCCAATTGATTGGCACCACATCCACAATCATTCACTCCATTCACCACCTATGCTCAGTAGCAGCAGTATGTTCTATCGACAAGACAGCCCCTTTCAATCCTACAATCAGTTCCATCTTGAATGACAACGGCAGCAGGTTTTGGCGAACACCACCACCTTCAAACTCCCTTCCAAACCAGTCAACATCCTGAGTTGGAAATATATCACCATTCTTTCACTGTTGCTGGGTCAAAACCCTGGAATCCCCTCCCTCGTAGCATTGTGGTTCAACTCAGCTGGACTGCAGCAGTATAAGAAGGCAACTCAGCACCACCTTCTCAAGAGCGTAACTAGGGACGGAAAAGAAATGGTGGGCCCATCCAGCGATTCCCATAACCAAAAAAATAAGTTTAAAAAATTCCAAGTTGAACACCTCGATGTAACAGGTTTTCTGATTTGAACATGAACAGGAAAGCAATGTTTCTGATCCTGAACATTTTCGACCTTTCTGTTATGAGAAAGGTGTTCAGTGTTCCATGGCATATTGTTGCTGAGTGCTGTGGTAAATTGCACCAGTTTTATTAATTG
The DNA here is from genome assembly GCF_047496795.1 of Chiloscyllium punctatum. Taxonomy (NCBI): domain Eukaryota; kingdom Metazoa; phylum Chordata; class Chondrichthyes; order Orectolobiformes; family Hemiscylliidae; genus Chiloscyllium; species Chiloscyllium punctatum. The sequence continues at coordinate 8,053,419 of NC_092788.1, forward strand.
CAATATTAGTGTAACTGGATCGATCCTTCAAAAATAGCAGACTGGAAATGACAATCATCGTCGAGACAATGTACTCCCGCCAGATGAGACTCACAGATAGCAGCTTATATTCAACATCATACTGCGCTACTGCTTCACACTGAATCCTCTCACCGTCCATATTACAGGGGTTACCATTGACCAGAAGGTGAATTCAAACCAAAATGAAGATACAACGGTTACAAGAGCAGGTCTGAGATTTACAATTCTGCACTGAATAATAGGCCGTATGACAATACAGGCATGCTATATAGCAATAGATGTAGGCCATTCAGCCTCTCTCTTCACTCTGAAACTGTCTCATTTTGTCATAGTCTCTAAGACTTGTGGAAATATATTCTATAGTATAATTGTATCAATCTTTGCAGTAATCACTCAGTTTCAATCAATTACACCCCCCACTTCTTCTAAATTCCATTGAGTCCAGACATAGAGCCCTCAACTGCCGCTCATATGACAAGCCATCATTCCCAGGATAGATCATGTCCAACACTCGTAGATCCTTCCCCAGAACAGCTTACAATACTCCAATTCCCGTCCGTCCATAGCCCATTACATTCTCAGAAGTATGTCTCCGCTCTTGTACTCTCACTCTCTTGAAATGAATGTTAACATTGCATTTGCTTTCCTAACTGCCAACTGCACCTGCGCATTAACCGTAAGAGAGGACAATGACTCCAAACTCCTTTTATGCTTCAGATTTCATGAAGCCTTTTAGAACATAGTGTCTGCCTGTATTCCGCCTACTGAAGTGCATAATCTCACATGTTCCCATATTGTGTCCCATCAGCCATGTGTTTTCCCAGTGTCCTAAACTGTCCAAGTCTTTCTGCAGTCTCCCCACTTCCTCAATATCACCTGCCCATCCAATCATCATTGTATCATCTGCAAACCTAGTAAAACTGCCGTCAGGTCAGATGGTTCACGTAAATAGTACTTCCTGACTACCTAAGGACTATCCGCCATTGAAAAGGCACAACGCTCAAGATGGTTGACTCCATTTAGGTTTAAGCAGTGCTTTGACTGGAATTACACCTGCAATGCCTTCACTCCTTGCACCACTGGCACTGACACCCTGCTCACTATTTTATTCTGAATTTACCGCATTATGGTGATACAGAACTTGATGGCGCACGATCCCAGTCTATCAATGGCAATCTGTCTCAATGCTGACTGTATGGTGCTCACAACAACTAATGTCATTTTGTATTGAAGACGACAGAGGGAGGTGTGGGGAGGGGATGTCGATCATAAATGACTGTGAGACTGTCACTGAGGGCTGACGCAGGCCGCGAAAGCCCCAGATGTACCTGTGACTGTTGTCACCGCTGCAGGCAAGGTCAGCTTTTCAGTGAGTCAAATCAAAGAAAGTGATGGGCCTGAGCACTCAGATCCTGTTTGTACCAACTAGCAGAGGTATTCACATACAACTTCAGCCTCTCCCTCCAGAAGCCGAAGTCCCAATCTGATTCAAGAAGGCTATCATCATCTTCGTGAGAAAGCACATGGAACATGCCCTTATAGACGACCATCCAGTGGCTCTGACCTCAATAATCATGAAGTGTTTTGAGAGGCTGGTTATGGCCCACACCAACTCCAGTCTCCCAGCCTGACCTGCTGCACTATAATTTGCTGACTGATGTAACGGGTGCACAACAGATGCCATATCCGAGCCTGCACGCATCACTGGAAGATCTGGACCACAAGGACACCTACACCAGACTCCTGCTCATTGACTAAAGCTCCACATTCAAAATCATTATCCCTTACAAACTAATCAAAAACTCCACGATCTTGATCTCGGTTCCATCCTCTGCAACTGGCTCCCCAGATTTCTGACCCACAATCGTGAAGATAGATTTAAACCACTTCCTTCACAATAACAATGAACACTAAAGCTGCTGAAGGATGTGTTCTCAACACGCGACAATACTCCCTGTACACCCACGGCTGTACCCTCAGCCCACTACTGTCCTCGCAAATCACCCATGGATGTGCCCTCAATCACCTACTGTATTCCCTGTACACCAACGGCTGTGTCCTCAGCCCCCCACTGTCCTCCATGCACACCCAAGTCTGTGCCCTCAGCCCCTTACTGTATTCCATGTACTCCCACGTCTGAGCCCTCAGCCCCTTATGGTACTCCAGGTACACCCACGGCTGTGTCCTCAGCCCCCCACTATCCATCCTGTACACGCACGGATATGACCTAAACCAACTATTATACTCTTTGTAAACCCACGGCTGTTTCTGTAGCCCCCTAATGTCCTCTTTGTACAACAACGGCTGTGTCCTCAGCCCCCTACGTACTCCCTGTACAGCCACGACTGAGTTTCCATATTCCAAACAACGCCAGCTACAAGTTCGATAATGACATCACTATAGCAGTACGGATATTTAACAACAACGTGTCAGAATCTGGAAAGGCGATAGAGAGCTTGATGGCATGACCTGTTGATAATGACCTCTCTCTGTAATCGGCAAATGTAAAGAACTGATCACTGACTTTATGAAGAAAGGAGGGGAACACACCCCATCTACATCAACCGTTTGAGTGAGTCAGAGCATCAAGTCCCTCGGAGTGATGATAACTCACAACCTGTCCTGAACTTCTCACATAGGTCCGACGGTCGGGAAGGTTCAACAATGCCTCTCCTTCCTGAGGTGATACAAGAAATGCAGCATGCACTACTTCTACAGATGCACCATTGAGAGCGTATTGTCCCGGTGGATAACAGCCTGGTACAGCAACTGCTCTCCTCAGGATTGTTAGAAACGACAGAAGGTTGGGTGCACAGCTCTGACCAACACGGACTCTAACATCCCAACCATTGATTCCATTTACATGGTTCGTTGCTGCAGAAAGGCTGCCAACATCTACCCCAGATTACTGAGGGAAGGGAGACAGGAAATATCTGGGGCATTAACAGATATCTTTGTAGCATCCTTGAACACGTCTGAGGTCGTGGAAGACTGGAAAATTGTTAAACCCCTTGTTTAAGAAAGGTAGTAGGGATAATCCAGCCAATTATGGACTGATGAGACTGATGTTAGGGGTAGGGAATCTGCCAGAGAAGATACTGAGGGATAGGATCTACTCTCATTTGGATGAAAATAGTCTTATCGGTGATGGACAACATGGTTTTGTGCAGAGAAGGTCATGTCTTAACAACTCAATAGAATTCTTTGAGGAAGTGACAAAGTTGATTGGTGAGGGAGATACTGTAGATGTCATGTACATGGACTTCAGGAAGGCGTTTGGTATGTTTCCCCTCGGTCAGGTTATGGAGAAAGTGAAAGTCACATGGTGCGCTAGCTACGTGGAGAAAGAACTGACTGGGCAACAGGAGGCAGAGAATAGTAGGGGGTTCCATTTAAGATGTTTCTGGAAAGATACATGAATGTGCAGGGAACAAAGCGATACAGATCCTTAGAAATTAGGCGACAGGTTTAGATAGAGGATTTGGATCGGCGCAGGCTCGGACCACCGACTGGCCTGTTTCTGTGCTGGAATGTTTTGTTCTAACATTATCAAAGACCCATCACACCCCAGTAATTGTCTCCCACAATCTCTTCCATCAGGCTAAAAGATATGGAAGCTTGAAAACACTGAGCAGCAGGTTCATTAAAAGTTTCTTCTTGACTGTTATTTGACTGAAGAATGTACTCCCTAATCTCAGATAATACTGATCTTGTTCATGTTGATCTCACCTAGCGCGTGCGCTGTGCAGCGTAACCTGGATGCCTCTCAGACATGTTTTATAGCCATCGTTCTGCACATCCTTGCTTACTATGATCAGCCTGTACACCTTGGTACAGGTCATAGTAAATGCTCATCTCCCTCCCCCCAGCTCACTCCGAGCTCTCTCTGGTCCTCACCCCCAGCACCTCCCATTCCCCATCCCCAGCTCACTGTGACCCTATCCCCAGCTCACTGTGACCCCATCCCCAGCTCACTGTGACCCCATCCCCAGCTCACTGTGACCCTATCCCCAGCTCACTGTGACCCTATCCTCAGCTCACTGTGACCCTATCCCCAGCTCACTGTGACCCCATCCCTAGCTCACTGTGACCCCATCCCCAGCTCACTGTGACCCCATCCCCAGCTCACTGTGACCCTATCCCCAGCTCACTGTGACCCTATCCCCAGCTCACTGTGACCCTATCCCCAGCTCACTGTGACCCTATCCCCAGCTCACTGTGACCCCATCCCCAGCTCACTGTGACCCCATCCCCAGCTCACTGTGACCCCATCCCCAGCTCACTGTGACCCCATCCCCAGCTCACTGTGACCCCATCCCCAGCTCACTGTGACCCCATCCCCAGCTCACTGTGACCCCATCCCCAGCTCACTGTGACCCCATCCCCAGCTCACTGTCACCCCATCCCCAGCTCACTGTGACCCTATCCTCAGCTCACTGTGACCCCATCCCCAGCTCACTGTGACCCCATCCCCAGCTCACTGTGACCCCATCCCCAGCTCACTGTGACCCTATCCCCAGCTCACTGTGACCCTATCCTCAGCTCACTGTGACCCCATCCCCAGCTCACTGTGACCCCATCCCCAGCTCACTGTGACCCCACCCCCAGCACACTGTGACCCCATCCCCAGCTCCCTGTGTGCTTTGTCTCTCACTATTTCTCTCACACTGTCTGTTTCCTTGTATTTTCCTTTTCTCTGTCTTCTGTTTCTTTCCCTGAACTTACTATCTCCCCTTTTCCCTGTCCATGTGACTGTTTGTTTCTTGTTTTGTTTCCTTTCTCTGTTTTACTGACTGTCATTCTGTTTCCCTCGCTGTGTTCTCTCTCTCCTTATAAGTGTCTGTCCAGCTCTCCCTCGATGTGATGGTGATGGTTTCTCTATTGTTTTGAAGCATGTGATGGCTCTTTGGTTGCATGTTGGAAATATTGGTTAAATTTCAATTGCTGTCAAAACAGCAACCAGAACTTGGATATCCATTTAATAGCCAATTGCTACATCTAAATATTTTGGACCTGCCTTCCCTGAGTGCTCTGCATACTGGCAACTGAAAGCATTCTATTCATGTGCATAATAGTGTGACGGTAACAGCTCTTCCCAGGACCAGAAGAAACTACAGACGGTTGTGTGCACAGCCCAGACTATCATGGAAGTCAACATTCCCTCCAATTATAATTCTCATTGTGAGCAAAAGGCGGGCAGCATCAAATATATCTCCAAAACCGGTAATGATCTCCTATAACCTCTTTCAAAAGGGAGAAGATACAAAGGCTTGAAAACATGGACCAGCATGCTCAGGAACACCTTCTTCCTTACCTTAGTTACACTGACGAATTGAAATCTCTAACCTTTCAAATAATATTAATCTTGCGAAAGTCGATCTTGCTTTGCACACCTCCTGTGCAGCTGTAACCTTGAGTGCCACACTCTGTGTAAGTGCCATTGAGGCTCAAGGTCTTCTCAAGGGCAATCAAATGAGTGAACTAGTGCTGGCCCAGCCAGCGATACCTATTTCACATTAATAAATTTAAGAAGATGACGACACTCAGCCAAGACAGACAAGTGGGATCAAATCACTTTAAACGTGATCTTAGATATATACAGTTTCCCTCGGTATCTGAAGGTAGAGTGTTCCTACAAAACCTTTCATAAGCTGATATGGCATAAAGCAAAGTAGCATTAATTAAGTGGGAAAAAATCATCTTTCTTGGTAAAAGGGAAAATCCTCTTCGAATTTCTTTTGGTTAGCGAAAACAGGACGTAATGGAGGTTTTTCGGAAAGGGAAGTGGCAAAAAGCGATTTTTTGAAAAGCGGGGTTTACATGTACCGGCATGGGCAAGATATTCAGGAAGATGGGAAAAGTTAAAAATAGATGAGGTAAATCTCACATTTTATTTCCATCCTAGATGATTATAATTCCATTTGTTTGTTCTTTTTCTTCGATCTCTTCCTTTCTCTATCGATTTAACTCACTCCTCCTCCCCTTCAAAGCAGACTTCACTGTCATCAGCATTATTCACACTATTTTCCAACTGTTTTCTGTTCAGAAAAGCTCCCCAGCAATTTTTGTTCTTTTCTTTGCATTTCTCATGCAATATGAGATCTCCAGCATCTTCTTGTATTTGGTTTAATCTTCAAAGTTTTATTCCATGGGAAGTCGTTGTCTCTGCCAGGCTAGCATTTGTTAATCATCACTAATTGTCCTGATTGTGAGGCCATTCCTCAAGCCAAAATAAAATCAAGGACATTGATATGGGTCTGAAGTCACACTTAACCCAGACCGGGTAGTAACATTAGATTTATTTACCGAAGGTCATCAGTGAAACAGCAAGATTTTCCTACAAAAGGTGGGTTTTATGGTTCTTTTTCGTAAATTCACTTTTATTCCAATTCTTATCATTTTCATTGAAGTTCTGCCATCAGCTGTGGTAGGACTTGAAACAAATTGCTTGAAACAATGCCTTTCGTTTAATAAATTTTGCTCCTGAATTACATCCAGAGACATTCCTACTCTCATACATTGTCCCAATCATGAAGTAATGTCCGAGACAAGAATAATTTTGTGATTGAAATACTTGTAACTGGAAAAGTGACAAGAAGAGAGCTTGAAACATAAAGTCTGAATTTTACCAACGTTCAGACAATGGTTTGTTCAGCCACAGCACTGACGCAGAGATGGAGACTGGGGATATTATGAGCTGGTAGTGGACAGGGTTTGTGACAGAGAGATCACGAGAGATAAATCAGTCAGCGCAAAAAGGGATCTCGAGGTTGTCCATAGTTTTGTTCTCAGATGTTTGTAAGAGAGTGGTCTGCAATTCAGATGATTGGAGACAGCAAGTTGAATTGAAGATAATAGTTTATTTCTTTGACAAATATAGATAACATTTGCACGGAATGTTACAAAAAACAGTGCCACGCAAAGTGCTAATGTTCCACTTGCAAGGTGCCAAACCCTAGTTTATCCTAAAATATTTTCAAGGTTTATAAATAAAACATGCAGAGGGGCAGAGTGGAAAAGGTAAATTCAACTCTGTGTCGAAAATGCTATTTGTGGCTCCCTCGTAAAATGTGTTAACTACATCACTTATACATTCACCAAAATAGGAAAAGCAAGTGACTGGAATTGTCAAATCATCCTCTGAATAACATCTGGAGATCATTAAGGAAATCACGGTTTGTTTGCGATATTCAGAAATGATGGTTGTGAGAATGTGGAGGTGGGGAGCAGTGGAATGATGATCAATGTTATGGATGACACAAAGATGGGCTGGGTGGATCACAGTCAGGAGGGAAGTGTTAGGCTACAGGAGGATAGAAACAGATTAGTCAGATAGCTAGATCAATGGCCTGATTAAATTTAACACTGATAAATTGGGAAGATGCAAGACAGAAGTAACAAGACAAGTGAGTACTCAAAAGTGAGTATGAAGTAGGAGGGCTACATTTGCTCGTTTTTTCTTTGCAGCAGGGAAGGTTGATGAGGGAACCTGTTACAGGTGTACAAGAGCATAAGTGGTATGGAGAGGATGAACAGGAACAGCTGTTTTCCTTAGTCAAAGGATCAAAAACAAAGGGACACACTTTTTAAGTGAAAAGCAGGAGATTGAGAGAGGATTTATTGAATGGAATATGGAATATGAACTGAGAGGGTGGTATGAATCTGGAATGCGTTGTCTAGGAGGGTGGTTGAGGCAGGTAACCACAAAAACGTTTAATAAGCCTTTGGATGTGCACTTGCTGGCAAAGACGTGATCGGACTGCTTTTCATTGCATGATTCTTTGCAGTGGCAGCCAAGAACACTCTGATATATTCTGAAACAATTAACAATGGCAGTTGCTGCTTTGTTCCTTTGACTGTACTCAATAAGTGGCTATATTACAAACCAGCATCATCTCATGCAGCTTCAGCACTTACTCAACCAAAGTCAGGCCAGCCATCTCTGGGAACATCCAATGTAATTCACATGCTCTCTGCAAGCATTGTCCAACAATAGCACTGATATTGTTCTGGCTGTTTGCCACCATTATTATAGTCACAGCCATAACTTGAACACAGCTTTTTTCCATTATAATACAGATCTTTAGCAATAAGGATGTTATTTCTCTGAATCATAATAAATTAATTCCCAGGTATTCACTTTGACAAACAGCAAGTTTTCCTGTGTTTTTTGCCAGTTGTTTGTCTCAGAATTCACCACCCCAAACTTTTCACACTTTAACATTTAGCCCAAAGCAGCAGATCAGGAAATGAGTGGAAGGTCGGGGTGAATAGGACATCAGGCACGGCCAGTTTAATGACCATGTCGAGAGAAGGAATCAAATCAGTCCAAAATGTGAGTTGACTACACATGTGGGCAGTGCGACCAGCTGCAGCTCCTGGGAGACCGTGGTCAGGAGCTGCACCTGGCTGGTCTCCGGGTCATCCAAGATACTGAGAACTTCATATATAAGAGCTTTAGTGAGGTGGTAACGCCCATGTCCCCCCTTAGCCATGTTTCTGTAAAGACTATAATATCCCAGTCCCATGTAAAGATCCACGCCCTGAGTTCATATGCATTACCTGTCAGCCCTGTTGCATTTAAATAAATGGAATTTAATCCAACAGGCGTCCCTTGCTTACAGCCATGTTCCAGGCAGAGAGTAGTTGAGCGACCAGCAGGTATGGCAAACGGAATAGGCAGAGAGTGCAGGAATCCCCTGCAGCCATTCTTCTCGAAAACACGTATACCATTTTGGTTACTGATTGTGTGTGTTGGGAGATGGGGGATGGGTGTCAGGCAATGACCGTTCAAGGGAAAGCAGCAGTAGCCAGATTGGTTCCACTGCGACTGGCTCTGGGGAGCAGCAGGATAGGATAAAGATAAACAGCGTCTTAGAGATAGAGGATTCGATTGTTAGGGAGACACAAACTGGAACCCAGGATGGGGTGTGGCCTCTCAGGTGTCAGGGTCCAGCATGTCTCTGAGTGGCTGCTGAAAGTTCTCGGGGAGCGGGGGTGTTTGAGCTGCTTGAAGTAATTATACACATTGATACAAATGACACAGGTAGACATAGGAATGTGGTCCTACAGAGTGATTACTGAGAGCTGGGAGAAAAGTTAAAAACCAGAGCCTTGACAGTGATAATCTCCTGATTACTTCCAGTGTCATGAGGTAGTGAACGTAAGAATAGGAGAATATGGTAGATAAATATGTGACTAAAGAATTGGTGCAGGGGGAGGGATTCATATTTTTAGATAATTGGTAGCTTTTCTGTGAAAGTTTTGACCTGTTCAAGAGGGACTGGTGTCACACGCACTGGAGGGGGCAGGGGGAACCAATATCTTCGCAGCCAGTTTTGCTCATGCTACAAGGGAGTGTTTAAACGAGATTGGCAGCACGTGGTATCCTCAAGAGCTGGGCAGCAAATGTGAGGTTGGAAGGCGATACAGTATTCAGAACAGTACGTTGAAGAGATACATCAGGCAGGAATACCATAGGGAGCAAGGAATGCCTATGGATTAAATTGCACTTATTTCAATGCAAAAGGACTAAAAGTTGAGGCCGATGAATTTAGGGTGTGGATCGGTAATCGGCGCTGGATAGAGTAGCTATTACAGAAACATGGCTGACGGATGGATAGGACGGACTGCTTAATGGGTAAAGTGTATTAGGAGGTACAGAGATGGTGGAAAGAGGGGAGGGGCTTGCATTTCTGATTTAGAGGAGTACCACAGCAGTGATCAGAGATAAAATAACTGGTGAATCATCCAGTGAGGCATTGTGGGTGGAACTAAGAAAAAAGAAGGGGATGGTGACACTAATGGGCTTGTACTATAGGCCCCCAAACAGTCAACAGGAATTACAGGTACAAAAATATGCAAAGACATTGGGAAGACGTGCAGAAACATTCGGGTTGTTATAATAGGGGTTTTAGTTTTTATAACACTGACTAGAACTGCCAGAGCATTAAGGGATTTGATGGGATGGAATCAAGTAAGTGCGTCAGGAATCTTTCCTCAAACATTATATAGAGTGTCCTAATCGGGAAGTGGCAAAATATGACCTAAAAATAGGTCAGGACAGGTGAGTGAGGTGACAGTAGGTGTGCACTTTGGGACCAGTGACCATAGTTCAATTAATTTTATAATAGTTATGGAGAGGGGAAAATAAGTGGTCCACAGATTCAAGTTCTAAATTGAGACAAGGTTAATTTTGATGGACTTAGACAGGACTTTGCAGGGGTTGATTAGAGTAGCCTGTTTGCAAGAAAAGGGAGCTCCAGCAAGTGGAAGTTTAAGATCTATATGTTCCTGTGGGGGTGAAAGGAAAGTTGACAGGAATGAGGAACCCTGAATTACAGAAATGTTTAGGTTTTGACAAAACAAAATGTGGAGGCGTGGGTCAGTTAGAGGCAGTTGGAATCAAGAAAATCCCTGGAGGTGTGCAGGGGATACAGGAGTTTCCTGAAGAAGGAAATCAGGAGGGCGAATAGGGGGTATGTGGTAACCTTGCCTGAAAAGATCAGGGTGTATCCAAAGAGGCTCTTTAAAGATATTAAAGGAAAAACGTTAACTGGAGAGAGAATAGGACCTCTCAAAGACCAAAGTGGACATTTATGTGTAGTACCATAAGAGATAGGCATTGCCCTCACCAAATATTTCTCCTCTATATTTACAGTGGGGATACTTGGAATTTGGGGAAATTGTTGGTGATGTCTTGGGGACAGTCCATATCACAGTAGAGGAGGTTCTGGATGTACTAGAATGTTTGAAGTTGGAGAAATCTCATGGGCCTTACCAGATACATCCAAGAACACTGCAATGGGCTGCAATGCAATGAGAAGAATTGGCGGGGTCCTTGGCTGATAATTTTGATCATCAGTTATCACAGGTGAGATCCCAGTCGACTGAAAGATAGCAAATGTTGTGTCCTTATTCAAGAAGGACTGAAAAATAAAGCCTGGGAAATACACACCGGTAAGCTGAACATCTGTAGTAGGTAAATAACCTGAGAAATTCTGAGGGATAAGATGTGCATGTATTCGGAAAACAGGGTTTGATTAGAAATAGTAGGAAGTTTTGAGTGGAAGTTTATGCCTGGCGAATTTCCTAAAACTCTTTGCTGACGTGACCAAGAAGGTCGAGTCGGGCAGGCCAGTAAACGTCCAAACGTGTGGTGCTGGAAAGGCACAGCAGGTAAGGCACCATTCGACGGGCAGGAGAATCGACATTTCCGGCATAATTCCATCATAAGGAATATACAAAACATCGATTCTCCTGCCTGAGCTGCTGGGCTATTCCAGTGCCACACTTTTCGACTTTGATCTCCAGCATCTGCAGTCGTTGGAGAAAATGTATTCCAGTTATACCAGAACAGGATGAAGCTTTTCAGCCCCTGGAGCATGTTATACAGTTATAGGAGGAGACCAATCAGCCCCTTGAGTCGATAGAACTGGACCCAGTTTAGATCATGCTGCAACAGTCTGTGACTATTCAGCTACTTGAAGTCAGTAACATAGGAAATGGAAGAGGCAACAAAGTGACGGGACTATGGGGTATACTGGAATAACACCAGGCTATATAGCCCCTCAAGCCTGCCCTTCCCTCCAGTAAGGTCAGGGCTGATCTCTCTCGTCCGCAATTTCTCTTTCATGTCCAATTCTTTGTAGCCCTCAACTCCCTGATGGGTCAAAATCCATTAGCATCTCCCTGTGCCCCAAATCGTTTAAGAGGTGTAGCTGTCTGGGATAAAGAAGCCCCAACAGTCGCTACCCTCTGAGCGAAAGAAACAGTCCCCACACATATACCTTAGCCTATTGACATGAGCAAAAGTTATAGACATAGCGTCCAGCTGTCAACTGGATTCATTCCTACCATTGAGCAACTCGGTGGTATCCTTTACCTGTGTTCTCCACCTCACCATGCCGCCTCCTCCTACTCCCCCACCTCGCCTCTTTACCTGTACAAGCACCCCTAGTCCTGAAGAAAGGTTATAGAAGAAGAAGAAGAAGAAAGGTGTGGACTTCTCCTGATGCTGCCTAGTTTGTTGTGTTCTTTCAGCCTCCTGCATTCCAACATCTGCATTTTAAACCAAAATATCTTCTTGTGTAATAGGTCAGGGAGAGTGAACGAGCTGTGCCTCTTCTTATCCAATAGCTGCGATGGGCTGAATGGAGTTCTCATGTTTCCATGAAATCAGCTTTAGATGTGGAATGAGCTCCTCGTTTTTAGACCTGTGGAAATGTTCAGGTTCCAGTAGTACTGTTACATGTAAACAGCACGAGCTTGAATGTTGTCTAGGTTTTGAAGTTTTACGCGATCTTTTCTGAGCATCCTCACTTCTGAGCGAACTGTTGAGGGTCAGACTTTCCTGAAGCAGCGGAAGGTGTTTGTGCCGAGGAAGCTACCAGGAAGATCGCCCAAAGAGATATCCTGGGACTGAGAGGATTGATTTCCATCAGCCACATTATGTTCTGAATGGCCCAACCAGTGGAAGTTTACAACTGATTCCCAAAAGGTTCAATTTTATTCAGTCTTCTTGACACCTTGTTCAGTTATGGGGTAAAAACAAAGTCTGCAGATGCTGGAAACCGGAGTCTAGATTAGAGTGGTGCTGTAAAAGCACGGAAGGTCAGGCAGCATCCGAGGAGCAGGAAAATTGACGTTTCGGGCAAAAGCCCTTCATCAGGAACAGAGGCAGGGACCCTGCAGAGTGCAGAGATAAATGAGACGGGGGTAGAGGTGGGGAGAAAGTAGCATACAGTACAATAGGTAAATGGGGGTGAGGATGGAAGTGATAGGTCAGGGAAGAGAGTGGGAGAAGGTAGCAAAGAATCCAATGGGTGAATGGGGGTGGGGATAAAGGTGCTAGGTAGGAGGAGAGGGTGGAGTGAGTAGGTGGAAAGATGGATAGGCAGGTAGGACAGGTCATGGGCACGGTAATGAGCTGGAAGGTTGTCACGGGTGTGAGGTAGGAGAAAGGGGAAATGAGGAAACTGGTGAAGTTCAAATTGAAGCCCTGGGGTTGAAGTGTTCTGAGGCAGAAGATGAGGCGTTCGTCCTCCAGGCATCTGGTGGTGAGGGAGCGGCGCTGGAGGACGCCCAGGAGCTGGGTGTCCTTGGAAGAGTAGGAGGGGAAGTTGAAACGTTGGGCCATAGGGCAATGTGGTTGATTGGTCCCGGAGATGTGTCCCGGGATGTTCCCTAAAGCGCTCTGCTAGGAGACGTCCAGTCTCCCCATTGTAGAGGGGACCGCTTCTGGAGCAACGGATGCAAGAAATTATATATGTGGATGTGCACATAAAACTTTGATGGATATGAAAGGTTCCTTTAGGGCCTTGGATGGAGATGAGAGAGGAGGTATGGGCGCAGTTGGCTGGGGAGAGTGCCAGGAAGGAGAGTGGATTGTTGGGGGATGTAGACCTGACCAGGTAGTCACGGAGGGAACGGTCTTTGTGGAAAGTGGAAATGGCTGAGGAGCGAAATATATCCCCAGTGGTGGGGTCCGTTTGGAGGTGGCGGAAATGTCGTCGGATGATTTGGTGTACGTAGGTAGGATGGAAGGTGAGCACCAGGAGGGGTCTGTCCTTGGTTAGAGGGATGGAGTTTGAGGGTGGAGGTGCGGGATGTGGATGAGATGGCTATGAGGGCATCTTTAACAACTTGGGAAAGAAAATTGCCGTGTCTAATGAAGGAGGCCATTTGGTGTGTTCTGTGGTGGAACTGATCCTCCTGGAGCAGATACGGCGGAGGTAGAGGAATTGGGAATGCGGGACGGAATTTTTGAAGCAGGTGGAGCTATGGGACTCGGTTGGTTTGGGAAATGTAGTCCTGTGGAAATATTCAGGTAGCTATGGGATTCGTTAAAAATGTCATTGTCAAGTCAGTCATCAGTAATGGAGATGGAGGGTTCCAGGAAGGGGAGGGAGGTGTCAGAGATGGTCCCGGTAAATTAAAGGTCTGTGTGGAATGCGTTGGTTAAGTTGATGAATTGCTCAACCTCCTCGTGAGAGCACGAGGTGGCACCAATGCAGTCATCAATGTAGTGGAGGAAGAGGTGGGGAGTGGTGCCGGTGTAACTACGGAAGATGGACTGTACTACGTCGCTAACAAGGAGACAGACATAGCTGGGGCCCATACGGGTGCCCATGGTGAACCCTTTGGTCTGGAGGAAGTGGGAGGATTCGAAGAAAAAATTGTTAAGGTTGATGACCAATTCAGCCAAACGAGTGAGAGTGTCGATGGAAGGGTAGTGTTGGGGACGTCGGGAGAGGAAAGAAAGGAGGGCTTGGAGGCCTTGGTCATGGCGGATGGAGGTGTACAGTGATTGGATATCCATGGTGAAGATGAGGCGTTGGGGGCCGGGGAAATGGAAGTCTGAGAGGAGGTGGAGGGCGTGAGTGGTGTCTCGAACGTATGTGGGGAGTTTCTGGACTAGGGAGGATAGCACAGTGTCGAAGTAGGTAGAGATGAGTTCAGTGGGGCAGGAGCATGTTGAGACAATGGGTCGGCCAGGATGGTCAGGCTTGTGGATCTTGGGAAGGAGGTAGAATTGGGTGGTGCAGGGTTCCCGGACTATGAGTTTGGAAGCTGTAGATGGTAGATCCCGTCCTGAGGTAATGAGGTTCTGTATGGTCTGAGAGATGATGGTTTGTTTTTGGGGGGTGCGGGAATGGTCGAGGGGGAGGTAGGAGGACGTGTCTTCAAGTTAGCGCCTGGCTTCAGCAGTGTAAAGGTCAGTGCGCCAAACTACCACTGCACCCCATTTATCTGCTGGCTTGATGGTGAGTTTTGGATTGGAGCAGGGGGAGTGGGGGGCTGTGCGTTGTGAGGGTGAGAGGTTGGAGTGGGGGAAGGGGTAGACAGGTTGAGATGGTTAATGTCTTGGCGGCAGTTGGATATGAAGACATCGAGGTCCGGTAATAGGCCAAAGTGGTGTCCAGGTTGATGGAGTGTGAAATAGGAGGATGTCATTGATGCTACAAAATGACAAACCAACGAAGTAGAGACTGCAAAGACAGACCGCTCCATTTTGTTCCTCCTAGCTCCCTTGATAATGGTTCACATGCGTTACATTAACGTGGTTTCCTGATGGTAAGGAGACACACCAGATGGTTTGTGCGATGTCTCAAGGAGGTATCTTCCATCTCTGAGAAGACAGACTAATCTTCTGCACGGATATCGCAAGTTTTTGAGAATGGCTAACCTTATCAGTGTGTGGCTGCTGACAGATTTGTGAACAACATGAAGCTCATTGCAGGGTCTCACTCCAACTGTACATTCAGACGGTGAGAGTTTGGTCAGAGCATGGAGCTCTCACTCAACCAACATGGGGGCTCCACACAGATATGTAAACTATCATAGAGTAATAGAGTTCAACAGTTCCTTTAGCTCAAACTGGCCCATTCCGACTAAAATGTTCATCCACGCTAACTCCATTCTCTGCATTTGGCCCATATCGTTCCAAACGTTTCTGTTCATAAATTTGCCCAAATGTGAAAATATTTATTGCGGGAAACACGTTATATTTCACGATATCAATTTTTTGATTTGGAAATAATGAATGTTGGTTAATACCATTCAAGTTTTATTGCAATCACATTTTATTCTTTTGTCGCATTACAAGTTAAACACTCATTTCCTTCACAATCTCTCTTTGGTACCATCACCGCATAGATTAGTCTCGTGTAACAACTTTACACCGCCTCATTGTGGCAAGGACATCATTCCTTAAAAAGGAGAGAAAATCTGTTCACAGTGCCCCAAATACTGTCTCAATATCACTCTACAACTTCAATAAAGTGTCTTCACTCTAACACTTCCATCATTTTGTCAAAGAAGGACAGCACACATGTACTGTGCTGATTCCGTACTTCTCCATATGAATTCTGTCAGTGGCTCATAACCAAGGACATCCAGCTCCTTTTCACTTAGAGCACTTCCCATTATCTTGCCTTCTCATAAATACAAAATAAGAAGGATGGTATGTTTCATTGCCTTGCAAAGCGCTATGCTTTAAGCACAACCACGCTGACCGCACAACACTATTGCCATGGAGATGGTTGAAGATGCTGAGGATGTGATAGCCTAGCTGTGTTATCTCTGGAATATTAACCCAGGGACACAGGTGATGACCCAGACCTCGGATTTGAATCTCTCCACGGTAAATGTTGGAATTTGAATTCTATAAAATATCAGGAATTGAGAATCCAATGAAACCATGAAACCACTCTGTTTGTCCATCTGCACACTCATGCCCTTCAGGGACGAAAATCTACCACCTTGACCTGGTTGGTCTTACATGTGACTCCAGATCCACAGCACTGTGGTTAACACACAATTGCAATTTGAAATGGCCAAGCCAGCCACTCTCTTAGATCAAAGTCTACAAAGAAATAAAACCGAGCGGATCTCAGCACTGACTACTTACAGCCCATGGACTGCAGTGCATCAGGAAGGCAGCTCCCCAAAACCTTCTCAGGACAATGGGAAAAGTAAATTAATTATTGGCCCAGCATCCTATTAATGAATAAAGGAAGATAATCACACTCACAGAGGAGAGACAAAGGGACATAACTCACTTCAAATCGGGACTTTGATGTACACCTTACACGGGCATGAATTTCAATAAAATGTGAACAGGAGAAAAATAAATAAGATTAATCTGGATTTTTATTTCCATTCCAGCTGATCATCAACAATCCCTTTGCTTGTTTCTTCCTCTCTATCTCTCTCTAACTATCTATTCAACTCCCTCCTTCTCCCCGTCACAACAGACATCCCTGTCACCAACATCAGTCACACTATTTCCAGTATGGTAGTTGGACACGAAATGTCACTTCTATTTTTCTCTCGACCTGAGGCTGTCAAATCTCTTCAGTTTCTCTGGCACTTCCTCGTTCTTTTTGTTTCTGATCTCTAGCATCATTCTTGTTTTTATTCAACCTTTCATGCTCTTATTACATGGGATGTCTGCATCACTGGCAAGGGCAGCACTTGTTGACCTCACTAAATGCCTTTTACTGTGAGGCCAGTCCAAAACGCAGTTGGTCTGACGTCAGTCTTAATCCAGATCAGATAAAAATGCTGGCTATCTTTAACAAAGGACAATAGTAAAATAGATAAACTTATTGACAAAGTACTGGTTGGATTATATTAGTAAAATTCGGTTTTAATTCTTGTTCCTGTCCTTTGAATTTAAGTTCTGTCATTCTCTGAAACAGGATTTGAAACAGTGTCTTGAGTGTAGTACCCTGGGCCACTGAATTACGTGAACAGCGACATTACTACTCTGACACAGTGTCCCTGTCATGAATTTTCTTTACAGACAAGAGCAAGATTGTGATGGAAACATTTTGTAACGGAAAGAGTGATTAGAAGAGAACTGAAACCATAAAGTCTGATTTTCACCAAGGTATAGATAATTGTTTATTTAGCACCCGCTCTGACGTCAAGATGGGTCTGTGGATATCATGGCGCTGGTCATGGGTAGCTTTGGTGATGCAGAGAATACCAAGACATAAATCAATTCATGGCAAATAGGTACTTCGGGATTGTGAACAGTCTTGTTCTCAGATGTTTGTGAGGGAAGGGGTTTGGGCGGTTCTGAAATTTTGGAGAATGGATGGATTTGCATTTGAAACCGAAGACAAAAGGTTCGATCTTTACTCAATATTGATAACAGAAATAGCACTGAAGTTCGCCATTGCTCGTGGGGTTTATAAATTGATATCGATGGGGAGACTTACCAGGAACGCCAACAATAGCGAGCATGGGATAGTAACCAGCCTGAATAATCAGCAGTACACCATATATCCGATCTGGTAATATGTGCCAATACCAGGAAACAAGGGCAAGACCCCAGGATATACTCCTGTCCATTGTTCCAGCATTCCATTCTATTTTTCTTAGATTCTGAACCGCTGGAGCGACATTCCCGTCTACTGTTCTCAGATTCTGATCCATTGTTGGAACATTCCAGTCTATGGTTCTCAGATTCTGATCTCTCCTCTCCCTGTCTCTGCTACTGCTGATCCTCGTTAGTGTTGGAGGTGATGCATCCGCAGCTATAATGGGATAAAGCATTGCAAGAAGCCCTTTACATATAGAAGAGGAAAGCCATCCAGTGACATAATTAGGATCCATGGAGACTGACATCAATCACAGTCACAGAACAAACAGATTCAGTTAACTCCTTTCAGTATGCTACCTTCACTTCACAATAACAATTGGATTGAATTGAATGTTGACATCGCTGGATAATGGTGGATAATCCCATAAGCAATTAATGGCGTGAAGTTAGTTGTGAGGGAAAATGATGGATGCTTTCTTGTCGCAGTTTCGATGCTACTGCTGTGTTGTCTATTTGCAATACTGTTATTGCCTGAACGCTCCACCATGACAACCCAACATAAACACAATCGAGATATTGTTAACATGCTGATTTCGTCTCGACTAGAACGGGTGCCTAGCAACAGATTTTCAGTGGGCATAGTTGCCTGAACATGCACAGGAAGTGTGGATCTGCTTGGACATTCCTTTCATTGCTCTAGTAAGACAATGTTGAATCTTCAACACACAATACGATTAAGCACTGTTTTCTGTAAAGTCACGAAAACCTTAATACACTTTATTGACTTCAAAGCAGTAAGATTTACATTTTTTGAATTCAGTCCAAAGCCAAATGTGGAATGTTTGTCCCAAAACGAGTCCTTGATTGTCCTTGATTTCTTTAAGTATGCTCTAAACGACCCAAGATTCTAATATGTCAGAATTTTGAAAGGTTCGTTGGTACCCTTTTGTTTATACCTAACAGATAATGCCTCATCCAGAAACCTTTCATGTCTTTAAAAAGAAACTTGTATAATCAAGAGGACGTGGCCAGCTCCCTAGCTGGACAGGTTGGATCAGTTCTGGGGTTAGTTGAGTCAGGGTGACTGGACGCTCTCTGCCTCCTTCTGCGCTTCTGACCTTGTAACCTTTCAGCAGTTATGGCAGTTTTACACTTGGTGCTAATGGATTTGTTTATTGGGATTGTTGCAAGTATTCTGGAAATGCATCATGAAATCAGAATAGCCTCCTGGTTTCAGATACGATACGTTATTCGGGTATTCTATTTTCGGTTCCTTATGTTTCATTTGGTAAATCGGTAAATAAATGTTATGCATTTAAAACTAGGCGGACTCACCAGCTAATTCACTCTGGGAATATCAGCTACACACTACCCTTCAACAAGCAGCAAAGTTATGGTCTGGGCTACCTGCTTAAAATGTTTTGAGGGATTGGGTTTGGCCCATAACAGACTGGGGGCCCTTTGCAGTATTTAGATAGCGAGTGACAGGTGTTAGTGTCTCTTATTTCATGTGTTGATTGGCGAGTAAACAGAGCTTCAGATGGCGATGGTTCTTGCAGGAACCAAGCTTGTTTTGGAGGTGGAAAAAGTGAGCTTGGGAATTTTACAAAATGCACATTAGTCCAAGCAGCGAGAATTAGTAGACGAAGGGAATTGAAGCTACCTCCTAATGTGAGGAAAGATGAGATGATTGCAGCAGTAGTTCAGCATTCCAATTTGCTGGAAATTCCATCAGTATTTGTAGAGATGACTAAACTGCAATTGCAATTGAAGCAGCTTGAGTTAGAAGCAGAAATGAATCCGTTTCAGCTACGACTAACATTAGAAGAGGAAGAAAGAGAACGAATAGGTTTAGCGGAGGAAACAGAAAAAAATAACAAATATCTTTCGCAGGAGAGAAAGGAAAAAGGAGAGCATTTGAGCTTCAGAGATGGGCACTTAGAGAAAATGGCTTACCATTTTCAGTGGCCAGTGACCATGTGGGCTTTGTTGACCCAAACAAAACTTGTAGGTAGAGCTAGTGAGGTATTCACAACACTATCAGAGGAGGGATCTGGGGTGAATGAGGAGGGAACATGTGCATATGAGCTTGTGCCAGAAGCCTACAGACAATGTTTCAGGAATCTAAGGAGGGATCCTGGTCAAATTCATGTTGAGTTTGAAAGGATCAAACAAGGTAATTTTGATAGATGGATAAGAGCTTTAAAAAGAGAGCAAACCTACGATGCTCTTCGAAAAACGATTAAATTGGAGGAGTTCAAAAATTCACTATGTGACATCGTGCAAATTCATTTGGAAGACTGGCCGCTGAAGTGGCTAATGATTATGATTAGTGATTAATGATTATAAAACTTGTTTTGACTTCTAGAATCAATTTCAGTCCATGATGGATAGAAACTGGGGCAAAGAGAAATCCTCACGTAGAAAGGGAAAGGTAGATCTCGGTGAAGATCGAAATGTTAACTTTCCATAGGGTAGAAAGGAAATACTTGGAGGAGACAATGAAGTTAACGTGCTATGGTGTTTTCATTGCAACAAATTAGGACACATGAAATCAATGTGTTGGTGGGTTCAGGGGAGAAAAAAATCAGACGCAGGAAAACGGGATAAGCCTGTGAGTTTTGTCGGAGTAGTAACAGAAAACACAGTGGAAACAAGAAACCTTCATCAGAGTGTACAAACTGATCAGAGGTTTGTTAAGGAGGAAGTGACAGATCTGATCAGAAAAATACACCTGCAAAGTGAAAGTTAATTCACATAGGGCAGGTAAAGAGGATGCAATATTAAGGGACACCGTATCCTCTCAGTCTATGCTTATGAAAGATGAGGAGATATGTACTCCTGAAGAACTGTTTCCAGAAAATGTCCTGCTAAAGGGAATTCATCTTGAGACAAAAAGTGCAACATTTTGTAAAGCGAGGATAACATATTCAGAAAAATGTGGAACAATTGTGGAAGGGGTATTGGACAAACTCTCAGCGCCAGGAATGTAATTTATCCTTGCAGAAAATATAGCTGATTCACCGGTCGGAGTCCTGCCTACTCTGGTTGAAGAGCCAGTGGAGACGCAGGCAACTGAAGCATTGCAGGAGTCTTTTCCTGGACAATTTCCAGAGTGTTGGCAAACAAGTTCCCAGTGTCACCGCTTGAAAGAGGAAATATCAAAAATGTAAAGATAAAGAAGCTTTAGTGGCATTAACGGAGAATTTGTTTCATCAGATAGTTGATACAAAACAGGAGCATGTAGGGTATCATGTGTGCATTTTAAGTTCAACTAAACTAATTGAGTCACAGCAGAAAGATAAAAGATTAAACCAGTTGCATCAAAAAGCATATACGTTAGGAATTTTGAATGTATCCCTGAGTGTCATTACCTAAAATGATGTCCAGATAAGGAAATGGAGACAATCACATAGTCAAAGAGATGGGAAATGGGAAGAGATTCATCAAATCATTTTGCCAATGGTATATAGAAATGAGGTGATGCGAAAAGTGCATGAGCTACCAACTAGAAGACATTTAGGAGTGACAAAAACACAGGGTGAAATACAGAGACATTTTACTGGCCTGGACTGCAACAGGATGTAGTTGAATTTTACCAGACGTGTCATACAAGTCAGGTAATCGGAAAAACACAGGTGATAATAAAACCTGCAACTTTCAGAACTACTCTGGCATTTGAGGCACCTTTTACAAGAGTCTTAATTGTTGGGTTGGGCCCCCAACACACAAAGAAAGTGGGCACTAGTATTTGGAAACAATAATGGATGCATAGACACGATTTCCAGAGGCAATCCCAAGATGCAATATCACAGCTATTAGAATTGCAGAGGAATTACTCCTTTTTAAAATAGATAAGGACCACCAATAGAGCTACAGTGGGATTTAGGGTTCAAAGAACATATATAAATTATTCACGATAATGTCTTAGGGATATAGCAATGCAAATCTACTGCGTACCATCCAAAATTACAGGGAGAACGATAAAGGTAACATTAAACATTATAGATCATGTTGAGGGCTTATGATCAGGATTATCCAGATGATTCAGTTAATGAAGTTCCATTTGCGCTTTTTGTGATCAGGGATGCACCAAATTAATATAGCAAATTCAATCCATTTGAATTAGTGTTTGAGCCATTAAAATTGATTAAGGAGAAAGTAGTAAATCAGAATTGAAAGGTCACATTTTTGGACTATGTCTCTACTTTTTGGTAACGATTAATAGCGTTAAGGAATTGGCGGGACAGGATTTAAAAGTATTGCAGCATGCATTAAAACAGGAAGCGGACAGGAGATTTAAAATTTGCAATTTTGCTATCGGGGATAAGTTATTACTGTTGCTTACAGTGATAGGTGAACCTTGAAAAGCAAGGTTTAGTGGACCTTGTAAAATAAAAAGTATATTGAATGGGGGTAATTACTTGATAAGGACTCCAGACAATAAGCTATCTCGCAGCGTATGTCATGTGAATATGCTCAAAAGGTATTTTGACAGGGAAGCAAGGAAAGCAAGGGGAGAAGGTGTTAATGTTTATGGCGTTCCTTAAATAAAGTGGACAATGAGGAAGTTGTCTAAAATTTCGATAAATTATTGAGTTACTTTTCTGAGAAAAATTGTAATGACTAGAAAGAGTTATTACTATTACATGGGAAGATAAGCAGAAATTAACTTGGAAGTACTAACCCAATTGTGCATAATGTAACTATAGGTGATGCTGTTATGAGTAAGCAACATCCTTACGGGCATAATCCTCTAAAGTTGGCACAGGTTCAGAAGGAGATTGAATGCATGCTCTAAGATGACATAATCAACGTGCGTTACAGTGACTGGAACTCAACCATAGCCATGGTGCCAAAGCCAAAAGATACCCAATGGTTATGTGTGGACTATTGCAAAGTCAATGCAGTTAAAGGATTGATCTATGCCCAGTTCCGCAATTGGAAGGCTGTGTTGAAAATGTGGGACAAGCAACTTACATTTGGCATGAAAAACGTGCCAGTCACACTTCAGGGGCTAACCAATAAATTAGCAGATTATCCAATGTGTGATGTGCATTGATGACCTGGTGAATTTTAATCAGTCATGGAAGGAACATTTACAGCATTTATTGGATTTGATTATTTGGCTTCGGAAGGCAGGCTTGGTGGTATATCTGGCAAAAATTGAATTTCCCAAGCACAACTCACCTTCCTGGGCCATGCTATTGGACATAGATAAACGGTGTCATGGGATGTAAAAGTGAAGGCAATTGGGAATTTCCCATACCGTTGACAAAAGGAGCCGTACTATGGTTCCTGGAATTGTGTAGATTTTATCGAAGAATTTTGCCTCATTTTCGCAATGTGACTGCTCCACTCACTGAATTGTTGAAGAAAGACGAGAGTTTCAGTGGTCAGAGGACTGTCAAA
Source organism: Chiloscyllium punctatum (assembly GCF_047496795.1). NCBI lineage: Eukaryota > Metazoa > Chordata > Chondrichthyes > Orectolobiformes > Hemiscylliidae > Chiloscyllium > Chiloscyllium punctatum. The sequence continues at coordinate 8,076,685 of NC_092788.1, forward strand.
GGACATTTGACGGCATGAAATATGTATTAGCCACACGTAAATATGCATAACGATTCAAGGTGGCATTAAATGTGAGTGATGTGGGTGTCGGTGCTGGGATCCTGCAGGAAAACGACGAGAAGACAGAAAGACCTATTAAGTATTTCTTCGAGAAGTTGAATGTTCAATGGTAGAAATATTCAACAGTTGTGAAATGATTGTGAGCTTTGTGTTGGCACTACAACGTTTCAGTATTTATATAAGCAGCAACACATCTGAGACGACCATTTACATTGATCATAAACCATTGACGGTTTTGGAGAAATTTAAGTACAAAAATGCGAGACTATTTTGCTGGAGCCTGTTGGTGAAGCCATTCAATTAGAAAATTGTGCATGTGGCAGGTCTTGAAAACATGACTGTTGATGCATTGTCAATACTTGAATGACAGATTGAGACACTCAGTGATGGGAATACCACACACTGAATCCGGATGTAGTTGTGCATTTTTGCATGTTTATAGTAAATGTACGTACATCCGTATTTTAACCACAGTTTCTTTTTTGGGGGCGGGGTGGGGGGGATGCTGTTGAAACCTGAAGACATCTTTGGATATTGATGATTCAGTTTTATATCAGGGGAGTCGTCACAAAGGTAGTCACTTTACAAAGTTATGTTGCTCTTGAAATATTTTCAGAGATTTTCTAACCACCCAAGGTTCCAAGATGTCTCAATTTTGAATCCTTCATTAGGGTGCTTTGGTTTTTACCTAACAAATAATGTCTCGGGCAGAAGGCTTCCAAGTCTCCAACAAAAAACTGGTGGGATCAAGGGGATATGGCCAGCTCTCCAGCTGCACAGTTCAGTACAGTTCGAGGGTTAGTTGAGTCAGGATCATGGTTGAATCTAGACGCTCTCGTCCTCCTTCTGCCCCCTGACTTTGTAACCTTTGTAAGCTTTTTCTGTGTAGTTTTTACTTTTTGTGCTCAGGGGTTTGTTAACTGTGATTATTGCAAGTAATCTGGAACAACATCATTAAGCCTGTTAAGTTTGGATAGGATGAATTATTCAGGTACTGGATTTTCAGTTCGTTGTGTTTCATTCCTTACTTTTGAAATTAAATTCTGTTTGTTTAAACGTCGGCAGTCGGACCAGCGAATTCAGACTGTGATTATCCACCATACACATACCTTCAACAAATAACAATATTGTGGTCTGCGCTATTTGCTTAAAAATGTTTTGAGGGGTCGGGCAAGATCCATAACAAGGTACCAAAACCTTGTTCATTAAATGCCATGAATTAATGTGTATGGGAATGAATGAATATTATATTGTCTATGAGACAGAAAGGACTGGGGCCAGAGGATGAAGAGCCCTGAAGGGAGTACAGTAACTCTCACTCACGAGTCTTCAACCATCACTATTTCTGACAAATGGAATGAAATGAAATGCAGAGCAAGAGAACAGATGTTCTTGGTTACATGGAATGCTGAACGATAATGTGAACAGAATAGGTCATCTTTAAATGTGATGTACAGAATTATAGTTTATATAAATACTGTTTAATCACAGGTTATACAGGTTGTTAAGATTGTTTATATCTGTACAGGATAGTCAGAAAAAAAACAGACACAAATAGCAAAATGTATTGAGTTACAGTGAGTTGCAGCAGAGTTAGAGTGAGGATTTAGCTCATACTGAGCTGGTACAGAGATGATGGGCTGCATGACAACCATGGAGTCATAGAGATGGACAGCATGGAAACCAACCCTTCGGTCCAACCCGTCCATGCCGTCCAGATATCCCAACCCAATCTAGTCCCACCTGCCAACACCCGGCCTATATCTCTCCAAACCCTTCCTATTCATATACACATCCAAATGCCTCTTAAATTTGCAATTGTACCAGCCTCCACCACATCCTCTGGCAGCTCATTCCATACACGTACCACCCTTTGCACGAAAAAGTTGCCCCTTAGGTCTCTTTTATATCTTTCCCCTCTCATCCTAAGCCTATGCCCTTTAGTTCTGGACTCCCCGACACCGGGGAAAACAATTTGACGATATATCTTATCTATGTCCCTCATAATTTTGTAAACCTCTATAAGGTCACCCCTCAGCCTATGACGCTCCAGTGAAAACAGCCCCAGCCTGTTCAGCCTCTCCCTGTAGCTCAGAACCTCCAACCCTGGCAACATCCTTGGAAATCTTTTCTGAACCTTTTCAAGTTTTAAAACAGCTTTATGATAGGATGGAGCCCAGAATTGCACACAATACTCCAACAGTGCCCTCACCAATGTTCAATTATTCAGAGAAATATATTGAAAATATTTAGCGACTGAGGAGACAATGTGAGTCATAAAACGCACAATGACATAATTAATGAACTATACCTATTTATTCTTCGAGTGTAGCTGTCTCTAAAAGGCCTTTTAAATCAAAATCACTTTCATGAGATCCACGCATTTATTTGCAGAAGTTAAAGAAGAAACAGAATCTCGTGTAATACATGCGTCACTGGCACAAGTAATGGGAACAGGAATGCAGCATATTGTCCAAATATAACCGGGTTCAGCATCTAGACCAATAAAAAAAGAAAAATTTTAGAGATTGTGGAAATCTAAAATACAATGAAAAACGATGGAGAAATGCAACAGATGACGCAGGATCTGGGCAGAGACACAGAGTTAACATATCGAATCTTATATGAACATGTTCTGAACAATTAATATTGGACTCAAAAAAAGGTAATTCCGTTTTTCTCTGCTCTGATACTGCCAGAACTGCAGGGTTTCTCTTCAGCAATTTCAATTGGTGCAATGGCAGGCGACAGAGAGTAATGGTGGGCGGTTACCTTTCGGACTGAACGCTTGTGCCCAGCAGTGTTCCACAGAGGTAGATTCTGGGTATTCATTGTTTGTCATTTATGTACATAATTTGCGTGAGAATATCGAAGGCAAGGTTAGTAAGTTTGCAGATGACACCTAAACTGGTGGCACAGTGGACAAATAGAGTTCAAGCTGGATGAATATGAGGTGCACTTAATTTTGTTTGTTTGTTGCTGTCTAGTGAACCAGGAATGGAATTTTATTCCCCATCTCCTGGGGATCATTTACATACTGATGAAGAAAATTTTCGTGAACACGTTTGACAAATTTTTCACCATCCAACCCTATAATTCTGTGGTAGTCCCAATCAATATTTAGAAAATTAAAATCCACCTGTATTACAACTTTATTAAGCTTACATATACCCGAGATCTGACTACATGTTTGTTTTTCAATTTTTTTCTTACTGTTGGAGAGTATTCGGGACAAAACCATTGACGTGCTCTTTCCTTTCTTATTTTTAAGTTCTACCAATATATTTTGACTGATTGATTTGTCACAAATGAGCATTTAGTGGAATCTCTTCAAACAGATCTCTGCTTTCTTATTTTTAATGCTACCCGTATATTTTAACTGGATGAATTTTCACAAATATCTTTCTCAGTTGCAGCATTAATTCATTCCTTAATCAAAGTGGGTAGAACTCCCCTCATAGCCAAATTTTTCTATCCTTTCTGTGACAATTAACACCTGGAACGATGAATTGTCAGTCTTGAACATCTCTCAGGTGAAAGTGAGGACTGCAAATGCTGGAGATTGGAGTCGAGAATGTGGGTCTGGAAAATTTAGCAGGTCCGACAGCATATGAGGAGCAGGAAAATCGCCGTTTGAGGCAAAAGTCCTTCAGCAGCTCATTCCTGATGAGGGGCTTTTGCCAAAACGTTGATTTTCCTGCTTCTCGCATGCTGCCTGTCCTGCTCTGCTTTCCCAACACTACACTCTCGAATTGAACTTCTCTCAACCAACTTTCTGTAATAAATATGATGTCCCAGTCCCATGTTCTTAAACATGCTCTGAGTTCATAAGCCTTCTCTGTAAGACCCCTTACATTTTAATAAATGCAACTGAGTGCTTCAGAATTAATGTATACTCTTGAATCTCTCGTCTTTTTTTTTCTAATTGACATGCTCTCCTCACATTCATAAACTCCTCCATCCATCCTACAATTTGTTATGCTACTTGGAATATACCCCTTGCTGTCTCTATCCATTTAAAGTCTCCCTACATTGAATGAGCAAATCTCTCTGCGAAGATATTGGTTGCTTTCCAGTTTTGATTAGACCATTCCTTTCTGTACAGGTCTTTCATATTCTAAAATAGATACCTATTTCACAAAAATCGAAATCCCTCAACGTCATAATACTTCTTCAGCAATTGTTTTTTCTACTTTAACCTTGTGTTCCTTGCCAGTTGGGGTTGGCATTGGGAGTAAATCAGAAATAACTATTTTTATCGCTTTATTTTTAATCTTCGGCCTCCCCTCTTAAATTCATTCTGTACTGCTTTAACCTTTCCCTGAAATATCAATCCTACCACTCTGTACAATAATTTCTGGCTACTCAATTTCACCTTTAACAATGTGCTTGAAAAGATTAGAGACGTTCTTAATGCTAGCACAGGGAAAGCAACAAACCATCCTAAATCTATGGTCACTGCCATCGAATATCCTGTTGATGCCCATGACAGAAGAGCTCACTGTAGCAATAATTCTACTAAATCTTGTCAAACGCTGCTGAACGTAAGAATCATTCCAAGTGTCCAATAACTGATGACTCTTCCATTTTCCTCAGAGACAAAATTCCCTTCAGCAGTTCTAAAAACTGAAAATCATTTCGATAGAGGTATAGCCACAAGAGGATTTTGAACTATATTCCTATCTTTGCTGACTGCGATCCATCTATCTGACTGATTTACTGGATTTGTTTTCTAAATCTACCAGCCGTCCTCTCTGTCTCTTAAATGTGACCTTAAAAGCAGGATTTCATTTTACTACACATTATGTTACCTTTCATTATCTACAGACACAGGAAAAATATATACTTATACTTTTCAAATATACAAAAATTAAATAAAATCAACTATTTAGCTAATTAAATCAATAAAAGTATTCCCCTTCAACAAGTTCTGAGAAGAAAAGTCTTCTCCGGATTTGAGCACGTGTAGAACTCTCCAGAATGAAGGGACAACTCCTTTGTTTTAAAAAAAACTGATTAACTTTTCAAAACTAAAACATCCATTGCTGTGTAATAAAAGAAACATTTTAAAAGATAAATAGACATTTCTTTTTTCGTAAACCACCTTAAAAAGATATATTTTAAACATATTCGTTTGAAAGAAAGTCGTGAGTTGTTTTGCTTTTTTGGTTGCATTTGAATGTTAATAAAACAAAATAGAAAAAATAATATTAAATTAATAAACTATGATAACTATATCATTTGTAACTAAAGACAACATGAAATATTTGACTGCCTGCAATCCCAAGAGCAGCTGTAAGATCCATGCTACTCTAAGAACACTTTTTTGGACCTGTTTTTACAATATGAAGAAATGTGGGCGTATGTTTTAATAATTTCTTTCCAATTCAAGGTGACTTACGATATACCTTGATCTCCTGCCATGAGGCTATATATGTAGAATTTAATTGAATGGGTGGCACGGTGGCACAGTGGTTAGCACTGATGCCTCACAGCGCCAAAGACCTGGGTTCAATTCCCGCCTCAGGCGACTAACTGTGTGGAGTTTGCACGTTCTCCCTGTGTCTGCGTGGGTTTCCTCCGGGTGCTCCGGTTTCCTCCCACAGTCCAAAGATGTGCAGATCAGGTGAATTGTTAGGTAAGGGGTAGATGTAGGGGTATGGGTGGGTTGCACTTCGGTGGGGCGGTGTGGACTTGTTGGGCCGAAGGGCCTGTTTCCACACTAAGTAATCTAATCTAATCTAATCTCTCTAGCTCTTTCAAACAAAATTATGAAGCTGCGACCATCGTACAGACAGAAAGTTCCTTCAGCTCTGACTGTTCCAGGGAACGATACAAAGAACATTATCCAGGTCCGCGTAAAACACAAATGCTGCAGTGAATACCACCTAACCTAATCCAATATTAATTACGTATAAGCCTTATGAATCAAACATACAGAGGCGTTTAGTATAAAAGTGGAATTGAGCTCCATGTCCAAAATACGAAAAAACCTCAACTGCAACACGCTGCAAATTCATCGAAATAGGAAAAAAGAAACAAGAGAATGGAATTCTCAATTCTTTTCCTGTGGACTACATCTGAAGAACACGAAGGAAATCAACTTCAATAGTGAACTTCATAAAAGATGATAAGAATTGGAAGAATGGAGTTTGGGGAAAATGATAAATAATGTTGTTGATGACACAAAGATGAGATGGTGTCTCACAGTCAGAAAGAACGTGTGAGGTTGCAGGAGGGTATAAAACTATTGTTCAGGTGGCCAGATCAATCGCTGATGAAATTTTACACTGATAAATGTGATACATCTCAGAAGTAACAAGACAAGAGAGTACTCAAACTGAAGGGAGGCTCGATTTATTTGATTTTACTTTTAACCAAAGAAGGATCAGGTGTGCTCCTGATGAAGGTATTTAACAGCATGGGTGGGGGGGGGGAGGTTTGTATGGACAGGGTGAAGAGAGAACAGCTCTACCCCTTACTCCAAGGCTCAATAATAAGGAGACACGCTGTAACTATAAAGTGAAACTAGTCTCATCATTAATGTGTAAACTGTAGAAAAACTTTCCTATTTCTAAACGTGTTTGGTTTTAAAATATTTCAAGATTTACATTGCCTCCCGAAAAATACACTGTTTTTCCATTCAACTCGCCAGCGTTCACAAACACAGGCACGCTTTCCCAACTATGATGCAAAGTCCAATATTTACCCGTTCCCTTAACATGCCCAGACCTCTTTAAATTACTTATATCCTCCTCACATTTTCCTTTTCTAACCATTTCAATGCTTGTATTCTCCCATGAAACATTCAAAATATTGTTCATAAGACGTAGATAATGGACACTTTCGAAGAATGTTGTTAATGTAATATTTTTACTCAATATCTAAACTATAAAGTTGCAACAATGCTCAAGTGTTTTGTTGTACCGTCACCCACTTCTCAGACTGCAGTTTCAAATAGCCATTAAATCTAACAGGACTTGGCAAATCTTTACTTCCGATCTAAATGGCCATTGTCCCTTTATTATGAAATTGGCATATTAATTATGGATTATCTGTCTGCCTGCAACAGTGTGATTTGGTTTATTAAGAACAGGGATAGGCCACCTGGTTGGCAGGCCTGCTGTGGTAATCAACAAGGCCTGCCTGCGGTATTTTTTCTACATTAATGTCATGTTCCCCACACACAGAGCAACCTGCATCTCCCTCTCAACCAAAATCCCACTATTCCTGTTACCTCAGCCACCAACGATGAATAAAATCCAAAGAACTGAAGGTGGAGCAATACAAGAACATAGACGTTAAGACTGGCAGTAGGAAATTCAAGCATGCACTTATCCACACTAAACACAATCGGCCAGATGTAGCAATCTGCCTCATTTTCCAAGCCTATCAATATTCGTATGTAAACTCGTTAGCTCCTCATTACAGCCTGGTTTACCACCTAGTTTTATACCATCTGTGAGTTTAGTTACTGCACTCAGTCTCTCCTTCCAGATCATTTGGGCAGATTGCAAACAATTGAGGTCCGAAAACTGAAAGCTGCAGCAACTCAGTAGTTTCACTTCACCAGAAAAGACGATTTTACCCCAATGCTTTGCTTTCTATTCGTCGGCCAATTCTCTATTCAATTCAATACTCTACACTTCAGCCCTGGAATCTAACCTTCTAGATCAGTCCTTTATGCACCATCTTGTAAAATGCCTTCTGAAGTTTCGATGTACAACAGTTACTGCATCCCAATTATCCACATTGTTGCTTACATTCGTAAAGAACTCGAACAGATTTGTCAAACACAACTTTGCTGACACTGGTAAATTGATTTTTGTTTTTCCAAGCGCTCAGCTATTTCCTACTTTATAGTTGTTGAAGAAACTTCCCCACGACAGAAGATAAACTGATTTGTCTATAGTTTGTGATTTGTTTGCCTATCTCCTGTTTTGAATGCTAGTGCCACATTATTAATTTTCGAATACTTCGGCACTGTTCTAGAATCCAGGGATGTTTTGAAAATCGTAACTAACGCATCCAGTACCTCTGCCGTTACCTCCTTTAAAATGATAGAGTGCAGGCTGAGGGCCTGAACTGACTTTAATCCCATCAATGTATTTAATATCTTCTTCCTCAATCATTGTACTTCCATCAAGATCCTTTGCAATTGTTGTACATTCTGGGAAGAAATTATCTTCCACAGTGAAAATAGGAAATGTTGGTTTTACCTCTGCCACTTCTGAGTTTCCGATTATTACCTTGCCTTTTTCATCCTCTAAAATACCATCATTTCGGTACAGCATTCTTTTCCCTAATGTCTACTGGGAGAAGTGTTCTTTATCAATTCTTATGATTTCTGCTCCTTTTCCTTCGTAGCCATTTTGATTTTGTTTTTAGTAACTATTTGCTGACAATGTAAGCGTTTTTCTTTAATTCATTCACAGGATGATGGCGTCGCTGGGTTACACAGCACTCATTGTCCGGCCCTAATTGCCCAGAGGGCAGTTAAGCATCAACCAAATTTGTGTGGGTTTAACGACACATGTAGGTCAGACCAGGTAAGGATGGTCGTTTCTGTCCCGAAAGGAGAATCATGAAACAGATGGGTGTATCCAACAATGAGCAGTGGATTCATTATCGTTGATAGACTCTTAATTCCAGGTTTATGTTGAATTTATCTTCCACCATCTAACATGGTGACATTTGAAGCCTGTCCCCAGAATATTGTCTGGATTAGTATTCAGCGATAATCCAACCAGGCTATCACCTTCATGTTATTATTGATTTCCTTGTTCAGACATGGATAACTTTTCACCTTTTTACAATTCCTGTTCCATTCACGATTACACTTTAATTGAGGGGTTTTGATTATCTCCCTCAGTCGTTGCCACTGTTCTTCTACTGTCCTGCACTTTAATGTTTTGCCAAGTTCACTCGAAACAACCCCTTCCTCAGGCCAGTAAAATTATCATTGTCCAACACTAAACCTCTCATATGTGACTCTGTCTTTACTGTTTCAATCTGAATGTGAACCCCAGCATGCTGTGGTCACTCTTTCTAAAATAATCCAGTACTACAATATGATTTATCACGCCTTCCTCATTACGTAATACCAAAGCCAGTTCTCTGTTTGATTAGATTACATTTTACTCGAAGAAGTAATCCTTCATACATTTGGTGAATCATTCTCTGAGGCTCCCCTTGCCAAATTGATTAGTCCAGTAAATATGAATGTTCAAATTACCCATGATTACTCTTGTGCCCTTGTCTCACGCCATCAATATTTCCTGCTTCATGCTATTTGCTACTTTGCAAGTAGTTTTCCGGGGTGGGAGCTTGTGGGCTGGAAATGCTCCTACCAATGGGTTTCTTTCCATGTGCATTATTTCGAACCAGATTGATTAATCATTATCGTCCCATGTGCTCGTATCATTCCTTAATACAGCCGTGACATTATCCTTAAAAATATAGACACTCCACCTGCTGTTCCTTCTTGTCTGAATAGAGTGTCCGTGGACATTTAACATCCCAGTCCTGACCTTCCGATAACCACGTTTCAGTAATCTCCACAAGGCCATACTTACTTACCTTTGTTTGAGCTGTCAGCTCATTCATTTTACTCCAAGTACTGCACACATTTAGTTAAAAGGTTTACCACATATTCAACTCGACTATCTTCCTCTTCCTTGTCTCACTTCCAGGTGGTATAGGGAGCAATCCCAAGATTACAATCCTGGAGAAACTGCTTTTAAACTCACTCCCAGCTCCCTGAGCTTTTTTTGCACGACCTTTCACTCTTCTTACCTATGTCATTGGCACAACGTGTTCCACGACCACTGGCTGTTCACTATGCCCTGAACATGCTCTGAGTCATTCTTGATCCTGGCACTAACCACCCTTTGTATGAAGAATTCATAGAATCACTGAATCCCTATGTTGGGGAAGCAGGCCGTTTCACACAGCATGACCAGGCTGATCCTCCAAAGAGTAACCCATCCCCCTACTCTCTTACTCTGCATTTACCCCTGACTAATGCATCTAACCGGTACATTGCTGAACACTATTGACGGAAAGTAAACATCCCAGACCTATTTCGCTACACTATGTTGAATCTGCTTTCTCATAACAGATACTGCCAGAACTATTTGGCATTTCCAGCAACTTCTGCTTTTGTCACTGATGACGATTACATATTGATAAGAACATGTGCAACTCAGACTTGAAAAATGCTGAATTTAAAAGTTCAGGAGAAAGCTAAATATTTTGTTATTCAATAATCCCAGTACATGTTCATTAAATTACTTTCGTCCTGTACATGAACGTCATGTGCTCACTTTTAAATCCTGAATAAAGGATATTTTTGCACCTTTTTTATTATCAGAAATCTCGGAAATGTTGCATATTTACTTCTTCTTATGGGAAGGTGATTGCATCTCATTTTTTCATATCAGTTTAGTTATAGCAGATTAATCACAAAGCACACACGCGCGCACACACACACAGACAAACACGCAAACAGACACATACACAATGTATTACTTTGTTGAAGAATACCAGTAACATTGTTCGTAACTGGAATCATAACTGGAAAGAAAGATTTAGATAAAGGAAGGATGACAGTAAACGGGTCTTTTTATGGAACAGAATATGCTATTATGTAAACTTACTCGGATCATCAAATTTACAGAAAACAAATGATATTGTTATGAAGGTGTAGAGGTGTACATTATTCTGAAAGGAGTTAAAGTATAAAATTTGACTGTGAAATCAACAGTGAGGATGAGTTGCCATGGAACAAAAACAAATTCAAATTGGGCCAGTCAGTTTAAATTATGCCCAAATACACTGAAATCCAATCGAGTTTGAAATAAAATGTATTTTATGACTTCAAATTCAATGAAATGATCCAATGTTTTGAGTTATAAAACCGCTCATTTTGAACATTTAGGGGAAGAACTGTCACGGTCAGCACAAAGATAGACTGCTAGCTGAAGAGCTTACTAAAACGTACCTGTCTATAAGAGGTTTGTACAGCAGAACATTGAAGCCAACCTAGAGAAAAAATCGACGGAAAAAAATCTACAAAGGAGAATTGAAAAAGCTGACTGATTTTGAAACACGATATATTGTTTGTAAATATTAATCATGATGTTTTGTTTTATCGGACCAGTATTGTAGTGTGTCAGGAATAAGATAGGTTTAACGAAATGAGTTCGAAATAGTTGTTCATTTTAATATTCTCTGTTGGACTTAACTAACAAAATTGTTAGTTTTACTTTAAATAGTGAGCTCTGTAAATAGATCTTTGCCTCTCGAAATTTAACAGATTCCAGCATGAGCTGAACTTTTTCTCTGCGTCTGGTTTAAATTACGAGAGGTGTTTACCCTGCGTTGTAACAGTTTGTGGGCTTTCGTTTGCAATTTGAACAGGTTTAGACAGATCCAATCAAAGATTTGGGCAGATTTAAATACTGTGTGAAAAACACACAGTAGGTTTAATTATTTTGCATATTATTGTCCAAGAGCTTTAAATAAAACGTCGGTGAGACAGTTTGTTAAATTTCGGAGACTTGTGATTGGTTAAATTAAAAGTGAGAGAAATGGCTCTTAAAAATATTAAAGAGGTTCTGGGGTTTGAAGATGATTCTCACATTTGCCGAGGGCGTTTAGAAGGAACGATAAAGGCCAAACTTTTAGAAGTAGCAAAGAAATTAGATTTGGGTCTAACCAAGAACAAGAGTAAAGCAGAAATTGTCAGGAAATTACTGAGACACTAAGGTGCATCAGAAAAACAGACAAGTGCAGGAGATTTAGAAAACTAAAACTTAAATTACAATTGAAGAAAATGTAGTTTAAAGATAAACAAAGGGAGAGAGTAAGAGAGAGAAGAAAGAGAGGAGAAGGTTCTTAGCTGATCAAACAGAGAAGACAGAGGGAGAAAAAGAGAAGGAAATTTCTTAGCTGATCAAAGAGAGAGAGAATTCGAACTTGAGAAATTGCGATTTTGGAAGCAAAGTCAAGTTAATATGTTTGAAATTAAAAGGAGCGTTAGTGATATATACAATGGTGACAAAACTCTGCCACGGGTTGATGAGAAAGGTGCTGAAGCCTTCTTTATTTCATTTCAAAATTTGGCTTGGCAGGTGGGGTGGTCCAAGGATCTATGGGTAATGCTCGTTAGGACTAAGCTGGCAGGCAGGGCTAGTGAGGTATTTGCTGCGCTGACAGATGAGGGTTCAGGAGATTATGAAGACGTCAAACAAGCTATTTTAAGTGCTAATGGATTGGCACTGGAAGCATATAGATAGCAGTTCAGAAAATTTAAGGAAGGAACAGGTCAGCCTTATGTTAAGTTTGAAAGAATTAAACAGGCATTGTGATAGATGGGTGCGGGCTTTAAAGCTAGGTAAGACCTATGAGGTCTAAGGGAGATTATTCTGCTGGAGGAGTTTAAAAACTCACTTCCAGAAATGATAAGAATTCACGTGGAGGAACAGAAAGTTCAGGAATTGAGAAGGGCAGGAGAATTAGCAGATGAATACATGGTGCTACATAAGACAAGCTTCCAGCCAGAATTTCATCCTGAGTGGGATAGAATTTGGGAGAAGGGGAGATGCTACACTATAAAAGAACGAGTAGAGAATAAGAGATTACCAGAGGTTAAAGAAGTTGCCCAAGAGAGTGGAAAGGAGGTGAAAGGTCTCAGGTGTTTTCACTGTAATGGAGTGGGACACAGAAAATTACAGTGTCGGTGGTTTCAGAAGGGCACTAGGAAAATGGTGTTTTCACTGCCATAAGCAGGGATACGTATGGTCACAGTGCTGGTTTTTAAGAAAGGCACTGTGGGAAAAGATGTGGTAAAAGAAGCTAAGCCAGTGGCATTCGTGAAAGTTTTAAAGGAGACCACAACACGAGCTGAGGAGCTGCAGGAAAGTGCACAGCCTAGACTGGGGCTGGGTGTGGAGTTCGTACCTGATATCTATAAAGGATTCACCTCTGTGAGTAACGTTTACTCAGACATAACAGGGGGAGAAGGGCAAGAAGTTATAATTTTGAGAGATATAGAATCTAACCATCTCTAATAGTAACGGATGAGAAAAATTGCAATCTTTCTGATCTGTTACCAGAGAGTGTGGTGATTTGTGGAATAGATGGACAGAAATTTAGCATTACCCTATGTAAGATCAGATTGGAGTGCCTACTGATGACTAGGGAAGTTACAGTAGGAATGATTGACAGAGTCAGTTCCAGCAATGCAGTTTGTTCTTGAGAATGATTTAGCATGGTCCAAGTTGAGAGTGGCATCCCTGGTTGTGGAAAAGCGCAAGAAAGACCTAGAAACTGAGGAGTTAAATCAGAAATATCCTGGTATTTTCCCAGGCTGTACAGTAACCAGATCCCACTGTCATAAGTCACAGCAATAACCACAGCTAAAGACAAAGATGAAGGAGTTGAGGTTCAGTTACCAGACACCCTGTTTGCCGTAATGATGCCATGAAAACCTGAACAGGCAGTGGATCAGACAGACGTGTTTAGTCCTGAAAGACTATGGAACTTGCAACAGACTGAGAAGATGATAAAACATTTATTTGTGGATGTGTATTCTGAAAATGAGGCAGATTATATTCGTGAGGGTCATTATCTGAAAGATCGAATTTTAAGACGGAAATGGAGACCATGTCAAGTTAGTGCAGAGGAGAAATGTGCCGAAGTGCAGCAGATTGTGTTGCCGATAGCATACAGACAGGAAATGTTTTGGGTAGCACATGAACTACCTATAGGAGGTCAGCGAGGGGTACGAAAAACTCAGTCTCAGGAAAAAAATCATTTTTATTGACTAACTTTTGGTTAACTTTTAACATACATATCATACATGCCAAATGGTAGGTAGGACAAAGGCAGTAATGAAACTAACACCTCTGTTGCCAATTTCCGCATTTGAAGACGCCTTCATGTGCGTTATAAATGATTGTGTAGGTCCCCTCCTGAAAAGTAGAGGAGAAGAAGAACTGGAGAGACAGGTGTCAGTTACTGCCACGCAGAGTGAGGAATCAAATCCAAATCTTGTGGATTTTGGTGTTCCTCAAAGTATGTTAAAAATGCAGAAGTCCTGGTGCAGTCGGAAAAGTTCATAAATTGTCTGTCTCAGGAATATATAACAAAGTTGAAAGGTTTGTTATTGCAGTATGAGGACATATGGAAGAAGCATATGGGGAAGACTAATGCTATTGTACATAAAGTAGATGTAGGGAATACTGTTCCGATAAAACAGCATCCATATTGGCTTAATCCTCTCAAAGCCAGACAGGTCCATAAGGAGGTGGAAGCCATGCTCAATGACGACATCATCAAACTAAGCCAGAGCGAGTGGAGCTCGCCAATCCTCCCAAACCGGACAAGAATCAATATTTTTTGTTGGAAGGTCAACACTATTATAAATTCAGCAATATCCAATACCAACATTGGAAGACAGGAACGAGAAATTTCGACAAGTCAAGAAACAAAACTGGTGGTAAAATTAAAGAAAACTGAATTTGTGAAAGCAGACGTGATGTTCTGGGAAATGTTCTTGACTCCATGGAATGCAAAGGTAAAAGCTACCAAGGCATTTCCACGACCAACCTCAATGGAAAAAGTGCTTTACTTCTTCGGTCTCAGCGGATTCATTCAGAGGTTTATTCCACACTTCAGCAGTGTAGTGGCACTGTTAACCGATTTGTTGAAAAAGAACACAAAGTATTGGTGTACAGAAGAATGACAGGAGGCCCTCGACCATTAAAAAGAAATATTGACCACCAAACCAGTTTTAGATACACCAAACATTACGAAGTATTTTAAAGCTGCAATTGATGCTCGTGACATAGGAGTTGGCGCTGAAATACTTCAGGACGATGAGGTGGAATTGCACTTTCCAAAAAAATCTCAACTGCCACGAGAGGAAACATTCCATGATTGAGACAGAACTATTGAGTTTGGTACAAGCCTTATGGCATTTTAATGTGGAAGTCCCGAATAATGCATTGGAGACAATTGTATACACGGATCCCAGTCTACTTACATTATTAGAATGCTTTAAAGAATATTTCATTGGAGACTATGTAACAGACTTTTAATTTTAAAAATGTACATGCAGCGTGTTATAAAAATGTAATTGCAGAGGCGTTCTCACGGATTTAACTGATAAAGTTTAGATGAGATTTGTATTTATCCAATGTTAAATATAGGTATATGGGAAGAAGTCAAGGTGAAATTGGATTTAAGTTATCAGTATGTTATAGTAATCTGTTTAAAGAATACAAAAAGAAATAAGACAAAATTTTCATTATGATGGTTCTTTTTTGAGAGGGAAGGTGTTATGAAGGTGTAAAGGGTCTTGTACCTTTAAGACAGTTGAAGGATTTACAAGCACAGCGAGTTCTGGAAAATTTATAATGTAACACTTGGTCCAGAAGCTGGCAGTACCTGGATAGCTATGAAACAAAAATGAAATAAAATTCGATCATTCAGTTTACATTATGCCCCAAGATTCTAAACTCCAATCGAGTTTGGATTTTGCATTTTGACAATGTTAAAAAAATGAAATGATGCAATTCTTTCGGGTATAAAACCAAAAACAAAAATGAATAGTTGGGAGAGAACTACCAAATCACCAATATCTGCAGACTGCTCGGAGAATAGCTCTCCTAAATGTACCTTCATTTGTGAATGACCTGTGGAAAAGAAACCCGAAGGAGAAGAAAAGATGACAGAGGAAAATACAAAGAGAAGATTTGACAGCGGTCGGGTTCTGAAATTTGAATGCTTTAGGAAATCTTAATTGGGTTTGTGTAACGGACCAGTATTGTAGAAGGGAAAATAAAAGATAGGTCAGAGAAAGGAGTAGCAAAAGTTGTTAGTTCATTATTCTCTGTTAGACTATTGAAAAAAAAGTTGTTAATTTTTATTTTCAATAGTGACCTTTCGGATGGTTCTTGGCCTCCCGAATTTTAACAGATTACAGCACAGGTTAAACCTTTTTTGTGTTGCAGGTTTAAATGAGCAGGGGCGGATTTACCCCGTGTTGTAACACATTAAGTCTGAATTCTCTGCACATTTGCTGCCAGACCTGTTGAGCTTTTCGAGCAGGTTCTGTCTTTGTTTCTGGTTTACGAAATCTGCAGTTCTCTTGACTTTCTTATGTGTATCATTTACAGCCACGATCGAGGTGCTGGAGGACAGGAAGACAGCTAATGTCGTTACATTATTTGTAATTTGACTGCAAGAAAACGCCAGGGAACTACAGACCTGTGAGTTTGATATCAAGGGTGGGTGAGTGTTTGTTGGAGATCCTGAGAGTCAGGATTTACATGCATTTGGAAAGTCAAGGACTGATTCGGGATATTCAGCATGACTTTATCTCTGGGAATCCACATCTCACAAACTAGATTGCAGTTTTGAAGTGGTGACGTAGAAAATAGATAAAAGTAAAGCAGCAGACATCGTCCAGGTGGATATCGTGAGGACCAACAGACTCCACATGATACCTTGTTTAACAAGGTGACATCACAGGGGATCAGGGAGAGGTATCCAATTAGATACAAAATTAGCTTGACAGTAGGAGGTAGATGTGCTGGAAGAGATGTGTTTTTCCAATTGGAGACCTGTGACAAATGGTTGCCACAAGGACCAGGCTGCTGCTGTTCATTGTTTTTGCAAATGATACGGATCATAATATAGGAACCATTGATTCTAAGTTCGCAGATGAAACCCCAAAAATAGTGTTAATAGTGGACAGTGAAGAAGGTTATCTTGGAGAACAATAGGATCTTGACCAACTGGGAAAGTGGGCTGATGTTTGGCCGATACAGATTCATGAGGATAAATGTGAGGTGTTGCATTTTGTTAGACAAGCCAGGACAGGATTTATTGAGCTAACCGTTTGGCATTGGGGAGTGCTGTCAAACAGAGAGTTCCAGGGTGCAGGTACATATTTCCCTGAAAGGGGAGTCACAGGTAGACATGGTGGTGAAGAGGGCATTAGGCATGGTTACTTTCATCCGTCAGAGCATTGTTTATAAGAATTGGGATATCATGTTGTGGCTATACAAGAAAATGGTAAGGCCACATTTAGGTACTGAGTACAATTCTTGTCGCCGTGCTATAGGAAGGATGTAATAAACTGGAAAGGGGACAAAATATTTTCAATGGTTTGAGGGAGATTGGAGGTTTTGAGGTATAAGGATAGGCTGTGATTTTGTTCCTTTTGCGTAGGAGGCTGAGGGGCGACCAAATTGAGGTTTATGAAATCATGATGGGCATTGGTAGGATGAATAGCCAAAGTCTTTTCCCCAGGGTGGGGGTGCCCAAAGCCAGAGAGGATGGGTTTAAGGTGAGAGGAACGAGATTTTAATGAGATCTAACGGCAGCTGTTTCTCAAAGAGAGTGGCATGTACATGTGCCGAACTGTTGGAGGAAGTGATATTGGTGAGTGCAATTACAACAATTGAAAGGCAATTTGATGTGCACATGAATAGGAACGTTTTGGAGGGGTATGTGGCAAGAACAGACGAATGGAACTCGTTCAGTTTAGGAAACCTGGTGAGCATGGATGAATTGGGTTAAAGGCCCTTATTTCATATTGTATAAGGGTAAGAGTCTATTAGTTCTTCATTGCCCTCAATTCATTTCCAAGTCAAGAAGTCCTCTGTAAATACGTTCAGCGATATAAATCTCTGAACTTTCTTAAATACAGAATTCCTGACATTGATGTGGTGCTATCGATCACAGCAGCAACATCAGCAGAAACAGCATTATATTCAAGGGCAATCTGTAACTTTTTTAATGGGATAATCCCTCAGTCTCGCACTACCACCAAGCTGACAACTCTGACATCTCCCTGGCAATGCGGAAACTTACTCAGTTTTCTCCAGTTCCCAAAGAGAGGGATAGTGGCAATCTGATCAATTACCACACCCTCAGTGCCATCACAAAAGGCAAATAAGTGGTCGTTTTTTTTTCTGACAGAGCTGTCAAGCAGCACAGAAATAACCTGCTCAGTGTGGTTTCCGATAGGTCCCCATGTGGTGATGGTGCTGCTGTGGAAATGGCACTGAATTACTAATCCAGACCAGGTTAATGCACTGGCAGCTGGGGGAAGTTAAAAACAATTTTAAAAACATTGGGCAGTAAAATCTGGTGCCAGTAATACTCACATTGATACCAATGTTGATTGTAAACACCAATTTCCTTCCCCAATGTACTTTCAGGAGGTGAATCTCCCGTGTTTTCCTGGTCTGTCCTAAAATTGACTCCAGGTACACAGACATGTGATAAACTCTTCAGTGCTCTCGGCACTAAAATATATCAAACTGCTCCGAGGTTTGGAAGGATAAAACCGACAGAAAACTCGAAAACTCGATATTGGAAAAGGGAACGGGAAACACAGCCCTGTTGACACGGCAGAGATCTCCTTCCTAACATCTGAGAGCATGTGACAGCTGTACTCCAGCTGTCTGCTGATCCCTTTAATGTCCGCTAATCCTTTTTATATTTAGTGTCCTGGCATCCTCAGGAGGTTCTCCCTTATGTGGGAGAGAACTCCCCAGGTTCACCAGTCTCGGAGTACAGACATTTATTTTCATCTCAATGTCGAGTGACCTGCCCATACTTAATACTGTTGCCCATTGTTTTGGACGTCCCAGCCAGGGGAATTATCATCCCTGCTTCCAATCTGTCTCGCCCTGTCAGAGGGTTATATATGTCACTGAGATCTTGACTCATTTTTCGAAAGCCCATGGAATACAGGTCCAATCACCCAAAACTCTGCTCCCACAACAAGCTTGTCATCCTAGAGATCAGTCTGGTCATCTTTCACTGCACTTCTTCAATATCAGGTTTCTCGTTTATTAAGTAAGGAAACCAAAACTGCACACAATACTGCACAATGTTCAAGATGGGATCTCACCAACTCCCTGTACAGCTGCAGTAAGATACCCTTACTCCTGTACTCAAACTTCCCTGATATAAAGGTCAATACATCATTTATCTTCCTAACTGCTTACTGCTCCTGCAATATTGCTTTCTGTGACTGGTGTACAAGGGGAGATCCAAATCCTTTTCAATGTTACAGCTCGCCACTTGGTGGGTCTGCGTACAGTGGGCAGCGTGCCAATGCCATTCTCGGTATTGACTTCTAGGTTCAGAACTTACTGCCTTGCATGGACATTGGAGGTCTGCAGAGAAGAAACAAAGTAAGAACATAAATCTCTTTGAAGATCAACATGTTTCAACTAATCACTTTTCAAATGATAGGTTGCTGTTCTACTATTCCCACAAAAGTACATACCATCACACCCACCCCATCGCTCTCCATCTGCCATGTATTTGCCCAGTCACTCCAATTGTCTCAATCACCTTGGAGCTTTTTTACATCCTCCTCACCCAATCACAATCCAACCTCGTTTAGTGCTGTCAGCAGGTTGGGAAATATTGCATTTGATTCCCTTAACTAAACGTTTGACATGCATTGGGAACCGCTTGGTCCCAAGCACCAAACCCTGCGACACCCAATGATCCTTGTACTTCAAAACAGATTGTTTTATTCCTGTTCACTGTTTCCTGTCATCTCTCCTATTCTAAAACCATAAAGATATTTTAAACCCAATCCTGTAACATTTGCCTTTGTAAACTAGGCCAGGGTCTTTACCAAGATTTTTCTGAAAATCCAAATGCATTAAATCCATTGCTTCTCTGTATGTATCAACCAGTCAGTTTCTCAAATGTGACTCCCATTCCATTCCATAAGAACTAGGAGCATCAATAAGATCATGGCGGATCATTTCCTGGCCTCAGCTCCACTTACCCGCCTGTTCACCATAACCCTTTGTTACTTTACCGCCCCGCCCAAAAGATCTATCTGACATTTAAAGGCATTCAATAATAAAGATTCAACTATTTCACTGGGCAGGAAATTCCACAGATTCACAACCTTCTTGGTCAAGAAGTTCCTTCTCAAATCAATCCTAAATATGCTCCTCATAATTTTGAGATTTTGTCCTGTTGTCCTATTCTCACCTGCTATTGGAAATATCCTCTCTATTTTAATCTTATCTATTCCCTTCTTAATTATACCTCTTTCTTCCAGATTCTCCCTCATTCTTTCAAATTCCAATCAACATATAATTCTAGTCTACTCAGTCTCTCTTCATAAGCCAACTGCCTCAACTCCAGAACCAACCTTGTGAACCTCCTCTGCATCCACTGTAGTGCTATGACATACTTTCTCAAGTAGGGAGACGAAAACTGCACGCAGTATTACCGGTGTGACCTCCCCAGCACACTGTACCAAAGCAACATAACCTCCCTGTGTTTAAACTCTATCATATTTGCAATTAAGGACAGCATTCCATTTGCCTTGTTAATTACCTGCTGCACCTGTAGAACAACTTCTGTGATTCTTCTTCTGCCAGGCTCCTTCTGCCAGACCTTTACCCACTCACTTCAACTATTTTTGTCGCTTTGAAAACTTTATCAGTCCTCTGCACATTTGCTCTGCCACTCATTTCCGTATCATCTACATTCTTTGAGATATTACACGTGGTCACCAACTCAAAATCGTCCATCTAAGCTGTGAATAATTGTGGTTCCAGCACTGATCCCAGCGGCACACCACTAGTCACTGATCAGTAACCAGAAAATCACTCATTTATTCCTACTCTATGCTTCCTGTTAGTTAACCAATCCTCTACTCATGTGAATACATTACCCGTAACGCCACACATCTTTACCTTAAGGAACAGCTTTTTTGGCGGCTCTGTGTCGAATGCCTTTTGTAAATCTCAGTACACCACATCCACTGGGTCCCCGTTTCATAAGGTCTTCATAGCTTTCCAGTAAATTACTTAATCATGACCTGCCTTTCATGAACTGATGCTGTGTCTGTCCAATGGAACAATTTCTATCTAGATGCATTGCTATTTTTTCCTTGATTACAGCTTGAAGTATTTTCCCCACTACACATGTTAGGCTAACTGGTCTATAATTCCCATTTTTTTCTACCCTTTATAAACAGTGGTGTCTGATTTCCTGTTTTGTACTCTGCTGGAACTGTACCAGATTCCAGTGAATTTCGAAAACAAATCATTTGTTATTTCTTCCACCAGCTCTGTTAGTACCCTAGGATGCATTCCATCAGGCCCAGGAGACTTATCTAACTTTAGATCCATGAACTTTCCCAAAACTATCTCTCTCATGGAAATGGCTGTTTCCAGGTCCTCACCTTCCTCTCTTTGACAATTCTGGCATTTTATTAGTGTCTTTCACTGTGAAGTCCGACTAAATATCGATTCAATTCCTCGGCTATTTTCTCACGAAATAACCCTTCTCACCCTCTAAAGGACCAATGCTTCCTTAGCCATTCTTTTCATTTTATGTATTTTTAGAATCGTTTGATATCTGTCTTTATATTCTGAGGCAGTTTGCTCTCATAATCTATCTAACTTATGTTTCTTCACAGGTTTTTTTGTTGCTTTCTTTTCACCTTTATAGCTTTCCCAATCGTCTCGTTTCCCACTGATCTTTGCCATTATTTATGGCATTTATTTTATTTTGATAGCCTCCCTCATTTCATGAAACATCCATGGCAGATCACCCTTTTCTTACAGTCCTACCATTTCACTGTTATATGCTATTGCTGACCATTTGCAAAATAAAACTGCTTTGAAAGCCAGCCATTGTTCATCAATGGTTCCACCTTAAAGTCTTTGCTTAGAGCCAACCTTAGCCAACTCCTCCCTCATCCTATTTTTGCCTCCTTTTTTCAGCTCAGGACCCTGGTATTGGACTTTATCTTCTCACCTTCCATCTGTATTCTAAATTCAACCATACCTTCTGTCCCAATAATTTCTCCCAAAGCATTAATTTACTAATTTCATTCTTTTTCTCTCGAGACTTACGCTTTCCAGTCTTGCTGGGAAGATTTGATTTGTTCGGTTTGTTTCCTTCTGTGAAGGTTGAACTGAAGTAGTTGCTTCAGAGTTTTGTTATTGCCCTGAACTCTATTCTCCTTCCTCTGGGTTCAGACTGTAACGAAGCTGCACTTGTTTTCTCTAACCCTTTCCATTGACAGTTCACCCTTATAATTCTTGTTAATATTCTGTTCAGGAAGCCATCAATTCATGTCCACATCATACAATCTTAGGAGCATAGTCTTTGTACCGTAAGACATACAGCACGGTCTACACACATCCCACTCTCCTACATGAGGCCTGTAGCCGGGAATGTTATGAAACTTCAAGAGCTCGTCCAAGTCCTATTTAGCTGTTATGTGGTTACCAAAACAGCTCCCCTCTCAGGAAGTATAGACCAGAACCCAACACCCTCTGGATGAAAAACAATCCTCAAATCCTCAAACCCTTCACATTAAAAGTGTGTTTCCCTGGTTTTGCCCTTTGACTAAAAGGAACAACTGCTGTCTATCCACTCTATCCATGCCCCTCGGAATCTGATCCTTCTGAATCACACACCCCTCAGTCTTCTCTGCTCCAAAGTAAACAAACCAAGCTTTTCCAGGTTCTCTCCACAGGTGACATACTCCAAACCAGGTAAAATCCTGGTGAATCTCCTCTGCACTCCTCCAGTGGAATCATATCCGTCCGATAATGTGGCTCCCAGAACTCCACACAGTATTCGACCTTGGCCGAACGAAAATTCTGTATAGTTCTAATAATCTATGTTCCGATGTGTAAAAGCTATTTACGATTCCCAATGCCTTCTTAACTCATCTATTACCCTGGCCAGTCACATTCAGGATTGTGTGGAGAAGCACCCTCTGAGTTTCCTACTGTGCTGCCATTCATTGAGTCTTACCCCGGTCTGATTCCTTCTCCCAAATTGCATCACCTCATATTTATCACAACTTTGAATTTGATATATAACTCTGATAAATGTTTGTTTCTCCTTGCTGTTTCTGAGATCCCCTTACCAGATTCTGTGGAATCTGCATGACATGGGCTCTGGTGAGGTTCTTGGTAGATTCAGGTGAGATGTTTGGCGAGGCATATATTAACATTGATATCATCTGGCCACACCTTACCTGTTCTTCTCAATTGTCATTGTGACGTTATCACCAGATCTCCCATTATGCTGGTGGAGTAGAAGGACAATGACCTTTCAACAATGCTGTATACTTCCCAGAGAGCGGAGACTGCTCTAACCTTCGTGAAAACCTTACAGCAGGCTGGTAAAGTGGTGCTGCTGCTGTACAGTGTCTTAGTGAGATCACATCTGGAGTAGTGCACACAGATTTAATCTCCTCACTGAGGAAAGGATATTGGAATGAAATCAAAGATTGTTCCCACAACTGATTTCTGCAACAAAGAGGTTAATCATAAAATACCTGCAGTGTGGAAGCAAGCCATTTGACCCATCAACTCCACACTGATCCTCCGAAGACAATCTCATCCGATCCCAATCACCCACCCCACCCAATCTTTCTAAACTGGCAATTTCCAAGACTGATGCCCCTGGCATCCACATCCCCAGACATTATGGGTAATTGAGAGTGGCCAATCCACCGAACATGTGCATCTTGGGACTGTGGGAGGAAACTGGAGACTGAAACTGAACTGGGATCTCTGGTACAGTGAGGCAGCAGCGTTAATCACTGAGCTACCCAGTGTGAGAAACACAACTTTCCTAAATATTTCAGCCCTTGAAAAGTGACATCTGACCAGGGAGATTCCATAAGTCCCCAGACCTCTCATTGAGCGACAGGAGGTGGACATTGAGATCTTGAGCGGCTTGGTCAGGAACAGGACGAGGACATGCAAGTCTACAGAGACTACAATATTGGAACAGCAGGAGAACATTAAGCAAAGCGGGTGTGTAAAGCAGAAAGAGAATGAGTCCAATCAGCTACTCATGCCTCTTACACAGCAATTTGGTTCAGAGGTGCAGTTCCCCAGCACTTTTTCAAATCAACTCGGAAAGAGAAATAAATGCTGGCCCAGCCAACAACACCCATGTCCCATTAATAAAGACAAGAAGATGACCACACCCAGCATGGAGAGATAGAGGGGACAGAACTCCTTTGAAACAGGGACTTGGCTATATATCTACATAGGCATGATACTCAGGAATTTCGGACAAGGTGAAAAATAAATGAATATGATCTCCCAATTTATTTCCATACCATCTGATTATCCACAGTCCATTTGTTTATATTTTTCTATGTTTCTGTTTCTCCTTATATTGAACACAATCCACCAACACATATTACACTATTTCTCAGCTGCTTTCATGTCTGATGCATGGTGAGTGGACTCAAAATGTTAACTCTGTTTTTCTCTCGGCAGAGTCTGCCAAATCTACTCCGTTTCCCCAGCACTTTGTTTCGTTTTGTTCCAGAACCACAGTATCTTTCTTTATTTTTGTTATTGTACGGGACATTGGCCCATCGACTCCACACTGACCCTCTGCAGAGCATTGCACCCAGACCCACCTCATACTCCATTCCTGCATTTCCCATGGCTAACCGCCCCCTAACCTGTCCCTGCGTCTCCCATAGATAACACACCTAGCTGCACATGATGGGTAATTTAGCATGGTCAATCTACTGAACCTATGTACATTGTGAGAGGAAAGTGAACCTGACAGAGGTGTATAAGAGCATGAGAGGTATGAACAGAGTGTACATACAGTAGGGGTTCCCCTGAGTCAAAGGGTCAAAAACAAGGGGGAGCATGATAAAAATGAAAGCCAAGACATGAAGAGAGGATTTGTGGAATCTGTTTTGAACCCAGACGATGGTTTGTGTCTAGAATGCATTGCCTGAGAGGGGTGATAAGGAAGGAAACGTCACAAACTTTATGAAGCACTTGTATCCGCATTGAATGGTACAGACTCAATGGGCCTTGTCTTTATAACATGATTTCATGTGGTGGCAGCCATGAAAGCTCTGATATATTCTGAAGCAGCAACCAATGGGACTTGTCGGTTCGTTCCATCGAACTGTGCTCAGTAAGTGGTGAGATTGCAAACCAGCATCATCCCATGGAGTATCAGCACTTACTCAACCTAGGACAGCCCATACATCTCTAAAAACATCCATGTTAATTCACATGCTCAGCCCAACGACAGCATCAGCATTATTTCAGCTGTTTGACACCATTATTTTAAGGACACCAATAACATAGAAACAGACTTTGCTACATTATTATATAGACTTCTCGTGTAAGGTTATTACTTCTGTGAAGAATAATAAATTCCTTCTCGCATATTCGCATTGACAAAGATTTCGTTTTCCTCCGAGCTGTTCCTCACTACATGGCGGCTTGTGTAACACTCCATCCACCACCAGTAATATTTACTCCCAGCTAAACCAGCACATAAGATGCACAGCTGGCACTCCCTCTCAACAACCACTTGGATGGACCAACACCAACTGGACTTGAACGTCTCAAGGGAAATTAATGCTGGTGTAACTCCATTAAAATCCCAAATAAATGAAAAAGACAATTCTATTTTTTAATAATTATTAAATAATGAGGACATCTTATTGATCCGATGAGTTTGTCGCTGTCATTGAAGTTATGTGATCTATTTCTGTGAAATCATTTCGAGCATATATTGAAAGAGAAAAAGCTTAGGCCACAGAAACAAGGTAAGACAGCATTTAACCGCAAAATGCCAGGGAATAGTAGGCGATAGATCTGCAGGTAACTGGGAATAATGTAGTTTGGTGTTTTCTGGCTGGCATAGATGTATTGGGCTGAAATGCCTGTTTGTATGCTATATGAGTCTACCACTTTAATTGTTGGAAACAGAGAATGAAGTCTCATTATTTCCATAGCTTGTGAGCATCAAATAGTGAGGAATACAATCTCCAAGGGCACACAGGATTTGATGCTATATCATTCTCCCTTCACTATCAAATTGTTAAGAACCCCGTTTCTCGCTTTGTAACATACCTGTTAGTGTTCCTGCACCACAAAATCCCCAGGGGTCTATCACCATAGACTGAATAGAAATTAAACAGTGTCAACAGAATGCTGGCTTTGTAATGAAACGCACCTCAGAAGAACAACTTAAAGGAATCTGCTGTATTAGAGTTATCCATTCGACCCAACGTCATGAATCTTGCCTGAGTGCTTTTGAGTGCCGTTTAAAAGTCACATATGGAAAGCTGTTCCCAAAAATTTGAAAGGAAAAGTCTTCATGTTCAAGACAATCGTGTCATTTTTTTTCAGTATCCAAAGACAACAGAAATGTAGAAACTAACATAAGGAGTAAAGAATCAAAACAGTTCCATCATGTGATAAGATCGTGGATGATCTGATTGTGACCTCAATCACACATTCCTCCTTTGCCCTTACAATGTTAGTGCGTCACTCTTAGTCAAGAATCTGCCTGCCTCTGCCTTAGGAATATTCAATGTCTTATCCTCCATTGCTCTCTGGCAAGACACAAAGACACAACATAATGAGATGATTAACAGAGATATTCTTCAGTCTCCATCCACTCATGGTAATCTCTGATACAAGCTGAAACATTGTTGCAGAATTCAACTTGAAAGACTACTTGGAATATTCTGGGGTTAAACAAAGTCACATGTCGTTCGCCTAAAGCCCAGCAGATCCAGGGCCAGTCAACTCAAGATTTCCTCCATAAATAAACGCTCCTCCCAGGGTCAGCTGAGTGAATCTTCTATGTATTGCATTTCATACCATTGTGGCCATCACTCTCTCGATGTGGTTACACCACTTCCTTGTAGACCTGTAGAAAATCGCCCCTACTTTAAAATGCGTTCAGTTTCAGAAAGTTTCAATATTTATCTTACCTCCCTAAAAATTTGATGAACATGTAAAGTTTTTATTTTGTAACCCAAGTGCCCGGTTCCTTTGTGCCTAACGCCAATCTCTCCACTGAAAAAATACATTACGTTTCCATTCAACCCGCCAATATCATTGAGCACAGGCACATTTTTCCTACTATGTTCCATAGACAAATACTTGGCTGTTCACTCGTTCCAACCTATACCTCTTTATAGGGTTGTGTCCTCTTCATATCTTTCTTCTCTAACAGTTTCAACAGTTTGTATTCTTCACTAATACAGGCAGACTATTTGGTCAAAGAAGCGCACTGTGGCGACATTTCAAAGTAATTTAAAATGAAATATTTTTACTCCATGTCTAAACTATCAATTTGAGACAAAGCTAAGGTGTTTTGCAGTCCCATCGCTCAGTTCTCATTACTCAAAGTAGGGTCAGATGGTGTGGAATGCCTGTGGGTAGAATTGAGGAACCGGAAAGGTGTAAAACCATAGTTGTAGTAATGTACTGGCCTTTGAATCATAATCAGGGGCTGGGGCGCATGATAGATGAGGAGATAGAAAAGATATGTAGGAAAGGCAAAGTTACAGTGAGTGGGGGGATTTCAATATGCAGGTGGATTGGGAAAATCAGATTGGTGGTGGTTTGCAAGGAAAGGAATTTGTGGAATGTCAACGAGATGACATTTTGGAGCAGCTTATGTTTCAGGCAACAAGGGAACAGGCCGTTCTGGATTTAGTGTTGTGCAATGAGGCAGGCTTGATAAGACAGTTTAAGGTGACGGTACCCTGTGGAGGCAGTGATCCTAATATGATTGAACCTAAACTTCAATTTGAGAGGGAGAAAGCAGAATCGGAGTTAATATTACAGCTGTACAAAGGCACCGACAAAGACATGAGGGAGGAGCTGGATAGAATTGACTGGGAGAGGACCCTAGCAGGAAAGACAGTGGATCAGTAATGGCGGGAGTTTCTCGGAGCGATTTAGGAGTCACAGCAAAGATTCATCCAGAGGTAATAGATGCATTGTACAGGGAGGATGAGGCATCCATGGATAATTGGGGAATGCATATCTAGGGTAAAAGCAAAAGAGAAAGCAGATAACATGGCAAATGATAATGGGAAACCAGAGGATTGGGAAGCTTATAAAGATGAACAAAATTAGAAATAAGGACGGAGATAAGCTCTCCAGGGATATAACGGACCGCTGTAAGAGTCTCTTTAGATATATAAAGGGCAAAAAAGAGAAGCAGAAGTGGATATTGGGGCACTGGAAAATGACGCTGGTGAGATAGTAGTGTGGAACAAATAACAGATGAGAAACTGAATAATTATTTCATGTCAGATTTCACGGCAGAAAACATGAATGAAATCACAAGAATTCAAGACAGTGAGGAGGAAGAGCTGATTAGGAGAAATTGCTTGAAAAACTAAATGGGTAAATAAGCTGGATGGAGACATTAATGGTGATCTTCCAGAAATCTTTGGAATCGGGGAGGGTCCCAGAAGACGAGAAAATTGTGAAAGTGACACCCTGTTTTTTTTTAATAAAAAAAAGATATTTGAATTTTTTTTTACAGAATTATAATAATAGTACAATCTGGTGTATTCTGTTTTACAATATAATAACAAGGCCAATATAGAATTTAAAAACAAACTACTAATATAATCTCCAAACTAGCAAACCATAAAATAGGATATCCTCCATTACTAAAAATAAACAAAAGTAGAAATGAAAATAAATAAGTAAACAAATAACTAGATACATATGTTTAAAAATTATATTAAGTCATAACAGAACCCGTATTGATTCAGGATTCCTCCTCGCTGGGGTGCCCGAACCAGCCGGAACCATGTCCACGGCGAAGAAAAGACCCTGAAAAATGTGGCTGATATATCTATGTCTATGTAGTTCAAAAAGGGCTTTCATGCTCAATAAAATAATTCCGTCTTTTGGTGCACAATATTCGTAAGGAAGTTAAGGGGATATATTCCATGACTATCCTGGGCCAAATGGAAAGTCCTAGGGGACCTTCGGATATCCAATTCAAAAAAATGTTTTTCCCCAGAAAAAGGAAAGGATAATGAATAATTTCCTCCCGTATACATCCAAAGAAGGGAAATTTGGGGAGCCCAAAAGTAGAGGCACTGGGTCCCACCCAATCTCTGTACCCAAAATCTTTGCCAAGGCATTCACGACTATGTCCAAAACATGTGGATCTTACGACATGTCCTCAGACAATGCGTGAGAGTACTAATTTCTATTTTGCATATGGGACACATTGGAGATGCTCCTGCCTTGAGCTTTGCAAGTCACTCAGGTGTCATCTGAGCCCAATGAAGTATCTTGAATTGGATAGCCTGAGTTCTGTTACAGATAAACATCTTCCTGGCGTTTTCCCAGACGTCCTTTCACATCTCTAAGGAGATTTCCATCCCCAATACTTGACTGTAGGTGTTATACAACCGTTCCTTGTTCTTTGATACCTCATTAAATAGTTTGTGGTAGAGAGTACTGACTGTGGGCGGACCCGTCGGCCGAAGCACCCCCCTTTCCGTATCCAATTTATGTGGATTAATTATCAGTGTGGTCTTCTTTTGTATAAAGTCTCGTATTTGAAAATATTGAAAAATGTATTTACTAGACAGCCCAAATTTCTGAGCTGTTTGAAGGACATCATGACCTCCCCATTGAACAGGTCTCCAAAACAGAAGATACCTTTGCACTCCCAGGTTCTGAATATGCATCAGTCACCCCTGGCTGGAATTCCAACGTTCCCTCTATCGGAGGATAGGGGGAGGATTTTTGTAGGTTGCCCTCATCCTGTCGCATTATCCTCCAGGCTTTGATTATATTAAATATAGTTTGGTAGAAGATTTGTAGTTCAGGTGCTCGTTGTTGTGGTTCTGTTCGCCGAGCTGGGAATTTGTCTTGCAAACGTTTCGTCCCCTGTCTAGGTGACATCCTCAGTGCTTGGGAGCCTCCTGTGAAGCGCTTCTGTGCTGTTTTGTCCGGTATTTATAGTGGCCTGTCTCTGCCACTTCCAGTTGTCAGTTCGAGCTGTCCACTGCAGTGGCCGGTATATTGGGTCCAGGTCGATGTGTTTGTTGATAGAGTCTGTGGATGAGTGGCATGCCTCTAGGAATACCCTGGCTGTTCTCTGTTTGGCTTGCCCTATAATGGTAGTGTTGTCCCAGTCGAATTCATGTTGCTTGTCGTCTGTGTGTGTGGCTACTAAGGATAGCTGGTCGTGTCGTTTCGTGGCTAGTTGGTGTTCGTGTATACGGATCGTTAGCTGTCTTCCTGTTTGTCCGATGTAGTGTTTTGTGCAGTCCTTGCATGGGATTTTGTACACTACATTAGTTTTGCTCATGTTGGGTATCGGGTCCTTTGTTCTGGTGAGTTGTTGTCTGAGCGTGGCTGTTGGTTTGTGTGCTGTTATGAGTCCTAGTGGTCGCAGTAGTCTGGTTGTCATTTCAGAAATGCTCCTGATGTATGGTAGTGTGGCTAGTCCTTTGGGTTGCGGCATGTCCTCGTCCCATTGTCTCTGCCTTAGGCGTCTGTTGATGAAATTGCGAGGGTGTCCATTTTTGGCGAATACTTTGTACAGGTGTTCCTCTTCCTCTTTTTGCAGTTCTGGTGTGTATATTAAATAAAGTAGGATTTTTACAATGATCGTAACAACTGTCATCTTGTTCATAAATAGTAGATTGATGAGGGGATATTTTGCTTGGGAGGCATCATATCTAACCAGATTCTTTGTGGGTCACAAGAGAGCCAATAAGCTACGTAGGACAATAGAAAGCTCAATTGGTACCTCCTGAAATCCGGAAAATCCAGCCCACCCTTTACTTGTGAAGCAGCAGCTTTTCTAATTTAATAAGGGGCCGTCTCTGACTCCAAATAAAGGAGCCGAGCCAACCATAAAGCTAACGCAGCGCCTGTCTCAGCAGCATGAAGGCGAACATTCTCACAGGCGAGGTAGGGTATTCATGTTGACCAAAGCTATACTATAGCGCCAAGGTTTCGGGAGATCTTCCAAGCGTTGAAGTTCCTATCTTATTTTCTCTATTAAATGTGTATAATTGGCTTTATATAGCTGACCAAATGCCGGAGTATTAAAAATACCTAAGTAAAGTAAACCTCCCAGTGACCACCGAAAGGGGAAACTGGATGCGTCCAGAAAATTGGATATACTGGCAAGACCTCCCACTGGCATTGCCTCCAATTTCATAAAATTGATTTTATCACCTGAGAACATGCCAAATAAGGTAACCACTTGAATTAAGCGGGGCACAGATGTCAATGGATCATTTAAGAAAAGGAGTTCATCATCTGCATTGAGAGTAATGTTGTGCTTGCCTGATCCAACTCGAGAGCCGTTATGTTAGGGTCAGCTCATATAGCTTCCACGAACAACTCAATTACTGGCGTAAATAATAATGGTGAGAGAGGGCATCCCTGACGACAACGTCTCCTAACGCTACCGCTATCCGAACTTAAACCGCTGCTTTGTGATCATTAATTAATACTGTTACCCATTTAGTAAAAACCTCTCCAACACCAAACCATTCCAGTGCATAAAAGAGATATGGCCATTCTAATCGATCGAATGCCTTCTCTGCTTCAATCCCAGTATCACTCCCTGCTGGTAGGCTTATAGCATATTTAAGACTCTTCTAATGTTATTAGTTGATCTGCGACCCTGTATAAACTCCGTCTAGTCCTCTTTTATAACGAATGGTAAAACCCTCTCCAGTCTTAATGCCAACATTTTTGTGAGAACTTTAAAATCCACATTCAACAAGGACATAGGTCTATGCGCAGAGCAGTCATCTGGGGCCTTTCCCTTCTTAAGAATGAGAGAGATATTTGCTTCTATCAGAGAAGGCGAGAGGCAGCCCTGACTATGTGAATAATTATACATATTTAGAAGT
Organism: Chiloscyllium punctatum; assembly: GCF_047496795.1. Taxonomy (NCBI): domain Eukaryota; kingdom Metazoa; phylum Chordata; class Chondrichthyes; order Orectolobiformes; family Hemiscylliidae; genus Chiloscyllium; species Chiloscyllium punctatum. The sequence continues at coordinate 8,108,480 of NC_092788.1, forward strand.
GACCCGGCCAATTCCCCAATAAATTCATTATAGAACTCAGCCTGGAATCCATCTGGTCCGGGCGCTTGGTCCCCCTGGAGCTGCCTTACCTCCTCCTGTATTTCCTGGGTTGCCGGGGGTGCATTCAAGAACAATACCTGCTCCAAGATTTGGCCCAGGAGGGCCAGATTTTTTTTTAAACACTCTATCTTCCTCTTTCTATCCTCACAGCCCTTTGACCTATACAATTTCCAACAGAACTTTCAAAGTCTGCATTGCTCATTTCACGATCACAAGTCTGGGTTCCAGCACTCTTTCAAATAGACGTAATAGCTTGGGGAGCCTTTTTTTTCCCTGGCAAGGTATGCTAGATACCTGCCAGGTTTGTCACCATATTCAAATAATCTCTGCTTCGCAAATAATACCTCCCTCTTTGCTATTTGAGTAAGTGTGGAATCCTAAGGGCTGTGATCCGCTTTAGTTTAGGAATGGAGGGTCTATCCACATACGCTGTATTGGCCACCTTCATGCGAGCCTCGAGCCGGTGCTGTTCTCTCTTTTGTCTCTTCTGGTCGCAGAATATGAGATGACCAAGCCTCGCACATATGCCTTACCAGTCTCCCACATCACCGAACGGTTACTGGCCGTGTTTGAGTTGATACCCAGGAAGGTTTTAAATTCCTGCCAGAAATATTTTATGAACGTACTATTCTTCAATCAGAAAGGGTCCATACGCCAATGTCGGGAAGCTATCTCGTCATCACTAGTCCTAACCTCCATATATACTGCGGCACGTTCGGAAATAGTTATATAACATACTTTACAAAACAATATTGAGTTCAAATGTGTCGAGGGGACACAAACATATTGATTCTTGTATGGCACTTGTGTGGGTCAGAATAAAAAGTAAAGTCTCTACCCTGAGGGTGAAGACACCTCCACACATCTACCAGGCCCAACTCCCTACTCAGATCTGCCAACTGCCTAGATCTCATAGCTATGCCCGCAGAGATCTTAGGCATTCTGTCCACCCCTGGTTCGATGATATAATTAAATCTCCCCCTATAATCGTGTGGCACACCCCAAGAGCCACCAACTTGGAGATCACTTCCATGACAAATTTAAATGGTGCACCAGCGGGCAATAGAGATTCAAAATCGCATATTCCTCTCCATATATTAGGGCTTGAATTAATATATATCATCCAGACTCTTCTTTTATCTGGCTTAGCATTTGGAAGGGAAGATTCTTCCCAGTAAGACTGGCAACTCCCCTACTTTTTGAGCTGAAAGATGAAAAGAACACCTGGCCAAATCCACCCTGTTGCATCTTCGAATGCTCCTTTTCAAGTAGATGTGTCTCCTGTAGAAGGGTGACATCCACCCTTTCTTTCTTTTAAGACTTGATAATATATTTTCCCTTTCGATTAATGAGTGGCACCCCTTGACATTCCAGGTGCACCACCTAAATGAATGACTAGCCACGATAGTCCAAGCAAACCCGAGAAACGCCAGGAGAAAGAACCCTACCCAAAAGATATTGAGTAAAAAACAAAAATGATTCACACATAAAACACTCTTTAAAACAGCTAAATCAAAACAACTAAGAACTATTCCTAAAAACAAATAACATAAAACATACTTAAAAGGAGGCTTTCCCCCTTGTTCACAAGGGGCATTACTACCTTCCAATAATCCCACCACAACATCTCCCAGCCAGAGGCATGCCCTCGGCCCGGGCATTACAAATTAGAGTAAATAAATTGCAACATCTTATAAGACAGAAGTTAAAGATGGGCGACCCCCCACAGCAACACCTCGATACACTTAGAAAAACAACAAGATGAAAATATATAAAATTACAAAATTACAAGAAATAAGCAACCAAATAAAAGAAAACACTCAGAAACGTCTCCCAATAATCAAATAAACTGCACGAGCTATAGAAAAGAGTCCATAGAAAGGATAAGGAATGGGCACTCCCCCTCCCCCACCACCATGGAAAGATAGAGAAGAGGCAAAAAGGAAGAAAGGAGGAGGGAAAAAAAAGAAGAAACGAAGGGCAAAATAATGTCATTATCCATATAGCTCAAATCGTGCAGTCTATTTGAGAGCATTCAGGAATTCTTTTACTTTTTCCGGTGATCTGAAGTCATATACAGATCCCCCATGACTGCAGCATAGCATTGCCGGATATCGAATAGATTATTGAATATTTAAATCCCTCAGATGCTTCTTCGCCCCATCAAATGCCTTCCTCTTGCGGACCACAGGCACAGAACAACATTATCCAGGAGCCCCTGTATATCTTGGCATGGGGATCCTTCCCCGAGTCTCTGGTAGACTCGAGCAGCATCTGTTTTTCCCTCTAATGTTGAAGTTGAACTCGGACCTGGCGGGGGCGCTGATCCAACCTGAGCCGGCGCACAGCAACCTGATGGGCCCGCTCAACTGGCCACCAGCCCAGCTCTGACTCCAGTTTCAGCAGCTGTGGGAGCCATTGTTCCAGGAAATCAACAAGCTGCCCTTCCTCCTCCTGTTTAGGAAGGCCCAGCAACCGAATATTTTTTTCCGATGACCTCGACTTTCGAGGTCGTCAATATGTTCATCTAAGGTCAGGACTCGATGTTCCAGAGCCCAGACCTGACCCATGGATGACTCAGCGGTGGTCTCGGAGGCTGTGGCCTGTTGCCCCGCCCCATCCCGACACGCTACCTGAGTTTCTCAATGTCTCCATCATGTTTCTTCAGCATGACCGAGATCGACTCCAACCTGGACTGGTCTCTTCACTGGAAGCATCAATCATCTTTCGGAGTTTAATAAGCTCCGAGATCAGGCTCGCCCCAGCAGGTCACGCCACGTCTCTGTTGCTAAGGGGTAGTGGGGGAGTGTCTTTTGTGAACAGCGAGATCCTTTACCTCTGGTCATTTAAGAAATCATCAGACTGCTAAAGCCTGATGTAGAATGGCCAAGGATGCTGGGTAAAAAACATTTTTAGCAATTTAGCAGGTGAGATGAGGTGGGGGGGGGGGCACTTTGCCAGAGTCTTGGGCAGAATCGACCTATTGGGTCGCCGCCATCTTGGATCTTGCTGACACTCTGTTTAAAAAGGGAACAAGGCAAAAGACAGAAAATTACAAACCGATTAGCCTACCCCGGCCGTTGGTACGTTCCTGGAATCCATTGCGAAGGATGAGATTTATGAATAATTGCCGGTGCATGATGAATTAGGGCGAAGTCAGTATGGTTTCATCAAGGGGAGGTCATGCTAATGAATCTGTTAGAACACTTTGAGGATAAAAAAAACAGGTTAAACCAAGGAGAGCTAATGGATACTATGTTTCTGGACTTCAAGAAGGACGTTGACAAGGTGCTTCACAGGAGGCTGCTGAGTAAGATAAGGGCCCATGGTGTCAGAGACAAGGTACAGAAACTTGACTGTCTGGCAGAAGGTAGAGAGTGGGAATAAAAGGGTCCTTCTCAGGATAGCAGCCAATGACTACTAGTGTTCCACAAGGGAACCACAACTTTTTACTTTGTACATTAACAATCTAGATGACGGAACTGAGGGCAATCCAGCGAGGTGTTTGGATGACGCAAAGGTAGACATAGGGACAGGTATCAATGAGATGGCAGGGAGGATGCAGAAGGATTCAGACAGGGTAGGAGAGTGGGCAAAGACGTGGCAGATGGAGTATAACTTGGGCAGGTGCGAGGTGATGCACTTGAGGAGACAGAAGAGAGGCATGGACTATTTTATAACTGGGGAGAAAATTCAGAAGTGTTGCGAGTTCCGGTCAGGATTGTCTCAAGTTAAATGAGAAGGTTGTGTCAGTAGTTAGGAAGGTGCTGTATCTGCAGCACAGTGTATTTTGAAATCTTATATTCAGCAAAAGAACTGAGTCAATTATTATAAACAATGATATTTGTTTGTTGAACACAATTAATATGAGAACAATAAAACGTATTATAACATAATGAAAAACACTACAATCCATCTTATGGTTTAACTTAACTTTGGATGATCACATACCACCCCACCAGAAGTTGACCAGATTCCACGTGGTGAAGTCTTCTTGTTCTTCTGATGGTCTTGTAGGTGTCTTCTCTTTCAGTGGTTATTCTCGAGTTACCACCCTCCGAGGGGTTTTATGGTGATTCTTATCCTTCCAAGTCTTCACGCCTTTTGGGAGGGTGTGAAGGATCTGCCAATGGAATGATCAGGTTCATTTACCCTGATCAATCAGATCCAACCTGGGGTTGTCACATTGATGGCCCAAAGGCGACATTCCACTATCCCATTTCATTCCAATTTCAGGTATGTATTACAGGGTCTGTAGCTGTCAGGCTTGTTCGCAAACTATCTCTGGGTAGCTGCAGCCTGTCTGCATTCTGCAGAATGTGGATGAGCACAGAGACTTTGGTCAAGGCTGGGTTCTACTTCCCAGCATGCTTCAATCATTGTTCATTTTTGTAAGAATTTACTATTGTCCATCTTAAGATTATTAATTCAGTTGGCCCGTCTGGTCAGAAAGGCAAATACAGTGATGATATTTCTTTTGTGATCACTTGAATGGATGGATTTCCACTGCTCTGAAAGACTCTGGTTAGACCACATTGGAGTATTGTGTACCGTTTTGGGCCCCATAACTCAAGAAGGATGTACCACCACTGAGCGTGTTCAGAGGAGCTTCATAAGAATGGCCCAAGAATGAAAATCTCAACATATGAGGTTTCTGGTTCTATACTCGCTGGGGTTTATAAGGATGAAGCGGGCTCTAATAGAAGCATACAGAATACTGGTTGCCTGGTCAGAGTAGATGTTGGGAAGATGCTTCCACTGTTAGGAGAGAAAGGATTCAAGGACATAACCTGAGAGTCAAGAGAAAATCTTTAGAATGGAGATAAGAAGATACATCTTCAGTCTGAGAGTGGGAATCTATGGTGGAATGGCCGTTTCCTTCCCTAAACTACATCAGTGAACCAGGTACATTTTTCTCGGCAATCGATTCATAACCACCATCAGTCTCTTAATTCCAGATTTGAATTTAAGCTCCACCACTTGTGGCAGGACTTGAACCCAGGTCACTCCAACATTATCTGGGTTTATCACGTTAGACTTCAATGACAACACCACAAGATCACTGACTTGCCCAATCCTCCACAGTGTGGCTCACGTATGCAGTATGATATGCACTGGGATTTGCCTTCATGTTATCATTGACTTCCTTATGTATGTACATGTAATACATACCACAGAGATGATTTTTCTCCGTTATGCAATTCCTCTTTAGTGTTTAGTATCTCCCTAATTATTGCCAATTTCTTCAGCTGTCCTGCATTGACTGTTCTTTTCTTCCCCCAGTCCACCCAGGCCAAATCCTTCCTTAGGTCAGTTTAATTATCATTGCCGAACACTAAAACTCTCATGTATGACTCAGTCTTCACTCAATCTGAATGTGAAACTCCAGCATGTTGTGGTTATTCCAAGGCAAAGCTCATCCACCAATCCTTTCTTGTTACATAATATCAAATCTAAATTAGATTAGATTCCCTACAGTATGGAAACAGGCCCTTCGTCCCAACAAGTCCACACCGACCTTCCGAAGAGTAACCCACCCATTCTCATTTCCGTCTGAGTAATGTTACCAACTCTATGGGCAATTTAGCATTGTCAATTCACATGACCTGCACATCTTTGGACTGTGACAGGAAATCCACACAGATAGGGGGGAGCATGTGCAAACTACACGCAGACAGTCCCCCGAGGCTGGAATCCAACCTAGATCTTGGTGCTGTGTTAACAACTGATTCACCATGCCGTCCCATTCTCTGGTTGGTTCCATGACGTCCGGCACTCAGAAATAATTCCTCATACACTCTATCAATCTTTATTCAAGGATATCACTGTCAAGTTGATTAATTGAGCCAATTTGCATGTTCAAATCACCCATAGTTACTGTTGTGCCCATGTTACAAACCCTCATTCTTTACTACCTCAGAAGTTCTTTGGGGGGACAGTGGCTGAAAATTCCTCTTCCTAAGAGGTTTCTTCTCTTGCTTTTTATTTGCACTGAGACGGACTTCAAATATTTTTTTGCACAAAACACTTTGAAACGATCTGAATACCTAGTTGCATGAACAAATGTTTATTTTCTTTTCACAATCGAGGATTTAAAAGGGCTAAAAGTGATAATGAGATATCGTTAGCAAGCAGAGTTGAGGAAAATCCCAAAGAGTTCATTTCATATATAAGGAGCACGAAGGTAAGTAGAGAAATGTTTGGCCCAAATGAAGAAAGTTATGCGTGGAGTCAGATAAAATGGGTGAGATTCTTAGCGAGTACTTTGCATCTGTATTCACCAAGGAGAGGGACAAACGGATGCTGGGGTTAGGGATAGATCTCTGAGTCCTCTGGGTCAAGTCGACATAAAGAGGGAGGAAGTTTTGGATACTCTAAAAACGTATTAAGGTAGACATGTCCCCAAGTCCGATGGGATCAACCACAGGTTACTGAGGGGTGTGAGTGTAGAAATAACTGAGGCTTTAACATATATCTTTGCAGGATGTTTGAACATGGGTGAGGTCCCGGAGGACTGGCGAATTTCTAATATTGTCCCCTTGGTTAAGAAGGATAGCGGGAATAATCCAGGTAATTGTAGACCGGCAGGCCTGACATCAGTGGTAGGGAAGCTGCTCGAGAAGATATTGAGGGACTTGAGTAAGGCGTTTTATTAGGTTCCCCATGGTCGGCTGATGGAGAAGGTGATGTCGCATGGGTTTCAGGGTGTTATATGCAGATGGATAGAAAACTGGCTGGGCAACAGAGACAGAGACTAGTAGTGGAATGTGATTTCTCAACATGGAGACCTATGACCAGGTGTGCAACAGGGATCCGTGCTGGGACAACTGTATTTTGTGATGCATATATATCAATGATTTAGAAGAAGGTATCGTTTGCCTGATTAGCAAGTTTGCAGATAAAACTAAGATTGTTGGACATGCAGATAGTGAAGGGGACTGTCAGAGAATATAGATAGATTGGAGAGATGGGCACAGAAATGGCAGATGGAATTCAATCTGTGCAAATGCCAGGTGATGCATTTTGAAAGAACCAGTTTAAGAATGAACAACACAGTAAACAGAAAAGTCCTGGGGAAAATCCACTTATAGCGAGATCTGGGTGTTCGGGTCCATTGTTTCCTGAAGACACCAACACAGGTCAGTAAAGTGGTCAAGGTGGAATATGGCATGCTTTCCTTCGTTGGATCAGGTGTTGAGTACAAACGCTGGCAGGTCATGTTGCAGTTGCATAGGACTTTGGTTTGGCCGCATTTGGAATACTGCATATAGTTCTGGTCACCACATTACCAAAAGGATGTGGATGCTTTGAATAGGGTACAGTGTAGGTTTGGCAGGATGCTGGCTGGGTTGGACGGTGCTGGTTATGAATAAATATTGAGTAGATTAGGACGATTTTCATTACAAAGTCGAAGTTTGAGGTATACAAAATCAAGACAGATATACACAGGGTGGATAGCAAGAAGCTTTTCCCCCAGATTGTTGAACTCAATTACTCGGTGTCATGAGTTCAAAGTAAGAGCAGAAAGAGTTAGGGCAAACATACGTGGGAAGTTCTTTACACATAGGGCGGTGGCAGCCTGGAATATGTAGCCAGCAGAGGTGGTAGGGGCAGGAATGATAGCATTATCTAAGATGTATTTAGACAGAAACATGAATGGGCAGGGAGCAGAGGGATACAGACATTTAGAAAATAGGTGGCAGGTTTAGAAAATTGGAGGATCTGGATCAGCACAGGCTAGGAGGGCCGAAGGGTCTGTTCCTGTGTTGGAATGTTCTTTGTTCTTTATCATTCATTCTAAAAATAGCAAGTTTTCAACTTATTGTATGCTACAATTTAATAATGTAAACGATTTATTTATTTGATATTGCATGTCAATTTATTGTCAATTCTAAATTACAGTCACAGGGTCAAAGAGATGTACAGCATGGAAACAGACCCTTCGGTCCAACTTGCCCATGCCGACCAAATATCCCAACCCAATATCGTTCCATTTGCCAGCACTCAGCCCATATCCCTCTAAACACTTTCTATTCATATACCTATCCAGACGCCAGCTAAATGTTGCACCACCCACTAACCACCCACCATTTCCTCTGGCAGTTCATTCCACACACGTACAACCCTCTGAATGAAAGAAATGCCACTTATATCTCTTTTACATTTTTCCCTTCCTAACCAAAACCTATGCCCTCTAGTTCTGGACTCCCTCATCCCAGGGAAAAGACCTTGTCTATTAACCTATCCATGCTCCTCATGATTCTTCAAACCTCTAAAAGGTCACCCCTCAATCTCCAGCGTTCCAGGGAAAACAGCCCCAGCCTGTTCAACCTCCAGCTATAGCTCAAACCCTCCAACCTTGGAAACATGCCCGTAAATCTTTTCTGAACCATTTCAAGTTTCACCTGATCGATCAGGTCCTGGGGATTTTTGCATTGTCATGCGTTTCAAAACATCCAGCACTTCTTCCTCTGTAATATGGATGTTTTTCGATGATATCACCATCTATTTATCCGTATATCTACATCGCCCATGTCCTTCTCCTGAGTACACACTGATACAAAATACTCACTTAGTATTTCTCCCTCTCCTGTGGCTCCACACTAAGCCGCCTTGCTGATCTTTGAGGTCTCTTTTCTCTCCCTGTTTACCATTTTGTTCTCAATGTATTTGTAAAATCCTTTTGGATTCTCCTTAACTCTATTTGCCGAAGCTATCTCATGTCCCCTTTTTGCCTTCCTGATTTCCCTCTTTAGTATACTCCTCCTGCCTTTATACTTTTCTAAGGATTCACTCGATCTATCCTGCCTGTACCTGTCATATCCTTCCTTCTCATTCTTAATCAACCCCTCAATGTCTTTCGTCATTCAGCACTCTCTATACCTACCAGCCTTTCCTTTTACCCTAACAAGCACATTCTGTCTCTGAACTCCGGCTATCTCACTTCTGAAGGTTTCCCAGTTTCTAGCCGTCTGCTTATCTGTGAACATTTGCCGCCATCAGCTTTTGAAAGATCTTGCCGAATACCGTAAAAGTTGGCCTTTCTCCAATTTAGAACTTCAACTTTTAGATCTCGTCTATCCTTTTCCATCATTATTTTAAAACTAACAGAATTGTTGGCAAATAGCTGAAGCTCACACATTTCAGATGAGAAATTAAATCGATTGATTATATTTAAATGTTATAATTCTATTTAATTGTTCAATCAAATGCTCACTCTGAATATTCAATCTGTCAGATTTCAACTATTTTGCAAATGATAGAGCAACAATATATGCATTGGAACACTGAGTTTCAATGTGTAATTGTGATCACCATCACGGTCAGACAACATGCTCTTTTTCGATACAAAACAAAATGTTCATTCTTTACATTTGAATCATAAAAGTCTTTCAGTGTTTATATTTTAATTCCATCAACATAGAATCAATTTTATTGGCTTCACAGATGATGCAGTTATTGTTCAGTTGAATAATTGTAGCTCATACGTTATTATTGCACGATTCACAAACATGGAAAACTCCTATTTATTGTGCAGGGCCGTAAACCCATTATTTTGCATCATGACCGACATTAAAAGTGGAATCAAAAAGGGTGAATTCGGGTACAGTGCTACTGGACCTCACAGCTGCATGTTGCACTCAGAGAGACCCTGTCCTGGTCCTGAATCTGTGAAGAGAGTTTCCAACTTGGGTCAGGGCAGTCATTCAAACATTCCCTCACAGAGAATCATTTGGAATCCAACTTGAGCAGGAGGAAACTAGCCAACAGGCTATCACTACTCTCAGTGTAGGTACAAATGCTGTCTAAATTAAATACCAATGACTGAGCAGGAACCATGCCTTATAAATTCATCATCAGTCAGAGCATGGCCCAGGGAGCAGATGCATGGACATGGAGTATCAGAATCACATTGCGCAAGTTACTTATGGTGACGACATCTGGCATGTCCCCCATCTGCACCCTGGACCAGACACTGGGTGAAAAGGTTCACAGTTGACAGTCGATTGCAGTATTTTGTGTCTCAGAGTAAACCCTCTGAAACTATATCCAATAAGTGTACCTTCGCATTCAACAGTACCAAAATAAAATTATACATGTCTGTGGATGGTCAGATATTAATTCATAGGTCACCCAACAGAATGTCTCTGAAGAAATCAGGAGCAAATGGCAAGCCAAAACTCGTTTAATAACTGAACTTGGTGGATTTTGTCTGGTCTAGATAACCACACATACTGTGCTGACACTCAGGTAAATGTAACAATTATACCAAAACTGATCTAACGCCCCTCCCCACCTTCCTGACCTCACACACCCCATTCCCTCATACATTTCACTCCCTCACACTTCCACTAACTGATGAGAATCCACAATCTGATGAAACTTTAAACATTGAATGGCACAGCACAGTGCAGGCACTTCAGCACTCAATGTTTTGTCAGCCTTTTATCCCTCTCTAAGATCAGACTAACCTACGTAACCTTTAATGCACTAACTTTCGTGTGCCTACCCAAGAGTCTTCTTAATTATTCCTAATGTATCTGACTCTACTACCACCGCTGGAGGAAAGCTCTAGCCGCTCAACCTTTCTTTGTAAGGCATGGCCTACGGTCCAGGCAGCACCCTGGTAAGTCTCCTCTGCACACTCTCTGAGGCTTCCATGTGTTTCCTATAATGAGGCAACCAGAACTGAACACAATATTCCAAGTGTCGTTGAACCACAGCTTTGTAGAGCAAAGAAATAACCTCGCGGCTTTTAAACTCAATCCCCCTGATAATGAAAGACAACACACCGTATTCCTTCTGAACAACCCTATCAACTTGGGAGGCAACTTTGAGAGATCTATGGACAATGACTCCAAGGTCCCTCTGTCACTCCACACTGCCAAGAATACTGTTTTTAACCCCGTATTATTTATGCAACTGCAACCTTCCAAAATAAATTGCTTCACACTTTTAAAGGTTGAACTCGATCTGCCATTATCAGACCAGCTCTGCATCCTGTCAATATCCTGTTGCAACTTACAATAGCCCTCCACACTATCCACAACCCCACCAACATCCGAGTCACCGGTAACGTTACGAACCTACTTGTCTACTTCCACATCAAAGTCATTTATAAAAATCACAAAGAGCACAGGTCCCAGAGCCGTTCCCTGTGGGGCACCACTGGTCACTGAACTCCATGCTGTATACTTTCCATCTGCTACCACCCTCTGTCTTCTGTGGGCCAGCCACGCCCATATCCAGATAGCCAAGTTTCTCTGCGCCCCTTGCTTCTATACCTTCTGAATGAGCCTACAATGGGGAACGCCTTGCTAAACTTCTTGTTGACCACATCTACTAGTCTACCTTCACCAATGTGTTTTTTACATCTTCAAAGAATTCAATAAGATTTCTGACGGATGACCTGCTCATCACAAAGCCATGCTGACTATCTGTAACCAAACTGTCGTTTTCTAAGTTATTGTAAATACTGTCTCTCAGAAACGTCTGCAATACTTTTCCCACCACTGATGTAAGACTGACTGTTCGGTTATTCCCAGAGTTATTCCTATTGCCTTTCCCAAACAAGGAAATAACATTTGTCACCCTCCAAACATCTGGCTGGCACTGCTCCAGTGGTGAGTGTGGACACAAACATCATCGCCAAAGGCACGCCCATCTCTCCCATCACTTCCTGGAGTAAACTTGGGTAACCCCATCTGGCCCAGGGGGTTTACCTATCCTTATGTTTGTAATTCATTCAATCAGTGTATACATCCCTTCAACTTTTGTACACCCTGTCCAACCAACTGATTGACTGCTTTCCATTTCAGTGCAGTATACAGTTTTGCCTTCCTGAGTAAGTACAGTTCACAACATTTTGTGAATAATGGAATGAAAATAATAAAGGAATGCACCAATGCCTTCCTGATTAAGAGATTATGGCTGAAATATCGACTCTCCTACCCCTTGGATGCTGCCTGACCTGCTGTACTTTTCAAGCACCACACATTTTGACTCAAATCTCCATCACCTGCAGTCCTCACTTTCTCCATTACTGAGGGCTGTCCCCTCTGCACACTGAGTGGGCAATTAACCATCAGAAACTCATTGTATGTGGAGCTGACTGCTCAGTTCTGGAAAGTTGCACTTGATGAATACATTTTTTAAAAAAGAAATTACAATTCCACAGATATTCATTCAGTGCCAGAGTTAGAGTTGTGGTTCATGGTTTCAGCAGCTTGGTTACAAACAGGAAATGACTGAAGAACTCCAAGGTACAGGGTATTCCAGGCATTATATTCCAGCTTACGTTAATGCTGGGAGTATTTTCAGACAGGCTGACAGATGTGATAAGGGAATGAGTTGACATGTGGAGGTGTGACATTTTTACTATCACAGAGGTGTATTTGAGGGAGGTCAGGGCTAACAAATCAATACGCTGTTGAACTGGAACGAAAGGCCGGACAGGGCAGGGTGTTAAAGAGGATGTGATGTTGCTTTATTAATTTACAGGCCAGTTTTTGCTGAAAGGATGGTCAATATCTTGGAAGGGTCTTCAAATGAGGCTTTGAGGGTCCAGGTTTGAATCAAAATGATGACACACACACTGCTTTTTTAAAGCACATTTTAGCTTACAGTGTGGAAACAGGCCCTTCGGACCAACAAGTCATACAAATCCTCCGAAGAGCAACATTAAGATTGACAAGACGCCAGGCCCGGATCAGATTTGTCCTTGGTTGCTTTGGAAAATGAGAAATGTGATTGCTTCATCACTTGCGAAGATCTTTGCATCTTCGGTCTCCACTGGAGACGTTCCTGAGAACGGAAGAGAGGCAAATGTCATTCCTCTCTTCAAGAAAGGAAATAAGGATTTCCCGTGCAATTACAGTCCAGAAAGCCTAACGTCTGCCGTCTGCAAGGTGTTAGATAGGATTCTGAGGGATAGGATTTATGACCATCTGGAAAGATATGGCCTGATTAAATGCAGTCAACACGGTTTTGTGAGGGGCAGGTCATGGTGAGGGTCGAGCTGTGGATGTGGTGTATATGGACTTCAGCAAGGCATTTGGTAAGGTTCCCCATGGTAGGCTCATTCAGAAGGTCAGGAGGAATGGGATTCAGGGGAACATAGCTGTCTGGATACAGAATTGGCTGGCCTACAGAAGACAGCGAGTGGTAGTAGAAGGAAAATATTCTGCCTGGAAGTCAGTGGTAGGTGGTGTTCCACAGGGCTCTGTCCTTGGGCCTCCACTGCTTGTAATTTTTATTAATATCTTGCATGAGGGGATTGAAGGATGGTTCAGCAAGTTTGCAGACGACACAAAGGTTGGAGGTGTCGTTGACAGTATAGAGGGCTGTTGTAGGCTGCATCAGGACATGGACAGGATGCAGGGATGGGCTGAGAGGTGGAAGTTGGAGTTCAGCCTGGATAACTACGAGGTGATTCATTTTGGAAGGTCGAATTTGAAAGCTGAGTACAGGAATAAGGATAGGATTCATGACAGTGTGGAGGAACAGAGAGATCTTGGTAGGCAGGTATATGGATCCCTTAAAATGACCACCCAAGGGGACAGGGTTGTAAAGATCCCTTAAAATGACCACCCAAGTGGACAGGGAATTTTGGTTTTCATTACCAGGGAGATTGAGTTTAAGAGTTGTGAGATCTTATTGCAGCTCTATAAAACTTTGGTTAGACTGCACTTGGAATACTGCGTCAAGTTCTGGTCGCCCCATTATAGAAAAGATGCGGATGCTTTGGAGAGGGTTCAGAGGAGGTTTACCAAGATGCTGCCTGGACTGGAGGGCTTATCGTATGAGGAGAGTTTGACTGAGCTCGGACTTCTTTCATTGGAGGAAAGGAGGAGGAGAGGGGGCCTAATTGAGGTATACAAGATAATGACAGGCATAGAGAGAGTCGAAAACCAGACACTATTTCCCAGGGCAGAAATGACTAACACGAGGTGTCATAGTTTTCGAGGAAAGTATAGAGGGGATGTCAGAGGCGGGTTCTTTACACAGAGAGTTGTGAGAGCATGGAATGCGTTGCAAACAGTAGTTGTGGAAGCAAGATCTTTGCGGACATTTAAGTGACTACTGGACATGCATATGGTCTCAGAAATTTGAGGGTGCATACATGAGGATCAATGGTCGGCACAACATCGTGGGCTGAAGGGCATGTTCTGTGCTGTACTGTTCTATGTTATTTTTTCAAAAGTCCTTGCACTTAATAATAACTTGGTCTTCGGTTTGGAACTGAGACCCATCATTTCAATGTTCCATACTGTGAGTTGTGCACTGTTTTCATCATATTGTTATAAAAATGAACTGAATAAAGGAGGGATTTTGTGTTTACTGGACGATCTAAAAGTTGGTATTACGAAAGGATGTCGGACCTTCAGGAAAAAGACTTTGCTGTTAATGGTTAGAAAAAAGCTGCAAACAGTTCCAGAGATTTCCAGCTCAAGTCACACACAAAGATGTTGGGCTGGGCTGATGCCAGCCATTAATGGAGCCGCACAATTCTGTTTGGATACTGACATTGTGGAAATAGCATACACTGGATCTTGTTTATGAGGGATTCAATGTAAGATGCCATGTGCTGCAGGAGCCCATCACCTTTATAACACCTTAATTCAGGATTAGGCCCAAGGTACAGAATTACAGAGTTTAGGTGGCACACCAGAAGGGGTATACTTGCAAGACATGGTTGTTTACAGGTCATTGTTACAAATGTGGAATTGCAACTGGACTAGTGCCATTGGCTAGTCCATTGACCAGTCTGGCCCCCACACACATACCTGTTGTTCAGGTATGTCTCTAACCAGTCTATTGTGAGGGATTGTGTGAGTAACTGTCCAGCTCAAGTTAGGAAGCTCTCTGAACAGATTTTGGAGATGGCCAGTGTTGTGGAGGTCGTGGTGAGGGCCAGTAAAACTGTGTATGAATGTAGGTTTTTTCTCAATGTCATTTCCAACAGCTTTGCTGCCTGCAAGATGGCGTGTTCACTGAACTGAACATGAATTGGCTGTTTACTACAGTCACTGAATTGTGTAATAGTTAGGTGTGCGCTCTGGTAATTCAATTATTGTTCAGTTCAATTGCTTTCAACTGAAAAACAATGATGTTTGGTTTATTTTAAAATATGTAAGAAATAAAGTGATATTAACTCTTCACTGTACAAAATGTAATCCCTCAGATTAAAAATGCAACAATCAGATATTGTCTGGAAAGCAAGATTATGTGAACAGGACTATGTCCCAGGCAACATCACCATCCTCTGTGGTATGTTCTGTCCCTCTGACAGGACACAGCCAGGCAGAGGGGGACAGCTCCTTGACATATAGTCAATATAGGGCGGCATGGTGGCTCAATGGTTAGCAGTGCTGCTTCATAGCACCAGGGACCCAGGTTTGATTCCAGCCTTGAGCCACTGCCTGTGTGGAGTTTTTACACTCTCTCCGTGTGTGCAAGGGTTTCCTCCCACAGTCCAAAGAAATGCAGGTCAGTTGAATTGGCCATGGTAGTGGGTTGCTCTTTGGAGGGGGTTGGCGTGGATTGGTTGTGCCGAAGGGTCTGTTTCTATACTGTAGGAAATCTAATATAATCATAGTGCTCAGCATTGATATTGGATCCTGTGGCGGCTAGACTGCTCTGCAGCAGGTTATGGCAAATCAATAAAAGGGAAACCTATAATTGACCACATCATCACCGATCTGCCTGCTGCAGATACATCCCTCCATTTCATATATCGGTAACAATGTTCACTGCACAGTCCTTATGGGGAACAAGGGCTAACTTCACATTTTGAAGAACCTTCACACCATGACATGTACTGAATGGTACAGACTTTAAACAGATTAAGCAAACAATGACGATGCATCCATGTGGTACAATGGTCCATCAGTAGCAGAACAATCATATTCTGTACAAATCATAGTCTGCAACTTCCTGGACCGACATACCCCCCCTCCCCCCCACTGTACAGTAACCACCACAGTCCGACATACCTCCCACTGTACAGTAACCACCACGGCCCGACATACCTTCCACTGTATAATTACCATCACACCCCGACATACCTCCCACTGTACAGTAACCATCACGGCCCAACATACCTCCCACTGTACAGTAACCATCATGGCCCGACCTAACTCCCACTGTATAGTAACCATCACGGCCCAACATACCTCCCACTGTACAGTAACCACCATGGCCCGACCTAACTCCCACTGTATAGTAACCATCACGGCCCAACATACCTTCCACTGTATAGTAACCATCATGGTACGACATACCTCCCACTGTTCAGTAACCATCAAGAGCTCAGTGCTTCGCATTGGTGCCTCACAGCACCAAGGCCCTAGGTTCAATTTCGGCCTTGGGTGTCTGTTTGGAGTTTGCACATTCCCCCCCCGGCCCCCCGTGTCTGCTTGCGTTTCCTCTGGGTGCTCCGGTTTTCTCCCACAGTCCAAAGATGCGCGGGTCAGGTGAATTGGCCATGCTAAATTACCCACAGTGTTAGGTGCATTAGTCAGGGTTAAATGTAGGGCAGGCGAATGGATCTGGTTGGGTTGACCTTCTGAGGATTGGTGTGGATTGATTGGACTGAAGGGCATGTTTCCACACTGTAGGGAATCTAATGTAACCTCCAAGGTTCAAGTCAGGAATATGATGGAATAATCACTTGTCTGAATGACTGCAACTCCAACAGAACTCTAGTACAGACTTACTAGCAACAGGCAACACAGTTGTGTGGGGAAAATCATGTCTCACAAATTTGATGGATTACTTTGAGGTAGTGACAAAATTGATTGATGAGGACATGGGGCTCGATGCTGGCCATTTGTACCTTAGCAAGGCCTTTGATATGGTTGCTTATGGCAGGCTCATACGGAAGGTGATGTGAAATGGGATCAGCGGTCAGTTAGTAAGATGGATAGAGAACTGCCTGATCATAGATGACAGACTCGTGGTGGAACAGTTTTTTTGTAACTGGAGATCTGTAAATATATTGGTGGAGTTGCAAATTATGAGGATGATTATCAGAGAATACAGCAGGATTTCGGTCAGCTGCAGACTTGGACAGAGAAAACACAGATGTAACTTTATCTGGGCAGTTGCGATGTGATGTGTTTTGGAAGGTCTAATGCAGGAGAGAAGTATAAAGTGGATGGGAAAACTGCTGGCTGCATCAACATCCGAAGGGATCTAGGTGTACAGCTCGACAGTTCCCTGAAAGTGACAACACGGGTGGAGAGGGTGATCAAGAAGACTGATGGCAAACTTGCAGCTGTGCATTGGAGCATGCAGTATGAAAATTAGCAGGTCATATTGCAGCTGTAGAGAAACTTAGTTCAGGCACATTTCAGATGTTGTGTACATTACTGGTTGCCACACCAACAGAACGATGTGGAAGTGTTGGAGAGGGTATGGAAAGGTTTTACCAGCATGTTGTCTGGTTTGGAGGGTATTAGCCAGAAGGAGATATTGAGCAAACATGGTTTGTATGCACCTGGGCATCATTGGATATGGGGCTACCTGATAGATATTTACAAAACTATCAGAGGCATAGATAGAAGAACAGGTAGGTTTTAGGTAAAAGGGAGAAACTTCAGGAGATGTGATAGGTAAGGTTTTTTTGCTGTTCCAGACAGAACGTGAAATTGCCTGGAATGCACTGATCGAGGGGTAAAAGCCAATATAGCAAAGTTTAAGAGGCATCTTTGCACAAGTATTAGTAAGTAGGGAATAGAATGACATAGAAGGTATCGCAGAAAAAAAAATTATTTGAACTTTAGACAGGCATCATGTGTCAGTGCGGGCTTGCTGGGATGAAGGGCCTGTTCCTATACTGGACTGGTCTTTAAAACAAGATTTGAGTGCAGGAGTGGCAAGATGTTGACTGACTGATGACTGATGATCAACAGACACATACAGTGGATCTCTCAACAACTTGCAGCTTCATACCCTTCCACCCACAGCAGGGAATCTCAACATGGAGAATTGGATGTGAAACTCCGAGCTGGTTCCTGGTGACTTCATCTCGCCCGTCGCTCCGACGGCCTTCTACCTTGGACACCAACATCTCGGGGGACACTGCATAGACAGAAGCTGCATGTACTCCACACCCACCAATGCTGTCATCTGTCACAGGCTAGCCTCACCATGCCATCCCAGCACACATCCGACGCAATGACAGTACGCTTCTGTATTTCAATGCTGCAGCTCAGGGATGCACTGACAACTCTCATTGCAATGCTGCTGCAAGGACACTGCTTAGGGACACACATCCAGCTCAGGGACTGTCCCTCTGGGCTGCTCATTCGGTGTTTGTAAACACTCACTTTGAACTGACTTCAATACTTACAGAATTATTGCCTTGCTTTACCCTGCACTCAGCAGTGTTTCCCCTCAGTCAGAGCTACCAGACTCATCTGACTGCTGTATTGTCTTGGTGTTTAGCACAGACACAAACCAGGAAGCTTGATATCATTGTCCACAGTCAGTCAAATGCCCAGCACATTGAATCTCAGATCCCAGTCTGACAGCTTGGACATGGTCAGTCAGCCTCTCATGGTTGTTTGGGTCAGGATCCTTCCCCTGTGATGGAGTGAGGAGCTGAATGTTGGGAGCCCCCTGTCCCTCTTGGCTCTTTCTGCTCTCGTGTGGGGTGGTTCCTTCCAAAATGTGACAATTACCAAGCAATATTAAGGGAGGTGGAATTGTTTGTAACAGCTGGTACAGACCGAGAGAAGGTGCTGCATTCAGTGACAGTGGGAGAACATGAGCCTTTGTGGGGGTTTATGTAGTAACAGAGAGACAGTGAGGGCACGGTCATAAAATGCAGATGGTGGTACATACCATGGTGGCGTGGAGAAGGTCACTGACTTCCTTCCGACACTGCTTGGCATTCACCAAGAATGCTGGCATCTCACTGACACAGGGATCAACCTCCAACCAAACTGGCAGGGTGTAGTGTCATGGCCTCCCCTGCCAGTCCTGGAGGAAGATAATGTCCCTTTCGTGCACCATGCCATCCACCAGAATCTCAGCGGCTTGGTCTCAAAGTGAAGCCCCAGTTTTACCCCCTCTGCCATGTCCAGGCCAGTTTCGGATTGACAATCCAAGAGTACAATGACGTTTTAAAGATGGCCCCTGTAACAGGGAAGCTGGTGCATTCTGGGGTATCCAGGCAGTGGGCAGTTGTTATGATGAAGGGAAAAAACATCCGCTTAGTGTCAGATGAGAGGAAGACCACGTGGTTAGGGAAGGTAGTTAATGGGGCAGATTGGAGATGGTATCATGAGAAAATGCACTTCACCTTGTGGAGAGAAACACTCCATGAAACTCGATTAAAATGAGACTTGACCAAATCATTAGATGGCTTAGGCCTCTGTCTGTCTGATCTAAAATAGGGATGCAGTGTGAAATATTAGGAGCAACAAATTTTGCAGGAGATACAAATCCTTAAAAAAAGGGATAATACAATGTTCCAGACTGTTAAAAGGAGCTGGGGAAAATCCGCAGACTTATAGTTACCCACGTTATCCAATCCTCACTGGATGCAGGGATGATACCGGAGGATAGGAGAATGGCTAACACCGCAGCTTTGATTAATGTAGAGCAAGGGACTGACTGAATCGGTCGCGGCTGGAATTCTGAGACAGTGGATAAACGGTCACTGAGGAAGTCCCAGGGACAGCAGGACAATCGGTCTGGATTTGTGCAAGGAAGATAGTGTGTAATTAATCTGACTGTGTCGGTTTGAGGCACTAACCTGTAACTGCATGTGACTTACTTGGATTTGACGAGAGATCCCATGGTAGGCTGCTTAAAAACAACAACTATAGGATCCAGGTGAATGGAGCAAACGACCCAGAGAAGTGCAAGGCAAAGCATTTGGGAGAATCAAAAATAGAGAAGAATACACAATAAATGAGAGTATAGTCAGTCTGGCCAGAAGGAAGCTGGAAACATTAATAATCTTATTAATACAGCAAATGGCATTATTTCCTCTATCAGACAAAATACGGAACTTCAGAGCAGGAAGCTTATGCAGGAACTGTATAAATAATGAGCTCAGTCACAGCTTGGGGACAGTGTACAGTTCTGGTAACGCCATCACATGGAAGGATGGAATTGGACTGGAGAGAGTACAGAGGAGATTCTCCACCAGGTGACAGTGGAAGTGCAGTTATGAGGAAAACTTGGAACGGCGGATGCTGACAGGAGATTTGACTGGGGTGCACATATTGTCAGGAGCCTGGGTAGAAAGGGAGAGAACACCTTGTTCCTGTTGAAGAGCTCAGTTACAAGCGGGAAATATTTAATGTAATTTGTTGAAATATTTGCGAAGTGGTGAGGAAACTTATTATTTCACCCAGAATATGGTCGGGTTCTGGGTGTCACACATAGAATCAAAGTAGAGGCAGAAACTCTCAAACCATTTTCATAATGTGCCTGGATCTGTACTTGAAGTCCTCCACTATCCGGGGAGAGAGAACTAGGGATTGAAAAAAACAATGTCACATCTTGACCAATGCAGACAGTGGACAGAGTGATCTCCTCTAGATTGTGCTATTTTCTGAAGTTTTCAAAAGTTACCAATATCTGATAGGATCATTACGTAGGGATGAAGGGTGAGGGCAGGGAGGAGCAATGTCTAAATTGATTAGCATCACGATAATACTGATTCCATCCTTTATACATAATGCTACTTCACTGTGTTGGCCTTTTTGTCCTTCCTACATAAATGAGGAAAACCTTTGATTATCCAGTTCTCAGTTGTGATCACACTGCAACCCCATCTCATAATCCCAGCTAATCTGACCTGTTTCACTCTACTTAAAGCTCCAATTTCACTGGCCTTATTGAAAAGTTCCCAACATCATTCTTGCTCCATTGAAGGTTGCTCTCAATCAACTAATGTTTCTCATTCACAATTATTGCATATAATTGAGAATTATATGCAGTAATTGAGAATGAAAAACATTAGTTGACTGAGAGCAACCTTCAATGGAGCAAGAATGATGCTGAGAACTTTTCAATAAGGCCAGTGAAATTGGAGCTTTAAATAGAGTGAAACAGGTCAGATTGAGTTGGGATTATGAGATGGGGTTGCAGTGTGATCACAACTGAGAACTGGATAATCAAAGGTTTTCCTCATTTATGTACCATCATACTGAACTTTACAATAAAATGATCGCTGCGCCCCAAAACATTCCCCTACTGACACTGGATCCACGTGCCCCACCTCTTTCCCAAGGACCAGGTCCAACTGTACATGTTCTCTTGGGCTGGGCACATACTCCTGAAGTGAGCTCTCCTTCATGTAATCCAGGGGTGTTGGCCCCTCATGAATCTGCACCAACAGTAACTGAGTCAATATCTGGAGAAATTCAGTTTCTCAGTGTAACTAATCTGTAGTATTGTCATCGCTCTCAAATGACCCTGCATATTTATTCTTTCCAACCTTTCCAATGGTTGCTGGCTGACAGACTGTACCTCACAGTGCAATTGTACACTCTTTGTTCTGTAGCTCCAGCCAAATTGATTATGTCCCTTGACGGATCCTCTTTCTCTTGGAATCCTTAACTAATGCTAATCTAAACCAATACTTCAACCCTTCCCCCCTTCCCTTCCCTTCTATTATTTTGGAATCCTTTATACCCAGCAATATTAACACCCATTCCTGCCATTCTTGAGCCAGCTCTCAGTGATTAGTCCATCAGATTTCCACACACCAACCTGCATTTGTAATTCCCCAAACTCCGATGATTCACGTCCATGCGGACTACCTCAGATTAAAGCTTTCTTTCTTACTCCAAATTCCACTGTTAAACTTGTTGTTGTAAATTAGTGCCAACTGTATCTCCCATTATTTTGACAATCTTGGTAGTCTCCTCTACTATTCCTTTTTGCATCCTAAGCACACACCATGTTATTTTCAATCCCTTCCAAACACCCCGTAAGAAATTCAGTCCCAGCTCTGTCACGTTAGCCCATCCAGTTTGTACAGTTGCTGCCTTCCCCAGAACCAGTCCCAATGACCCAGGAATCTGAAGCCCTTCCTTCAGCACCATCGTTCCAGTCACACTCTCATCTACCTAAAACCCCGAGATCTGTTCTCACTTGGACACGGCACTGGTAGTAACCAAGTGATAGCGACATTTGAGGTCCTGTTTGCTAACCATGCACCTAGCTCCCTAAATTCTGATTCCCAGAACATTTCACCCTTCCTACCCAGGTCATTCCTACCAACATGGACATGACCTTTGACTGCTCATTGTCCCCCAGACGGATGTCCTGCAGACACCGCAATATTCTTAACCCCACTATCCAGGAATTACAGAAACACTGACACCTTCTTCAATTTCCTGTCTCCCCTGTGCCTATTGCCCCTCCTTCCTTTCCCCTCCCCTCCTGTACAGTCAGGCTGCTTGTGGTGCCGCAGACATGGCTCTGACTGCCCTCCCCTGAACAGCCCGCACCTTCATCAACTTCCAAACCAGGAAAATGAATTGGGAGGGAGATATCAGGATATTCTTCCATTCCCTGAATGTTTCTATTCGATTGTCTTGTCCCCTATTCCTTTTCTTCTTCTCGGCTGTCATGTGTGCAGGGTGATCTGCTCTCTGTGTGTGCTAATTACCTAACTCTCAGCATCACAGATGTCCCATAGAGTCTCTAGTTACTATCTGAGCTCCAAGACCCAGTGTTTATCTAGGACACGAACAGGGGCTATTATTTCCCAATGTAACAGAACATATTTTCCATCTGACAAACATGTCTTGTCAGGTCTTAAAATGCAACTTAATTAATTACTTAGAATGAAGTTAACATCAGCGGAAAAAAAAAACAATCTGATTAACTCCCTTATTCAACTGTGACTTATTGAGAGTAATGTATATATTGGCTCAGAATTTCACATCTCCCTCTTATTTCTGAGTTCAACCCTTATTTCAGAAGTTGATAAAATAAATTTGCTAACTTCTATCAATTTACTGACAGTCGCTAATAACGGTGTATTATCTGCCAATGAATTTACAGCCTTTTCTGTGATTGCTCTTGTACTTCTTCAAAACTCAGTGCGGGCAGGTCCCAGTAGCAGAAAGTTATCTCTGTGACTCCCAGGGACGTGTAATCCTCCAGTTCCCACCCCACTCTGCTCCCCCACAGGGTCATGGTCTCTGTGACTCGCAGGTACATGTAATCCTCCAGCTCCCACCCGACTCTGCTCCCTCATAGGGTCACCGTTTCTGTGACTCCCAGGTACATGTAATCCTCCAGCTCCCATCCGACTTTGCTCCCTCACAGGGTCACCGTTTCTGTGACTCCCAGGTACAGGTAATCCTCCAGCTCCCACTCCACTCCGCTCCCTCACAGTGTCACCGTCTCTGCGAATCCCAGGGACGTGTAATCCTCCAGCTCCCACTCCACTCTGCTCCCTCACAGGGTCACCGTCTCTGTGACTCCCAGGGACGATTAGGCCTCGATCCTCAGTTGCTGCCTCTGCAACTCCCAGTTATGTTAGCCTCATGCTCCTACTCCAAGTTGCTCCATCACATGGTCACTCCCTCTGTGACTCGGTGCTGATTTCGAGACTCCTGCTCTGCTGCTTCTCCAACTCCAAGTCCTCCTCGGCCTCGATCCTCGCTACTGATTAATATTCTCCTGTTCTGTGCTGCTCTCTCTCAGGTTCCCTCCCCTTGTGACTCCGAGGTAATGGTAGGCTTCAAGCCTCAACTAAGATTTATAACATCCCATTCCGCACTGCTGTCTTACAGAATCGTTGTTGTGCCTGGACGACAGTGGGAAAGAGGAGGGTAGACAGAGCAGAGGGTGTTACAGTGACTGAGCGAGCTGTATGGGATGGAACAGGTTATCTGGGGAGCTCGGCAGACCTGCAGTGTCGAAAGCAGGTTATTGGAAGATACAGTAAGAGTTGCAGACACTGAAGAAGGCGAAGGAAATAGAGAGATAGTGGCTTGTTCATGACGGAGCTTTGTAGAGTCAAAAGTTATCGAGATGTGGAGACTTCAAGAAATACAAATTGAGAGCCAGCAAGTGTTGTATGGTAGTCGAGACTGTTGGATGTTACAGAGTTAGAAGATTTGCAGTTACTGGGGGGAATATAAAATTTTGGAGCACTGGTGGTGTTCAAGGATCCTCAGGACATGAGATGGTGCAGAGAATGGGAGCGTTCCAAATATTGGGATTATAGGGGCTGGAAGTCCTGAGATGGATAAGGAGGATGAAAAGTGCCATTGTGGCACACGCAACCATCGTAATTACAGAGATTTAGGAAGGGAACCTGTGCTATCATTGATTACAGTTATATGGAGTGTTCCAGAAGCTGAAGGGGTTACACATTTTAAAAGGGAGAGATCTATTGTGATCAGAAGTTTAATCAAGAATAAATGAATTTCAGTGATCACTAGCACAGATGGGAATGGAGGAGGTGAGATATTATGAGGAACTGTCAGATTTATATGGCGGGGAGTATGTAGGATATGAAAGGGAGAGCTGAATTGTCTGTATGCAGTTACAGACATCAGGAAAAGCACCTGCTGGATGGGACACAGATAACAACAGTTCCAACGGCTGGTGCAGTATCTCAGGAAGGCAGCTCACTACCACTTTCTCAGGGACAACTCCAAATCACCAATAAATGCTGGCTCAGCCAACAAAGCTCATGTTCATGAATGAATGAAGGAATAAAAGATCTATAAGTAGCATTGTGGTCACTCAGGCAGGCCCTTTCAACAGTACTTCACAAACCCGGAACCACTATCCCCTGGAACGACAGGAGCTCCAGATGCAGATGAACACCAAACATTTACACGCTCCATCCTCCCAGCGCTGTGTCTGTCCCTACACCCAAAGGACTGCAGTGGGTCAGGAAGACTGCTCACCACCACGTTCTCCAGGGAATTACAGGTGGGAAGGTAATGGTGAAACTCAGCTGTTTACAGCCAGACAGAAAAATAAATCCAGTAGTGGGTGTGAAATGAAATTTCCGTTTCAGAACAACATGCTGAGCGTGGATAGAGGATTTGTCTGATTGGCACAAAACAGAGAGTGTGAAGAAAGGGGTCTTTTTCACGATGGGAACTGGTGATGGGGGAGCTCCGCAGGGGTCAGTGTTGGGACCACACTCGACACGTTATTCATTCAGAGTCTGGACAAAGAATGTGAAGGGGTATGAGAAATGGATTTCCAAGAAAGATCCCAGCGATGAATATTGTGTCATCTGAGGAGCAGGTGAAGTCTCTGGGTCTGCACTTGATGAAGTTTAGGCGGCGGCGGCGTAGAACATTGTTCAAACTTACAGAATACTGAGGGGCCTGGATGGAGTGGGCGGGGGCAAGATGTTTCCACGAGCAAGAGAGACTAGGGGACAAGGGCACAGCTTCAGAGTGAAGGGACGACCCTTCTGAATAGAGATGTGGAGGAATTTATTCAGCCAGAGGGTGATGGATCAGTGCAACTCACTGCATTATGGGGCTGTGGATGCTAAGTGATTCAGTGTATCTAACTCAGAGATAACTCGGTTCTTGCTGAGTGAGAAGATCACGTGTTACCCGGAGTAAGTGAGAGATTGGGGTTGAAAAACAATTCAGCCATAAGCAAATAGTGGAATAGACCCGATGGACCGAATGGCCTAATGCTGCTCCTATACATGATGGTCTGATGGACTGCCCTTTTTCCGGAGGTTTCCAAGTGTGCAGTTATCATTTCTGGCATATTGTTTACCATACATTCCAGCACTTTCCTGATTATTGTTGTCACCACTTGGTTTCCGATCAAATGCAGAAAGCTACATCACAGAGTAACTTAAGAATCATCGTGTATAAATCTCAGAAAGGTTGCATACGGGGCCAGCAGGACATAGAGAAGGCAAATGGAATGCTGGCATTGATTTCAAAGGGAATGGAGAATAAAAATAGGGAAGGCTTGTAACAACTATAGAGGACTCCAGTCTGCACAGACTGAGAATACTGTGAACAGGTTTGGTCCCCTATCTGGAGGGAAAATGTCCTTGCATTGGAGGCAGCCCAGAGAAGGTTGACCAGGCTGGTCTTCAAAATGGAGGGATATTGATGAGAAGAGGTGGAGAAGGTTGAACTTGCAGTCGTTAAAATTTAGAAAATGAGGCAAATTTATTGATACAATGAAGATTCTTGTGTTCTTACAGATTCGGTACCGAGACATTGTTTCACTGAGCAAGGATCTGTAACCGGAGATAAAGGGGAATACAGACACCAGAGAAGCTAACAGAGAAAAGATGGGTTGTAGAGACTGGAGGATGTTACAGAGTTCGGGTGGTTTGAGGTCACTGTTGGTGGTTCGAAATCAGATAGGTTGTCGGGCTGAAAGATGTCAAGGAGATTTACAGGGTTATCAGTCCTGAAGGAGTTACAACGATAGCGAGGAATATAGCGACTAGAGATTACTCAGATAGGTGTGGCCGTTGGTGCTTCAGGAGATACAGAGACTGGGAGGGTTGTCGGGACTGGAGATTACACAGATATTGGTGGTAGTTGGAGCTACAAAGGTTTTAGGAGAAAGGGAGGATTGTAGGCACTGATTGGAGACAGTTGGTGTGATACTTGGAGCTGGAGGAGTTTATAGAGCCCGGGAGGATTGTTGGTGCTGGGAGTTACACTGACATGGACAAAAGTTGGAGCTGCAGGAGAAAGGGAGATAGAGAGTGTTGAAGGGTCTGGATCAGTTCACACAGCCAGGGAGAAGTGTCGGGATTGGAAGAGCCAGAGATACTGATGGTTGTAAGGCTGCAGGAGTTCAGAGAGCTACTGAGGACTGTGAAGGCAGGTTTGCAGCATTCCCATCAGTTACACAGAGATGTGGAGTGCTGTTCTGGAGGAGGTTACAGAAATCAACAGGAATGCAGATTATGGAAGATATTAGAAAGACAGTGAGCTGTAGTATTTGAGGAGGTTACAGCGACAGGATGCGTTGAGGAGTTGGAGGCTGCTACTGGTGTTAAACATGCTGCAAGGGATCAATATCCTTACATCGATCAGGGGTATTGGAAGCTCTGGAGATAAAAAATGAGAAATGCAGTAACTGAAGAATATCACAGAGATGGGGAGGAACATATGAGGGGCATTAATCACTCAGATGTGAAAGCAGAAGTTTTCGTTAGTAGGTTTGTAAAAGACGTGAAAGGTGAGGTCGTTGTCCACAGTTAGGGGGATGGCCTCAGGCTGCAGACTGAAGGTTGAGGCTGGGACAGAATTTCAGCAGAGCAATTTCAACTGATAACCAGGTAAGAGCACAGCAGGCAATAAGGGAAAACTGATGAATTAAGCTGCATTTATTTTGATGTAAAATGCCTGACAGGTCAGGCAGATGAACGCACGGGATAGATGGGAACATGGGACTGGGAAATGACAGGAACTACAGAAACACAGCTGAGGGACGGACAGGACTCGCAGATCATTGTTCAAGAGGACTGATTCAACAGGAAGGATAGAAGGGGAGGCAAGGGAGGAGGGGGAGTGGATCAGTGAAAACATCACTGCAGCACTGAGAGAGGATATTCCTGGGGATCGCCCAGTGAAGCTATGTTAGTGGAACTGAGAAATAAGAATGAATAATCAGTTCGATATGACTGTACTACAGGCCTGCAGTCGTCAGCGGGAAATTGAACAGCAAATGTGTCGGAGATCTCAGATATCTGTAAGAATGATAGGGTTGTAATGGTCGGGGATTTTAACTTTCTAAAACTAGACTTGGACTGCCAGAGTGTTCACAGCTTGGCTGGGAGGAATTTGTTTAGTGTGTTCAAGAAAACTGTCTCAATCAGTATGTAACTAGCCTGACTGGAGAAAGGGATAAAACCTGACCTCCCCTTGGGAAACAAGGCAGAGAAAGGGGCTGAAGTGTTTGTGGGGGAGCACTTTTGCAAAGTCACCACAATTCTATTAGTTTGAAAATAGCGATGGAAAAGGACAGGCCTGGTCCACAAGTTAAAGATCAAAACTGGCCTTGCCCCGTCCAGAAGGTATTAGGCAAGACTGTCCAAAAATTGATTTGTGGAGGCTATTTGCAAGTAAAGGAACGTCGGACAAGTGGGATTCTTTCAAAAGAGAGATAAATTAAGATGTCAGGGCCAGCATATTCCTGTTAGTGTGAAGGACAATGCTGACTCAAGTGGGAAAAATTGGATGACTGGGGATATTGAGGTGCTGGTCAAGACAAAAAGGGGACACATGTCATATACAGCCAGCTGGATTAAGTCAATCCCTTGAAGAACATTGTGGGTGTCGTATTACTCTAAAGATGGAAACCATGTGGGCGTAAAAGGGAACTGACAGAACTTTGGCAGAGAAGGTTCAGGAAAATCCAGAGATATTCTACTAGTATATTAACAACAGAAGAATAACTCGGGACAGAATGTGACCCCTTAAATTTTAATGAAGCCATCAGTGTGTGAACCCACAGGAAATGGGTGTGATCCGAAACAAACACTTCACGACAGAACCTACTGTGGAAAACACACTGGAAAGCAGGGACATAAACAGTGATGTTTTCAAAAGAGTCCACATTGGAGAACAGGAGGTGCTGAAGGTTTTCAAACGCATTAAAATTAGACAACTGCCTTGGAAGTAATCAAGTATATCCCAGGACATTGGGGTAAGTTAGGTAACTAATGTTGTCGGAAGCAATTCCACGAGACAGGACTTACATGCATTTGGAAAGGCAACGATTGATTAGGCATAGTCAGCATAGCTTTGTGCATACAAAGTCATGTCTCTCAAACTTGACAGAGTTTGTTGAAGAGGTGACCAAGGAGATGGATGAAGGCAGATCGGTGGACGTTGTCTATCCTGACTTCAGCAAAGCCTTAGACAGGGTTTAGCGTGGTGCACTGGTTAGTAAGGTTAGATCACATGGGATCAGGGCTAACGAGACAAACAGACACAAAATGTGTTTGACAGTAGGAGACAGAGGATGGTGGGAGAGGATTGTTGTGCAGACTGGGGACTCTGACCAGCAGTGTGCCATAAGCATTAGTGCTGGGGTCACGCATGTGTATTATTTACATAAACAAGAATATATGAATTGTTGTTACTAAGTTTGTGGATAGTAAAATAAGAGTTACAGTGAGCAGTGAATACAATTATCAAAGGTGACCTTAACCAATTGAGCCAGTGGGTTAAGAAATTAAAGATGGAGCTGAATTTGTTAAGACAAACCAGGGACGACTAACACAACTAATGGCAGAGCTCTGGACAGTGTTGTCGAATGGAGAGAGACCAAGGGCTGCATTTACATTGTTCCTTGGAAGTGACATCACAGGTGGAAAGAATGGGGAAAACAGATTAGGCACACTAGCCCTCATGGGTCAGGGCATTGAATACATGAGTTGGTCCATCATGATATGGTTGTATCAGACATTGCTGGATCTCCAGTTGGAGTACTGTATAGAATTCTGATCATCCTGATTTAGGAAGCATATTCTGAATCTGCAAATGGAGCGAAGATTGATGAAGATGTTACTGATGCTGCAGGGTTTGACAGAAACAGAGAGGCTGGATAAGCTGGAAAGCAACATGGGTGAAATTAGATAGATTTGGCAGATAAGGTTAAGGATAATCCAAAAAGATTCTACAGCATACAAGTACAAAAAAGCTACTAGAGAGACAATAAGGCCCCTCAAAGATCAATGAGGCAATCTATGCCTGGAATCACAGGAGATGGCCGCGACCTGAAATGAATATTTCTTGTCAGAAAGTACTGTGGACAAAGATTAGGAAACAAAAGAAAGAAACAGTGATGTCTTGAAAAGAGTCCCCATTACAGAAGAGGTGGTGATGGAGGTCTTAGAACACAAAGGTAGAGAAAGCCCTAGGTCCTGAACAAGTGTATCCCAGAACATTGAGGCAAAGTGGCAGTGGGGAACGTGGCAGAGATATTTGTATCATTATCCTTCATATTTCCATTGGGTGTAGCTGGCTGAGGGGTGACCGTATAAAGGTTTATAAAAACATGAGTGGTATGCGTAGGGTGAATAGTGAAGGTCTCTACCCCAGGGTAGGCGAATTCATAACTAGAGGGCAAAAATATGAGGTGGGAGACGAAATACTTAAAAACGACTAGAGGAGATCATTTCTACACAGAGAATGGTGCACATATTGAATGAGCTGCTGCTGAAGTGGTAGAGAAAAGTACAATTCCATCATGGGAAAGACATTTGGGTAGGAAAATGGAGACGAGAAGGTTTGACGGGATAGGGACCAAACGCAGGCAAAAGCGACTCGTGCAGGAATCGTGGTCAGCATGGACTAGTTGGATCGAAGGAACAATTTTGATCTGCATGGCTCTTTCTCCAGTTATTGGAGGAGGAGACTACTGAGATAACGCATGTTGTAGGCACTGAAGCAAGTTACAGCGATGGATATGGTAGTCTGGAATGCAGTATATTTCAAATCTGTGGAGGGAGTATCAGGAAGGGAAGAGGTTACAGGAATAGGAACTGTTATAGGAGTTAAACATTATTGAAGACACTGGTCCACGAGATATGGTATATATACAGTGTTGGAGAGAGAACACAGAACAGATAAATCCCAGGCAGCATTCTCACACACTCATGGCAAGCCTGCTTTCCCCTCTGTTATACTGATGTTCACTAAGACATCACAAGCCTGGATAGATATCTGTGACACTCCCGATGCTGTCTCAGTTCAACAAAACTTACAGTAGGGGTGGTGATTGTCCTGGGGTGTGTCTGTACTGTGCTCCCCCTCCAGCACTGTATCTAAGTCATGTCTTGTTAGCCGATGTTTGGAGACCTCTCATTGCTCTCTGCTCTGTTCACTGTCAGTGATGTTACCTCACTGCAGGATTTATTGAAAGTTCCAGATATCCCTGTCCTTTATCTCTCTGGCTGACCAGCCATCTTCAATGTGGTGATGTACAAGATACCCAGTAGTTGGGAAGTCTATTCTTCCTGATTACCTGCAGGAGATAGAGAAATAGGCAGGATTGGAATTTAGACTGATGTAGTGAGAATTACACATAGAGAATGGCAGTGAGTCCCACAGAGATCTGGAAAATCCCAGTCTCCATTCCTGGCCTGTGCTGTTGTGTCTCCCTGGAGTGGAGGATTCTGTTGGCTCAGGATCTGGAGTACCTGCAAGAGCGAGAGGCGCTGACAGAGGTACAAATTGGACTCCTACAATGAGGAATACCACATGGAGAGAAACTGAGTGCTATCACCAGAGTGCAGGAAGGTATCAGGATCAAACAATCATGAAGGAAAAACGGGTTTAGCTCCATGATGCACTGGTATCAGTGTTCAGGGGTGAATAGCCTGTGAGCAGGCGAGGTGAAGACCTAGTGTTGTTATTGCTAGAGCATGTATCCAAAACCTCAGCTCATGTTCGGGGGAGGAAGGTTTGAACCCCACCATCTGAAATGGTAGGATCTGAAATAAATTATTTTAAAAATAGTAATTGACAATCTAGAAATACCATTACTGATGTACAATAGATCCAAATACTTCGCCTTTTAAGAAGGACATCTGCCCTTCCTCATGACATCCCCACAGCAAATGGTTGCCTCTCAATTACCCTCTGAAATGGCCGAGTAAGTTACTCAGCTGAACGGCAGCTAGGGCTGGGCAAGAAAGGCTGGTTAGCCAGAGACATCCATATCCCATACTTGACTTGTTAAAAAAATCCATTCCGATGGTCCCACTGAAACCGTGCTTGGGCCAGTGACCTAGCCAATCATGTCAGTAGGTTTATGGACAGGACTTTAAACTGACAGAGACGACGCAGGGACAGGTGAAAGGAGCTTTCCAAATCCAAAGAGAAAAGGTGACGCATCAGAACATCACGGGGAATGTGGCCGTAGACAAGCAGAAAGGAACAGGATGGGACAGAGTTTAACTAAAACTATACATCAGCGAATCGATTTGCGACAGGAAATTGTGGGAAAGAATAAATTACGTATTTTTTTGGAATGGACAAAGTCTCTTCAATAAGGTGGATGGATTTGTGACACAGAGATGAAAGAGATTTAAACACCAGAGATACGTGGTGACATGACGAACAAAAGGTGAACAGGAATATTCAATAGTTCACAGACTTGCAGAAACTCGGGAAAAATGGGTAACGCTAACAATAATGGAAACCAAAAGCATTACAGACGAAGCATTTTGCCGCAGATCATGAAGTAGAGTCAGTCTGAATGTAAATTCTGGCTACTACTTGCCAAGGACACAAGCAGCAGAACAGTTTGAGCCACCGAACAGCATTTCATTGCTCATCACTGCATTACACAGGAACTCATTGGAATTTTTTAACAAAGGCATTGTGATAATTTCGGAAAACTTCAATATTTGTATAATCTGGGACAAACACACGGTTAACATTGATATTGGAAGAGGAGATCGGTTAATTTTTTTTCAGTGTTTCCTTGAAAACCAGATTGTGCAACTGGCTAGGGACATAACTATCGCAGAGCGACCGTGTGATGAAACTTAGTGAAGGAGTCATGTCACCTGCAGAGATCCTTCGGGAAATTGTGATAAAGTGCAGTTTAAATAAATATAAAGTTTTAAAGTGAATCACAGAGGACAAGCTCCAACTAGAAACAAAAATAGCCAAGTACATATTTGTGAGTGGAGAACTGACCAATGTAAACAGGCTAAACAGACTGAGACATGTGTCTGTAAATGGACAGCAGAATATATTTGAAGGAATTGTGTAAAACTCTCAACAGAAGGACATTCCACTTAACAGTAAAAACCTCAGCAAGATATTCCCAGTGCTCCCGCACTCAGGACATAAGGGATCATACTAGATTATGAGGCTGAGAAGATCACCACAAAGTACTTAAAATCCTGAATGAGAGAGAGTGTTTTAGGAGTAAATTTTAAATGGTTTGCAAAGCCTCCGCTCGCAGGAGGAGGGCTGTGGGATGGGGAATCATTGTCAGGGTTTATTGACACGATAGGAACAGGGAGAGGTGAAGGTGCTGGAGATGGTGAGAGTGTTACAGGGAGTGGTCAGGGACTGAACCGTGTTACAAAGTCAGTATGGATCATTGCAGTTGGAGGGGTTTGCAGATGTAGAGAGAGACATATGTATTTTTATTTATTCATTCATGGGATGTGGGTGTCACTGCCTGGACAAACATTCTTTGACCCCACTGCTAATTACCCAGAGGGTAGCTCAGAGTCAGCCATATT
This sequence comes from Chiloscyllium punctatum, assembly GCF_047496795.1. Lineage (NCBI taxonomy): Eukaryota > Metazoa > Chordata > Chondrichthyes > Orectolobiformes > Hemiscylliidae > Chiloscyllium > Chiloscyllium punctatum. Next base: position 8,141,754 of record NC_092788.1, read on the forward strand.
GCTGTGGTTCAGGAGTCCAATGTTGGCCAGACCAGGTTAGAATATTTAATGTCCTTTTTTAAAGGAAGTAAGTGAACTAGATGAGTTCTTCCTACTGATCAAAAATGTTTTTATGGTGGTCTCATCAATGCCTTTTACAGGTAGAACATGACATCCCAACTCTTACTCTTAATGCTCTCCCAAATGAAGGTAACCATCCCAAACGCCTGCTTCACCAGCCTGTCTATCTGTTACACCACACTCAAATAACAGTGTACCAGCGTCCCTGGGTCACTGACCGACAACACTACCCAGGGCCTGAACATTAACTGTACAAGTCTCACCCTGGTTTGTTTCACCAAAATGGAACACTTCACATTTATCTAATTAAACTCTATCTGCTATTCTTCAGCTCACTATCCCAACAGTACTGTTAATCTTGTTGCATCATATAATCTTCTCCACTATCTAATTTACCACCAATGTCAGTGTCACCCAAGGAGCTTACTTACCAGGAAACCAATATTCCCATCCAAACCATATATCCAAATGACAAACAACAGGGGTCCCACTACACCGCTGGTCACATGCCTCCATTCAGAAAAACATGTCGCCCATCACCTTCTGTCTCCTACCATCAAGCCAATTTTGTATCCAGTTCACGAGCTCCTCCAGAATGCCATATCCTTTTTACACTGATCTGAGCTTATTACCCAGTTTACCAGACAGAACATAGTACACAGAACAGTTCAGCCCAAGGCCCTTCGGCCATGATGCTATGCCAACTTTTTATCCGACTGTAAGATCAAACTAACCTACATACCCTTCATTTTATTATTATCCATGTGTCTATCCAAGAGTCTATTAAATGTCCCGAATGTATCTAATGTTACTACCACCATTTGCAGTCCATCCAGCTACCTACCATTCTCTATCCTCTTATCCATCCTCCAATTACCTGAAAGTTATGCCGCCTTATAATAGCCATTAAGCCATAGGAGAAAAAGTCTCTGACTATTCACTGTCGCTGTGCCTCTCATCACCTTGTTCACCTCTACCAAGTCACCCCACCCCTTTCTTCACTCCAATGAGAAAAAAATTAGCTCCCACAAACTTTCTTCATACGAAATGCCCTACATTCCAGGCAGCATCCTGGTAAATCTCCTGTGTACACTCTCTAGAACTTGTACATCCTTCCTGTAAAAATGGGACCAAAATTGAACACAATATTCCATGTATGATCTCACCGGGTCACTATAGAGAAGCAGTAAAACCTAACGGCTCTTAAAATCAATCGTCTTGCTAAGGAAAGCCAACACAACATATGCCTTTTTAACAACCCTACCAACTTGTTTGGCAACTTTGAGGGATCTATGGGCATGGACCCCATGATCTCTCTGTTCCTCCGCACTGCCAAGTATTCTGTCTTTCACCCTGTATTCTGTAATCAAATTCGACCTTCCAGAATGAATCACTTCACACTGTTCCAGATTGAACTCCATCTGCCACTTCCAGCCCAGCTCTGTGTCCTGTCAATGTTCCATTGCAAACTCCAACAGCCCTCCACATTCCCGACCACTCCACCAACCTTGATGTGATTGGCAAACTTACTAACCCACTCTCCAACATCCACATCCAAGTTATTTACAAAAACCACAAAGAGCAGAGTCCCAGAGCTGATTGTTACAGAACCCCACTGGTCACTGAGATCCAGGCTCAATACTGTCCGTCTGCTGCCATCCTCTGTCTTCTCTGGGCTATCCAATCCTGTATCCAGACAGACAGATTTCCCTGTATCCCAATCATCCTTCTTTTCTGAATGAGCCATTAAGTATTCTGTCATATCCTCAAATAATTCAATAAGGTTTGTGAGGCATGACCTACCCCTCACAAGCCCATGCTGACTGTCTCTAATTTAACAATGGTTTTCCAAGTAGTCTAAAATCCTGTCTTTAGAGTCATCGGCAATAATCTGCACACCACAGACATTAGACCAAATCTGTAATTTCCAGGATTCTGCCTCCGTAATATGGTCCAGACTCTACAAATCTTCTCTCCTCTGCCATGTTCCCCAGAAGGAGGGTGGTGGCGGTTACAGAGGTAGGGAGGGATATCAGGACACGAGGACATTAGGAGGTTTGCAATGCCAAAAGGAGGCTTCAGTAATTGTGAGGTTTAATGGTGATGAAGGCATTTGAGGAGGGAGGTAGGATTGTAGGGAAATGAGAGGTTTCTTAGTTTAGGTGTTTTGCTCGGGCTGCAAGAGGTGACTGAGTTGGGGAGGTTTAAGGACTGATGGATATTACATAAACTTGTGATTTCGGTTGCAGTGGCAGGAAGAGTATGCAGGAAGCTGGAGAGTATGGGGTCTGAAATAAGTTACACAAATGAGGAGAGTTGTCAGGAGTGGAGGTGTTTACGAAGACAGCAATGGTCTGATTTGGAGCAGAGGACCCAGATTGGGAGGGATGTGGGGACTGGAGGTGGTTTCACGAGGAGGGAGGACCACAGAGCCACAGGAGGTTACAGAAATGTGGAGAGCTGCAGGGCTGACTGGTTAATGGAGTTGGGAATGTTGGAATGGATACAGAAGTTTACAGGGATATGGATGTTTGTTGGACAGGGCTGGATTACACAGACAGGGAGTGTTTTAGGGAGCTGAACAGATTACAGAGATAAAGAGGTTTGTATCATCTGAAGGAACAAACAGAGATATGGAGGGTCATCGTGATTGAAGATGTTTATAGATATAGGAAGGCTTAGGTTCTGGGGGTCATTTAGACATGGAGGGTGTGAAATCTGGATTCCTTTTTGAGAGATTGGGGTAGCAAGTTTGGTTGGAGACAGCTTCACAGATAAGGGAGCATAGCACAAACAGAAGGAAGTTCCTGTGGTAGGGAGGGTTCGAGTGGATAGTGATGTTTACACAGATGGGGGGAAGAGCTGGAGAATGTTATAGAGATGGGTAGGTGGATGAAGATACAGGAGGAGCTTAAATTTACAGGGTGGATGATAGTGACGGGAGGATATTACATTGTTTATGAGTCTTGTAGGAACAGGATCGGGAGTCGCCCAGACATTGGAATGGGATCTACAGATCGTGAGTGTTGCAGGGACCTGAGAGGATAACACAGATAGGGATGGTGTTAGGGTCTCCATAGATTGATGGCGTTTTAGGGACTGGAAGAGATTTGGTAGATAGGGAAGGCTGTAAGAGCTGCAGGAGCTTATGGAGAGTTGAAGATTTGGAGCAGTTCACAGAGGAAGGGTTCTCCAACAGGAGTAGGTCACAGATAGTGAGGGCTGTGTGGCCTGAGAAAGTTAAAGAGAGGGAGCGTTTTCAGGTCCGGAAGATATTACACTAACAGGAACAGTTGAAGAGACTGAAGCAAAAATGCATGCAGAAGGATACACAGATAGGCAGGTGAGTAGGGACTGAAGGTGAATACACAGACATGGAGGGTTGTTTTGTTAGACGGAGCTTAGAGGGATAGCGACCTGTGTTGGGATTTACACAGATAGGGAAGGTTGTGTCTTTGGTGAAGGTTACACTGATACAGACAGTGTTAAAGAGTGTTTAATGGATTACAGAAGAACTAAGAGAGAATGAATTTTGGGGACTGGAGCAGATTACAGACACAGAGATGGCTGTCGGCTTGAAGAGAGCTTCTACAGATCCTCAGTGCTGTAAGGCTGGAGGGAGATTACAATAATAAGGGTTACCTACACTTAATGACAATTTTGATATAGAGAAAGTCTCAGAACGGGACTGTCAAAAGGAAGTATAGACAGTCCAGATGAGTTTACAGAGATATAAAGGTTTTTGGGTTTTCAGGATGGAACAGTGATTGGGAGTGATGTAACAAATGGCAATAGTTATAGGGAGGATTCTAAAAGCAGAAAGAGATGACAGTCATATCGATCGCGGTAAGGACTGGAGAAGCTTACATCAGCAAGGAATGTTTTAGAAACTGTTGGAGATTTCACATATAAGGAGAGTATTGGGGATGAGCTGAAAATGTTTTGCTGGAAAAGCGCAGCAGGTCAGGAAGCATCCAAGGAACAGGAGAATCGACGTTTCGGGCATCAGCCCTTCTTCAGGAAATGATTTTCAGTTCTGATCTCCAGCATCTGCAGTCCTCACTTTCTCCTCGAGTATTGGGGATGAGGCAAGGTTCAAGAGACAGGGATGGTTGACAGGACTGGACAATAACCTGAATAGAATCTCCACAGTATGGAATTAGGCCATTTGGCCCAATGAGTCCACACCAATCCTCTAAAGAGCATCCTAACCAGACCTATCCCTCTCCCTGTCCAATAAACCCTGCATTCCTCATGGTGAACTCACCTAAAACACACTTGCCTGAATACTACAGTCAATTTATGATGGCCAATCACGTATCGTGCAAATGTTGGACTACAGCAGGAAACCAGAGCACCCGGAAGAAACCCACACAGTCGCGGGGAGAACATGCAAAGTCCACACGGACAGTCGGCCAAGGCTGGAATTGAAGCCAGGTTCCAGGCACAGTGAGGCTGATTATACAGAGCACTGCAGAGATTGGACTAGGTCACAAAGTTCACAAGGGTTTATTGGAACAGGAGGAAAATATAGTCAGGAACAGGAGAAGCTTACATAGATGGTGTCCATGAGAGGGACTGGAGGAGGTTAACGCAATAGGGAGGGTTGTGCATTCTCTCAACAATTAGAGGTAGGGATGGTTGGGGAGACTGGATGAAGTTAGTCATACTCAGAGTTGTACACACTCTGAGTAATGGCAGATGGAGTTTACTTCTGATCACTGTGAGGTAATGCACTGTGGGAAGTCTCATAAGCGAAGGATATACATCATGAAGGGTAGGTCCTCCTGGAGTACTGAGTAACACCGGGACCTTGGTGGGCAAGTCCCTGGATACCTGAAGGTGTCAGCACAGGTTGACAGGGTGGGGAAGGCACCTGAACTGGGAGCAGGAGGGGGAACCACATCCTGATGGGGCGAATTGTTCGAGCTGCTTAAGAGGATATAATCTAATCTGGCAGGGTGTTGGACCTTAAACAGTCATAAGGCCAGAAAGAAGATTGAGGTTGGTGCACAAGTTAAAGACAGCAATTTCAGCAGACAAGGCAGGCAGGAACATAGCAGGAAATGGGGGAGGGGGAACTGATGATTAAACTGCATTTATTTCAATGCAAGGGGCCTGACATCTAAGGAAGATGAACTCAGGGCATGGATTGGAACATGGGACTGGGAGATTATAGTTATCACAGAAACAAAGCTGAGGGAGGGGTAGGACTGGCAGCTCATTGTTTCAAGGTAGAGATGCTACAGGAAACATCGAAGGGGAGGCAAGAGAGGACGCGTGGTGGTGGGTTTTCATTGCATGAATCATTACATCAGTACCTAGAGAGGATATTCATGTGGGATCGCCCAATGAAGCTATGTTAGTTGAACTGAGAAATAAGAATGGGTCATCACTCTGACATGATTATCGTACTGACCCTGAATATTCAGTGGCAGACTGAGGAACAAACATATCAGGAGATCTCAAATATCAATCATAATATAAGGGCTGTTATGATTGGGCTTTTTGAACTTTCCAAACCTAGACTGGGACTGTCAATGTTCAGCGTTTGTAAGGGAGGAATTTGCTAATTGTGTTCCAGAAAACTCCCAATCAATATGTAAATGGTCTGAAAAGAGAAAGGGGCAAAACCTGACCTCCCCTTTGGAAACAAGGTAGGAAAAGGGACTGGCGTGTGAGTGGGAAAGCATTTTGCCAAAGTGACTCAAGTCTATTAGTTTGAAAATAGCGATGGACAAGGACAGGGCTGGTCCCCAGGTTCAAGTTATAAAATGGGGCCAGAGTAATCTTGATAATATTAGCCAGGAACTCTCAAAAGGTGATTGGGGAGTCTATTTGCAGGGAAAGGGAAGTCGGGTAAGTGAGAATATTTTAAAAGTGAGATAAATTGAGTGATCACCACCAGCATGTTCCTGTTTGTGTGCAGGTCAATGCAGACAGCATTTGTAAACACTTGCTGTCTACTGATGGTTTGGTCAAGGAAAAGGGGGTACATGTCAGGTATAGCCAGCTGGATCAAGGGGCTGAGGATCACAGGGGCTGTAGGAATACACTTTGTGTAGAAATCAGGATTACAGAAAGTGTACATGCATTACATAGAACATAGAACATAGAAAAATACAGCGCAGTACAGTCCGTTCGGCCCTCGATGTTGCGCCGACCGAAGCCTACCTAACCTACACTAGCCCAATAACCTCCATATGCTTATCCAATGCCCGCTTGAATGACCATAAAGAGGGAGAGTCCACCACTGATACTGGCAGGGCATTACATGAACTCACAACCCGCTGAGTAAAGCCTTGGCAGAGAATGATCAGGAGAATCCAAAAGTGATTGTATAAATATATTGAGTAAAAGATTAATTCGAGACAAAATGCTGTCCCTTAAAGATCAGTGAGACCACTGATGTGTGGAACAGCAGGATACGTCTAAGAACTTAAACACATTTTTTTTACTCTAGAACTTATTGTGGACAAAGACTGGGGAACTCAGGGAACCAGAATAATACGTTAGACCACATTTGGAGTTCTCTGCAATTCCAGTATCCCCGCTATAGGAAGAATGTTGTGACAGTTGAAAGTGCTCAGAAAAGGTTGACAAGATATTGCCAGGGTTACTGCTGAATAAGCTGGGGTTACTTTCTCTGGAGCATCAGAGACTGAGGGGTGACCTGACAGAGGTTTATATAAACATGAGGGGTATGAATTGGGTAAACATTCAAGGTCTTTTCCCAGGGGTTGGAGAGTCTAAATCTAGAGGGCATAGGTTTAAGGTTAAAGGGGAAAGGTTTAAACGGCACTGAAGGGACAGCTTTTTGATGCACACGGTGGTGTGTGTATGGAATGAGCTGAGAGAGAAAGTAGCAGATACTGATACTACGACTGCATTTAAGAGATATTGGATGGGTATATGAATAATAAGGGTTTAGAAGTACATGGGCCAAATGCTGGCAAATGGGATGTATTTATTTACATCTTCTGGTCAGCATCGACGAGTTGGACCGAAGGGTCTGTTTCAATGCTGTACATCTCTATGACTTGAAAATAGTGCATGTTATAGAAGGTTTTAAAACACAAAGTTATGGAAAGCCCAAGGATCTGATTAAGTGTGTCACAGAACATTGTGGAGCCCCGAGCAAAGATATTTGTACCATTGATAACCATGTGTGATGTGCTGGAAAGGCTGGAGGGTGGCACAGTGGACAGTGAAGACGTTGTATTCGAGGATAAAGCGGATGGCCCTCAGGACAACTCCATACAAACCTGTCACGGTGGACGCTGCAAGACGTGTCAGATTGTAGATATAGATACCACTATTACGCGTGGGAAAACCTCCCACCTTGTACATGGCAAAATGCTGTCCCTTAAAGATCAATAAGACTACTGATGTGTGGAACAGCAAGATATGTCTAAGACCTTAAACACATTTTTTTTTACTCCAGAACTTATTGTGGACAAAGACTGGGGAACTCAGGGAACAAGAGTAATATGTTAGACCCCATTTGGAGTTCTCTGCAATTCCAGAATCTCCGCTATAGGAAGGATGTTGTGAAAGTTGAAAGTGCTCAGAAAAGATTGAAAGTACTCATGTGACTCAGCCAACGTTGTCTATCTTATACATTGCAGGCAAGGATGCCCGGAGGCATGGTACATTGTGGAAACCGAGCAAAGGGTATGGCAACGGATGAATGGGCACCGCACAACAATCAACAGACAGGAGAGTTTCCTCCCATTTGGGGAACATTTCAGTCGTCCAGGACATTCAGCCTCGGACCTTCAGGTGACCATCCTCCAAAGGCGGACTTCGGGACAGGCAGCAGAGAAAAGTGGCCGAGCAGAGGCTGATAGTTAAGTTCGGTACCCATAGGGAGGGCCTCAACCGGGACCTTGGGTTCATGTCACATTACAGGTGATCACCATTGCACTACACACACACACAGATATTCCTACATACACAGATATTCCTACACACACACTCTCACATACACACACAGACGGGCACAAAGACACCCACACACACCCTTAGAGCCACACACACTCCCACACTCAAACATGCACTACCTCACAGACTTCAGACACTCTGTACCCACTCCAGACACACTTTCTCACACTCACAACCCCCCCCCCAGACAGCAAACACACACAGACAGACAAAGACCCCCAGGCACACATATATTTTGTGGGGTGAATTTCTACTTACAGGATTACATTGTTCTGTGCTCAAAAACTGCATGCATTCATGTAGAACGCTGAGCTCAAAAAGTGCATGAATTTATGTCAAACTCTTAACTCACTTTTTAGATTAGAATCAATCTAAATATCAGGGCCTAGACAGTGAACACAGGGGTCTAATACCTTCAACATATTGTCCAGCTATCACCATTGTTCACAGCTAACACGAGAATGCAACTTTAAAAAAAATGTTTTGTGATTTACACATGAAAGAAGTGAAACTATCACTGTATTCTAAACGATGAAACGCTTAACAGACAATCAATTTTCCAATGTATAATGTCAGTTACATCACACTGTAATTTTTTGCCATAAATTCTGTGTTACGATCGAGCTCTCCACTGTCACCTGATGAATGCGCATTGTTCCGAAAGCTAGTGTGCTTCCAATTAAACCTGTTGGACTATAGCCTGGTGTTGTGTGATTTTTAACTCTCTTCAATAAGGTAGATTGATTTGTGACACAGAGATAAAAGAAATTTAGACACAAGAGAGACGTGGTTACAGGGCAAACAAAAGGTGGGCATAAATATTCAATGGATCACAGCCTTGTGGATACTCAGGCAAAATGGGTAACGCTAACAATAATGGATAACAAAGGCAGTACAGAGAAATCATTTGACCTCAGATCATGACGTAGAGTCAGTCTGAATGTAAATTCTGGCTACTACTTGCCAAGGACACAAGGAGCAGAACAGTTTTAGCCACTGAACAGCATTCCATTCCTCATCACTGCATTACACAGGAACGCATTGGAATTTTTTAACAAACACTTTGTGATAATTTTGGGAAACGTCAATATTCCCTTCATCTGGGACAATCACACTAACAACAGTGATATTGGATGAGGAGTTCAGAGATTTTTTTATCAGTGTTTCTTTGAATAACAATTGTGCAACTGGCGGGGACATAACTATCTCAGAGCGACCGTTGTGTGATGGAACGTCGTGAATGAGTAATGTCACCTGGAGAGATCCTTCGGGATATTGTGATGAAGTGCAGTTTAAAGAAATATAAAGTTTTAAAGTGAATCATAGAAAGGACAAACTACAACTAGAAACAAACACAGACAATGACATGGGTTTGAGAGGAGAACTGACCAAGGGAAAGAGGCGAAACAGACTGAAATCTGTGCCTATAAATGAACAGTGGAAAACATTTGAAAGGACAGTGTAAATCACTCAACAAAAGAACATTCCACTGAAGCAGACAAAACCTGAGCAAGAAATTCCCACCGGCCCCTCACTCAAGACAAAATGTATCATATTAGATTATGAGGCTTAGAAGATCACCAAAAAGTACTTAAAATCCTGAAGTGAGAGAGTGTTTTAGGAGTAAGTGTTAAAGGGATTGCAAAGGGTCTGCTAGCACGAGTTGGGCAGTGGGAAGGGGAATCCTTGTCGGGGTTCAATGTCACAAACGGAACAGGGAGAGGTGAAGGTGCTGGAGGTGGTAAGAGTGTTACTGAGAGTCGTCAGGACCTGAACAATGTTACAAAACCAGTACGGATCGCTGCAGCTGGAGGGGTTTGCAGAGTTCGAGAGGTACATATATATTTTTCTTTATTCATTCATGGGATGTGGGTGTCACTGTTAATTACCCAGAGGACAGCTCAGAGTTAGCCATATTGCAATGGGTCTGGAGTCACATGTGAGCAGGCCAGGTTAAAATGTCAGATCGTCTACACAAAAGGAGGTCAGTGAACCAGATGAGTTCTTCCCACTGATCAACAACGCTTTTATGGTGACCTGACCAATGTCTTGTACAGATAGAACATAACATCCCAAATTCTACTCTCAATGCTCTACCCAATGGAGGTAACCTTCCCAAACGTCTACTTCACCAGCCTGTCGACCTGTGACACCACTTTGAAAGAACTGTGTACCTGCATCCCTGGGTCACAGACTGACAACACTACCCAGGGCCCGAACATTAACTGCACAAATCCCGCCCTGGTTTGTTTCACCAAAATGGAACACCCCACCTTTATCTAATTAAACTCCATCAGCTATTCTTAAGCCCACTATCCCAGCAGTACTGTTCATCCTGTTGTATCATAGATAACCTTCATCACTGTCCTGTTTACCACCAATTTCAGTGTCACCCAAAAAACTTAGTTAACTTACTTGACAATATTCCCATCCAAACCATTTATCCAAATGACAAACAGCAGTGGACCCACTCCACCACTGGTCACATGCCTCCAGTCTGAAAAACAACATGTCTCCCACCACCCTCAGTCTCCTACCATCCAGCCCAATTTTCTGTCCAGTTGACTAACTCCTCCTGAACGCCATAACCTTCGACATTCATCTGAGCTAATTACCCAGTTTACCATCCGACACGTAGAACACAGAAGAGTACAGAACAAGACCCTTCGGAATTGATGACATGCCAATCTTTTATCCGACCATAAGATCAAAAATAAAAGTGGCAGATAGAGTTTAATTCAGATAAATGCGAGGTGCTGCATTTTGGGAAAGCAAATCTTAACAGGACTTATACACTTAATGGTAACGTCCTAGGGAGTGTTGCTGAACCAAGAGACCTTGAGGTGCAGGTTCATAGCACCTTAAAAGTGGAGTCGCAGATAGATAGGATAGTGAAGAAGGCATTTGTTATGCTTTCCTTTATTAGTCAGAGTATTGAGTACAGGAGTTGGGAGGTCATGTTGCGACAGTACAACGCATTGGTTAGGCCACTGTTGGAATATTGCGTGCAATTTTGATTTCCTTACTATCGGAAAGATGTTGGGAAACTTGAAAGGGTTCAGAAAAGATTTACAAGGATGTTGCCAAGGCTGGAGGATTTGAGCTGTAGGCAGAGGCTGAACAGGCGTGGGCTGTATTCCTTGGAGGGTCGGAGGCTGAGGGGTGACATTATAGTGGTTTACAAAATTATGAGGGGCATGGATAGGGTAAATAGACAAAGTCTTTTCCCTGGGTTTGGGGTGTCCAGAACTAGATCGCATAGGTTATGGATGAAAGGGGAAAGATATAAAAAAAACCTAAGGGGAAACTTTTTCATGCAGAGGGTGGTATGTGTATGGAATGAGCTGCCAGAGGAAGTGGTGGAGACTGGTATAATTGCAACATTTAAGAGGTATTTGGATGGGTATATGAATAGTAGGGGTTTGGAGAGATATGGACCAGGTGCTGGCAGGTGGGACTAGATTGGGTTGGGATGTCTGGTCATCATGGACAGGTTGGACTGAAGTGTCTGTTTCCATGTTGTACAACTCTACGACTCTAACTTCCATACCCTTCATTTTATTATCATCCATGTGCCTATCCAGAAGTATATTAAATGTCCCTAATACATCTAATTTTACCGCAACCGCTGGCAGTGCATTCCACTCAGCCACCACTCTGTATGTAACGAACCTACCTCTGAAATCTCCCCTTAACCATCAACTAATCACCCGAGAATTATACCCCCTTGTAATAACTACTTATATGAGGGTTAAAAAATATCTCTCTCGATTCACTATCTATGACTCTCATCACCTTGTTCACCTCTGCCAAGTCATCCCTCACCCTTCTTCACGCCAATGAGAAAAGCCTTAGATCCCTCAAACCTTCGTCATATGACATGCCCTCCAGTACAGGCAGCATCCTGTACCCCATGCCTCCGTACTTTCTGAATGAGCCATAAAGATGGTTTGTCACATTCTTTAAAGATTCAATAAGATTTGTAAGGCATGACCTGCCCCTTACAAAACTATGCTGACTATCTCTAATCAAACTATGGTTTTCCAAGTAATAATAAATCCTGTCTCCCAGAGTCCTCTCCAATAATCTGCACACCATAGACATAAGACTGATACGTGTGCAATTCCCACAATTATCCCTATTCCCTTTCCTGAACAAAGGAATAATATTTTCCTGCCTCCAATCATCTGGTCCGTCTCCAGTGGACAGTGAGGCTGCAAAGGTCATCACCAGGTGCTCAGTAATCCACTCCATTGTTTCCTGTCGTAACTTTGGATGCATCCAGTCTGGTTCAGTGACTTATCTGTCCTTATCTTTTACAAAATTCTCAGCACATCCTCCTTCTTAACATCCACCTGTTCATGTACATCAGCCTGTTTCACGCTGTCCTCACAAAACACAAGTCCCTTCTCAGCAGTGAATACTGTGGCATCGTATTCATTAAGGACCTCCCCTACCTCCTGTGACTCCAGGCACAAGTTCCTTCCACTATCCCAGATTGGCCTTATCCTCACTCTGGCCTTGCTCTTGTTCCTCGCATAAGTGGAGAATGCCTCACGGTTTTCCTTACTCCTTCCCAACAATGCTTTTTTATGCCCCCTTCTAGTTGCCCTAAGTCCATCTCTTGGTTCCTTCCTGGTACCTTCAGAGAATCTCTACAGTGTGTAAATGGGCCATTTGGCCCAACACCTCCATACCAACCCTCCAAACAGTATCCAACCCAGCGCCATTCCCCCACCCTATTACTCTCCGTTTGCCCTGACCAATGTGCCAAACCTACCCATTCGTGAACACTATGGGTAATTTAGCATGGATGAGTCACGAAACTGGCACATCTTTGGGCTGTGGGGGGGAAACCGGAGCACTTGGAAGAAACCCACAGGGATAATGCGCAAACACCCCACAGACAGTCGCCTGAGGCTGTAATCGAAATGGAGTCCGTGGTGCTATGAGGTCGCAGTGCTAACCACTGAGACACCGTGCCATCCAATGTAACTCTCTGGAGCCCTGTCTGATCCTTGCTTCCTCGACCTTAAGTAAGCTTTCTCCTTCCTCTTGATTAGATGCTAAAGTCCATGTGGACAACGTTGACTGCTCTGCTTTCATCTATCTTTGGCCACCTCCTCGAAGAGTCAATCCGGTTTGTGAAACGTAGTTTTCCACTCACAAAGCCATGCTGACCATCTCAAATCAGCCCTTGCCTTTGTAAATGTAAGGATCTCTTTTCTCTCAGAATCTCCTCCAACAACTTCCCAATCACTGTTCTCATGGGGCTGTAATTTCCTGGCTTTTCCCTGCAGTCCTTCAGTGATGGAACAACATTATCCAACCTCCAGTCTTCCAACATCTTACTGTGCCTAATATACATATCTCTGTAAGGGATACTGCAATCTCTTCCCTAGCTTCCCACAATATTCTCGGATTGACCTAATGAGCTACTTAGGATTGATCTAGCTTTATTTCTTTTAAGATTCCAGAACTTTCTCTTCTCTGTTGAGGATTCTTTCCAAGACATCACTATTTATTTCCCCACATTCCCGAGCTTCCATGTCTTTCTCCACAGTAAATACTGACGAGATTATTTTGTCTAATATTTCACCCATCTCCTCTGGTTCCACACATAGGCGACCTTTCCTACACATCTTTCTAGCCCTTGGTGTATTTTGCCCCCCAGTGCCTGAGTACTGTTTGGAGGCGTGAACCGAACCCCAACTACTTGTTTTTAACCTTTTTCATTCCTCAATTTTACCGACACAGATTCTACACCATTTTACCTTACATCATTTCTTATTATTGATTTAATTGCATTTCTTACTAATAAGACAGCCCCATCCCCTCTGCCCAACTGCCTATCTTTTTGATAGGATGCATATCCTTGAATATTCAGCTCCCAATCCTGATCCTCTTGCAGCAACGTCTCCGTGATGGCGATCTGCCAATTTGTGTATGAGCCATAAGCTTATTTACCTCTTTCCTTATACTGCATGCATTCCAATATAACAGTTCAGCCCTGTAGGAACCATCCCTCTTCTCATCGTCATTTGTTTGTCCTGAGTGTTTGAAGTTTGATTGCGAACACTTTCCATACTCTGCGTCTGTGCTGAAGATTTGAATAACTTAGAGTTTTAGAGTCATCGAGGTGTACAGAATGGAAACAGACCGTTCGGTCCAACCTGTCCAGTTATTAGATATCGCTAATCCAGTCCCACCTGCCAGTACCCGGTCCATATACATCCGAACCCTTCCTCTTCATACACCCATCTAAATGCCTCTTAAACGTAGCAATTTTACCACCCTCCACCACATCCTCTGACCGCTTATGCCATGCACGTACCACCCTCTGCGTGAAAACGTTGACCCTTAGGTCTCTTTTATATCTTTCCCCTCTCACCCTCAACCTCTGCCCTCTAGTTCTGGACTCCGTGACCCCAGGGAAAAGACTTTGTCTATTTATCATTTCCATACCCCTCATAATTTTGTAAATCTCTAAAAGGTCACTCCTCAGCCTCCGACGCTCCAGGGAAAGCAGCCTCAGCCTGCTCAGCCTCTCCCTGTAACTCAAATCCTCCGAACATGGCAACATCCTTATAATTTTTTTTCTGAACCCTTTCAAGTTTCACAACATCTTTCTGATACGAAGGAGATCAGAATTGCATGCAATATTCCAACAGTGGCCGAACCAATGAACTTTACAGCCGCAACATGACGTCCCAACTCCTGTACTCAATACTGTGACCAACAAAGGAAAGCATACCAAACGCCTTCTTCTTGAGATCTGCAGTCTTACTCGCTCCTTTAATTCGGGTTTTATAATTTTCCCTATAACTGACACCACCCCACCCCGATTTAGCTTAATTCCCAATCTACAGCCCTAGTTATGCGATTTCCTTGGACTCTTGGCCCAACACGGTTCAGATGAAGACCATCCGATCAGAACAGTGCGCTCCTTCCCCAGTGTCTGGTGTCAATGTCCCATGATACAAACCCATTTCTCCCACACCAAACTTTGAATCACGCATTTTCCTGCAGACCCTGTGCTAACTCGCTCAGGGCTCAGGCCGTAATCCAGAGATTATTTCCTTTTTGATTCTGTTTTCTAATTTAGCTCCAAGCTCTTTATATCCCTTAGCAGAACCTCTGTCCTAGTTTTATCTCTGTCGTTGGTACCTACACAAACCATGACCGATGGATCTTTACCCTCACACTCGAAGTTCCCCTGCAGTCCAGATGAGATATCCCTTACACAAACACCAGTCGGTAACGCCGCATTCTGGACTCTCAATCCAGGTCACAGAGAACAGTGTCTATGCCGCTAACTATACTATACCCAGTTACATTAACATTTGCCTTCTCTTGCCCCACTTGAAAGCTTTCCTCAATTCGGTGCTGTGGCCAATCAGCTCATCCTCCCTGCAGTCCCCATCCCATCCACACAGGGAACAAAACTCTTGAACCTCTTAGACATGGACAGGGGCTGAGGCTCCAGCAATTCTCCATCCTGGATCCATTTATCTGCCTCAGTCATAGATAATCTCTCTGATTTCTAACCACTGGCTGAATTTGAGTCAGTTGATCTAAGGAGTGTAACTGTCTCTTGAATCACAGCATCCAGGGAACTCACCCCCTCCCTGATGCCTCGCAATGTTTGAAGCTCAAACTCCAGCTCACCGACTCAGATCCAGAGTTGTTCTTGCATGCGACATTTAATCCAGACATGGTCACTGGGAACCACAGTTGGGTCGACCACTCCCACATCATGTAGAAACAACACATCACCCGACCCTCCATCCTTATTTTATTTATCTACTATTGAATTGTTCCTTTGAAATTTTATTTGTTAATGTACGTCTGCTTACGTAAGTTGTAACCAATAAATTAACATGAGTCAATTTAACACAGATTCAAATTTAACACACTGCCTATTAGCAAATGAGATCACATCCTCCCTTTGTCAAACCTGCTCATTATCATCTGATAGAATTCTGACAGACTTGTCAGCGGGACCACTCCTTGATGAAGCCATGCTGACTCAGCCCTATTTTACCATGCACCTCCAGGTACTCTGCAATGTCATTGCTAGCAATGCACTCTAAATCCCGCTAAAGGCCGATGCCCGGCTATACTACCCTATGATTTCCTGTATTTTGCCATTCTTCCTTCTTACACAGAGATTTTAAATTGTCCAGTTTCCAGTTCTCTGGGACTCTGTCTGATGACAGGTATTCCTGAACAGTCACGACCAAAGGTTTCACAATCTCCTCCGCTAATTCCATCAGAACTTTAGCTGTTATCCTTCCAGTCTGTGTGATTTATCCACTTTCAAACATTACAGCTTCCCCAGTACCTTCTCCTCAACGCTGATCACTACATCCGTTCCTCATCCTTGACTCGCTTTAAGGTCTGGATTGTTCATAATATCTACCATTGTGAGGATTGACAGGAAGTACCTATTCAGGTCATTCTCCAATTCTTTTTTTTCCATTTCTCTGCAGCCACCCTCAATTTCTGGTTGTCCAATGTTCACTCTCCCCTTTTATATATCTTAACAAAACCCCCGCAAGCTCCATTTCTAAAGCAAGCTAGCTGACATGTTTCGTATTCATCACTTTATTGCTTCTTGAATTGTCCTCTGCTGCTGTATAAAGGCTTCCCAATCTTAGATAGGCTGCGTGAGAGCATTCCTGTTAACTAACTGTCGAAAATATACTAATGTAACTGTCCTAATCCTGTTGTCCATTATTGGATAGCGTGGTGACACAACACTGCTGCCTCACAGTGCCAGGGACTCGGGTTTAATTCCAATCTCTGGACCCTGTCTTTCTGGAGATTTTGCAATCTCTGCATTGGGAGAATTGCCTCTTTTCTCTCTCCACAATATGTTTCTGTGTTTGTTTCATGTTTCTGCCATCTACAGTATATTTGCTTGTGTTTGATGGAGAATTTCAGCAAATATGACGGGTTTATTGTAAAAGTGGTTCTGGTCCTCAGGCTTCCTGAGTGCTTGGGAATCTTGCGCATCTACTTGTGTGAGTCAATGTCCCTGATTACCTACTCTGTCTCTCTCTCAATCCCTGAGTCCATCCGTCACTGCATGCAGCCTTTCATCGAGCCACCCCGGGATCCCCCACACCCCATCGCCTGGCACTAGATGCTCTTTACTCAGTGAGCGCACAAAGACACTGGGCACTTCCTGACGCGCTAGGGATCCGGGGTAAAGCCCCAGCCATTAAAAGGAACAGAATAGCTAAAATCCAATTGAACAGCAAAGCAGAGTAAACAGGCTGACTAGCACCCATCTGTTATGACATTTTCAGGTCTTTTGGACTAATTTCTGTTTATCCTCGTCCACGTACAAATAGATGCTCCATAAGTATATCTAGTCACACAGGTTTGGTGGAGGTGACATATATCAGATCTTATGATCATCACGACGATTCGTTGGGCTCCGCGTTCCTGGTTCATGAGATTACACTTAAGTTTTTATTGTCACGTCTATCCATTTTAAAGTAAAGGTCTTGCTGGAGTTGTGCTGAAAGCATATTTGAATGTTGGGGAGACTGGATTATGCCACGTGCCAGTGAGGTTAGGAATAGGAAGGTAGTAAAGTTAAAATCATGGTCAAAGAGCTGGTAGGGAAGGCAGCTCTTCCAAGATGTGGATCATTGGGATTCCCGGGTAGGTAGGATTTACACAAGAAGGACGGGATGCAGCTGAACTGGCAGCAATCTCAGATATGTGGGTCATTGGGAATCCTGGGTCAGTATGAAATACACAAGAAGGACGGGATGGACGTGAACTGGCAGCAATCTCCTGGCAGGCAGGTTTGTTTTTGTCACTCAGGAGGTTTTAAACTAGTGTGGTGGTTGGGGAGGGAGGGTGGAGCCAGAGCAGAACATCCACAAACACAGTGACTGAAGAGCAGTTGGAGACTAATCCCAGTACAACTAAGACCAGCAACAAACTGGCAGAGGGGAGTGAACACATTGGGACAGAAAGTCTGAAGTATGCTGATTTTAATGTGAGCAGTGTGACAGGCAAAACAGATGAATATATATAACCATGATACAAATATTACAGAGATTTGGTTGAGAGAGGGATCAGAAAACTATCAATCCAATGGGTCCAGAGCAAGTAGAAGAATGTGCCGTGAGAGGCTGGAGACGGTTGTTTGAAGCAAAATAATTACCCACCAGTTTATTGGAATTGGACAGTGTGAGATGCAATGTACAGATTGAAGGGACAAGGGAGGAAACTGAAATTGTCTGTTTCCAATATTTTCCACTTTACTGACAGTCCTTTGTAATCTCCTGTTCCCAGAGAATAGACGAGGAGGAATTTACATCAGGGAAACGCAAACCAAATATCAGGTCAGGATCTGATGGAGTTTGGCTGAAGTGTATTTATTTCAATGCAAGAATTGTTATGGGTAAGGACGATGAACTGGGATCCTGAATCCATACATGGGACTATGATTTTGCGGCTTTACAGAGACTTGGTTGAGAGAGGGAAAGGACTGGCCGTTCAAAGTATCCAGGGTTTCATTGGTTTAGGCGAGAAAGAGAAGAAGCTCAAAGAGGTGGACGAGTTGTTTTACTGATCAGGGAGAATGCTACATCTGCACGTGAACAGGACATACAGGAGGGACCGTCCAATGCAGCAATATGGGTCAAGCTCAAAAATAAGATGGATACAAGCACTGCGTTACTATAATCTCTCCAACAGCCACGGAGGGATTGAGGAACAGATATGTATGTCGATTAAGGAAAGATGTATTAAAAACAGAGTGGTCATAGTGAGTGACTTTAATATCCCCAATAATGACTGGAAGTCCATTAGAGCAAGGGTTTAGATGGGGCAAACTTTGTTAACTGCAGCAGTATGTGGATAGTCCAACGAGAGGAAGAACCATACTGGACCTCTTATTGGCTAATGAGCCTGGTCAGGTGAATGACCTTTCAGTGGGACATAACTTTAGAAACAGTGGTCACAGTTCCTTCAGATTTAAGATAGCTATGAACACGGATATGTCAGGACCTTGTGGGAATCTACTGAATTGGCGGAAGGCAAATTACGTCAGCATCAGGCAGAGCTAGGACGTGTCAATTGGGAGGAGCTACTATCAGGCAAATCCAATTTTGTAAGAGGGAACTGCTTGTTAAATCCTGACAGCAAAATCATCTCGTGAACGTTCTCCCAACTGCTCGAATTTCTATCTTTTTTTTGAACAGATATTTCAAGGCCGCTGCATATCAGACAACATGAAGAGATAAAGAATGATTCTGCACTCTGTCCTTCTCAGGACCAGCTTGTCTCTCCAGGCACCTGAAGTCTTTATTGTGGGTCAGAGAACTTCAGAATTGATAGAGCACTGAAGGAGGCCATTTAGCCCATTGTACACCAACGAGCTCTCCAACAGCACAATTTGTCAACAGTGAGAACAGAATGTGTGTGTGTCTGCGTGTGTGTGTGTGTGAGAGAGAGAAAAATCAACAGAGAAAAAAGGAAGTGAAGAGAGATAAAAGGAATGGAGAGAAAACGGAACCACAGAGTGAGTGAGAGCAAGGGGTGTCAGACGAGTCTGAAGTTATATCAGAAGACAGCATGAGGAGAAATATACAGAAATTTCATTTAGAAACTCCCACAGACTGCAAGCCCTTTGTCTGGTCCGTACCCTGTGAGCACGATGCTGTCATCCCAGATCATTTATCGCTAATAATATAACAGAACCGGGTTGCTGACGCTGAACAGGATCCAAAAGAACAATAGATTAGTTCCATGGAGAAGGTGAATTCATTTAAATATTCTGGGCCAACAGGAACTTGTAGTCCCTCTAGACACGGTGTGAGAGACAGGGCGAGAGATTCTCAATTAGGGGGATCACTGACAGGGGGAGATCAGCATCTCAGCTGTGGGTCAAATAATGACTGATAAAGGTTGAAAACCTCGTCCGTGGTTTTTAAATTCACATTTCAATTCATATAACTCCACATCGTAAGTGTATTTTAACAATCTTGCATCTTTGTAGTTTTCATGTTTTGGTATGTACAGAAAAGCTTGTTTTTTGTCCCTTTATTTTGTGTTGGGACCAGAGTCCGTTTGAATCCTAACTAAGGCTGTAAACAGAGGTCTAAACTGATTAGGAGAGTGTTTGTGTTGGCAGGGTGGGGGGTCCGTTATAGGGTTATTTAGAAAAGAGGAGGTAAATGTACAGAGCTCAGGAAGGTTATTAAAATCTCCAGCACAGACGCAAATAAGACAGAGTGTATGGAAAGTGTAAGCAATCTGACTTCAAGCACACTGGACAAACAAATAACAATGAGAAGAGGGACCGTTAATACAAGATTGAAGGGGTTATATCTGAATGCGAGCAGAATAAGGAATAGAGTAAATGAGCTTATGGCACAGATTGAAATTGGTAGGTATGACGTGATGGGTATCACAGAGAAGTGGTTGCAAGGGATCAGGATATTCAAGGACATATATCCTATCGAAAAGATAGGTAGCAGAGGGAGTGGGTTTACATTATTACTAAGAAATGAAATTAAATCAATATTAAGAAAGGAAGTAAAGTCAGATGTTGTAGAATCTGCGTGGGTAGAATTGAGGAATCACAAAGATAAGACAACCACAGTTGGAGACTTGCACAGGCCTCCAAAGAGTAGTCAGAAGCTGGGGCACAAGATACACCAGGAGACAGAAAAGATCTGTAGGAAAGACAAAGTTACAGTGATCATAGGGGGATTTCAATATGCAAGTGGAATGGGAAACCAGGTTGGGAGTGGTTCGCAAGAAAAGGAATTTGAGGAATGTCTATGGGATGGCTTTTTGGAGCATCATGTGGTGGAGCCCACTCTGGAACAGATAACACTAGGTTTAATGACGCAGGCTAGACAAGGGAGCTTAAGGTGAAAGAAAACTTCAGAAGCGGTGATTAGAACATGGTTGAATTTATTCTGCAATTTGAGAGAGAGAAAGTAGAATGAGAGTTAACAATATTTCTAGCTGAATAAAGGTAACTGGAGAGGCACAAGGGAGTAACTGGGTAGAATTGACCGGGACAGGGGTCGAGCAGGAAAGACAACGGAACAGTAATGGCAGAAAATTCCAAGATTAATTCAGGAGACACTGCAGAGATACATGCTGAGCAATAAAGGCATGGTACAGGTAGGATGATACTGGATTTTGGTGCTGGAGGAGCACAGCAGTTCAGGCAGCATCCAACGAGCAGCGAAATCGACGTTTCGGGCAAAAGCCCTTCTAACCATTAATATAAAGGAAACTTTAAGAGATTCTTTAGATATATAAAGTGCAAAAGAGAGGTAAAAGTGAACATGGACCAGTGGAAAATGATGCTGGAGAGACGGTAGTGGGAAACAAAGAAATGGCTGAGGAACTTTGTATCAGTCTTCACGGTGGAAGACACGAGTAATTTCTCAAGAATTGACGACAGTGAGAGGGCAGTCCTGAATATGGAGGTCATCACCAAGAAGAGCATGTTAAAAAACGGAATGGCCTGAATGTGGATAGCTCACCTGGACCAGATGGACTACACCCCAGCCTTGTAAGGGAGATAGCTGAAGAGTTAGTGCAAGCGTAAGTGGTAATCTTTCAGGAATGACTAAAATCAGGAAACGGCAAAGTGGCTGTATAATTGCAAACATGACAGCCCGTTTAATAAGGGAGTTAGGTAGAAGATGGAAAACTGCAGACTGATTTGCCTAACCTTGGTTGTGGGTAACATCTTGGAATCCATCGTGAAGGACGGGATTTCTGATACTTGGAGGTGTTTGGTAAAATAGGACAGAGTCAGCATGGTTTCATCAAGGGGAGATCAGTCCTGCCAAACCGGCTAGAAAACAATGAGGGAGTAATGATCAGATTAGATCAAGGAGAACCAATAGATGTTATCCATCTGCACTCAAGAATCCTTTGACAAAGTGCCATGCATGAGGCTGTTGAGAAAGGTATGGGCCCATGGTATTAGAGGCAAGGTGCTTGCATGGATAGAAGTTTGGCTGCCTGAGAGAACGCATAGAGTGGGGATAAAAGTGCTCTTCTCTGGATGGCAACAAGTGACAAGTGGTGTTCCACAAAACTCAGTGTTGGGACCACAACTTTTTACTTTGTGCATTCATTATCTTTCTGAAGGAACTGAGGGCATTCTGGCTAAGCTTTCAAACAGTGCAAAGATAGACAGAGGGACAGGTAGCATTGAAGAGTTGGTTCGGCTGCAGGAGGGTGCTCTCCTGCATCTCCTCAACTTCCCACACCTCCGCCCTTGCACTCCACTCTTCCAACGACAACAAGTTAGAACCTCTCTGGTGCTCGCCTTCATCCCACTAACCTCGGGATACAACGCATCAGCCTCCACCATTTCTGCCACCAACAGTCAGACCCCAATACCAGAGATATACTTCGCTCCCCACCCCTATCATCATACTGCTGAGACCATTCCCTCACGACTCCCTCGTTAGGTCCACACGCCCCCACCAAGCCACCTTCCACTCCCAACACCATCCCTTGACACTGCAAGAGATTTGAAACCTGTGCCAACACCTCCCGCCTCACCTCCACCCAAGGCCCCAAAGGATCCTACTACATCAGGCAGAGAACATCCTGTGCATCCAAACACCTAATCTCGTCAGTCCATTGCTCCTGTCTCCTATACATTGGCGAGGCAGGATGTCAACTTACAGAATGGTTCAGGGAACACACGGAAACCCAACAACCCCACTTCCCTGTGGCCGAATACTTTAACTCTCCCTCCCACTCCGCCAAAGCCCTTCCAGCTTTTGGCCTCCTCGACTGCCAAATTCTAGCCACCTGACTTCTGGAGGAAGAACACATCATCTTCTGCCTTGGGACCCTCCAAACACACGGTATCAAGGACAATTTCACCAGTTTCCTTATCTCCCCTCCCTCCACCTTATCCCAGATCTAACCCTCCAACTCAGCACCGCCCTTTTGAACTGTCCTACCTGTTCATCTACCTTCCCAAGTATCAAATCCACCTTCCACTCTGATCTATCAGGATCATCACCAACCTTCATCGAGCTGTCGCCTTCCAAGCTACCTTTCTCCCAGCGCCAGCTACCCCCCCCCCCCCATTTATCTTTCTGCCCCCTTCCACCCACCCACATTCCTGATGAAGGCTTTATGTCTGAAACGTCGAATCTCCTGCTCCTCAGATGCTGCCTGACAGACTGCTTTTCTATGACTACACTTTTTGACTCTGATCTCCAGCATCTGCGGTCCTCACTTTCACCTGCTGAAGGACTTTAACAGGTTTGGAGAGTGAGCAAAGAAGTGGTAGATGGAGTACAATGTGGGAAAGTGTGGGAAAGCATTCTGCCAGGATGAATGGAGGCATGGACTATTTTCGAAATAGCGAGCAAATTCAGAAGTCTGAAGGGCAAAACGACTCGGGGGTTTAGTCCAGAAGTCTTGAAAGGTAAACTTGCCGTTTGTCAGTAGTTAGAAAGGCAAATACAATGATGATATTTATTTCAAAAAGGCTTAAATATAAAAGCAGGGATGTACTTCTAAGGCTCTACAAGGCTTTGGTCACGCCACATTTGGATTATTGTGCGCAGTTTTGAGTCCCATATCTCAGGAAGGATGCACTGGTCCTGGTTTGTTTTCCAAAGAGATTCACGAGAATGGTGCCAGGAAATAAAAGCTTATCATATAAAAAATATTTGAGGGCTCTGGGTCTGTATTTGGTAGAATTCAGAAGGATGTTAGGAGGTCTAATTGAAACTTACAGAATACTAAATGACCTGGGAGAGAGGGGATTTTGGGAAGATGTATCCAATGTAGGAGAGACTAGCACCCGAGGGGACAGTGGAAAAGGAAGATCTTTTCGAACAAAGATAATGAGAAACCTCTTCAGCCAGACAGTGGTGATTCTATGGAATTCACTGCTACAGAGGGCTGTCGAGTCCAGGTCAGTGAGTATATTTAGGAGTGAGACAGATAGGTTCTTGACTGTAAAGGGGATCAAGGGTTACAGGTAGAAAGTGTGAGAATGCGGTTGAGAAGCTTAACAGCCATCATGGAATGGCGGAGCAGGCTCAAATGGACTAATGGCCCAATTTCTGATCCAATGTCTTCTGGTTGTGTGGTTAATATTGGCTCTCCTCATTCCTCATTGGCAATGTACCCTTGAGTTTGATCTTCATATGATTTATGAAGAATAAAATTCCAATACTGATGGCTGGGAAATATCATGTTCCCTCCCTCCACTCTCAGCAGCCATGCCCCGATATCATAATCACACTGCAATTGAAATCCAGTGACATTTACTTCAATACAGTTGATTGACATCGATAATATTAACAGCAGGACCCTTACCTGCCCTCTCTGATCCTTGAATAATCATCTGAATTGTGTGTCACATCATATTCTCTGTTAACATATCCATGCCAATTGTCTGTTATCACTCATGTTGTCATAAGCAATTTTCTGTCAGATAATGGACTAGAAACGTTCTCTACATATTTTACTGACATTATAATCACTGATCAGTAGTTACAGACTGTATATTTTGATTTATAATCCGGGAAACTTGTTTAAGTTCTGACAATCCTTTGACATTACTGTCATATCTAAGGCAGATTGAATGATTACATACAATCAATCTACCATCTCAAATATTTCTTCCTGTTCACCCCCCACACATATCCCAAGCCAAACGTGTAAACTTTAAAAGTTCTTTTGAATTTTAATAAAATCATTATTGAATTCAAAGGGGTTAACTGGAGCTATTTGTTCAGTGACTGTGATTAATTTCAGTCTCAGTGGATCCTAATTATGGCAGTGGAGAGTTTCCATGGTTGAAATATAAATGGGCTCTGTTCAATGTGCTATCACATAGCGAGAGTAGGAGCATCACTGACAGCACGAACAGGGATCAGCAGCTTGAGAGAGAGAGCGGGAGGAGAGATCACAATCTGAGAACATTAGACAGGAACGTTACAATAATGATTCATAATCTGAGGACCACGGATTGGAATGTTCCAACAATGGATCAGAATCTGAGAACATTTGACTGGTTTGGTACAGCAATGTATCAGAATCTGAGAACATTAGACTGGCATATTCCAACAATGGACAGAAGTTTATCCTCGGGTCTTTACTTTCTTTCATCGCCTTCGATATCATTAGCATCACGGATCCTGTTTATCCTTTGGATTATTCAAGGTGGTTACTATCCCATCCTTGCGATAGTTGGTGTTCCTGGTAAGTCATTATATTTATCTACTAAACTGGGTTGAACTCAATTTCTGCTCATGATATACAAATTGTGGAAAGTGCAAGTCAATGTCTTCAGTTCCAAACAAAAAATCCTTTCCTTATAAATTATAACTATCAAACTACTTTTTATAAATTACTCACTGATAAGCGAGAAGGACACAGAATGTTCTCAAACTCCTTAATCCATTTTGTCCTTCTCGGATTTACATCTTCATGTCCTCCCCACTCACCAATCCTGTCCAAAACCAGCATCATGATATCTCAGTCTCGTCTGCAGGCTCAGTGCAACTTCTGAATGAACCATGATTTTTGCCTTTGTTCAATCTGGATGCAACAGTTTCAAGTGCCTTCTAATCACATGTCCATCACTAAATAATTGCTCTTGAGGATGTTTGACGTGTTCCCTGCATGTACAGGAAGACAGTTTATGGTAGTCAAGTCATTGACTCATAATCTAGAGCCACAGAATAATAGTCTGTTGATATCTCATGAAGGAAAGTGGTGGAATTTAAAAGCAACCATTATCATTTGTTATAAAAGTCCATCTACTTGGCTGAAGTCCTTTAGGTAAGTCAATGTGTCAAACTTCCCCAATCAGGTTTCCGTGTGACTTCAGTGATGAACATGTGGGTGTACTGCACCGTTAAACTACCTGACAGCAGCAAGTCTTCTGAAAAATAGATATAATTTAACATTTGATCGAACAACTCGATTAGCTCATTGTCTTGAGACAAAAACAAATTCAGCCAAACAGTTTAAATTATACCTCAAATGACCCACTTCCAATCAAGTTTGAATGTAATAGATTGATAATCTTAAAAGCCAATGACACAATCCAATAGTTTGAGGTACAAGGCCGTGGAAAATTGAACAGTTGAGAGCAGAGCTGCCAAGCTAACAGCATGCAAAGACTGCCTGAAAAATAGTTCCCTTAAAAGTATATTCATTGATTAGTAACTAGTGAAGCAGAATTCCCCAGAAGAAAAGAAGACAGGACTATGGAGAAGAACCGAAAGTTTCCTGGTTTTGAGATAAGAAGTTTTATTTTGTAAATCTTAATTAAGAATTTTATCTGACTCGTATTGTGGAGGGGGAAGTCAAAGATAGGTTAGAGGAAGAAGTTGTAAATATTCGTTCGATTATTATTCTCTGTAAAACTTTAAGAAATAAAGTTGTTAATTATTACTTTAAATAGTTCTTAGACTCTCGAAACATCACACATTGGATAATTTTTTTCTTTGTTGCTGGTTTTAATTCAGCAGGAGAATTTATCCTGAATTGTAACACTACAAACCTCCAGCAATGTGTTTTACTCTTTCCTGTCCTGTGGAACAACTGAACCAGCCACTCAGTTTAAGATTGGCGTAACATGCTGCCCTGACCAGGACTGCATACATCCTGTGAGAGAAGAACAAAAGTAAAGGTAGCTCCCACCCTCTCCCTGTTTCCCGTATTTGTACAGCTCATTTCTATTCAGGTAGGTGATCATTACATCTTTTAGGTGTATTCGATCTCATTGAAATGCTCCCCGAGTGTGATGCACATCTCCATAGGCAACTCTGGTGCTGGCTTTATTGATGCTGACGTACAGATATAAGGAACTTATAAATTCCATGTCAGTCGTAGTGCATAGAGAAATAATGGCGTTTCATAACACAGAAAGGAAACGGTGATGTCTAAGTGAGAGAAAAGGATTATTGTGATCATCCCTGAGTGTGTTGAGGCAGTATTTGGGGTACTGTGGATAGACTTTCTCTCAAGTCTCACCAGACTAATCCCTGGGATGATGGCAACATGAACAGTGAGTGAAGCTCAGTGAGAGAATAAGGTGATTGCATTGAATATTAAGGGGGATGCACAATCACTTATGATGTTCTAAACAGACACTGTTACGGTGATAAATTCCATGGCTTTTTTTCAATCGGGTTACATGGTTCTCGATAGTTTAAGAGCTTCTGAGAACGTTCCACCCAACCACCCCCACTCCCTATTTCGATTCAGAAACAGAGAGAGGTTCAGGCTTTTAAAAAAAACTCTCCCAACGTTAATGCAGTTCAATTGGTGCGTGATCCTGCAATGAACATAATACCATTCATAATCCCGACAGCAGCAACAGTACCTTCATTATAAAAGAGTTAACTCTTCCCAGCAGCTTCTGACCTACATAGAGCACATGGGAGTGTCTTCTCGGAGATGGAAGATGCCTCCTTGAGACTTTACACAAAATATTTGGTTTCCCTTATCACTGCCAGCAAACCATGTTAAGGTAGCACACGTTCTACAAACAATGGAACCATGATTAACACCATGGAGCCCCCTATCAATGCAGTTTCGGTTTTATTGGTTTGTCATGTTAGAGTATCAATGACGCCCTCCTGTTTCTGTATAACTATCTCGTGGGGCTGAATAGCCTCCTCCTGGTCTGATGAAACAGGTTTAAGGGTCTGATTCGGCTCTGCCTGTTCCTGTTTAACAGCTCGATGTACTGACCAGACCCCTCTTATTCCTGTAGAATAGGCAGGTGGATTGAATGGGCTGTCCCTCTTCTTTTTCATGAGTTTCCACGGGCTCAATGGCTTCCACATATCAGTGTGCAACCAGCCTGGGATGCTGATTGAGCTCTCTATTAACTGTGGAAATGTGCAGAGTCTGGCAGCGCTGTTACATGAATGTTACCGACACTTTACCAGCACAAACAGAATGCTGTCCAGGTCTTGCCGCACATGGACACAAGATTGTTAAGGAGCTGAGGGGGCACAAAATCTCTGAACACTGTGTGATCTTCAGTCATCATCCTTACTTCAGATCTTATGATGGGGAAAGATATTGATATAGCAGTTGAAGATGTTTGTGCTGAGGAGGCTAACCTGAGGATCTCCTGCAGACATGTCCCGGAACTGTGAGGACTGTTGGCTACCGACCACAAGCATCTTTCTTTGTGCTCTGAAAGACCCAGACAAGTGGGAGGTTACACCTGATTTCCATTCAGCTCAAATAAGTGGGTGGTCCTGATGCCATCCTCAGTCAAATACTCACTTGATATCAAAGCCATTCACTGTTTGCTGAGCCCCTGTGTTCACCTCTCGTTCATATCAATTAGGTGACGATGTATGTGTAGGGAATGTTTTCCTCTCACAGCGGGTAATCAATGTCAGGAATTATCTGGGCTAGCGAGTTATGGGATCTACATCACTGAAAGTCTTTAAGGAGGAGGTAGATGGATTTTTGAGCTGTCAGACAGCTAAGGGATGTGAATAATTGGACATTAAAAAGGAGTTAATGCCAATAGTAGATCAGCCATGATGGTAGACAATGGCATGATCGTCCGAATTAGCTGATCCGGTTTCTTATGGCCTCATAATCTGTAATTACAAAGTTAATATTCGTAATTTTCCGAAACGTTCTGTTATTGAACGTTGCAATCAGACAGTGCAAAGTATTTTGTGAGTCATCTCTGGGTGAGATATGAGGGTTGTATTCACAGTGAATCTGGACCTGTATTATGACCAACAAATAAAGCACAAGTTGCAGTGAGGAGACACTCTGCAAAGAGACCAGAGGCGTCTTTCGAACCCAGCCTGGATTTCCAAATTGCATTTTCCAACCCACACTAAACCGTGTGTGTGTGACAGTCTTTAGGGACTGAATGAGATGCTGTGTTACTGTGGATCAGGTATTTGGAGCAAGTGGCCTCCAACTGCTCTTTGCAGGAGCTGTGAGTGGTTGGATGGAACATAGGAACATAGCACTGAGCAGCAGGAGTGTGCCATTAGACACTTTGTCACCGCTCCACCATGCACAAAGATTATGGGTCATGTGATTGTGATCTCCTTAGCACTTTTCTGTCTGTATACCATTTTCTACATTCACTTTTCTGTCAAATGTCAACAAATACAACTTTGAATAAATGTAAACATCCAGGCACCACAAACTTCTGGGGAGGGAATTTCCACTTGGACAGCCCTTTGAAAATTTCTCATTTGTGTTCTAGCCAATGTTGGAGGGTCACTGTTTCCTTTTCCGTCTCACACCTCCACTGGTTACACCAATCTTAAATGGAACCAGTTTAATGATGTGGCCAATGATATCGGTCTCAGATTAGGTCATTTTCTAGAAAGAAAATGTAAGACACAGAACGTTGAACTCATATCAAATAGTAAAATGACAGAGTGTTCCAAATGTTATTCTGCCTTTGAAGTTATTCTGTTCAAATAAGCTACTGGTTGTGGGATTTCTTTCTGGAACAGTTGGATTTGGCTGAATTCCTTTCGTTTCGGGCATATGAGAGTTTCCAATGAATCCTCACCAGGAATCCACCACAAGTAGCAAAGATAACTCAGGGATTTGATAGACTGAGACTTTGCTATCTTGTGGAACAAAGTAAGAGAAAGGGATCAATGGGCTGTTGCTTCTCAGGCAGGGAACAATTTTCTCCCTCTCTGTGTTGAAACATACAATAATATCAACTGAACACCAAACTGGACCACGTGTGCTCTCCTGGAACATTCCCTGGAAAACCTGATTATGGATTATATGCAGCGGCATCATTGCTCTTGTTGTACCCAATTCCATTCAATCTCAAAAAAATGTCCCCATTTCATAATTTGATGACATACTTACACGTGTCTGTGTAATTTGTAAATATTGGTAGGTGTCTTCATAGTATGTGTGTTAATATCAATACATCTTTCTCTTCAAATATTTTATCTAGCTTTAGTCTCCCTGACAAGAGATAATATGCATCCAGCTGATGCACTTTTCTGAAAGTCATGGTGGTTCAATACTATTTCTAGGCTAAGATCGGAACTGATTATCCCCCATAACCAAAGGCCAGCATACCAGGAATGAGAAAAGGAAACCTCTTTGAAAATTTCAAAAATAATTATATCCTGTTATTTTAGTGTTAGGGGATCAAAACTGTACACAGTGCATCAGATGTGGTCTCAGCAATGCCCTGTACAGATGCCGTACAACATTCCTGCAATTTAACCTTAACCTTTTGTCAAAAACAGCATCATTCCACTTACCTTCCAAATCACTTGCTGCATCTGCAGACTGACTTCACATGATTCATGTCCCAGGAACATGGAAACCTCCTGTATCACAGAGTTCTGCAATCTCTCTCCATTTAAATTGATTACCATTATTTTATCCTTCATGCCAAAACAGACAATTTACGTTATGTTATTTCTACTGAAGGATTGCACACAAACTATCCCTGTCTATAATCATATTGCAGACTCAGTATCTCAATTTGACGACACAATGAATCTTGGTGTACGTGCTAATTGAGCTCCAAGCCATTCCCTCCCCTTCCTCCAGATCATTGATACAGATTATTGGTCATTGATGACTCTACAGTGATCTCTGAGGCACTCCATCAGTTAGAGCTTTGCAGCCTGAAAGTAAACATTTCTCTCTACTCACTATTTCCTGCTAGCGACATATTCCCTGTTCCTGTGTAGCCGCTCAGGCGGGTTGAATGGCCTCGTCCTGGTCTGTGTAATGTACCCAACGATCTGAATTACTTAATTCGATATTCCTGTGTAATTTCTTAGAGGGGCAGAATGGTCTCCTCTTGTCTCATTATAACGATCCTGTCTGACGGATTGGGGTGGTCCCCTACCCTGGAATAGCATCGAGGGGTGGATTGAGGGAACAACACATGGGGTAGGGACAGCAGTATATCTCTATAACAGCATCGAGGGTGGATTGAGGGAACAACACATGAGGTAGGGGCAACAGTATATCTCTGTAACAGCTTTGAGTGGTGGACTGAGGGAACAACACATGGAGTAGGGGCAGCAGTATATCTCTATAACAGCATCGAGGGTGGATTGAGATAACAACACATTCAGAATGCTCATGGCTGGTCCAATTGTATCTGATCATCCCTATCCTGTCTGTTCCCGATAAACATTGACTCTCCTGTCCAGCAAAGATCAGTCGAGCTCAGTCTATATTCCATCCTCAAAGTATCCTCAATATTCCCTATTCCCTGAGGATGAGGATACCACAGACCGCACAGCACTAAATGGAAAGGGTCATCTTTATTTCATTTTCGGACCCATTACATTAAAACTGTGCTAACCTCACATCAAATCACCACCTCTTTTCATACTTAAAGATATAATAATTATGAATAACCATAAAATATTCTGCCCTCCAAACCTGTCCCACATTCCCACTGACTCTTTCCACATGAGCATGAATAAAGGAGCAGAATGAGGCCATTCGGCCCACCAAGTCTAATATGCCATTCAATAATTTCTTGTATGTACACCAAACCCAATCTTCTGCCTTCTCCTTAGAATCCTTGATCCCTTTATAAACCAAAGAATGTGTCGATTTGTGTCTTAATGACACTAGTGCTTGTGTCTGTGTGTGCATGTGTGTATATATGTGTGTGTGTGTGTCCGTGTGTGTATGTCCAAGTGATTGTTTTCTGTGTATTTGTGTGTCTACATCTGTGTACCTATGTATCAGCCTCTGTGTTTCTATGTGTGTTTGTGTCTATTTGTGTGCAATTGTATGTCTCTGTGTGTTGCAATCTGTGTGTATGCCCATCTCCTTATATGTGTTGTGCATGTTAGTATGTTGGGGTGTTTACCAATATGTCTGTGCATTTCAGTGTCTGCATCTCTGTGCAGTGAGGTATCGATTTTTGTTTGGGACTGAATGGACTGACGTTGGAACTGACAGTGGGTTTAAAGTGAGAACTGAATGTCGCTCTTTACTCAGTTGATGGGAAGTGGATGTTTCAGAAGCTCCACATAAGCCATCTTGTTTCTGTCCGGCTCATGCCAGGTTCCTCCCCACATGGTGGGAGAAGGGGGTGTGAGGGAACAGACATCAGGCACAGCACCACCCGGCTTGGCCCTTTCTGTCCCATTCCAAACAGTTTCTCCTGGAACAGGAGAAAGGGAGAGAGGGAGGGAGAGTGGAAATGATTGACCCTGCTGTTAGTGCTGTTGGATGTGGGGCTGGGAGGAATGGTGAGGTGTCCGGAATGAGTCAGTCGACAGGTGTAAATTAATTTAGTATTATTAGTGTTGGGGGTATTGTGTAGGTGACAGAGAAAGTGAGGAAGAAAGTTGCTGAATTCAATAGTGAGTTTGGAAATGCCTGAGCCTTATTTGGAAATAGAGTGTGAGCCTTGTTCGGGGGTCAGTGCTATAACAGGCATACAGGGAGTGTGAAGGAGCAGATGGAATATGGTGACCCTTATCCAGACAGAGCGGAGAAGGTTATTGACGCTTGGCCTGTATCACAAGGTGACCCTTCCGGAATGTCTTGTCCAAATCTATCACCAATGACGCTACAGACCATGTCCCTCAGATTCATTTTAAGGGGAGCTTACAAATAACAAGGAGAAGCAAACATTGGTGTAATATATATCGAAACTAAAACTGTTGCAGAAATTCTGAGCGTCATATGCGCTGAAAATTAGACATGCAAATATCATGGATACTGCAGTCTTATTGGATGGTCTCAAGTTGCATCTCAACTGCGTTAACTAAGTGACTGCTCATACTGTGAAAAATAAATTCCCTAAATGTATATCAGGTGGGTTGAAGAGTATGTATTGAACCAAACTAGAGATCAAGTTTTTTTCGGATTTGGTGTTGTGTAGTCAGGAGGACTAATCAATGTCCTTGCTCTGAAGCAGCTTTGGAGGAGTAGTGACATTAATATGTTGTATTTTACACAGCGTCTGCATACAATATAGAATGTTTGTACATTTTGGTCAATGATGGATGCATGGAGCCGAGAGGGTCAAGTTTGTTCCAGTGAATTGGGAAAATAAAAAATAACATTCAGTGGGAGATAAGCAATGGTTGTTAGAGTCATAGAGTCCTATAGCATGGAGACAGGCCCTTCGGCCCAAACTGATCCATTCCGACCAAAATGTCAATTCACACTAACCCCATTTCCCAGCCATTGTCCCGCATCCTTCTAATCCTTTCCTATCCTGTATTTGTCCAAATGCATTTTAAATGTTGTGAATGTACCCACCTTAACGACTTCTGCTGGCAGCTCATTCCATATGTGTATCACCCTGTGTGTAAAAAAGTTGCTCCTCAGGTTCCCTTTTATTCTTACTCCTCTGATCTTAAACTGATGCCCTCCAGTCCGTGATTGTCCAATCCCGGGAAGTAAAGGCTGAGTGCATTCACTCTATCCATGCCTGTTATGATCTTATACCCTTCAATAAGATCCTCTCCCCAGTCACATACACGCAAAAGTAAACAGTCCTAGCTTTTCCAACCTCTCCCTCTAACTCAGAGCCTTGAGTCCTTGGCAACATCGTCGTAAATTTCTTCTGCACTCATTCCAGTTTAATAACATCATTCCTATAGAAAAGTTAACAAAACTGAACATAACGCTACAAGTATGGCCTCATCAGTGCCCCGTAGTCTGCAGCATAGCTCCCCAAATTCGCTACTTAGTGCCCTGACTGATGAATGCCAGTGTGCCAAAAGTCTTCTTCATTGCTTTGTCTACCTCTGAATCAACTTTCAGAGAACCATGTACCTGAATTCCAAGGTCCCTCTGTTCAACTAGATTCCTGAAGACACAGCCATTCACCATAAAACTCCGATATTGATTTGAGTTTGTAAAATGCAAGAACTTGCACTGATCGGCATTAAAATCCATTTGCCATTTCTCGGCTCACTTCCCAAGCTGATCAAGGTACTGCTGTAAGTTCTGAAATTTCTGATAACCTTTGTCATTCTCTATGTAACCGCCTATTTGATTGTCACCTTCAAACTTACAAATCATGCACGTACATTCTCATCTAAATTATAGATATATGTAATATATAGTGGTGCCAGCATCGCCCCGATGCATCCATTAGTCCCAGGCCTCCAGTCTGACAAGCACCCTTCCACTATTACTCTTTGCTTCCTCCCATCAAGCCAACTTTATTTCCAATTTGGCAGGTCCTCCTCAATTTCATGAGATCTAACCTTCCAGAGCAGCGCACCATGTGGAAGATTATTGAACGCCTTACTTGAATCCATATAGACTACACATACCACCCTGATCTCCTCAACGTTGCTGGTCACTTCGTCAAAGAATTCGAACAAATTTGTGAGCTATGGTGTCCGATGCACAAAGCCGTGCTAACTTTGATGATAGACTTTTGCCCGAAACGTTGATTTTCCTGTTCCTCGGATGCTGCTTGCTCTGCTGTGCTTTTCTTGCACCACTCTAATCTTGCTCCGAATCACACTCTGTCTTTCCTAAAACACGTATATCTTATCGCTCAGAACCTTTTCAAGGAAGTTACCTGCTACAGATTTTAGGTTTAGTGGTCCATAGTTCCAAAGTTTTTCTTTTTAAGCCCTTCTTGAGTAAGGGCACAGCATTCGCTACTCCCCCAGTCCTCCGGGACCTCACCTGTTGGCCAGCGATGATGTAACAATATCAGCCATGGCTCCCGCAATTCCTTCTCTGTCCTCCTACAGTGTTCCTGAATATATCTGGTCAGGACCAGGAGATTTATAGAAATAATGCAAAGTCTGAAAAATACGTCTATTTATTTCAGGTATAAACACCAAAGAAAGGGAAAATGACACAATGATGTTTAACACAAATTAGAAAAGGTATTAATGATAGGAAGTGGATTCGGAAGAATTTCAGTCATTGTGAAAACCTGAGAATTCGGAGAAGTTCACGATCTAGAAACAAGGGCCATGAAATTGATAAGGAAATCAAAAACAGAACATGAATGCTAACAAACAAGAACAAAAACACTGCATAAGTCTACAAGCTGTATTTCAAAGGAAACAAAACAAAAGCAAGGTCAAATATGGAAACTGGTAATCGGGAGAGGAGGGTTTATTGTGAAAAACAGGGAAATGACCAAAAAATAACCAGTTACTTTGCATCTGTCTTCACGGAGGAAGATCCACAAAATCATTCAGAAATACCAAGTGATCATGTTGTGCTTGTGCAACTGAAGACATAAAGTCAACATATGTCAGTAACAAGGAGGTATTTGAGAATGTAACTGGATTGAGCATTGCTAAGTCTGACAAACCTAATGTACTTCATATTAAAATGTCAGACATATATCGGCAACAGAAATATTAATTGCACAGTCGATGACTGTGTTTCATTTTCCTGTGCATTCTGCAGAGGCTGGAAGCCATTCCGGATAAATGGAAGTTATTAAACGTGGTCCAAGCACTATAGATTAATGGAAGGAATCAAAGCATCTATAAAGGGAAGAAGACATAGTTTGGAGAACTGCCGACCAATTAACTTGACATCTGCAAGTTGGAAACTGTTGGAATCTATTATACAGCATGTGATATTGGATTTTTAGGGATTAACAGTAATAATGGAGAAAATCCATATGTCTTCCTGACAGATGTCTAACTCGATGTGCAATTAGTTTTCATACCCCAACAACCACCCTCTGAGAAAAGAAACAGGAAGTGACTTCGCCACAGGAAATAGCATCAGCAATACAAAGAAATCCAAACATATAAATGGAAAGCAAAAAATTTTAAGCATTGTTTCGCATGAGGTCCACTGAAGATGTAACCTTGTAAGATAAAGAAACGTCTGGAAATGAAGTGAGCAAACCTACATCCATTGTGTAAAGTGTTGGTGACCCAATCTGAGAAAGAATATACTGACCACAAAAAAGTACAATGGACATTGTCCAGATTAATCCCTAGATGGCGAGATTGCCTGATGAGGAAACTCGGCCTGTGTTCTTTAGAGTTTGAACGAATGAGAGGAGGGTCACAATGAAACTTGGAAACTTCACAAAACATATGTCAAGTTGGAAATAAACATGACGTTTCCCTGGCTGTCAGTTCCACATACAAGGCAAATAATTGCAGTTTAAGAGACAGAGCAATTAAGACCGCAATAATGAGGAAATTCTTCACTTTGTGAGAACTGCCTAAAACAGGGGCATAGAAAACTGCTGGTAGGGCAAGATTAGGGAGAATCCCCAGATATTCTGCAAGTGTGTCAAGCTGAAAAGAATAACAAAGGAACAAGTAGGAGTTATTCGTGACTTGCCAAGTTGCATCCAAATCACCTTACTGTTAGGAGACAGAGGGTAGTGGTTGAAGGCTGTTAGTGTGACTGAGACAGGTGTCCAATGGTGTATCACAGGGATCAGTGCTGTGTCCCTTATTATTTGTGATACGGAGGTGTTGGTGTTGGACTGGGGTGGACAAACTTAAAAATCACATACCACCAGGTGATAGTCCAGCAGGTTTATTCAGAGGAACGAGATTTCAAAGCGCACAACCACTTGATGAAGAAGCAGCTCTTCGAGGGTAGTGCCTCCGAATAATCCTGTTGGACTATAACCTGGTTTTGAATCATCTTTAACCTGATTATTTGTGGTATTCATAAGTGATGCAGCTGTGAATATAGACGGGGGTGGCGGGAGTGTGACAACTAAGTTTGCGTTTGATACAAAGATTGGCCGGGTGGTTGGCAGTGAGAAGGAAGGTCTTATGTTACAGGAAGATACAGATGGAATGGTCAGATGGGTGGATGAATGGCAGATGGAATGTAACCCTGATGAATATGAATTGATGCACTTTGGAAGAAGGAACTGGACAGGGGAGAACTCAATGAATGGCAGCACACGAGGAAGCTCAGAGGGTGTTTCTCCACAAATCCCTGATTGTGACTAAACCGGTTTTTGCACAATTTGAGAAAGCATAGGGACCGTAGATATAACCTTTATTCATCAAGGCATAGATTATAAGAGATATGCGGAAGTTTGCTTTTGCCAAGATGGAATACTGATTGTAGTTCTGGGAGCCAGATTACAGGAAGAGTGTGATTGTGGTGGAGAGGGCTCAGAGGAGATTCACCAGGATGTTCACTTGGATGGAGCATATGAGCTATGGAGATAGGCGGGATAAGCTCGGGCTGTTTAGTTTGGAGGAGAGAAGGCTGAGTGGGCCGAGATTCAGAAGGATAGGATTACGAGGGACATGGATAGGATGGATAGATGGTAGCTGTTCCTTTTAGGCAAAGGGCCAAGAACAATGAAGCACATTATAAAGTGAAGGATTTTAGATGTGGAGAGGAATTGAGGATTGTTTTTCACTCAGAGGGTGCTGGGGTCAGGAATGCACTTCCTGAGAGAAGAATTGTCAAGGTAACTTCACAACCATCAGAAAATACACGGTTGTGAACATGAAATGCCATAAGATTCACGGCTACGGTCTTGTGTTGGTAAGTGGGGCTTATGTCGACCGTGCTGTATTGTTGATGGGACAAAGTCTGTGCTTCTGTGTTTGTATGGCTGTGGAAGATCAATAAGTGAGTAGCTTAAGATAGGAATTGATGGGTTTCTGAAGAGTATATTAACAAGGGTTTTAAGATTGAACTTGTAATATCTTCTGAAAATATGTCAATGGCAAAATTACGGAAAAAAAAGGTGCAGCTTTCTGACAGTCTGATACCAGATAATTGAGGACAGGGAAAAAGCAGAACTGTGGAGCAAATACTTCAGTTATGTCTTCACATAAGAAAACGAAACAAAAAAGAAAACTTCCCAACAAAACTAGTGAACATTAGTTTGTTTAGAAAAAGGGAATAGAATGAAATTAGCACCTGAACAGTTTTCGAGGAAGTATTGGAACTGAAAGTAATGAGCACAGACAAACTCAACAGAGATTGATCAAATGGGAATCATATTTGAGAAAGTGCCTTTAGCATAATTATGGAGAAGCAATCAATGAAATATGTGCATTTTCAGAAAGATTTTTGATAAAGCCTATTATGCAAATTCAAATCCTCTGGGATTGGGACTAATATGGTTTTAGAATGGGAGAGCTGTCAGGAAGCAGTGAGTAGAAATAAAAGAATGCATTTTTTGAATGGAAGGCTTGGATGATATAGCAAGGGTTGGGGTTTGGGCCCCAGCTATTCCCAATACAA
Source organism: Chiloscyllium punctatum (assembly GCF_047496795.1). Classification (NCBI taxonomy): domain Eukaryota; kingdom Metazoa; phylum Chordata; class Chondrichthyes; order Orectolobiformes; family Hemiscylliidae; genus Chiloscyllium; species Chiloscyllium punctatum. Next base: position 8,179,947 of record NC_092788.1, read on the forward strand.
ATCATATGTATGATTGAGTGGATCAAGTACAATATTTTCAAGTTTGCAGATGGCACAAAACAATATCAGATTGTGAGTGGGTGAGCAGGATGTCAAAATGCTCCAAGGTGATTGAGACAAGTGGAGTGCCTGGGCAAATATGTGGCACATGAGGAGCAATGGGGAGGGGAAGCGGGGGATATGTGATATTGTGACCTTTGATGGGAAAAACAGAACTGGAGCCTATCATTTGAAAAGGGATTGGTTGAAAAATGTTGATCTATAAAGGAACTTAAACTGTATTTTTGTTTCTTCTGTGCAGCCCTCCGAGGTCAGTGTAGGGCAATGAGATCTGAATCATGAAGTCAGTACTGGGAATGGCATTGGCACGCTGACCAGTGTACACAGACCCAACAAGTGGGGAGCTGTAACATTGAAAAGGATCTGGATCTCCCTGTACACCAGTCACTGAAAGCAATATTGCAGGAGCAGAAAGCAGATAGGCAGATAAATCGTGTATTCACCTTCATTTCAGGGGGATTTGAATACAAGAGTAAGGGTGTTTTACTGCAGGGCGTTGGTGAGACCTCATCTCGAACACTGTGCAGTATTATGTACAGTTTTGGTCTTCTTACCTAATAAAGGACAAACCTGACATTGAGGGAGAGCAGCGAAGATGACCAGACTGATCGCTGTTGTGGGAGCAGAATCTGGGGTGGCTGGGCCTGAATTCCATGGGCTTTAGGAAAATGAGTGGAGATCTCAGTGAAATATATATAACTCTGTCAGGACAAGACAGATTGGAAGCAGGGGTGACTATTTCCCTTGCTGGGACATCAAAACAAGGGGCCACAGTATTAGGTACAGACAGACCACTCTGCATTGAGATGAGAATAAGTGTCTGCACTCAGAGACTGGTGAACCTGGAGAATTATCTCCCAGATCAGACTGTGGAAACCAAGGCACTGAATATAAAAATGGATTTCTGGAAACTAAAGGGATAGGGAGAGAGCAGGGTATGGTATGAAGATAGAGGATCAAATATCATTACAGGTTGTTCTTCAATAACGTGGTAGCTGTGTTCCTGTACATCACATGTGTTGCAGAAAATCATGTAATATTAATAATGTGGCCTATGGGGAAAACAGAATAATGGGTAAACCGCAAAATATCAGTAAAAAACCAAAATTAAAGTTCGTCTAACACACACACCCTAGCGCAGTCTAATTAAACCTTTAAATCATATATTGTAATGAAATAGTGCTGTAAACACAACACTTTCACAATACAGTCACTGGCTACATCCCTGCACCTTTCACCAAATTCTTCACCTGAAAGCGCGCAGGGCTGACTGACCACCTGATGCCAACATGGAATTCTATTTCTCCTCAAGATTCTCCCCCAGTTTGAAATAAAGTTCCTTCTAATTGGAGAGAACACTTTCCCGATTCAGGCTCAGGTTTAAGGCTTTGCAGAGCGGATTGCATTTCTGTTTTAGCTGAACACTCAGAGGGTGCATTTTGCAGACAGAGGATCCTGAAGCTGGGTTTTGTTGTTCAGCTGGTGCCTGGCAACGAATTGCGCCACAGTGAGCGGGAGCTCACTTTATAGAGAAAAGGTGCACAATTCACGAATCGCATTGCTGTCAAATCACGTTTAATAAACCCGCGTTATCAGAAAACTGCCTGTATATTGAATCGAGGAGCAAGATTGATGGACTGAAGGGACTACAACAGTTCTTATTTTATATTTCACAATGTTTAAACATACTAATGGATATGAACACTGTTTCGGGAAAACTGCATTGTGGAGATTTTCTCCATGAACTAGAATGGGGAAGGCGCAATGTGTTGTATGACCTATTCCTTTCCCGATGTTTCTGTGCAGTCTGTGGGAAAGCACTGTAAATGTTGTCACAAGCTCGCAGATGTTAGGAAGGAGGTTGCTGCAGGGTCAACAGGACTGTGATTCCCGTTCCCTTTTCTGATATGGTGGCTGGTGCCGTTTATTCTAACTGGTTTTATCCTTTAAGACCTTGGAGCAGTGTGATTCAATTGAGAGTCTTGCTTGGCTGTTTCAGGGACCATTGAAGACTTTATCACATGTCTGTGTGTCTGGAGTCACTTTTAGACCAGACCAGGAAAGCACGGGGGATTCACTTCCTGAAAATACATTGTGGAAGGAGATCGATGTTTACAATCAACATTGGATGCAAGGTCACTGTGACCATCACCAGATTCGAGATCTTGATATTTTATTTTTTTAAACTTCCATCAGCTGCCAGAGCATGATCCTGTGTTGGATTAGTAATCTAGTGACATTTCCACAACAGCACCATCTCCACATAGGAACCTATTAGAAACCACACTGAGCGGGTTATTTCTGTACTGCTTCACAACTCTGTCAAGATGAACTCCCACCAATTTGTTTATCGTGAAGTGACTGAGGGGGTGTGAAATGGTCAGAATGTAATTATTCACCTATTAGGGGACTGGACATAGCTGAGTAATTTTTCACATTGTCAGGGAGATGTCGGAGTTGGAGCTGTAATGAAACATCTTCCCCAGGAACATGGCTTGTTGTGCAGCACAAGTCTTCAGTCCTATTGCAGGAATGGAGTCAGGACCCATTGCCTTTGTCGTATCTACTGTGTTCAGCTGTTTCCTCATGTCACATGCAGCGAATCGAATTTGTTGAACACTACCATCTGTGATTCTGTGGGCATCATGGCGAGGGTGAGTTGAATCATTCAACACCTCTGGCTGAGGATGGTGCAGATACTATATCCTTGTCATTTTCACTGAGGTGCAGGGCTGTTCCATTATTTAGGATGGGGATATTTCTGGTGTCCTCTCCTCCAGTAAGTTGTTTAAGAGTACACCAACACTTATGTCTGCATGTGGCAGGACTGCAGAGCTTAGATCTGATCTGTTGGTGTTGGGATCATTTCGTCCTCTCTATCAGATGTTAGTTCTGCTGTTTGGAATGAAACCACTCAAGCGCCGTAGCTTTGATGGTTTGTCATCAGCTTTAGGTACACATGGTTCTGACCGTGGCATGTTCACCCACACTCGTCACTGAACCATCACTCGGTTTGATGATAATAGTAGACTGATGGAATATCCTGGGGAAAATGTGGCAGATTATGTTTGAATACAATCCTGCTTCTGTTGCTGCTGTTGTCTACAGCATCACGTGATAGCCTAGTTTGAGCTACAATATGTGCAATTCAATTCTACTGACTGTTCCCCAGTTCACATCGAAACCCATTCACCCATCAGCCTTGTACTCAGTGAACGAACCTGGTTTCTGATGCAGTAACACTTTCATATTCTCATTCTGCTGAGAGTTCTCCTTAGTGTCATGCTTCAAATTTGTTACATTACTCAAACCCTTTAACATATTCATCTGAAACGGTTCCTTTCTCATAATGCCATCTTCTGCATTTGAATTGAATGTGTTTCCCTCTGGTTTTTTCCCTGACCATGATTATGAGCTCTCTGGTGTCAGTGATGCCAGCCTTATGCAGTTTCTGAGCGAATGAAAATAAGCACTTTGCGTTATTGTTCAGTACCCAGTGTTGGGCACTCCGTGTTGGACAGGGCGTTTCAGCAGCTTTCACACACGTCATTGGAACTTGTTCAAAAACAGAAATTGCTGAAGAAATAAAGCACGTCCGGCGGCATCTTCTGTAGTGAATGCAGAGTTAATCTTTCGGATCCAGTGACCCTCTACAAAGCTCACAGTTTCTCCAGCAATTTATGTATTTATTTCCAGTATCCATAGTTATTTATTTAATTGAATTTTTTGCTGTGCCTATTCGTTTTTGGAGAAACTCAGCAGGCCTGACAGAATCTGCAGAAACACAGAAACAGAGTTGACGTTATAAGCCCAGTGTGACTTGTTCAGAACTGAAAAAGGTTGGAAACTGGGCTTTGTAATCCCTTGCCGTAGATGGGGGATGGGTGACTTGGAAAAGAGGGCATGGCAAAAGATAAGCGGGCTATTAGCAGTGGTAAACGAGAAGATAATGCAAAATGGGTTTCAATTCAGGTGTAAATGGGGGAAAGGGGTTCTCTCGAACTGAGCGTAAGATGAAGAAGACACAACCACACAAGGTCATAGGAAGAACAGGAGGGAGAACGTTGACCATGTGGTATTAAATAGATCTAGATCTATACGTTTTGACAGTATACATCATCACTGCCTTCACACTATGGAAGTCAGGTGCTTGACCTCTTATTAGCACGAGTAAGAGTTTCATGCTGCCTTAGTTTTGGAACATAGAACAAAACTAACAGTATGACATTTGGGCTGTTTTCTTTACCTGTCATTTTTAATATTCTTTCCAATTTGTCGAGCTTATCGTTAAATGTTTGATCTTGAAGTTAGTATCAGATGGAGTGTACGAGTTTGAGGGGTGGCATTCTATAAGTTTATAATATCATGGGAGGCATGGATAGAGTGAATACCGAAGGTCTTTTCTGTAGGATCGGGGAGTTCAAACACAAATGCATAGCTTTAAGGTGGAAGGGAGAAATTTGAAAGGGACAAAGTGACAACATTTTTTACACAGAGGGTGATGTATCTATGGAATGAGCTGCCAGAGAAACAGTGGTAGATGCTTGTACAGCCACAATATTTCAAAGGTATTTAGACCAACATATGAATGGGAAACGTTTGAAGGCATATGGGCCAAGTGCAAGCAGATGAGATTAGTTTAGATAAGAAAACCTGGTCAGCATGGACAAGTTGGATCAAATTGTCTGTTTGTGCACGATATGACTGTATGAATCTAGAAAGTGAGGAAAATGTACGAAAAGATATGATGTAATAAATCGGACAGAGATATAGAACATGCATCAAGAGCTTTCGTATCTCCATAAAAAAAGCTTGAAGAAGTGTGTGTGAGCTGAAGCAGAAGTGAAGTGAGGAAAGTACATTGAGGCCATTAGGAGGGTGTGACTGGAGAACCGGCCACAGCGAACAGGCAGATAATTTACACTAGTATTTTAATTCACTGTTCGTGGAAAAAGTACTGTAAGCATGTCAATTGTATAAACAGTATGGTAATAGGAGGGCAGTTCTTGAACTGTCTCTAACAAAAGGAACAAGGTTTTTAACTAACAGATAAGAATAAGGGGAGGCAGGTCAGCAGTAATTCATAGTTAATTTTAAAAGAAGTGGTCACACAGTGACTAGCGGCATTGTGTGAAATATTCCATAACTCTTTGGATTACAGGAGTGTTCCAGTGAAACTGGATAACTTCCAATGTGGCGCCTGTCTTCAAGAAAGTAATGAGACAGAAGGCAGGAACAATTTAGCCTAACCATTATTGCTGGGAATCTGCTAGAGCCTGTTATTAAGGAAGGAATTGCAGCGCACTTAGAAAAGCTTAATGCAGAGTTGGCATGGTTTTATGAAGGGGAAACTATTTTTGTCCTGTAAAATCGAGTATATCAAGATTAGAGTCATGCTGGAAAAGCATAGCAGGCAGAATCCAAGGAGCAGGAAATTAAATGTTTCGGGCAGGAGCCCTTCATCAGGAACACCTGAGAATGTGACAGGCAGATTTGATAAAGGGAACTGGTCAACATGAGGCTTTCCAGAGATTTTACACAAGGTATCACAAAATAAACGCTCTGTCACAAGACAGAGACTCGTAGTATGATGAAAAATATATTAGCATGGGATGACAGTTGCTTAACACATAGAAATCAGAGAGTCAGGATTAATTGATCTTTATGATAAAGACGTATCTACTGGATTACCACAAATATAAGTCTGACGGCATCAGTTATTTACAATCTATACTGATAGCCTGAAGGTGAAAGCTGAGTGCAATATACATCCGAGTTTGTGGATGACACTGAGAACCAAAATGCTGACTGTGTTTTTAATGAAGAGGACTCCCAAAAAAGGAGCAGTACAGAGGGATTGGAGTGTTCCTGTGTATGAATCATAACGTCAGCATGCTGATGCAGCAAGTAACTAGGTCGGTTCATGAGGCAGCTTCCTGGGATGGAAGGGTTGAATTATTGAATACATCTAAAATGGTGAGGAGATTATTCATTGTGGTTGAAATGAATGAGGGTGATATTACTGAAATGTACAAGATACAGAGGGGGCTTGACTAGGTAGATGCTGAGAAGGTGTTTCACCTGAGTCTCGAACTCGAGGTGGTAGATAACGAATAAGGAACATCGATTTCAATCTGAGGTGAAAAATGATGTACTCTCTCATAAGGAAGTGAACGTCTGGAATTCCCTAAACTAGAGAGTTGTGGAGGGATACAGGGAATTTGGTAGGAAATTGGAGTTGAACCCGGAAGTAGATCAGCCATGTTCTTATTGAATGAGAGTTCAGGCCTGAGGGGCCGAATAGCCGAGTCATGTTCCTACTTCTTAAGTTTTTATGTTATGATTTTGGAAATTAATGAGTTATTTTCCTGGAAGTCGTGTTGTACAATGTTGCATTCGTGACAGGAGAAAAAATGCCTGAGTTAACCCTGGATGGGATATGAGGGCAGTATTCTGAGCAATTCCAGAGCAGAAGTTACAGAGTGGGGAAGCCTGGAAAAAGGGATTGCGGCTGGGGGTTCACTTCCTGACCAAACCTGGAATTTCGAAGTGTATTTCCGTAACTACATCTAACCATCTGCGTGGCCTCGCTCTGTCTGTGTGTACCAGATCCGAAGGGCTGAATCGGACATCAGAATACAGGGCTGAGGGACACGAGTGGGCCAATCGGCCCTTTGACACTACTCCACCAGTAAAGAAGGTCATGGCTCCTCTCATTGTGCTCCCAGCTGCATTTTTCTCTCCATGCAGCGTTATCCCTGATTCATCTGTCTACGGAAAATCAGACAAAGCCATAAAAAGATAATATAATATTATATAATATTAATATAAAGATTCAAACTTCTGGGAAAGAGAATTCCCACTTGAATGAAATCCAACTTTGTGATTTTTTCCTCACTCCGGTTCTGACTGAGGTTGGGGGGTGTCACTTTTTCCTTTCCTAGTTCCACTCCTCCACTGCTCACAACAAATTTTAAATGCAACCAGGTTGGTGATATGACCAATGATAAAGGTCTCAGACTGGGTCAGGTTCAGTGCTAGGAACAGGTCAGGCAGATTTCTTTCATCAGCCGCAGGTAACAAATAGGGCTAATGGAGCAGAATGTTAGATTTGTGGTCAGTACTGCTGCCTCATATCAACAAGGAGCTGAACTCAATTCCAACCTCGTCCGACCCTCGATGTGGAGTTTGATCATTCTTCCTATGTCTGTGTGAGTTTCTTCCCAGTTCTCCAGTTTCCTCCCACAGTTCAAAGATATCCAGCTTAATTTGATTGACCATGCTAAATTACCCAGAGTGACCAGGAATGTGTAGGTTAAGTGGGTTAGTCATGGGAAATGCAGGGTTACATGGATAGGGTAAGGGGACAGGTCTGGATAGGATAATGTTCGGTGGGTTGGTGTGGACTCGATGGATCGAATGTCCTGTTGCCACCCTGTAGGGTTTCAATGACAACGGCGTCAAGATTGGGCTATACAAACTCCCAGTTGGTATATACCTGATCCACTCGCCACAAGGCTTTGTATATTTCAATAAAATCAGCTCTCATTCCAACGGTAGCCTGTTAAAGTCGCCATAATATCAGCCCTTCATGCATGGAATAAATGAAGTGAAACATCTATGAACTGCTTCCAGTGTTACAATATCATTGCTCAGATACGAATGCAAAAATAAAGCTAATCTCACACACCGATGAATCAGTTTATTTTTGTTTTCTCAGAGTGGAGTGAGTCTTATAAACACTCTTCCCCGCAGAACATGGGAGGCAGAGATATTGGATACATTTGAGGCAATGTTCACGAATCACAAAGGAGTCAAGGATTATCGAGCAGCAATGTGCAGTGTTGGGGAAATTGTAGACAGTGGTTCCGTATGACACGGCTCCAGAAAATCCAGGAATTAGACAAAATGGATAAGATCGATAAAGTTTTAAAGGGGATCAGGATTGCAGCGATCTGAAAGGCCTGAAAGTAATGCTCGATCCCACCCCACCACAGTCATTTACTTAAAGGTCAACATTAAAAGAGCTACAGAATACTGAATAATGCCAATTTGTCAAGTGGAAATGACAAAACAAGGGAAAGGATTGACTAAGTCCCAACACACAGGGCACCCGTCAGAAGCTTTCAGCATGCCTGTGGCCGCACCTGCAACCCCCTCTGCTCGTTCGATGGACCCAGTTACTCAGCAGGTCTTGGTCATCAAATTCACCAAGTTACATGAAATGATTGAAGGCATGATTGAAGAAAAGTTCAGCAGGAGGCTAGAACCACTCTCAGCCATGCTCCAAAAAATATGAGCAGCAAATATGAAAGTCTTGGAAACAGAACAGATGAGGTCGTGCGTCAAACTACAGGGGCAGAGTCAGTGATCGATTCCTCTAAGGAGCGGATCCTCGCCCTTGGAAAACAGGTCCGTATCTTAAATGAACAATTTGACAACCTTGAAAACAGGGGCAGAATGAAGAATGTTCATATCATCGGTCTGCTGGAGACATAAGGTGTTCAGCCAGTGAGTTTTTTTCGAGAACTGGCTGCCGTGTTCCTTCACTTCGAAGCTGAAGAGGGACGAGTGAAGAGTGAGACAGTTCATCGGGTTATGGAGCGTAGGTCAGACTCAGACCAAAGCCCTCACCCTGTTCTTGTGCAATTACGTAGTTGCAGAGACAATCAAAGACTTATGGAATCTTCCAGAACACAGGGAAAAGATCCGACGAGGACTCCAGGATTATTTTTCTCCAGGTCTTTTCAGCGGCAGATTCAGAAAAGAAAATCTTTTGATGATATCAAGAGAAGATTAAGGGAACTTGAGATTCAGTATTCCTTCATGAACGCAGCGGTGCTCCATATGCTTTCAATAGTTCTACGCACTGGTGGATCTTTCAATAGATCCATTGGCGCTCCAGAGGACGCGAAAACTTTGTGGACGCTATAAAGCAGGCTGGATGCTTTAATAGATATCGATAATCATTCTTCTCTCGTTTTAAAGAACGTTTGTTGAATCTTTCTTGGTATTAAGTAATGTTAAATTACAGTCAGGGTAGAGTACACAATTTTAACTTGATGAACATTACTATTCGTTTTTCTCGGGCTTAGATTGTGTGTCGGGTTCGGCTCAAGCTGGAGGGAGTTATGAAGCTGATCATGAAGACTGAATGCCTACGTTAGGGAAGTTCAATCCCGATGTTTGTGATTAATTGCCCGGGATGCTGTATTGATAATGGGGTAGAAGATAAAGATTTGCGACGTGCAACTGTAGGGGGTAGTGTAATTTTTAAACGGTTAGCTGCCTTTTAGTCTTTTCTACCTCATAGTAAACACAAGCGGACACTCAACTGTTGCCGGACCTCCCCCACGTTTATATGAATGAAACAGTTGTAACAGCTTTCCTCGATAGTTGAGAGGCCGCCCTTAACCACAGTTGTACAACATCATCCATATAAGGGAAGAATGGGAAGCTCAAACACTGATTGGCCAAGTGAATGATAAAAGAATCGCAGGCACCAGAACCCAAATAAGGAAAACAGTGGGGAATCCGAGCACTCGTTGGTCAAGGCAGCAGTAGGAAACCCAGCCCACATATACATGTATATAATGCGTGGAGATTACTATGCTTGTGTGTGTGTACCTTTGGGAACAGCACCCGACTTTGCAAAGTTGAATGAAAAAGTTTTGGACAGACTCCTCCGTATCTTTGTTCCTGGGAAGGGAAATAAAAAAAGTGCCGTAGATGGGGCTGGACAGCCACTTATCTCGCACACAACTGCCCCCAGTGGGGGAGGGGGGAGGTGTAAATGCCCCTCCTGAGTGTCATTGACACTTTTTAGCCTGTTTTTTGTTTGTTTTTATATGTATTTAGTTGTAGAACATTTTGAAAGCGTGTTAGTTGTTGTAGTTTTAGTTAGTATGTTTTTTTTAGGCTCGATGAGTCTTTTTTCATTGATGCTCAGCGATTTGTCATTCAAGTTCTTCCTCTCTGGAGTTCAAATGTTGTTCCAGTGTGTTATGGCTAATGTCATGCTTCAATGGTATATCTTGAGCATTAAGGGGACGCAGTTAAGAGGAAAAAGGTACTTTCTAGCCTTAACAAGGAGAGGGTTGACCTTGTCCTATTGCAGCAGATGCACCTCGATGACAAGAAATATTTGACGTTACAGCAGGGCGGGTTTGAATGGGTTTTAATTTTCGTCTTTTAATAGTAGGAGTAGGGGAGAAGCCATACTGGATAAGAAGAATCTTGCATTTAAATTGCTAGATTGTATTTGATACTCACAGAAGGATCATAATCCCCCAAGCCTTGAACTATGGTAAATAATCCAATATTTTGAACAGTAATTGCGACCCCCCACCCCCACCTCGGCGTACCCTCTTAAAATCCTGGTAGATGCATTTTCTAGCATCATGGCACATTATCGTAGGAGATTTCAACTGTCTTATGGAACCCACAGTGGACAGAATGTCCGAAGGTCCCTCAATACCCTCGTTATAATGTAAGTAATATGGTGGATTTGTATACAGAACTAGAGCTGGTGGATGTCTGGAGGTACATCTACCTCACAAGTAGGGCTTTTAATATCTTCTTTTACCCGCAGAAATGCCACACCAGGTTCGATTTCTTCCCCATCCCTGCAACAATCTTAGATTCGGTGGCATCCTGCACAATTGGAAATATTACCATTTCTGACCATACTTATTGATAAAGATTTAGGGAAATATAACAGATTCGAGACACTGGCGAATGTATCCCTTTATTGTTAAGACTAGTTAGTTCATTGAGTATTTCTGTAATGAATTCAGATCTTTCTTAGCCATTAATTCAGATTCAACCAGTAAACCATCCATTCTATGGGAAATTGTTCAGGCTTATGCCAAGGGAATAATTATTCCTTAGGATGTAGCAGAAGGGGGAGCAGGAACGCTGGTTTGAGGCACAGCTGAGGGCAGCCGAGAGGGCATACTGTGATAGACCCTCAGTAGCTAAGCTGCAGAGGATTACAACGATTCGGTCTACAGTGAATTCCACGCTCACACAGACAGCCAAGAAGGAACTTACTTTTGCTAAACAAAGGCTGTTTGAGCATGGTGATAAGTCAGGCAGGTATTTATTCTATCTTGCCAGGAAAACGAGCGCCCCTCTAAGCCATTACCTCAATTAGGGAAGGTATTGGGATCCTTACCTTCAATTCCAAAAAGTTTGGTGTCTCCTGTCCAAGATTTTTCTCCGAATTATTTCAGACTGAGCATTATGAGGACAGATGGATTAAAATGGAGTCACTTTTCATTTTTCAGGAGTAACCCTGAATAAGTGGTGTGCCTTAATGCACCATTGTCTGCGCAGGAGGGTGTGAAGCAGCTTCAGAATGCAAAGGTGCACATTCCTGACAGATTTCCTCGTGAATTTTATAGATAATTTATAAACCTATTGTCAGGGCTGATGTTTAACATGTTCTGTCACTCATACAGTCACGAACCCATCCCTCTATCCTTAAGAGAGGCTCATATCTCTATGATGATGAAGAAAGGAAGACCCTGGAGGATTGTGCTTCTTACACGCCAATCTCAAATTTAAATGTTGGTTTCAAAATCCATTCTGAGACCCGTGCATTAAGGCTGGAAACTTTGCTGCCTTCCGTTACCAAAGAGGACCAAACAGTCTTTATAAAGGGCCGCAGATCTTCCTACAATGTGAAGAGTTTACTCAATATGATCCAAGAGTGTCAACAACAATCTGTCCAGGGATTATTGATCTCTTTTGATGAGGGAAAGCATTTGATTGGGTTGAGTGGCCGGATCTCTTCTGTACATTAGAACGGGTTGGTCTACGCAAAGATTTTATCAAGTGGGTGAGGATCCTTTACCCTGATCCTCTGGCTGCGGTTCTCACTAATAGTGTGGCCAACCAGTAATATTAATATTTCTCCAGGCAGCCGACAAGGTTGACACCTTTCACCATTGTTGTTTACGTTGGGGATTGAGCCACTGGAGGAGGCCATCCGTAGGGATGTCAACACATCTGACCCAGAAGTGGGATAGAAGTCACGAAAGATTACATTGTATGCAGATGAGAGTCTTATGTTTTTTGTCAAATCCCGTAATTTCGGTAGGTCATGTGATGCAATGCATGAATTCGCTTGTTGCCTTTTCGGGCAATAAATTAATTTTACAAAGTTGGAGGCCATGCCTATGGGAGATCTTAGGGAAATACCTGATACTAAGGGCAAATCCTGGTTTCCTTTTAAATGGTCACGGGGGTGGTTTCCCTATTTCAGTATAGTCATTACATCTGTCTTTGATCATTTATTTAATGTGAACGGTGTCCATTTGTTTGACAAAATTAAACAAAACCTTCAAAGATGGGAGGCAATTCAAATATCCTGGCTCGATCGGATAGCTGTTATTAAAATGACTGTCCTTCCTCATTTCCGAGACGCCGTGTGAATGTTTTCTTTGATGTTTCCCAGACAGATATTTCGGAAATAGAATGGCTGGTTTAGCTCTTTTATTTGCCACCATAAGCAATTCCTTATCAAGCTAACAAAATTGCAACTGCCCCACAGATTGCGGGGGGTAGATCTCCCAGATTAAAAGCAATCAAGTAAGCTTTTTTAATCATCCTATGTTCGTGCCTGGGATTTATGGAGTATTGTCAAAAACTAATGATTATCAATACTGTTAAAACTTGAAGAACAATGCGTCAGATCGAGAGCAATACAGCCAAAATCATGTTTCTTACCGCTTTAATTGCTATACCAGGGTTGTCAACCGGGGATAATGGATTCCAGGTGAAAACTGTGGGCAGCCAGGGGAGTACCTTGCTTGAGTGATTTAGAATTAGTAGAATCCCTAAAGTGTGGATACAAGCCCTTGGGCCCAGCAAGTCAACTTCGAACCACTGAAGAGTAACCCACCCAGACCCATTCCCCTACCATTCTATACCTACCCTGACTAATGTCTGAACTTACAGATCCTTGAACACTTTGAGTGATTTAGCATTGGCCAATTCATCTAACCTGCACATCTTTCTGACTGTGGGAGGAAACCTACGCAGTCACAGTTGAGAACATACTAACTCCACACAGCCAGTCACCCAAGGCTGGAACCAAACCCGTGACCCTGGTGCGGTGGATCAGCCGTGCAAACCATTGAGCCACCACGTGTTACTTGAGGGAGAAACAATGATATCATTTGATCAAATAACTCGTAAGTATGAACTACCTAGTAGAGATTTCTTCTGTTTTTTTCCAGATTAGAGATTTGATTTTAAAAACACACTCTTTTAACAGACTCTTATAGATCCGATACAGAGAAGCGGGTGCTTACTGCTAAGAATACACTCTCTGTCAGTACCCTTTATCATTTGTTGGAGAGTGTCCCCTCAGACAAGACTGTGCAGCTTCGTGATGTCTGTGCGGGAGAGTTAGGGGGTTTAGATCTCTTTGGAGACATGGGAGAATATTTGTGAAAATGCTCGAAGGATTTTGATCTGTAAAAGGACCAATTCCATGCAGTTGCAAATTCTTCATAGGGCCTATCTAACACCACATTATCTCTCAAAATTCAAAGTGGGATTATCTTCAGCATGTCCTAAATGCAGAATGACTACAGGCATTCTTACTCATTGTATGTGGTCCTGCTGCAGGTTTCGTATATATCGGATCACTGTGTTCGGTGCGGTAGAGTGGGTCTTGGGGGACCGAATTGGAGATGGACACGGTTTCTCTTTCCCTGCACCTGCGCAGAGTATCTTACGCAGATGCACATGGGAAAAAATATATCCTTACTTTCTGTGCTAGGAAATAATATTCTGTTGTGTTGGATGTCTGAAACTCCCAGGATGTGTTGGGTCTTTGTAAGCTCATCATGGAGAATATCCCTTTGGACTTTCTCACCAGTATGGTGCACCAAAAAACAGATTAATATAAGTCATAGAGTCATAGAGATGTACAGCATGGAAACAGACCCTTCGGTCCAACCCGTCCATGCCAACCACATATCCGAATACAATCTAGTCCCACCTGCCAGCACCCGGCCCATAACCCTCCAAGCCCTTCCTATTCAATATACTCATCCAAATGCCACTTAAATGTTGCACTTGTGCTAGCCTCCCCCACTTCACCTGGCAGTTCATTACATACACGTACCACCCTCTGTGTGAAATAGTTACCCTGTAGGTCTCTTTTACATCTTACTACTCTCACCTTAAAATTATGCCCTCCACTTCTGGACTCCCTGACCCCAGGGAAAAGACTTTCCCTATATAACCTATCCATGCTCCTTATATTTTTGAAAGCCTCTATAATGTCATCCCTCAGCATCCGAAGCTGCAGCGAAAACAGCCTCAGCCTATTCAGCCTCTCTCTATAGGTCAAATCCTCCAATCCTTATAAATCTTTTCTGAACCCTTTCAAGTTTCTCAACTTTTTCCGATAGGAAGGAGAGCAGAATTGCACGCAATATTCCAACACTGGCCAAACCAATATCCTGTACAGCTGCAACATGACTTCTCAACTCCTGTACTCAATACTCTGACCAATAAAGGAAAGCATACCAAACGCCTTCTTCACTATCGTATCTACTTGCGACTCCACTTTCAAGGAGCTATGAACCTGCACTCCAAGGTCTCTTTGTTCAGCAAAACTCCCTGGGACCTTACAATTAAGTGTATAAGTCCTGCTATGATTTGCTTTCCCAAAATGCAGCACCTTGCATTTATCTGAATTAAACTCCATCTGCCACTTCTCAGCTCATTGGCCCATCTTGTCAAGATCCTGTTGTAATCGGAGGTGACCTCTTCGCTGTTCACTGTACCTCCAATTTTGTTGTCATCTGCAAACTTACTAACTGTATCTCATATGCTCGCATCCAAGTCATTTATGTCAATGACAAAAAGTAGTGAATCCAGCACCGATCCTTGTGGCACTCCACTGGTCAGAGGCCTCCAGTCTAAAAAACAACCCTCCACCACCACACTCTGTCTTCTACCTTTGAGCCAGTTCTGTATCCAAATGGCTAGTTCTCCCTGTATTCCATGAGATCTAACCTTGCAAATCAGTCTCCCATGGGGAACCTTGTCGAAACCCTTACTGAAGTCCATATGGATCACATCTATCCCTCTGCCCCCATCAATCCTCTTTGATACTTCCTCAAAAAACTCAATCAACTTTGTGAGACATGATTCCCCATGCACAAAGCCATGTTGACTATCCCTAATCAGTCCTTGCCTTTCCAAAAACATGCACATCCTGTCCCTCAGGATTCCCTCCAACACCTTGACCACCACCAACGTCAGGCTCATTGGTCGAGAGTTCCCTGGCTTGTCCTTACCACCCTTCTTAAACAGTGGTACCACGTTTGCCACTTCCAGTCTTCCGGCACCTCACCAGTGACTATCCATATTACAACAATCTCAGCAAGAGGCCCAGCAAACACTTCTCTAGCTTCCCACAGAGTTCTAGGGTACACCTAATCAGGTCCTGGGGATAGATCCACCTTTAAACGTTTGAAGACACCCAGCACTTTCTCCTCCGTAATATGGACATTTTGGAAGGTGTCTCCATCTATTTCCCTACATGTGATATCTTCCGTATCCTTTTCGACAGTAAATACTGATGCAAAATACTCGTTTAGTACCTCCCCCACACTTCCTTTACTCGGAAAAGTATTGTGTTGTGTCTGATGTCTGAAACACCCCCGCCTCCCCCCTCCACCCCCCGGGTCTACTGGCTCGTGGTAAGCTCATCATGGAGAATATCCCTTTGGACGTTTTGACCTGTATGGTGCGCCAGAAAGCAGAGACTTATATAAGATATAGCAATCTTTTTTGGATTATCACGATTAGGCTTAACTGCCAGTCTAAAAATGGCTTTTATATAGCAATGACGATATTGTCTAATGAAACTAATATGAAGAATTGTGAACATATTAATGTATATCAGTTAATGCTCTCGAAGAACAAGAGCTATCGCTTTCTTCTTCTGAGCTGTATTATTTATTTATTATTTATTGTTTATTTTTGTTTTTCTTCTGTCCGTTTATAGACTTTAACTTATTTTGTATGTACATGCACATGGGTGAAATATTGTTCAGTTATTTGAGTTGTTTTGCTTTGTTTTAACATAATAATAAAAATCTATTTTTCAGTCAAAATTTAAAAAAAAATTAAAATGCTAACATTGATAGAATAGAGTCCCAAAGAGCTCTCATTAGATAGACCACTCATGGTGGTTTACACTGAATGTCACCACACCTTGGGTGACAGGGTGAGGTTGAGAGAGCATCCTCTTCATGGTAACCTCAGTCAGTTTGGGGAATTGAACCTTCGCTGGTGCCCTCCCTCTGCATCACAAACCAACCATCCAGCCAACTGAGTGGGAGACTGTGTAACTGTTACACACAGAATCAGTCACAGACAAAGGGCAAAAGAAACATTCATGACACAAAAAAGGTGTATTTGGGATAATCGTCATGATAAGGGCTGAGGATAAAAACGTTCTCTTCTTGAAATTGTATTTTACAAGTTTTTGGAAGCTTTCTTTTACTGAATACAATAAGGTGAGACAAGTGAAATAACCAGAATGTCTAATTGTGATTGGATATCGATAACCGTAAATTAAGTGCATGTTTTTGATTGGTCTGTGGAAAGCATGCTGACTATTGTATGAATTTCGAAAGCAGATGAAATATATTGTTCGAGGAGTCTGTCCCCATGGGAAATGCCATCGGACACATGCAAGAAGAAACACTGGGTAAAAAGTTTCTGAGAATCGTCTGCTCGGTAACAGGAAGCTGGGAGTTGAATGACTGAAAGTTCCTGTAACGTGGAGCTGAGAAAACTATCATTTCACCTCCAAACGTATTGAATGTTGGAGCATGTTTGCAGTACTGAATGGCCTCATGATGGATTTCAATTGTGTGTGATTTGAAAAACGTACATCTCTACTCCATCCTCTTACATGTCACACACTGGGGCACAGCCGCTTTACTGAAACTGGGAATAAGTTGGAACATGATCTGGAAAATTCCATAATTGGCATTCCCCAGAATATTCTGTAACTCTGTGGGGGGGCATTAGAGAAGCAGAGAGAAAGAGAGGGATGGTGCTGTATGCAGTAGTGAGAGTGGGAGAGCATGAGCTTTGTTCGGGAACCGGTGCTCTAACAGACATACAGTGAGTGTGAGGGAGCAGAGAGAATATGGTGACCCTTATCCTAACAGAGTGGGGAAGGTTATTGAAGCTTGTCCTGTTTTGCTGGACATTTACTCAGACCCCAGATACTGCACTGAGCTGGGTGGTGAGCTCAGACCAGGCTCGCTGCGTCTGGTGGTGTGATCCCTCTGGGAAGAGAATGGTCCCCTTTTGTACTAGCCCATCCACCAGGACCTCGGTGCCCCTGTCGAAAAACGTGATGTAATTTCCCCTTATCTGCCATGCTCAGGGTAAACTGTGCAGGGCCGCTGCAAACTGAGAAAGCTCAACCATGTGCCCCTTGGCCGTTTAAAGATGGCCCCAGTGTCAGGGGTCATGGAATATCCAGGAGCATCTCCAGGAGTACTTCCAGTCATGATGGGTGGGAGAATCGAGCTGGCATTGTATGAGAGGGACACAATGGAGTGGGGTGGGTAGTTAATGAGATGAGTTTGGTAAGATAGCACCAGGAAAGTAGTTCAGCCTCGTGCAGACAATCTCTGTCACACTTAATGAAAATGTCACTGAGACAATTTTTTGTTAGATTCAGCCCAGTGAGGCGAGGACTCTGCTGTCCTCACTCCTAGTTACAAAGCTGCAGAACAAATGCTCATCCAAAAGTCTCCATTGTCTAAACTCACAGCAATATCCCTTTCACTCATCACTCTTCAAAGTACTGACCCGTGTTGTATGATACTATCGAAATGTCTTCTTTTCAGCATTCTGAAACCTGTGAACATATCCTTCAATGACATTTGTTCTCAGTCTCCCCCACTCTGTTTCCACTCCAAAACACACTCATTTGCAGACATTTTGCACGAGACTCCCAGTATGACTGGACCATGGCAACCAGAATGTCCATCCAGACTCACCCCATTCCCCTGCCCTTGTTCTGTATCCCTCTAATCCTTACCTATCTGTGTGTTTGTCCAAATGCCTTTTCAATGTTGTTATTGTACCCACCTCAATCACTTCCACTGGCAGCTCAGTCTGTATGCATCCCACACTCTATGTAAAAACGTTGCCCCTCAGGTTCCTTTTTATGTACTTTTTTTTCCTTTCCAAACATTAATGGATGTCTTCTAGTCCTCGATTCACCAACCTTGGGAAAAAAATTGAAGTCTTCACCCCATGCAGGCCTCTCATAATTTTATAAGAGTTACACTTCAATAAGAACCCCCTCGGTATCCTACGCTGAAAAGAAATAAGTTCTAACATGTCCAACCTCTGCCTATAACTTAGAGCATTTAGCCCAGGAAACATCTGTGGAAATTTGTTCTACGCTCTTTCTCATTCAATAATATCCTTTCTAGAGCAATATGAACAAAACTGAACACAACACTCCAACTGCAACCTAACCAACATCCTGTACAACTGCAATATAACGTCCCAACTTCTCTACTCAATGCCCTGATGAAGGCCAGTGTGCCAACAGCCTTCTTCACTGTCCAGTGTATCTGTGACTCAAATTTCAGACATTCGTGCACCTGATCTCCAACGTCCTTTTGTTCCACTACACTCCTTAAGGCCCTCTCATTCAGCATTAAACTCCTACCTGGATTTGACTTTCCAAAATGTAAGACGTCACACTTATCTGTATTAAACTCAAATTGCTATTTCTGAGCCCAAATCCTCAGCTGACCAAGGTACTGCTGCAATTTCTGATAATGTTTCTCATTGTAAATGATGCCTCCTAATTTCGAGTCATGTGCAAACTTACTAACCTTGCGTTGTGCACTCTGGTCCAAATCATTGGTATAAGACAACGAACAGCAATGGGCCCAGGACCGAACACTGAGGCACTCCACTAGTCGCAGGCCTCCAGTCCGACAAGCATACCTCCACCATAGCCATTTGCTTCATAACGTCAAGACAATTGTGTCACCAATTTGCCAGTTTACATTGGAGTCCATGCGATCTAACCTTCCAGATCGACTTACCATGTGGAACCTTATCAAAGGCCTTACTTAAATCCATATAGACTATGTCCACCACCCTGCCCTTGTCAACCTTCCTGGTCACTTCCTCAAAAACTCTAACAAAAATTCTAAGGCACGATCTGTTACGTACAAAGCTATGCTGACTGCTCCAAGTCAAACTCTGTTTTTCCAAATGCATGCATATCTAATATCTCAGAACCTTCTCAAACGGTTTAGTGAAAACAGATATGAAGCTTACTGGTCTATCTTTCCCAGGCTTTTCTTTTCAACCCTTATTGAATAAGGGCACATTTGTTACCACACAGTCTTCCGGGTCCTTGGCCCCTGAACTGTCTTCTCTCGCCACCTGCAGTGCTCTTGGAAATATCTGGTCAGGACCAAGAGATTTATCTGACTTTATGCATTCTAATATGTCCATCAGCACCTCTACTGTGATATGGACTGTACCAAGATATCACAACTAACCTCCCAAAGGTCACAGGTCTTCATGTCTTTCTTCATGATAAACACAGATGGGGAATTGAGGAACTCAACCATCTCTTGAGGTTTTACACATGCGTGCCCATTTTGGATTTGAAGATGTCCTATTCTCTCTCTGGTTCTTTTTCTTTACTACTCTGAATTTGGATTCACACTAATCTGCTCAGCCAAAACTATCTCATACTCCCTTTTCGTCCTGCTGATTTCCTTCTTCGGTAAACTCCTCTGTCCCCTGTGTACCTCCCGGGATTTCCTTGATACGAACTGCCTGTACCTGAGCCATGCTTCATTTTTTTTCTGGTCAGAGCCTCAATATTTCTTGTTATCCAGGGTTCTCTCTTCCAGCATCACTTTCCCTTCACCCTCACAGGAACGTATAGACCTTGAACTCGAGCTATCTCACTTTTGAAGCCCTCTTACTTGCCTGGGATCGTTTTGCCTCGAAACAAACTACTCCAATCATCACCTGCAATCCTCTGTCTAATTCAAACAACATACGCCTTGCCCCAATTTAGAACTTGTATCTTGGACCAATTGTATCTTACAACTTGGACCAATTTTGTCCCTACCATAACTACTTTAAAACTAACACAGATCTAGTCACTATTCCCAAAATGCTCGCCCACTTTACCTCCGTCACCTATCCGACCTTATTTTTCAACAGTAGGTCGAGTTTGTCCTTCCCCAATAGGAATCTCTCTATATTGCTTGTGGAAGCTTTCCTGAACACACTTAACAACTTATGTTCCATCTAAGTTCTGAACCATCTGGAAGTCCTAGTCTATGTTAGAAAAATTAAAATCACCTTTAATGACAACGCTATTGCTCCTGCAAGTCTCACCAGTCTCTCTGAATATTTGTTCCTCTAATTCCCATTGATTATTTGGAGGCTTATAGTGCAACCACTATAACATCATCATCCCCCTCTTAATTCTTTGCACCGTTCACAAAACCTTATTGGATATTATCTCAGTTATTTCAACGTTAAATACTCGAAAGATATGCGCCTCAATCAGAACTATTGGTATTTAAATTGTTTCCATTTACATCGCTTCCTCACATTGATTTTCACATTCGCAGCACCCCTTGTCAAGGTACAGTGCAGATATGGAACCTGTCAATCAGTAGCAGGAGGGGGACATCTACTATCGGTAACCTTGGATCAGGAGGCAGTCACACAGCTGCTCAAGATTGGGACACATAACAGGACGCAGTCATTCAACTGCTTGAGACTGTGACGCAGGGACAGGAGGAAGTCACTCAGAGCTCGAAACTGGGGCACAGTGAAATCTGGAGGTTAGTGAGGCCCCAGCATCCTGTTATGCAAGGACAGCAGGATGGGAACTGCACATTCTGTCACTTCCACCATTGGTTACATTTTTCACCACACTGGGCAGTGATCTAATACAGTGTTACCAAACAATGCAACAGCCTGTGTTTGTATATGAATGACCCAGTGCGGACTGCACAGCTCCCCACACTGAACATTTAGTCCAGGATTATAGATCCAGCATTGGTGTGGGCTGCACAGAGTTTCACTCTGCACATTGATGGGTTGCATACAGCTGTACACTAGCCGGATCTACACAGTGCTCCATTCTGAATATGTAATGGTTGGGCTGGTTATGCGAGTTGGATTGCGAATGTCAGAGTACGAAACATCTGACAATACCAATATTTTGTGTTTTAATTCTTGTCATTGGACCCCTCAAATCCTGACTCATCCTGTTAGACCCATCCTTCTGCATGAGTCATGGTGAGTGTTCTTGCAGCAGCTGAGTCTGCAACATGACCAAGAAACGGCGCAGAGGATGCAGTGAGCGGAGTCTCCATAAAATGGAATGAGGGAATCACCATCAGATCAGCCGTGGTCTGCGTGAATGTTGGGGCAGGATTGAATGGACCACTCATGCAACATATTCATATATTTCTGTTTGTTCCAAGCAAACTCCCCTTCTCTCCCAGTGTCCTATACTTGTGGGGAGTGAGTCACCTCCTGCTGTCCTTGCATAACAGGATGCTGGGGCCTCACTAACCTCCAGATTTCACTGTGCCCCAGTTTCGAGCTCTGAGTGACTTCCTCCTGTCCCTGCGTCACAGTCTCAAGCAGTTGAATGACTGCGTCCTGTTATGTGTCCCAATCTTGAGCAGCTGTGTGACTGCCTCCTGATCCAAGGTTACCGATCGTAGATGTCCCCCTCCTGCTACTGATTGACAGGTTCCAATAGCTCTGTGCTCACCTGCTGCTCCTGTGGAATGGTGTCGAGGGCCTGAATGGCCTCTTCACATAACTTCCAGCTTCTCTTGAATAAAAGCCTTTGTAAAACACCATCAAAATCTGAATGATGTATTTTTGTATTTTACTCTCAGCAATTGAACAAACAAGTTGCCTGACAGAAATCAGAAGTTGAATAGCCTCCTCCTGTTCCTGTGTTATACACTCAAGAGGCAATAGAGTCTCAGAAATGTGCAGCATGGAAAAATACCTTTCGGTCTGATCGCGCACATCGACCAAATATCCTAAATAAATCTCGTCCCCCTTGCCAGCATTTGGCCCATCTCCCTCTAAACACTTCCTATGCATGTATCCATCTAACTGCATTTTAAATGGTGTAACTGTGCCTGCCTCCACCACCGCTTTTGGCTGTTCAATCCATACACACAGCAAGTCTCTGTGTGAAAATGTTGTCCCTCATGTTCCTTTTTAAATCTTTCCACTCTCACCTTAAATCTTTGTCTTCTAATTTTGGAGTCGCCTATCCTGGGTAAAAGACGTTAACTGTTTGTCTTAGCTTTGCCCCTCATGATTTTATAAACCTCTTTAAGGTCACCCCCTCAGCCTCAACACTTGAAAGTAGTCCCAGCCTATTCAAACTCTCCCTGTGGCTCTAACCCTCCAACACCTGCAACATTATTTTAAGTCGCATCTACACCCTTTCAAGTTTGACAACATCTTACCGACAGCAGGGAGACCAGAATTAAGGGCAATATTACAAAAGTGGCCAAACCAATGTCCGGTACAGATGCAACACGTCGTGAAAATGTTTAGACTCAAAGCACGGACCAATAAAGGGAAGATCACCAAGTGCCTTCTTCACTGCGCTGTTTACCTGTGACGGCACTTTAAAGGAACAGAGAACCTGCACCACGAGGTGACGCAGTAGCTCAGTGACTAGCATTGCTACCTCAGAGCACAACGATCTGGGTTTAATTCTATCCTTGAATGACAGCCTGTGTGGAGATTGCACATTCTCCCCGTGTCTGCGTGAGTCTCCTCCAGATGTTATGTTTTCCTCCGACAGTATAAAGATATACAGATAAGGGTAGATTGGCCATGCTAAATTGCGTAAAGTACCCAGGGATGTGTAGGCGAGGTGGATTAGTTATGGGAAATGCAGGCTCAGAGTGATAGGGGAGGGGTTTGTCCAGTGTAATACTGTTTAGAGGTTCAGTGTGGCCTCGATGGGCCGAATAGGTGGTTTCCTCACTGTAGGGATTCAATAATTTCTATGGCGTTCTCTTTGATTGGCAGCTTTCGACAGGACCCTACCTATATATCTTGCCCTGATTTGTCTTGCCAAAATGCAATACCTCACATTTAAATAAAATAAACTCCATCTGCCACTCCTCGGCTCACCTAAGCAAAGTCCCATTATAGTCTGAGAGTTAATTTTTCACTGTCGACTACACCACTAAATTTGTTGTTATCTACAAATTTACTGACAATACTTCATATACTCAAATGTAAATGATTTGTATCAGTGACAAAAGGCAGTGGGCCCACTATTGATCTTTGCGGCACGTCACTGGTCACAGGTCTCCAAGTTTAATCAACAAATGTCCACTGTCACGCCCTGTTTCCAATATCCAAGAAAATTTTGGATCTAAATGACGAGATATCCCTGGATTCCTGGCAGTCTAACCTTGCTACCCAGTCTACCATGTAGAACATTTTGGCTTTCTTACTGAGTTCCAAAAAGACAATATCCACTGTCCTGCCATCATTAATCATCTTCATCACTTCCTCAAAAAATTCCACCCAGTTTGTGAGATGTGATCTCCAAAGTACAAAGCCCTCTTCAGTCCTTGTCTTTCCAAATGCATATCGATTTTTTTCCTCGAAATCCCCTCCAACAATTTAGTCACCATTAACCTCAGGCTCACCGATCTATGGTTACCTGTTTTTCCCTTACTTTCTTAAATAATGACACTATGTTAGCAGCCCTCCAGTCTTTTGAAAATCACCTGTGGAAATCAATGTTAAAAATATATCAGCAAAATGCTGAGCAATCTCTTTCTTAGTTTCCCACAAACATCTGGGATATAACTGCTCAGGTCCCAGGATTTGTTCACCTTTATATGTTTTAAAATGTCTAACATCTCCTTGTAATATAGACACTTTCAAGATATCACTATATATTTCTTCATTCTGTCGTTCATGTAAACTCGTCCACACTAAAAACTGAGGAGAAATACATGTTTTGTATCCCTCCAATCTCCTGTGGTTCCACACATAGGTGGCCTTACTGATCTTTAAGGTGCTCTATTCTCTCCCAAATTAATCTTTTGACATTAAAGGATTTGTATAATTTCTTCAATGCCTCGTTAACCCTATTTCTAAAGCCATCTCTTGTCCACATATTTTGGCCCGATTTCCCCATTGACGATACACTTGCTGCCCTTACACACCTCTCGGGATTCACTTGATCTCAGCTCTGTTTACCTGACATATGCCTCCTTCCTTACCTTGACCATAACATCAATATATCTAGCCATCCAGCACTCTCTGCACCCACCAGCCTTGCCCGTCTCACTCATGGGAACACGTTGGCTCTGGACTCTCTGAAACCACGTTTAGATTGCCTTGCATTTTACAACCATCCCTTTACTGTGAATAGGGTATTCCAATCAGCCTTTTACAGGGCTCGCGTAACACTTTCAAATTTGGCCTTATTCAAAGTTAGAACCTTAATGCTTTCATCAGGTCTTTACTATTCCAAAACTAATTTAAAACTAATATTTATGCGTAACAAAAAGTTAAAGAAACACTTCCTGCCCTTCTGAAACAGACTCGAGAATAGGCTTCTCGTGACCTTTTGGAATAGACTGGAAAGCATGAATGGCCTCCTCCTGTCCTTATGTAGACCCGAGACATTAAATGACACAGCAACCCCTGGATTACGAGCAGCCAGTAAACTGTATCTGATGGAGGTCCATCCCTTCTCAGTTACAGAAACACAGACAACACAATGTACTCCAGGTGCCCTCTCAGTAACACTTCACAGAGCAGCAGTGACACATCTCTTTGTTTTGAATGATTCTGTTGGCAAAATGTGCCAATATTCTAGATTTCCACCTTTTCAAGTAGCAACAGGCTAATATGGGTTGAATGGCCTTCTCTTATCCCTCTGTAAGAGGCCCATAGGGACAGAATTGCTTTGGCCTTTTGCGGAGCATCAATCTCAATACTCTATCCCAAGGTTTTGAAAGGATTTGATAACAGGGCACTTAAAACCAGGAGGAGCCTCACACTGGTCAATAAGTAGAATACTTTGGGTTAAGGTATCTAGAAACTTGCCCACCCGACTTTTTCTTATGCAACCGATCTGTTATTTTATAACTGCCTCCTTTCATAAACAGAGTGGAACACAGAGAGAACCCTGCAGTGCCTTTTAATACTCTCATATACAAGTTTTAAAAAAAGATCCAAAAGATTTAAAGATTTTTGGTCCATCCCTCAGCAACCCTCATCCATTCCTTCCAAACCCAGTAAATGTTCCCTTTTATAGTGATATGAAAAGTGATGTGTGGAACTGGTTAACTGAGCCTGTTTGTTTAGTCATGATTTGGAGATGCCGGTGTTGGCCTGGGATGTACAAAGTTAAAAATCACACAACACCAGGTTATAGTCCAACAGGTTTAATTGGAAGCAGACTACCTTTCAGAGCGCCGCTCCTTCATCAGGTGATAGTGGAGGACACACTTCTAAGGCACAGAATTTATAGCAAAAATTTACAGTGTGATGTAACTGAAATTATACATTGAAAAATACCTTGATTGTCTGTTGAGTCTTTCATCTGTTCGAATGCCATGATAGTTTCACTTCTTTCATGTGTAAATCACAAAACCTTTTTCTTTTAAAGTTGCATTCTCAGGTTAGCAGAAACAACGAGTGATAATTAGACAATATTTTGAAGGTTTTAGCCCCTGTGTTCTTTGTCTATACCATAATGTTTAGATTGATTCTAATCTGAAAAGTGAGATAACAGAGTTTTACATGAATGCATGCAGTTTTTTCAGCAAAGTACAATGTAACTCTGCAAGTACAAATTCACCCCACAAAATATATGTGTGCGTGTGGGTCTTTCTCTGTTTGTGTGTGTGTGTTTGTCTTGGTTGTGGGTTGTGAGTGTGAGAGGAAGTGTATATGTGCATGTAGTGATGTAGAGTGTCTTAAGACTGTGAGGGGGTGCATGTGTGAGTGTGGGAGTGTGTGCATGTCTGGGGTGGGGGGTTTGAGTATCAGTGAGAGAGAGTATATATGTGTGTGCATGAGTGTCGAGTGGTCTAAGTCTCTATGCGGATGCCTGTGAGAGTGTGTGTATCTGTAAGGGTGTGTCTGTGTGTCTGTGTGCGTGTCTGTGTACATATGTGTCCGTATGTATGTGTGTGTATAGGAGTGCCTATGTGTTTGTGTGTGTGTGTGTGTGTGTGTGTGTGTGTGTGTGTGTGTGTGTGTGTGTGTGTGTGTAGTGCAATGGTGGTCACCTGCAATGTGACATGAACCCAAGGCCCCAGTTGAGGCCCTCCCTATGGGAACCGAAATTTGTAATCAGCTTCTGCTCGGCCACTTTTCGCTGCTGCCTGTCCTGAAGTCCTCCTTGAAGGATGGTCACCAGAAGGTCCGAGGTTGAATGTCCGGGACCACTGAAGTGTTCACCAACTGGAAGGGATCACCCCTGTCTGTTGATTGTGCCCATTCTTCCGTTGTCGTAGCCTTTGCTAATTTTCCTAGTGTTTGTTCAGTGACTGTGCTTAATGCCAATCTCCATGGATTCTAATTATCTCAGTGGAGAGTTTCCATCTTTCAATGATAAATGGACGTCGTTCAATGTGTTATCCCATAACATGAGCGGGAGCATCACCGACAGCACTGACAGGGAACAGCAGACCCAGAGAGAGGGGGAGGAGAGATCAGAATCTGAGAACATTGAACTGGAATGTTCCAAACATGTATCAGAATCTGGGAACATTCGACTGGTATGTTCCAGCAATAGACAGGAGTTTATCCTATTATGTTTGGCGTCTTTCTGCATTTAATTGGTGGCCATTATCCTTGTGGATCTATTACGCTCTTTTCATTATTCAATATTTTCATTATCCTTTCCTGGCTATCGTTGGTGCTCCTGGTAAGTGTCACTGTCCAGATATTTTTGTTCTATAAACCGGTTATGATTGTATTACTGTTCTTTTATATTGTCTACACTTCTTGTCACTATTATTTTTCTGTTGAAACTCTCATTCCATATATTCAATCTACAGACCACTACTAACTACATCAATGAATGTGTTCAATGACTGTCTCCCTGTCTGAGCTGGCATTGTTACTCTCTGTATTGACCTACTCAGTTGCAGCTGCGAACTACAATTTACTGTATCATTGCCTTTGTTATTTAAATATTAAGAGCTGGGAGGTCACTCTCTACTGTTCTGGTTACAAACTCCACTTCCTTCCTCTGTTTCCATCCCATCCCTGACCAATATCTGCGACTGAAGCAGACAAGTCACAACTGTGGGTGATCCCGTTGACCATGAGCTGATTCATGACACCATATCCTGACCATTTCTAACTTGAAATGCTCACCACCCCAGAATATATCTCACTGGTTTATTCCATCTGCTGTTTGAACCTTGAGCTATGAAGTACAGTCTTAACGAAGCCACAAATCTGCTGCTGACACTCCCAGCTTCAAACCTGCTGAAACAATTCTGATTCGACCACACACCAAACTCCCATCCATCTGTCATTCATGTGTACACCGATGTATAATGCTATTGTGTCTGGCAATGTCTTTATTTTAACATTCTCAAACACTTTACCTCATTTGTCCATGAAACTTCCCTCATTCTCTCTGTCGATTAACAGAGAGTTGTTCATATTTAAAATAGTTTCCTCCATGTGTGTTCCTTCTCAAACAATGAGTTTCGCATTCAACCACGCGTATCGCGCACACACACGGACTCTCACTCAGTCTCTGATGAACACACACACAGCAAATCTTCTCATTGTAAACATTATAGTAATCTGATGCGAGTATAGTTAGCATATGATAGTAAAGTTTGCAATACTCTCTATGCTGGGCAGAAAGTGTAGTTTACTGAGCAACACACTAACATGGTCTGCACAGCTCTCCATGCTGGGCTGTCATCTTGTCCCAGTTTATGTTGTTTATGGTTTTTTTTCTGTTAAGCAGATTCAGAATTTGATGTAACATACCATTTCAGCTGATCTGACAATGCCTTTATTCAATGTTCTCGTTCTTGTAATTTTACTCTCGAAGATCTCACTTCTCCAGTTAGTCCTACTGCCCTGTCTTTTTCCCCATATTTCCACAACATCTTTTCAGTTAATTAACTGTCTCTTTCTTTCTTTAATGTGACTCTTTTTGTCCCTCTGTATCTTTCCCTGCCATTTGTTTTTGGCTCCCTAGTGTATCGAGTGCTGGCATTGTGAAGCTCAAAAAAAGTGAAATTGTGTATGTCAGGCTGTTGTTCACTTCCCGGTATGACCCATGTGATGGTCTATGGACAGGCGTGTTTCAGAAGTTATGAGATACATCATTGTAACTTGCTCTGTACCTGTATTTGTCACTCTCAGGTGATCTTGCGATCAAGGAAGCCCCTTAAGTAAAGGACCAGCCATCTAAAGTGTGTGACAATGCTGTCACTTTAAAAAAAAGATTAATTTCTCTTTTTTTTTCATATAAGAGATCTTAAAGGCCGAACTGAAAACGGCTCAAGTAAATTACTGACGACGCTTTTACGGTTTTTCATAAATCGTAGTAACAACGGCCTCTCACTTATCCCTAGCTGCTAATATCTCTGAAACCTGACTTGATGCTGTTTCCTCCTGAATTGGAGAACTGTATGCAAGAATGTATGTCTGAATGTTCCATTTTGCCAAGGGGTGTGTTTATGGGATGTTGGTGTATTGGAACAGTTCATTAGTAGAAGTTACTGTATCCATTATTCAGCCATGGTTTCGAATAGTTAAATTAATCTAAATTCTTCTTCATTTTGTATGGATTTTCATTAGAGTGTTTGAGTATGTTGTGTTTTGCTAATGGTGAGTGGTGTGACAAGTAGCATCACATCTGGAACACCCACTTCACATCTACCTTTAAAATAAGGAAAGTTTGGCATCCAAGGTACCCTCTTAAAGTAGCTTGAGGCAGTCTGGTTGGTCTATAGCAAACTGGGAACTCTTGTCTGGTAACACCAAATTGGGTTTAGAATTACAATCCCTACAGTGTGCAAATAAGTCATTCGACCCAACAAGTCCACACCAACCCTCCGAGAAGTAACCTAACCAGACCCATTCGTTTACCCTATTATTACACATTTACCCCGACAAAGGCTCCTAAACCAAACATCCCTGAAAACTACAAACAATTTAGCATGGCCAATTCACCTGACATGCATATCTTTGGGTTGTGGGAGGAAACCAGATAATCCAGAATAAGCTCATGCAGACACTGGAGAGTATGCAACGGGAGGCTATTGGGTTCAAAGGTCGCGTATGTAGCTGTTAGCGTCTTTTGTTTCAGATTTTGAATTCGGTTGGTTTAAACAGTGTTTTGTGTATAAAGATTATTTCAGTCACTAAGAGTTCTCTAGGTGTGGAAGAAGTGAAGTTGGGGGTTTTACAAAAGGAAATGAAGGCAAAGCTGCAGGAATTGACAGACAATCTGGAGTTGGGGTTGCGTTTGTCTGTGAGAAAATGAGAGATAATTACAGCTATAGCTCAGCATTTGCGTGTTGTGGAAACGCCACCAGACTCTTTGGGAATGGCGAGAATTCAATTTCAAATGAGGCACTTTTAACATGAGAAGGAATTGAAACAGTTTGAATTATGATGAAAAGTATAAATAAAAGAAAAGGAAATGAAGAAGAAAGAGAGAAAA
Source organism: Chiloscyllium punctatum (assembly GCF_047496795.1). Taxonomy (NCBI): domain Eukaryota; kingdom Metazoa; phylum Chordata; class Chondrichthyes; order Orectolobiformes; family Hemiscylliidae; genus Chiloscyllium; species Chiloscyllium punctatum. The sequence continues at coordinate 8,209,795 of NC_092788.1, forward strand.
AGGGAGAGAAGAAAAGCAGAGAGTTTCAACTTAAACAGTTGGCAGTTAGAGAGGAAAGTTGAAAAAGAAGGTGGAGATGAAGGTAGACGGTCGGCAGGATGAGGAGGTTAGTGAGGTTGATCAACCCTATTGTAACCAATGGCCTAATGGGGTTCTGTTTAAAAACATCCAGGCATTATCTACATTTGATGAGAAGGATGGAGAAGCCATTGGAATTTCATTTGAGAAAGTGGCTAATGGATTGGCAAGTGATCATGTGGATTTAGTATATCCAAACAAAGCTGATAGGTATTTGCATCCCTATTGGAGACGGTATCTCGCCAGTTTGAGGTGGTGAAGAAAGCCATCTGAAGTGCATATTTGCTTGGGCCAGAAGCCGACAGACAGCATTTCAGGAATCTAAAAAAGGGTCGCTGATTAAACGCAAATTGAGTTTGAAAGGATCAAACAAAGTGATTTTGAAAGGTGGGTAAGGGTATTAAATCAGAGCAAACCTATGACCTTCTGAGAGAGATTCTTATTTTGGAGAAGTTCAACAATTCACTTCCTGCAGTCGTGACAACTCCTGTGGAAGAGCAGAGAGTAACAATGGGAAGATTAGAAGCTGAAATAGCTGATGATGATGATTGAGTTCAGAAATCAAAATTTGGTTTCTGTGAGAGATTGAGAAGAATGTGCGAGATCTTCTTAAAACATATCCCGTGAGAGTAAGGTTTACTGGCATAGGCCAGGAGTAGCAGGTAAAGAGATGAGAGCATTAAGAGGGACAGAAGCATGTAACTCTTTTATGCTGAGACACGAGCTATGTCATTCAGAAGGACTATTGGAGAGGTGAGAAGTGCTCTGTTATGTAACGTGTGGTTGGAGTATCCAGTGGAAACATCAACAGTTTTATTCCACAATGGGGAAGGAGGCCTTGAGCTTTGTGTTGGTGGTACAACATTTCAGCATTTACATTGTGAATAACAGACATCAGACAAATCTTGTGGTGATGCTGGGGATGGTTTGCTGGAGGTTATGCTGTAAGTTGCCTCAGACATTCAGGGAGATCTGAGGATTTGGCGACCCAACTCTGGATGGAGCATGGGGACTGTAGTTACAGCATCTGGGCCTGTAACATGAACAACAAATGGAGTAGAAGCTGCAGAGAGGGGAAGTGCTGAAACCATGGAGTGAGTGTGTGGGGGGAAAGGGATCTGCTGTATCCACCCTGGGTTTTCCAGGAACAGGTTCCCAAGTTTCACTTAACTCAGGAGCAGAGTGTGAGGGGCCATGACTGAACAAGGAGCTGGTCACAGAACGATATCACCTCCTTCAACGACCTGCAGCTTCACACCAGGGGGAGGATGGTGCTGCCAGGGGCTGTTAGGGTCTCAGTTTCATTCAGCTTCTATGATCCAGAACTTTCCAGGCAGAACTCAGCGACATATCCATCATTTCCCAGTATCTCAACATTGATGTCACCATTCGGTGATGGAGGGTATATATGGTGGATGAGGTAAATAGATTGTTTCTCCCTCAGCAGGGAGCTGCCAATTGTATCCACTATAATGGGATTCCTGATGGTGTACATGGCATCTGTAGAGTATCCATGTCAATGGGGAGAGGTAGAGGAACTGAAGGAGTTCTCTCTCTCTATTAATGTTCCAGTATACCCATCCCAGTACATCATATTGTTGAATACCCACTGTCCTGGCAGCAGTTACGGCCTCTTCATTCAGAAGCAGTCAGCCATTCCCATCGTCATCGGGTCTCCACGTAGAAAGAAATGAATATATCTTGGATAAAGGCCGTCCCCTTGATGCATGTGTCAAAACACCATCCCCACCACCAATCAACCACATCAAAGTATTCAAGCAATGGGGTCACTTGGAGTGTCTGGGAGCTGATGATCAAGGATGGAGCAAAACCTCCCATGTCTGAACGGATTTGAGTGAACCCCCCAGTACACTGTATCATTAAGGCATATAATCCCTCTCCATTTCAGTAACATACTGCCTTCCATTATTCCTGTAAATGGAATGACAGATTATATCATGTTAAATTCCACCTGCCAAACTATTATCTATTGTTTTTACCTCTCTGAATCATTTGCAGACTCTCCACCCTCTCTTGATAATTTTTTCTCTTACTTATCACAGCGACATAACAATTATTTTAAGAGTTGACAAGTAGGTTAGACCAGGGAAACCCAGTGGATGTGGTCTATCTAGACTTCCAAAAGGCCTTTGATAAGGGGAGATCCCATGGTGTTAGAGGTGAGCTACTGGCATGGATTGAGGATTGGCTGTCTGACAGAAGGCAGTGGGTTGGGATAAAAGGTTCTTTATCAGAATGGCAGCCAGTGACAAGCGGTGTCCCGCAGGATTCAGTGTTGGGGCCGCAGCTGTTCGCATTATATATTAATGATCTGGATGAAGGGCCTGGGGGCATTCTAGCGAAGTTTGCCGATGATACGAAGGTAGGTTGATAGGCAGGTAGTACTGAGGTGTAAGGGAGGCTGGAGAAGCATCTAGACAGTTTGGGAGAGTGGTCCAGGAAATGGCTGATGGAATTCAATGTGAGCAAATGCGACGTCTTGCACTTTGGAAAAATGAATACAAGCATGGACTACTTTCTCAATGGTGAGAAATTCATAAAGCCAAACTACAAAGGGGTCTGGGAGTTCTAGTCGAGGATTCTCTAAAGGTCAACATGCAGGTTGAGTCCGTGATTAAGAAAGCGAATGCAATGTTGTCATTTATCTCAAGAGGGTTGGAATACAAAAGCAGTGATGTGCTCCTGAGACTTTATAAAGCTCTGGTTAGGCACCATTTGGAGTACTGTGTCCAGTTTTGGGCCCCACACCTCAGGAAGGACATACTGGCACTGGAGCGTGTCCAGCGGAGATTCACACGGATGATCCCTGGAATAGTAGGTCTAACATACGAGGAATGGCTAAGGATCCTTGGATTGTATTCATTAGAGTTTAGTCGGTTAAGGGGAGAACTAATAGAAACTTACAAGGTAATACATGGCTTGGAAAGGGTGGACGCTAGGAAGTTGTTTCCGTTAGGCGAGGAGACTAGGACCCGTGAGCACAGCCTTAGAATTAGAAGTGGATAAATTCAGAACAGAAATGCGGAGACATTTCTTCAGCCAGAGAGTGGTGGGCCTGTGGAATTTATTGCTGTGGAGTGCAGTGGAGGCTGGGACGCTAAATGTCTTCAAGGCAGAGATTGAAAAATTCTTGATGTCACAAGGAATTAAGGGCTACGGGAAGAATGCGGGTAAGTGGAGTTGAAATGCCCACCAGCCATGATTAAATGGCGGAGTGGACTCGATGGGACGAATGGCCTTACTTCCACCCCTATGTCTTATGGACATCACCAAACACAGCATCTGTATATCTGTTCCATCCTCCTGATCATTAATAGAGACTGTAGATAGTTGAGAAACCAGCGCTGGTCACTGTGTGACCCTACTGGCTACGTTCTCACTAAATGATTTATCGGGAGTGTCTGCTTCCTATATGATACCCAGTCCTCCCCCATTCCTGGGCAACACAGTCGAAGAGTTGAATAAGAACAAGGAGCATCTGTGAGGAACCCAACCCCTCGATGAGGCTTATGTCAACACGGCCTCTGTTCCACTTTCCTGCCATCTCTCCACCCTAAAACTCTAGTCTCTTGTTGTAGATTGCGCCACATGAAAAAAAAATCAACTCCACATATACACTTTCAATTACTTTTTGCATTTTACAGACTTCAATGAGATCTCCTTGAATTCTTATAAACTCGAGACTATCGGCCTAAACTGCTCAATTTCTCTTCATAAGACAAACACTTCAAATATGGAATCAATCAAATGAAGCTCTTCTGAATTGCCTCCAATGGAAATACCTCATTCTGCAGGACACCCAAACGGTACTCCAGTTGCAGCCTCACTCATGCCTTGCATAGCTATAGCAACACTCCCTACCTTTCTACTCTATCCTTTTATAAATAAACACTGAAATTAGGCTTGCATTTCTCTTTACCTGCAGTAGCCGCAGGCAGGTTTTCTGTGATATGCAAGCAGGCACCCAAATCCCTCTGCACCTAACCACTTTGAACTTTCTCTCCATTTAGGTAATAATTTGTCTTTCTATTATACTGGCCAACTTGAATAGCCCCATATTTATTCACTTTAATTTTCCTTGCTAAATGTTGGCCCATTCTCCCAACCTATCCATATGGTTTTAAAATCTCTTGCATCATCATTCCGAAGTAATTTCCCACCGCTGTTAGTGTCATCTGAAAATGTGGCATTGTATTTTCTCTCCCGTCAACTGAGTACAGTAATACCATCGATTGCAAATGGTTGAGGCATGAGTACTGAAATCAATGGCACAAATTGCATTTGCCAAAAGCGAATGACACATTTATTCCACCTGACGACATTTTGTTAGTTAACCAATCCTCCATCCAAGCTAATAAATTACCCCTAAACCCATGTTATCTGATCTTACCATTTACTCTTTGGAGAAGCGACATATCCGATGCCTTCAGGAAGACCAGATTTGTTCCATCTCCAGGATTCCCACTATCCACCTTGTTTATTACATCTTCAAATAACTCAAGCAAACAATTCAAACACGGTTTAGCTTTTGTAAAAACATGTTGAGTCTGACGAATTGTGGTTTGAGTTTACAAATGTCTTGAACAATGGACTCTAAAAATTTGCCTTAAATTACAATAGTTTATTGTTACACTTAGTCCCTGATGTATAATATTATTATAAGTTCTTCCCTTTCGAAAACCTTGACGTTTTCTTTGAATTCCTGTTTAATGGGCACAAGGCTTTAAGAGATCTGCTCCAATTGCTGTGTAAGAGTCATGTGTGGCTGAATGGACTCATCAGCCTGCTGGTGAACAAAATCGATGGGCTGACGTCTTTCTGGTGTTCCCATGTTGCCACCTCCAAGGCCAGAATGACCTCCTCCTGTTGATGCTTTAGAGGATTTGGAGATTATAGAATCTTCCTGTTGCTGTCTAACATTTTGAGGGTCTGATGGGTCTTCTCATACTTCTCCATAACAGATGGAAATACTGAACGGTCTCCTCATGTATCCCGGAGATGGGACCGAGGGATTGATTGGTCTCCTCTTGTTCCCATACAACAGACACGTGTCGAAATTACCTGTTCTTTTCTCATTAAAGAAGCCTCAGATAGTTTTTATCCTTATCCAATTCCCTTGCAATAGGCTCGGTGGGTCTGAACGGCCTCCTGTTATCCCAGTGTAACAATCTCCAGTCACTGTGTGACCTCTTCCAGTTCCTATGTTACAGACTTGAGGAGGCTGAATGGACTGATCCTGTTGCTGTTTAGAAGGATACTGGTGCAGCATGGCCGACTGTTATAGGCTCGAGTGGCTGATTGGCCTCCTTCTGTAAATGTATTTCAGGCTCCAGGGGCTGAATAGCCTCGTCCTGTTTTCGTGTAACAGGTTCGAAAGCCCGAATATACTTCTGTTGTTCCTGTTTAACAGGCTGGAGAACGGAATGGATTCCTCCACTATGTGAGTAATGCACTTCACTTGTTGAATCCTTCTGTCATCTATGTTGAAATAAGATCATCCTTAATTTTTGTAAACTCCAATGGCTACTGGGTCAACCTGATCATTCTTTCGTTATATGCTAGCACCTTCATTGCAGGAATCAGTTGAGGGAACCATCTCAGAGCTGCTTCCAATATAACAACATCATTTCTTCATTGAAGAGATTAAATCTGTACGCACTACTCCAGATGTGATCTCACTAAGAACCTGTACAGCAGCAGCAATGCTTTACCAGCCTGCTGTAAGGTTCCCACCCAGGTTAGAGCAGTCTCAGCTCTCTGGGGGAATAGAGTGCATTGTTGGAAGATCATTGTCCTTCTCTACTCAATCAGCATAACGGGAGATCTGGAGAAATTAAAGTTGGAGAAGATTATAAATGATGTGGCGAGATGATATCCACCATTAATCTCCCCAGAGACCACGTCGCTCAGATTCCACAGAATCTAGGAAGGAGGAATCTAGTAAACAGCAAGGAGGAGCAAACATTGATGGGAGTTAGATATCAAAGTGAAAGCTGCAATACAAATGCTGGACATGTTATAAAACAGGAAATGAGATATACACATTTGTGGGAACTTCAGTAATAATGTACTGTTTAAATTATATCTAAACTGTGGTAACCCAATCGAATACTAATGCTGGGAAAATGGATCTCATGACCACGTGTGAGATGGTTTGCGTAACATTATGTCGACCACTGAGTTCGACATCAGGTTATTTAGGAATTGGTGTTGAATGATCAGAAGAGCTAATTGAAACTTTTGCTGTAAAGGACCTTTTGGGAACAGTGACCATAATGTATTGGTTTTCTTTTATGCTGTTTCAGTACACGGCAGTTTTTGTTTCATTTGATGTAACCGTTATAAATCTGAGTCATGCAAGCCATGAAAGTGTGAGGAAAAAGTGGGGACTATAGATGCGGAGATCAGAGTCAAAGAATGTGGTGCTGGAAAAGCACAGTCAGGCAGCATACTAAGAGCAGATAAATCGATGTTTCGGGCATAAGCCCTTCATCAGGAATGAAGCTTATGGGCCAAGAGGGCAGAGAGATAAATCAGAAGAGGGTGCAGCAGGGGGGAAGTAGTTGGGATTGCGATAGGTAGATGAAGGTGGGTTGAAAGTAATCGGTGATGAAGGGAGACAGAACGCCTCATCTACTGCATCCATTAAACCCAATGTGGTCTTCCCTACATTGGCGAGGCAGGAGGTCAACTTGTGGATCATTTCAGAGAACATCTCTGGGACAGCCTCATTGAACAACTCCATTGCCTTGTGGCTGAGCACTTTAACTCCCCTTCTCACTCTGCCAAGGACATGACGGACCTGCGCCTGATCCATCTCCAAACCCGACCCACCAGAACCTTGGAGGAAGAAAGCCTCATCTTCTGCCTTGGGACCCTCCAACCACAGGGGATCACAGTGGTTTTCACCATTTCCCCATTTCCCCTAATCCCACCTAATCCCATTCCAACCTTCCAAGTCAACACCGCCCTTTTGAATGTTCCTACGTGTCCACCTTCCTTCCTATCAATCTGGTCCCCCCTCCCCTAGACTATCACTTTCAACCCTACCTTCATCTACCTATTTGATAAAAGGAAGCAGCTTAGAAAAATGTCAAGTGTTGCAGTGAGCCAGTGGATTCAGAGAAATGTAGGACCCAGCAAAGGATGGCCAAGAAACTGAGAAGAAAATCAGAAAGCGAAAAAGCGTGCAAACGAAGGAAAAACATGAAGACTGCGAAAAAGCATCTATCAATGTATGAAGAAAAAATAAAAACAATGTCAAATGTGGAACAGTTTGTGTGCGTTCAGGATAATTTATTGCAGAGAAACGAGAAATCGCAAGGAAAAGAAACAGTTTCCTTGTGTCTATCTTCATGGAAGAATATCCAGAAATTCTCCCAGAAATACCAAGTGACCCTGGGACTTCTGTAAGTAAAGTCTAAGATCATTCTTATCAGTGTTGAAAATATCTTTGAAAAGAAAGCTAGATTGAGTATTTATAAATCAGACAGACTAGATGTACTTCAGACACGAATTTCAGAGGAAGCATCAATAGACATGTTGATTGCATCACGGATTTTCACTTTATTTTCGAACACATTCCCGAAAGGCATTTAGCCAATCTGGATAAGGCAAAGGTTATAAATATTATCCAACAGTTTAAGAAAGGATGGATTTGGAGAGTGGTGAACTACAGACCAGTAACTTGTCATCGACAGTCAGGTATTTGTTGGACTCGATTACAAAGAACATGCTACTCGATATTTAGAAGGTAATAACATAACTGGAGAGTGTGAGAATGTACCGATGAAAGGAAAACCAGAAGTGGCAAACATTTTTTTTGGAATGGTTTGAAGATGATTCTTGTGAAATAGGCAATGATGAATCATTGGATAACGGATAGTTGGATATTCATGAGCTTTTTTTTCAAAGAACTCACACAGTAAGCTCATAAGAAAAGTTAAAGCGAGAGGTATTGGGAAGAATATATGCAAATGGGAAAGTAAAAATTAGGTTTACATTCATGTGAATGTAATTGGAATATAGAGGATGCCATGCACCAGTTGCATCGAGTGTTCATGAGACTACACTTAGAGTATTTTGTATCGTTTGCTGTCCCAAGCTAAGAAAGATTATATTGACAACAGAGGAACTGCAAAAGGTATTATCCAGATTAATCCCTAAAATGGCAAGATTGTCTGATGGGGAACCTCAGCCTGTGATCTCGAGTTTCAAAACATGAGAGGTGATTGCAGTGAAACTTACAAACAGAGAGTGGACTGAATAACAGAAGGACATGGAGAAGTTAAAGTAGGCTAGGTCAGGAAGAATTCCACGATATTCTACACGGACAAGTCGAACAAAATAATCAGCAAACAGTTAGTGTCTATTAGAAACCAAAGGGGCAATCTGTGTGTCAAGTTGGAGAACATCGATGGATTGTTACATGAGACCTTCACATCTATTTTACTTGGGAGAAGGAGGAGGAAGTTTCAGAATTCAAGAAGATGGACTGGGAAGCTCTTGAAAAGATTGATGTAAAATACAAGAAAGGATTTGAGGCTTTGCTCTGTGTAGATTTGGACCAATCTCCATGTCTGAATGAGTTGTATCACAGGTGGCTGTTGGGGTCAAAGGAGGAAAGACGCTGACTGAATATTGTAATTAGAATCTGACCATAGGGGAGGTGCCAGATTACTGGAGAACTGCTCATACGATTCCACTTCACAGTAAGGGTGGGAGAGATAGACCAGGGAACTACAGACAAGCGAGTATTAGATCACTGTTAAGGAAACTACTGGATAAAAAAGGGAAGGAGAAAATCGAACTCCAATCAGAGTCGCAAGGTTTGATCAGGGATAATCATCATGACTTTATCAGAAGGAATTCACATCCAATGGATTTGATTGAATTAGTTCGAGGAGGTGGATTATTTAGTTTTGTAAGAAGGCCTTCGACAAATTTCCACCTGGGAAACTGAAAAATAAAGTACAGTCTCACAATATGAAGGGTAACTTGACAAGTTATAACGAAAATTGTCTGAGTAGGAAGAGAGAGAGGATGGTGAGAGAAGGCTGTTTGTGTGCCTGGAGACTAGTGTCCCCTGGTGTACCACAGGGATCAGTGTTGTGTCCCTTATTGTTTATGTTATTCATAAAAAAAAGATGTGAATGTGGAGGGAGGTTCGTGGAGAGTGGGGAAGGTGTGATAAGTAAATGCATGTTTGACATAAAGATTGGCTGGGTGGTTAGCAGTGAGGAAGAAGGCCTTAAGTTACAAGAAGATGCAGACGGAATTGTCAGATGGGCAGATCAATGGCAGATGGAATGTAACCCTGATAAATATGAGGTGATGCACTTTGGGAGTAGGAACCAGACAGGGGAGGACTCAATGAATGGCAGCACACTGGGAACCTCAGATTGTGCTTCTCTACACATCCCTGAATGTGACTGGACAGGCTAATGGACTAGTTAAGAATTGGACCTTGGGTATTGTGTTTCCTAATCAGGGCGTAGATTATAAGAGCAATACAGGGCTTTGGTTCAGCCAAATGGAGTATTGTATGTAGCTCTGGGAGCCACATTCCAGGAAGGATGTGATTGTACTGGAGAGGGTGCAGAGGAGATTATCCAGGATGTTCCCTGGGATGGAGCATATCAGCTGTGGAGAGAGGCTGGATAAGCTCGGGTTGTTTACTTTGGAGCAGAGAAAGCTGAGGCGTCCGTGATTCAGAAGGATAAGATTATAAGGGACATGGACAAGGTGGATAGACAGCCGCTATTCCTTTTAGTCAGAGGGTCAAGAACAAAGCAGCACACTTTTAAAGTGAAAAGTTTGAGGTTCAGAGACGATTTAAACTTTTTTTCACCTGGAGAGTGTTGTGTTCTGGGATTACTTCCTGAGAGGGGAATTATCACGGGTAACCTCACAATCATTAAGAAGTACTTGGACAAGCACTTGGAATTGTCATAACATTCCAGGCTATGGGCCTGCTGTAGGAAAGTGAGACTAATATAGATTGTGCTGTACTTCTGTTGGCACAGAGGCTATGCTCCTGTGTGTGTATGGTGTGGAAGGTCAATTATTGAGCAGTTTAAGGCAGGAATTGATGGGTTTCTGAAGAGTATATTCACAAGGGTTATAAGAGTGAACTGTAATAACGTGATAAATCATGTCAATGTAAAAAATATGAGTAAACAAGTGCAGCTTCCTTGCAGTTTGAAACCAGAGAATGGACAATGGGGAACAGGGAAATGGCAGAACTATGAAGCCACTACTTCAGTTCTGTCTTCACAGAACTTTCAAACAATACAAGGAAAACCGAGTCTGGTGTGTGAAAATGACAGAGTACATGGAACATAGAACATTTTAAGAAAATGGTTGAGGAGAAATTATTGGGGTTGAAAGTAATGGTCACAGACAACACTAACATAGATTTATGAAATGGGAATTATTTTTGAGAAACAGACTGGGAGAGAAATGAAAGAGAAGCAATGGATGTAGTACATTTTGATTTTTAGAAAAGTTTTGGTAATGCTCTAAGCCCAGTTTGCAAAATCAAATCTGAGTGGATTGGGGCTAATATATGGACATGTTTCTAGAATGGGACAGCTGGCTGGAAACAGTGAATAGAAATAAACAGGCTCGTCAAGCATCAGCCTGACATTGTCTGTAAGGTATGATTCTGTAAGGTATAAGTCCTTCCACATCTAGTCAAGAAACTTTGGGGACAATTAAACAATTCACTGGATGAAGAGATTCCACAAATAACCCCTTCCTCCATAATGGAGGAGTCCTTCAAATCAGTGTATAAGATAAAGCTGATTTAGTCGCAACAATCTTCTGTCAGAAGTACTGAGTAGATGATCCATTTCAGCCTATGTCCCAGATTCCCCATCACCTTCCCCGGATATCTCCTGTCTCATCAGCAGGACGGACACAGCAGTAGTGCCGGCACATTGGGATACAGGTGGAAGGGAATTGCTCTTGACTCTGTATCCCATGAAGTCTCATGGCGTTAGTTTACACATGGGAACGGAAACCTCCTGCTGATAACCATGTACCAGCCTCTTTCAACTGATGAATCAATACTCCTCCATGTTGATCAACACTTGGAGGATGCAATAATGGTAGCACGGACGCAATATGTACTCTGGCTGGAGGATTTCAATGTCCACCTCCAATAGTATCTGAGCTCCAGCATTATTGATCGAGCTGGCCAGGTCGTAAAGGATTTAACTGCTAGACTGGTACTGCGGCTGATGGTGAAGGAACCAACAAGAGGAAAATACATATTGACCACAGACTTACTAATCTGCCAGTTGCAGAAGCATCTGTCCATGACAGTATTGGTAAGAGTGGCCACCGCATAGTCATTGTGGAGACAAAGTCACACTTGCACATTGAGAAAAGCCTCCACCAATTTGGGTGGTACTATCACGATGCTAAATTGGACAGACTTCGAACAGATCTAGCAGCTCACGTCTGGGTGTCCATAAGGTGCTATGGTTCATGTATATGAGCGGAATTGTACACCCAAATAACCTCATGGCCTGGCGTATCCCCGTCACAACAATTACTATCAATCCAGAGGATCTGCCTTGGTTCAATGGAGTGGGCAGAATGGCAGGAGCAGCACTGTGCACCTGCAAATGAGGTGTCAGCCTGTTGATGCCACCAAACAAGACAACGTGTTGCCAAACAGCATAAGCAGTAAGTGATAGACCGAGCTAAGTGATCCTACAAACAAAGGATCAGATCTAAGCTCTGCAGTCCTTCTACATCTAGTCGAGAAATGTTGGGGACAATTAAACAATTCACTGGAGGAAGAGATTCCACAAATAACCCCTTCCTCCATAATGGAGAACCCCAGCACTTTAGTGTGTAAGATAAGGCTGATGCATTCGCAACAATCTTTAGTCAGATGTGCTGAGTGGATGATCTATCTCGGCCTTCTCCAGTGGTCTTCAGCGATTCAGTCACCAGTCATCAACCAATTCGATTCAGTCCACATGATATCCAGAAACGGTTGGAGATACTGGATGCTCCAAAGAGTCCATGCTCTGACAACATTCTAGCAATAGTACAGAAAACTTGTGCTCCATATCTTGCCACTCCTCTAGCCAAACTGTTTCAATACAGTTACAACAATGGTTTCCCCGATTATGTGGAAAATTACCCTAAGTATCTCCTGTTTATAAAAAGCAAATATATTTCCAAGTCAGGATGGTGAATGGCTTGGAGGGGAACCTAAAGATGATGGTATTCCCACTCTCTCAGTCTACTCTCGATCATCAGTAAAGTGGTGGAAGGTCTCAGTGCTTTTAAGCAGCACGGGCTCAGCAATACCCTGGTCAATGACGCCCAGTTAGGGCTCCACCAGGGCCACTGAGCTCCTGACCTCATTACCGTGGTTCAAACATGAACAACAGAGCTGAATTCCAGATGTGGGGTGACAGTCCTTTAAGTGAAGTGAATGGGTAAATACGTGACAGATGGAGAACAATGTGGAGAGAGGTGACGGTGTGCTCTTTGGTGGAAACGATAAATTGGCAGCCTACCATTTGGAAGCGATTGGTGGAAACATGTTGATCTACAAAGGGACGTATGCTCCTTTTTGTTGTTTCCTTCTGCATAATCATCTGAGCTTCCTGCAGCGCAGTGAGTTCTGTAACCAGAAGTTAATACTGGGCATGGCATTGGCACGCTGACCAGTGTATATACAACCACCAAGTGGGAAGCTATAACACTGAAAAGGATCTGCATCTCCTTGTACACCAGTCACTGAAAGTAATATTGCAGAAACAGAAAGCAGTGAGGAAGATAAATGGTATGTTGACCTACATTTCAGGGGGTTGTGAGTCCAAGAGAAAGGTGTCTTACTGCAGCGGTATAGGGCCTTGGTGAGACATCATCTCAAACATTTTGCAGTATTGTGGGCAGTTTTGGTCTCTTAACCTAATAAAGGACAAACCTGACATTGAGAGAGAGCAGTGAAGGATGACCAGACTGATCTCTGGGATGACTGGCTTGTGGTGGGAGCAGAATTTGGGAGACTGGGCCAGTGTTCTATGGGGTTTAGGAAAATGAGTGACAATCACAGTGAAATAGCAAAACTCTGAAAGGGTGAGACGCATTGCAAGCAGGGATGTTAATTCCCCTGGCTGAGACATCTAAAATAAGGGGCCACAGTACAAGGTAAAGGAAGGTCACTCGGCTTTGAGATGAGAATAACTGGCTTCACTCACAGACCAGTGAACCTAAGAATTCGCTAGCACCTGGAAACCAAGACACTGATTATAAATAAGGATGTAGAGACAGTAAAGGCATGGTGGGAGAGCAGGAGTACGGTATGGAAATGAAAGGCTAACCATCATTACCTTGAATTGGTTAGCAAACTCGATGGACAAAATGTACTATTGCACCGCCTATTTTATAGCTTCCCAAGGTTACTCACATTAACGGATAGGTATATCGTGTGGGGTAAGTACAGTGAGGAGATTTTTTTCCATGAACTAGAATGGGGGAGGCTCAATGTGTTGCATGACTTACTCCTTTCCCGATGTTTCTGTGCAGTCTGTGTGAAAGCTCTGTCAATATTGTCACAAGCTCTCAGGTGTTAGGAAGGAAGTCTCTGCAGAGTCGACAGGACTGTGTTCCCATTCCCTTTTCCGACACTGATGCTGAGGCTGGGTGTTCTGTCCGGTTTCATCCTTTCAGACCTCGGAGTAGTTTGATACAAATGAGTGCCCTTGCTTGGGGTTCAGAGACCATTGAAATGTTTATCACATGTCAGGGTCTTTGGAGTAACTTTTAGGCCAGCCCAGGAAATCATGGGAGATTCACTTCCTAAAAGTACATTGGAGAAGGAAATTCTGTTTACAATCGATATTGGCTTCAAGGTCACTGTTACTGACACCAAATTTGAGATCTCGATATTTTATTAATTGCCTTTAACTTCCACCCGCTGCCAGATCATTAGCCTGGTCTGGATTAGTAATCCAGTGACATTTCCACAGCAGCACCATCTCCACATGGGGACCTGTCAAAAGCCACACTGAGCAGGTTATTTCTGTGCTACTCGACAGCTCTGTCAAGAAGAACTCCCACCAATGTGACTGTCGTGATGGGACTGAGGAGGTGGTAATTGGTCAGATTGTAATTATTCACGTCCTAGGGGACGGGACATAGGGGAGTAATTTTCGACATTGCCAGGTAGAGGACAGAGTTGGAGCTGGAATGAAACAGCTTCCCCAGGGACATGGGTTGTTGTGCAGCACAAGTCTTCAGTCCTATTACATGAATGGGGTCAGGGCCCATTGCCTTTGCCGAATCTACTGTGTTCAGCTGTTTCTTCATGTGACATGCAGCGAATCAAATTGCTTTAATACTGGTATCTGTGATTTTGTGGGCATCATGATGAGGGTGAGGTGTATCATCGACTCAACACTTCTGGCAGAAGATGGTGCAGAGGAAACATCCTTCTCTTTTACACTGATGTGCAGGTCTGTTCGATTATTTAGTATGGGAATGTTTGTGGAACCCTCTGTGCTCCAAGCTGGATGTTTAAAAAGGAAATTGAAGGGGTAGTTAGAACAAGAGAAGTCAAGAAAGACAACTGTATCAAGGAGGCAGAAAACTGGAAAAGGCATCATGCTGTAAAGTTGAGAGAAATAACGGTTGAGGGGAAGGGTGAGAGCAGTAACAAATTAAAAATTCTATATATGAATGCACGAATCATTAGACACAAGGTGGATGAGCTTGAGGCTCTTTTGGAAATTGGCAGATACGATATTGTGGGGATAACTGAGACGTGGCTTCATGGGGACAGGCCCTGGGAAATGAATATTCAAGGCTACACGTGCTATCGTAAGGACAGACTGATGGGCAGAGGGGGTGGGGTGGCCTTGTTGGTAAGGGAGGATATTCAGTCCCTTGCGCGGGGGGACCTAGAGTCAGGGGATGTAGATTCAGTGTGGATAGGGCTTCGAAACACTAAGGGTAAAATGACCCTCATGGGAGTCATCTACAGGCCCCCAAACAGTAGTCTGGATGTCGGATGTAAGTTGAATCAGGAGCTGAAATTGGCTTTTCGCAATGATGTTACTACAGTTGTTATGGGGGATTTTAACATGCAGGTAGACTGGGAGAATCAGGATGGTATCGGGCCTCAAGAAAGAGACTTTGTGGAGTGCCTCAGAGATGGATTTTTAGAGCAGCTGGTGCTGGAGCCGAACAGGGATAAGGCGATTCGGGATCTGGTATTGTGTAACGAACCAGAATTGGTCAGTGACCTCGAAGTGAAGGAGCCATTGGGAAGTAGTGACCATAATACAATAAGCTTCAATCTGCAATTTGAGAGGGAGTGGGTACAATCGGAAGTGACAATATTTCAGTTGAATAAAGGGAAATATGGAGCTCTGAGGGAGCAACTGGCCAAGTTCAATGGTGCAATACCTTAACAGGGAAGACCGTGGAGGAACAATGGCGGATATTTCTGTGTATAATGCAGAGGTTGCAGGATCAGTTCATTCCTAAAAGGAAGAAAGATCCCAGGAGGAGACATGGGCGGCCGTGGCTGACGAGGGAAGTAAAGAAACATATAAAGTTAAAAGAGAAAAAGTATAACTTAGCGAAGATAAGTGGCAAAACTGAGGACTGGGAAGCTTTTAAAGAACAACAGAGGATTAGTAAGAAGGAAATACGCAGAGAAAAAATGAGGTACGAAGGTAAACTGGCCAAGAATATAAAGGAGGATAGTAAAAGCTTTTTTAGGTATGTCCTAGGCAAAAAAATGGTTAGGACAAAAATTGGGCCCTTGAAGACAGAAACAGGGGAAGATATTACTGAGAACAAAGAAATGGCAGAGGAATTAAATGGGTACTTCAGATCTGTGTTCACTGGGGAAGACACAAGCAATCTCCCTGAGGGAACAGTAGCTGAAGGACCTGAATGTAAGGGAATTTATATTTGCCAGGATTTGGTGTTGGAGAGACTGTTCGGTCTAAAGGTTGATAAGTCTCCGGGACCTGATGGCCTGCATCCCAGGGTACTGAAGGAGGTGGTTCGGGAAATCGTGGATGCGCTGGTGATTATTTTCCAGAGTTCAATAGAATCGGGGTCGGTTCCTGAGGATTGGAGGGCGGCTAATGTTGTACCACTTTTTAAGAAGGGTGGGCGGGAGAAATCAGGAAATTATAGACCAGTTCGTCTGACCTCAGTGGTGGGAAAGATGCTGGAGTCTATTATAAAGGATGAAATTACGGCACATCTGGATAATAGTAACAGGATAGGACAGAGTCAGCATGGATTTATGAAGGGGAAATCATGCTTGACTAATCTTCTTGAATTTTTTGAGGATGTAACTCGGAAGATGGACGAGGGAGATCCAGTGGATGTAGTGTACCTGGATTTTCAGAAAGCTTTTGATAAAGTCCCACACAAGAGGTTAGTGAATAAAATTAGGGCGCACGGTATTGGGAGCAAAGTACTGGATTGGATAGAGAATTGGTTGGCTAATAGGAAACAAAGGGTAGTGATTAATGGCTCCATTTCGGAATGGCAGGCAGTGACCAGTGGGGTACCGCAGGGATCCGTGCTGGGACCGCAGCTTTTTACAATATATGTAAATGATATAGAAGATGGTATCAGCAATGTCATTAGCAAATTTGCTGATGATACAAAGCTGGGTGGTAGGGTGAAATGTGATGAGGATGTTAGGAGATTACAGGGTGACCTGGACAAGTTAGGTGAGTGGGCAGATGCATGGCAGATGCAGTTTAATGTGGATAAATGTCTGGTTATCCACTTTGGTGGCAAGAACAGGAAGGCAGATTACTACCTCAATGGTATCAAATTAGGTAAAGGGGCTATTCAGAGAGATCTGGATGTTCTTGTCCACCAGTCAATGAAGGCAAGCATGCAGGTACAGCAGGTCGTGAAGAAGGCTAATAGCATGCTGGCCTTCATAACAAGAGGAATTGTGTATAGAAGCAAAGAGGTTCTTCTGCAGCTGTACAAGGCCCTGGTGAGACCACACCTGGAGTACTGTGTACAGTTCTGGTCTCCAAATTTGAGGAAAGACATTCTGGCTATTGAGGGAGTGCAGCGTAGGTTCACGATGTCAATTCCTGGAATGGCAGGATTGCCTTACACGGAAAGACTGAAGCGACTGGGCTTGTATACCCTTGAGTTTAGAAGACTGACAGGGGATCTGATTGAAACGTATAGGATTATGAAAGGATTGGGCACTCTGGCAGGAGGAAACATATTTCCGCTGATGGGGGAGTGCCGAACCAGAGGACACAACTTAAAAATACGGGGTAGACCATTTAGGACAGAGATGAGGAGAAACTACTTCACCCAGAGAGTGGTGGCTGTGTGGAATGCTCTGCCCCAGAGGGCAGTGGAGGCCCAGTCTCTGGATTCATTTAAGAAAAAATTGGATAGAGCTCTTACAGATAGTGGAGTCAAGGGTTATGGAGATAAGGCTGGAACAGGATACTGATTGGGAATGATCAGCCATGATCATATTGAATGGCGGTGCAGGCTCGAAGGGCTGAATGGCCTACTCCTGCATCTATTGTCTATTGTCTATTGTCTATTTGTTTAATCGTCCATCATCATTTATGACTGAATGTGGCAGGACTGCAGTGCTTCAATCAGATCTGTTGGTCAAGTCTGGGAGCGTTACTGAGTTAGCATCAGGTTAAATTTCACGTCGTTCTGACTCTGACATGTTCACCCACACTCGTCACTGAGCCATAGATGGTGTTGCTGGCAATAACAGACTGAGGTGTTACCCTGGCAAAAAGTGACAGGTTGTGGTTTAATGCAGGTCTGCTTCTCCTGCTGCTGTGGTCTACAGCACTACATGAATACGCAGTTTCGAGCTGCAATATCTATAATGCAATTCTGCTGTCTGTTCCCCAATTCTCACTGAGACCCATTCACCCATCAGCCCTGTACTCAGTGACTAACCTGGTTTCTGATGTGGAAATACTTCCATTTTCAAACTCTCATTCTGCCGAGGGTCTGTCTCCCCGGGTCATACTTCCAATTTGACACATTCCGCAAAAACATTTAACTGATCTTAATTCAAATGTTCAAAATGTTTTTCCTCTGTTTCTCTCCCTGACCATGATTAAGAGCTCTGCAGTGTCAGTGATGCCAGCGTTATGTAATTGCAGAGCCAATGAATTCTCTGGATTCCCAATCATCTTCACCACATGTTTCCTCTTTTGGTTTGATGTCTCATCACTCATGGCTGCCTTGTTCTCCCATGAGTATGTTTCATGTTCTTGGGGTTGCATTTCTGGTATTATCTTCCGAATTATCCCCAGACCCTCTTCCCATTGCTGCTCCATAGTCTTTCCTGCTCAGCTCCCCTTCCAATTAACTCTGGCCAGATCCTCCCACATGTCTTTGTAGTTACATTGCTTAATTATAACCACATTACATCTTGAAGAGAGCGTTAGATATTAACTGAAAAAAAGGAGTTTTGGGAGATGGGACACGAAGAATAATTGGTGGATTTCTCAACTAGATACAAAGGGAGAACGAGAGAGAGGATATCGATATGGAGATGTGGAAAATGAGAAAACTATGTTATCGAAAGAAGTAGATGTACTTCCCTCAATGTCTTGGCAATGCCTGTGTGCTGTGATCCTTTGTACAGTGCATGTACAACAGAGTAATATGTTTAAATACTGAGTCTGATGCCAGAATATGTATCTCCAATAATATGACAGACACTAGCTTTGGAAAGATCCCAGCAGGCCAACATATTGAAGTCCCGGTAGAAAGGGGATTAACCGAAAGAAGTTGGGACACTAGAATCAAGAATTTGGAGCACACATCCTGGTAAGAATGAGAGATTAGAGTTGGGAATCCCAGAAAAGAGAGAACGTTGAGAGGATCAATTCATGTTTTAATGTTTTATCAATTTTATACATCATATGCATCATTTTTCGTTAACTGTGTCTCTGTTGTTCATTTACAATATGTTGTGCACATGTGAAAAATGCTACTTATCTGCACAGACACATTGATTAAACAGTGTATATAAAATCACTTTTCCACCATTGAAACTGTCCTGTTATCGTGTTAAAAGGATACATGAACACCAACTAGCCACCAAAAGACATGATGCACTATCACTATGTTCCATACATACAGACAAAGAAGGGAACCATTGTGACTGGGACAAAGAACACACACACATGCTAAGACACGCAAGGACCTTCTTAGAGGAATGCTATTCTAAACAGAAGTCCATCAATAAAAGCATCAATTTAGATCCTGTCCACATTCTCTTGTTAAAATAACAGGAAATGACATCACCCACTTTAAGAAATCAAGACCTATAAATAGAGAGGCGGGACGTACCACCAGCACTTCAGCAGATACTCTCACTGATGATGTCACCTAATCATGGTGACAAAACTTCTGAAAACATACCTTCAAGCTCAGCGACCTAACTTGCACACATATAAATTGTTACTTTTTGTTTATTAGTGGAATTTAGGAGTTCTCTGTCGCTCACGTTTTGACAGATTATGATGTGAGGTGAGCTTTTCTGGGTGTGTGGTTTTAATTAACAATGGGGTTCGACATTGATGTCACAACAGTTTGGGGCCTTGCCGTGTGTCACTTGGATAGACTTGAACAGATTTGAGATACAACAGGTCCCAGCAAATTCCAACTCATTGCAATTAGTGACTTTGATCTTCAAATAAAACCAGTCGGAAAATTTTGTTTAGTTTTGTTACTTATGGTTGGTTAAATTAAAGGTGAGGGAAATGGCTTTTAACATTACTAAAGAGGTTGCCAAATTTTACAAGGAAGTTTAGAAAGACAGAAGGAGGACATTTTTTAAATTAGCAAATGGGTTGGAATTGGGTTTAACCAGGGAGAAAAGGGAAGCTGAAATTGTAATGGAGTTGGTTACGCACTTTGATGTATCCGAGAAATAGGCAACTGCAGTAGAGTTAGAAAAAACTTAAATTGCAAATGTGGCAACTGGAGATAGAAGATAAATAAAGGGACGGAAACAGAGAGAGACGAAAGAGAAAGAGAGGAAAAAGAACGAGAGAGGGGATTTGAAATTCAGAAGTTGGGAATTAGACAAAAAAAAACTTAACAGGATGGAGATGAAGGGAGAACGTCGGGATGTATACAACTAGGTTAGTAACTTGCCATATTTCGATGAGTAAAATGTCAAACCTTTTTTATTTCATTTGAAAAAATGGCTCGGCAGATGACGTGTCCAGTGAACTTGTGGGTAATGCTAGTTCAGACTAAGCTGGTGGGCACAGCTGGTGAGGTATGTGCAGCGCTGTCAGATGAGGGATCAAGAGATTATCAAGATGTCAAATTGGCGATTTTGATTGGTTATGAATTGGTACTAGAAGCATATAGACAGAAGTTCAGAAAAATAGAGACGGAACCAGGTCAGACTTATATTGAGTTTGAAAGAATTAACCACAGTCATTTTGACAGGTGGGTGCTGACATTAAAAATGGATAAGACCTGTGAGGCTTGAAGGGAGATTAATCTGCTGGAGAAGTTAAAAGACTCACTTCCAGAGATAGTAAGAATTCACGTGAATGAATAGAAAGTTCAAGAAGTGAGAAGCGCGGCAGAAATGGCAGGTAAATATGCATTGTGGCATGTGATAAAATTAGGCTTCTGGGAGGAATTTCATCCTGTGAGGGATAGAAATTGGGAGAAGGGACGATCACACATTACAAAGCGAACAGTAGCTCACAATAGTTTACCACAGGTGAAAACAGAAGCCCAAGGGGGTTGAAAGGTGGTGAAAGGCCTCAGTGCTCTCACTATAAGGGAGTGGAAAACATAAAATTACAGTGTTGGTGGTTTAAGAAGGGCTCAGGGAAAAAGTTGTTTTCACTGCAGTAAGCTGGGACACACCGTGCTGGGCGTTAAAGGAAGACACTTTGGGGAAAGATGTGGTAGAAGAGGCTAAGCCCAGGGCATTAGTGAAACTGGTAAAGGACACCCCAAGTGGAGCCGAGGAGCTGCAGGAAATTGCACAGCCTAGGCAAGGGCTGGGTATGGAGGCAGTGCCTGATCTCTCTAAAGAATTCACCTCTATAGATAAAGTTTACTCAGAAAGAACAGGGGGAGAAGGACAAGAAGTTATAATTTTGTGAGATACGGGATCTGCTCAGTCTCTAATAGTTGAGAAGTGAGGCGCCAGAAAAGCACAACAGATCAGGCAGCATCCAAACAGCAGGACAATCGAATATCAGGCAGAAACCCATCATCAGGGACATGGCGGGGGAACAAGGGGGCTGAAAGATAAATACGAGGGTAGTAGCTGAGCTGGTGGAAGGGTCACTGGGAAGGCAATAAGAAGGTACAGGTAGGAGCGATAGTGATATGTTGGAAGGTAGGGTGGAGTCGGGAGGTGGAAAGGAAGATGGCTAGTTAGGGCAGTTCAAGAGGGCAGTGCTAAGTTGAACGGTTGGATCTGGGAGAGGTTGGTGGAGGGGAGATTTGGAATTTGGCGAAGTCAACGTTGATGCTGTACAGTTTGAGGGTTCCAGCTGTCCTACCAATGATAGGTGTCCTGTCACCCTCCTGTCCGACCTATCACCATCACACCCCACCTGCATCTACCAATCGTCTTTCAAGCTCCTTTTCACCCAGTTCCACCCCCACCCTCCCATTTATTTCTCAACCTCCTTCCCCCTCCCTTACCGACCCACTTTCCTGATGAAGGATTTATGCCTGAAACCGTAACGCTCCTGCCCCTCGGAATTTGCCGACGTGCTGTGCTTTTCCAGTCCTACACTTTTCAACTCTCATCTCCAGCATCTGCCGCCCTCACTTTCTCTCACCCTCGAATAGTAAGAGATGAAAGTTTTTTTCACTCCTTCTGGCATGTTAATCAAGAGCATGATAACTTGTTGAATGGGGACAGAAATTAAACATTCCCTTGTGTAACATCAGGATGGATTGCCAAATCAAGGTTGGGGAAGTAACAGTGACAGAGAATAACAGAGTGTCAGTTCCAGGAATAAAGTTTGTTCTTGGGAACAATTTAGCAGGAGGCGAGGTGGGAGTGGCACCCCTTGTGGTGGAGAAGCCAAAGGAAGACTCGGGAATTGGTGAGTTAAAAGAAAATTACCCAGGGTTTTTTCCAAACTGTGTAGTAACAAGATCCCCCTCTCATAAGTTACAGCAGGAAGGAAAAACGAACAAAAAAGACAAATGGGTTGATGCTCAGTGAACTGACCCCCTGTTTGATGTAACGGTGCAGGAAAAATCTGAACAGGCTGAGGGTCAGGCAGGGGAGTTTAGTCCAGAAAGGCTAATGGACTTACAACAGATATATACACACACATTCACACACACATACACATGCACACACACAGAAAAGGAATCAGAATATATTGTTGAACGTTATTAACTTAAAGATAGAATCCTAAAATTAAAATGGAGACCCCGATAGGTTAGTGCAGAAGGGAAATGGGCCGACGTGCACCAGAATGTGTTAGCAGTAACGTACAGTGTTACGGGTAGCACATAAACTAACTGCAGGCGGTCCCTTAGGTGTACAGAAGATTCAAACTAAGATGCCGAAGCATTTGTAGTAGCCTGGATGCACAAGGACGGTGTTAATATTTGCTGTACGTGACGAAATGGTAGGTAAGTAACAGGCAGTAATAAACCCAGCACCTTTGTTGCCAATTCCTGCATTCGAAGAACCTTGCACGTGGGTTATGATTAATTGTGTAGCTCCCCTTTCTAAAGTAAAAGTGGAAACCAATATTTGCTGACCATAACGGATGTGTCTACCAGATTTCCAGAGGCAATTCCATTATTGGAGTGTCAAGGCAAAAAGGGAGGTGGAGGAGTTGGTAGCTTTCTTTACTCACTGTGGACTGCCCAGAGAGATTCAGTCAGACCAAGGGTCTCATTTTACCGCTCAGCTGTTTAAGGAAGTCATGGATAGCTTCGGCATAGAGCACTTCAAATCAAGGGCGTCCCGTCCTTAATCCCAGGGAGCCTTGGAAAGTTAGCATCAGACACTGCGGACCATGTTAACAGCGTACTGTCAGGATTACCCGAATGGTTGGGATAAAGGTGCCCCATTAAATTGTTTGCCATTAGAGATGCCCCAAATAAATCTACTCACATTACTTCCTTTGAGTTAATATTCGTACATGAAGTGAGAGATCCTTTGAAATTAATTAAGTATAAATTTACAGGACCAAAGTTGGATATCTCACACTTGGATTATGTATGTGAGTTGATGGAGAGATTGGATGGAGTAGGTGAGTTAGCTAAACAGCACCTGGAGGGGGCCCAGTATAGATTGATGCAGGTGGCAGATAAAAATCTCTTAAACTTTAACGATTTCCCGTGGGGATGACGTA
Organism: Chiloscyllium punctatum; assembly: GCF_047496795.1. Classification (NCBI taxonomy): domain Eukaryota; kingdom Metazoa; phylum Chordata; class Chondrichthyes; order Orectolobiformes; family Hemiscylliidae; genus Chiloscyllium; species Chiloscyllium punctatum. The sequence continues at coordinate 8,233,281 of NC_092788.1, forward strand.
TCAGTATCGCCACCAGTGGTAGGAAATCCCTTCAAGGCCAGGTTTAGTGGCCCCTTTCAAATTAAGAAAAAAGGGTGGAGTCAGTTAAACTACCTGGTAAAGATGCAGGAGATGACAAAAAAACTTTATGGAGTATTTCATATGGAGGAATAATGCACCAGCCACATTTAAGACTCAAGAACAGAGGTGAACAAATTGTGCAGCTTATCTGTATGATGTAGTGATCTTTAGCAAATGATTGAAAGCTCACATGTTACAGTTAGCAGAGCATGTTGAACGATTACAAGGAGCAAACTTGGTAATAAACTTAAAGAAAACAGAATTCGTGAAGGCAGAGGTGACGTTCTTGGGACATTACGTTGGACATGGAAGGTTGACCCCATGGAACATAAAAACGAAGGGCTTTGAGGAATTTCCACGACCATGCTCGAAGAAAGAGGTGCTTTGGTTTATGGAACTGAGTGGATTCTATTGAATGTTTGTTCAAAACTTCAGCAGTGTCTTGGCACCACTGATGGATTTACTGAAGAAGAACACAGAATTGTGGTGGACAGAACAATGCCAGGAGGCATTTGAGAAATTTAAAGCAGGATTAATCACCACACCAGATTTAACTACACCAAATATTCTGAAACCCTTTGAAAATTGTGTTTGATGCTCGGGATATAGGGGTCGGAGATGTATTGATACAGAAAGAGGATGATGGAATTGAATGGCTAATTGGCTACTTGTCGAAAAAACGCAATATCCACCAGAAAAAAAAACAACAAAATCTCCATTATTGAACAAGAAGGATTATGTTCCACACTGGCCTGACAATATTTTAATGTTCATATGACAAACAAATTGTCAGAGATGTTTGTGGACAACGACAAATCTCTCGCATTTTTTGGAATATTTAAAGACCTGAATATGAGACTATTTAATTGGAGTCTTACAAACCTTATTGAATTCTTTGAGAAGGTGACTAAGGAGGTAGATGAGGGGAAAGCGGTAGATGTGGTATATATGGATTTTAGTAAGGCGTTTGATAAGGTCCCCCATGGTAGGCTACTGCAGAAAATACAGAGATATGGCATTGAAGGTGAGTTGGAGGTTTGGATTAGGAATTGGCTCTCTGGAAGAAGACAGAGGGTAGTAGTTGATGGCAAAGGTTCATCTTGGAGTGCCGTCACTAGCGGTGTTCCGCAAGGATCTGTTTTGGGACCATTGCTGTTTGTCATTTTTATAAATGACCTGGAGGAAGGGTTAGAAGGTTGGGTGAGCAAGTTTGCGGATGATACGAAAGTCGGAGGAGTTGTAGACAGTGAGGAAGGATATGGCAGGTTACAGCGGGATATAGAGAAGCTGCAGAGCTGGGCAGAAAGGTGGCAAATGGAGTTCAATGTAGCTAAGTGTGGAATGATTCACTTTGGTAAGAGTAACAAAAAGATGGATTACTGGGCAAATGGTCGGATACTTGGTAGTGTGGAAGAGCAGAGGGATCTTGGTGTCCATGTACACAGATCTCTGAAAGTTGCCACCCAGGTAAATAGTGCAGTGAAGAAGGCATATGGCGTACTGGCTTTTATTGGTAGAGGAATTGAGTTCCGGAGTCCTGAGGTCATGCTGCAGTTGTATAAGACTCTGGTGCGGCCGCATCTGGAATATTGTGTGCAGTTTTGGTCGCCATACTATAGGAAGGATGTGGAGGCACTGGAACGGGTGCAGAGGAAGTTTACCAGGATGTTGCCTGGTATGGTAGGAAGATCCTATGAGGAAAGGCTGAGGCACTTGGGGTTGTTTTCATTGGAGAAAAGAAGGTTTAGGGGTGATTTGATAGAGGTGTACAAGATGATTAGGGGGTTAGATTGGGTTGACAGTGAGAACCTTTTTCCACGTATGGAGTCAGCTATTACAAGGGGGCATAGCTTTAAATTAAGGGGGGGTAGATATAGGACTGATGTTAGGGGTAGGTTCTTCACTCAGCGAGTCGTAAGTTCATGGAATGCCCTGCCAGTAGCAGTAGTGGACTCTCCCTCTTTATGGGTATTTAAGCGGGCATTGGATAGGTATATGGAGGATAGTGGGTTAGTGTAGGTTAGGTGGGCTTTGATCGGCGCAACATCGAGGGCCGAAGGGCCTGTACTGCGCTGTATTCTTCTATGTTCTATGTTCTACCTTACCGACTTTAAACTCACAAAATGTACAGGCTGTGGCTCCTACAATGTGATAGCAGATGGGTTTTTGCGGATTTATAGGAAAGCAGTGTAGATAAGATTTGACTTATTCCAGTGTTGTATTGGTGTGCAGAATTAATATGAATGATATAACTGAGATTAATACTTTTGCATTTCATATAATTGTGATTAAGAATTAGAGGAAAAGAAATGTAGCCAACTTTTCATTCTGCTGGTTCATTTTATTTTATGAAGCAGGAAGATGTTATAAAGCCAAAAACATGTATGGGCACTTTAAAACAGAATGGGTTTTGTTGAATAGAAATTAAAGCCACTGATGCCAGCTAAAGGTCACACTGTTCCACATGTCACCATAAGCTGAGGAATGGATTCCTGAGTTTTGGTTGCTGATTTGACAGGCATTCAAATGTAACCAAATAGTTTAAATAACGCTCAGGACACCATGTGCCAACAGAATTTGAATATTATTGTTTGGACACCGGACAGCAATCAAATTATGAGAATTATTATATCATGGGGCGTATATAAACCCAGCATTTTGAACACTGGAGGGAGAGCTACTGCCATCCAACATCAGAGTAACTGCTGTAGAGCAGGAGTGCTAACTGGCCATCTCAAACACTCTCTATCAAAGACACATGTTCATGTCAAACCTGTTTGCAATAAAAAAAAGACCCAAGGAGATCATCAGCTGGAAGAGTGAGCACAGCGGGGAAGATAGAGACTGTGTGGTCTTGAGATTGTAATGTTTCATATGTGTGTTGTTGGAACAGCACATTTTTACAGAGTTGGAGTCAGATAGTAAGTAGCTAAGAAAAGAGGGGCTTGCATTTGCGAATAGTTGTTGCTTAGTATTCACTATTAAAGTTAAGAAACTAACTTGATAATTTTTGTTTAAATGGTGGAATGTAGGAGATCTGTGTCACTCATATTTTAACAGATTACGAGGTGAGACGAGCTTTTCTGGGTGTTTGTTTTTAATTTACAGAGGGGTTCATCTTCACCTTGAAAATGTCCATCCACGTTAGCCCCATTTCCCTGCAGCTGGCCCATATCCTTCCAGTCCTTTCCTATCGACATATTTATCCAAATGTTTTTGAAATGTTGTTAATGTAACCCCCTCAACCAGCCCTCCGTATAAAGAAGTGGCCCCTCAGGTTCCCTTTTATTCCTTCACCTTTAACCTTAAACCGATCCCCTCTAATCGTCGATTCTCTACACCTTGGAAAAAGACTGAGAGCGTTAACCCTATCCATACCACTCGTGATTTTATACAGCTCTATAAGGACTTCCTCAGTCTCCTACATGCTAAAGAAAAGGTCCTAGCTTGTCCACACTCCCTGTAACTCAGACCATTGGGTCCTGGCAATGTCCTTGCAAATTTCTTATGCACTCTTTCTAATTTAACAACATCCTCCCCATAACAAAGTGACAAAGCTGAACACAATACTCCAAGTGCAGCCTCACCAAAGTCCTGTGTAACTGCAACATAACGTCCCAACTTCTATACTCAATATCCTGCCTGATGAAGGCCAATGTGCCAAAAGCCTTCTTCACTGCCCTCTGTCTCCACTCTTAGAGAACGGTGCACCTGAACGCCAAGGTCCCTCTGCCCACTACACCCTTGAATACCCTCCCACTCACTATGAAACTCCTACCTTGATCTGAATTTCCAAAATGCAAGACTTCACGCTTCTATATTAAATTCCATTTACCATTTCTCGGCCCATTTCCCACCTGATGAAGGTCCTGCTGCAATTTTTGATAAACATTCTCACTGATCATGCTCCCAATTACTTTAGTGTTATCTGCAAACTTACTAATCATACCTTGTACATTCTCAACCAAATCATAGGTAACAGACAGCAATGGACCAAGCCTCTGGTCTGACAAACATCCTTCCACTCAACCCTCTGCTTCCTACCATCAACCCAACTGTGTATCCAATTGGCCAGTTCCCCCAGTATTCCACGAGATGTAACCTTCCTGAGCAGCCTGCCATGTGGAACCTTATCAAAGGCCTTACTGAAATCCATAGAGACTACCTCTATCACTCTGACCTCATCAAACGTCCTGGTAACTTCATCAAAAGACTCAAAGAAATTTGGGAAGCATGATCTCCCACTCACAAGTCTATGCTGACTGCTCCGAATCAAACCCTGTGTAAGTAATGGGTGCAGTCAATGGTATGCTGGCCTTCATTGTAAGATGATTCGAGTACATAAGTAAAGCCATTTTCCGGCTGTTGTGGAGCCTTGCTGAGAGAGCATTTGGGGCATTCTTTACAAATTTGATGTCCTTTGTAAGGAATGATTCCCTTACCACAGACACTGATGATGGTAACATGAGAATAAAGTGAAGAAGCTGAGTGTTTAATCTGTAGAGCTGCGAGAGATGAAGAAATGGTGATGTTGAAACACGGGAAGTGGCAGCGATCACTTAGTTCCAAACGAGACATTGACAGGGAGAGAAATTCCATACTTTACCCAGGATTGATTGGTTTGATTTATTGTCACGTGTACCTCAGTACAGGGAAACACTTTGTTTATGAGCAGTGGAGGAAGATCATAGTAAGCATGGCCAGACAGATCATAGGGTGGAAATAGACTTGGACAGAGTAAGGCACACGGGATACACTAAACAGGACATGCACTAGACAAGGTCAACATGAACAAGATCAGCATTATTTGAACTTAGAGAGTCAATTCATCAGTCTAACATGACTTTCCTAATAGTTTATCTGGCTAAATTAACTCTCCCCACGTTATTGTGCAGTCGGCGTGTGAACCCTGGACTGAACGTCAGGTTGTTCACAATCCCCAACAGCAGGCACAATACCTTCCATCTGAAACAGGTAGCAATTCCCAACAGCTTCCTCCCTACATAGAGAACACCAGGCTATCTTCTTGGAGATGGAAGATGCCTTCTTGAGACTTCACACAAGACATATGGCTTCTCTGCTCACCACTAGAAAACCACGTTAAAGTCCCACATGTGTATCATGAACAACGGAGCCAAGAGGAACAACGTGGAATAATCTGTCTGTGCAGCCTCTGCCCCACTTGTTCATCATGGTAGAGCATCAATTAGGAGATACTTAAGACTGCCGATGCTGGAGATCAGAGGAGAGCATCAATTGCTGGAAAAGCACAGGGGGTCAGGCAGCATCCGAGGACCAGGAGAATCGAAGTTTTGGGCATAATGCATTCATCAGGATTCAGCATCCATTACCTCATTCTGCCCCCGGTTAAGTGCATTGAGGTTGGAATGGCCTACTACTGTTCCTGTGTAAGTGACTCACGGGAGTGATTGGCTTCAACCTCGTCCGATTGGACAGGGCCAAGGTCCTGGCTGGTTACCCCTGGTTCATGTTTGACAGCTCATTGTACTGACTAGTGTGACAATGCTGCAGCTTTAAGAGGTTATTTTGTCTTGGTTTCTTTTAAGAGAGAGATTAAACGATCGTTACCAAGCTGGTTAGTAAAGACCACTTGGGAAAGAGCTAGGGAGGCCTTGTGTTTATTTTAGTGCAGCCTGAATGGGTGTGGCCTGCTCTCACAGATTAGGATCTCTGGGTCTTGGTTTCTCGGCAACATCAGGAACTATTGGGGTCTCCACAGAGTTTGAAGCTTCAGTGAATGTTTCCTGGTTGCAACCCTCTCTGAAGTTTCTCTTGATGTTGTTTTTAATTCCTGGATTGGAGAAATGTTTGGGACAATCTGTGTCTAAATATTTCTTTTTTCCAAGGGCTGTGTATGGGATTTTCCTATATTGGAACAGTTCATTCGTAATACTTTCTAGATCTATTATTCTGTTAACTTGTCCAGTAGAATTACGTTATTCTAAATTCCTCTTTCTTTGGTTTCATTTTCTCTTTCGTGTTTAAGTAGATGGTGTTTTGCTTCACACCGAGTAGTTTGACCAGTCACATTGCATCTGGAACAGACACTTTACATTTCCTTTAAAATAAGAAATCATTAGTATCTACGGTACCGCCTTCAAATATTTTCGAGGGGCTCTGGTGTGGTCCATCACACTAGACTCCTTCTCTTCCTGAGTAATAGGCTGGAGGCACTGAATGGGCTGTCACTGTTCTTCTCCAATAGTGTCAATGGGGTGAATGGCTTCCTCATATTCCTGTGAAACCAGCGTGAGCTGCTGAATGAACTCTTGTTTTACTGGAGCAATGTGCAGTGCCCGCCAGTGCTGTTACATGAATGTTACGGACAGTTTAACAGCACAAGTCTCAATGGAGTCTGGATCCTGCTACACACGGACAAAGACCAGTTCAGGAGCTGACGGGGGACAAAATGTTCTGAATAATGTGGAATCTTCAGCGACCATCCCCACTTCTGATCTTATGGTGGGGAAGGTGGGGGTGGGGAGACATTGATGAAGCAGCTGAAGATGTTTGTGAAGGGGAAGCTACCCTGAGGATCTCACACAGAGGTGAGCCAGGACTGAGATGATGAACATCTTCCTTTGTGCCATGTTTCACCCCAAACACTGGATAGGTTACTCTGATTCCCATTCAGTTCAGTTTTGTTCAGCTCCTTTATGTCAACAGAAGTCAACCACTGCCTTGATATCGGGGCCTGTCATTTTTATCTGAACGCTTGTGATAACCTCTTTTGTTCACATCAATAGGCCAATGATATAGGAGCAGCAAGTGTTTTATTCCAACAGGTAGTATTGAATGTCAGGATTTCTCTCCTCAAGGGTGTTCGGGGAGCTAGATGACTGAACGTATTTGAAGAGGAGGTAGATGGAAATTGACCTGTCAGAGAGTTGAGGGCGATGAAGAATTGGATATGAAAGAGGATTTGAGACCAGGAGCAGATCAGTCATGATCTTAAAGAAGGGCAAGGCAGGCTTGGGGTGTGAACAACATGCCCCTGTTTCTGATGTTCTCCCATTCTGTTATTGGAAAGTTAGTGGGTGTTATTTTCATGAATGTTCTGTTATTGAATGTTGCAGACAGGGAGACCAGAGGATTTTGTGAGCAATCCCTGAGTGAGGTATGGGGGCTGTATTCACACGGAATCTGGGTGTACAACATGACGAACAAATGAAGCACAAGTTGCAGAGAGGGGAAGAGAGATGAGGGGACTCTTTCATACCCTGCCTGGGTTTTCCAATTACATTTCCCAATTCACTTCAAACCGTGTGGGACAGTACTGAGGGGCTGCATGGTCTCCTGTGTTTCTGTGCACCAGGTTATAGGAGTAAGTAGCCTCCAACTGCTCCTGTCTAGCAGGTATGAGGGGCTGAATGGAACACAGGAACATGGGACTGAGGAGCAGGAGTGGGTCATTAGATACGTTGAGCCTTCTCCACCAGGCACTAAAATTGTCGCTGATCAGGTTGTGGTCTCAGCCCCACTTTCCTGTCTGCGTCCCATTGTGCATGACTCACTTCTTTGTCAAATATTTAAATAACACAGCTTTCAATCAATGTGAACATAGAGACACGATAACCTTCCACTGAAGAGAATTACGACTTGAAAGGTCCTTTCAGAATTATTTATCATCCCTCTTATAGAATCAGAGAGTCATGCAGAATGGAAACAGACCCATTAGTCCAATCTGTTCACTCTGATTAGATATCAAATCTGATCCAGTCCCTTTTGCCAGCATTTGGCCAATATTTCTCGTGTGATTGTACCCGCCTTGGCCACTTCCTCTGACTGCAATTTCTGTACACACACCACTCTCTGTGTGAAATATTTACCCTCAGGTCCCTTCTAAATCATTCGCCCTCTCCCCTTCAACCTATGCTGTCTTATTCTGGACTCCCCTATCCTTGAGAGCAGAGCATGGCCGTTCAGAATATCCATGCCCCTGATGATTTTATAAACCTATATAATGTTGCCTCTCAACCTCTGACACTCCAGGGGGAAACACCTCAACCTAACCAGCTTCTCCCAATAGCTCAAACCTCCAGTCCTGGAACATTCGTGTAAGTCATTTCTGCAGAAAACCGAGTTGTACGCAGTATTCTTAAAGTGGCCTCACCAACATCTTGTACAGATGCACCATACCACCACAACCCCTATACTCAATGCTCCGACTGATTAAGGCAAATGTGCCAAATGTGTTCAGCACCACTCTGTCTACCTGCGACTCACTGCTACAGGTAATCATGTACGTAAACATCAGAAAGTTAACATGATGGTAGTGCCAGCAGATAGGAGGACCAGTGATACATTAATCATTATTGAGATTAGATTGTGTTGGAAACATGAGCTTAACATGTCAGAAAGTGAAATCAAATCAATGGGTTCAGGATGGTTAATATACAAAATAACATAGCCCGGAGTGAGTTACAGACTGGAATCTAATTGAGGGGTTCGGGTGGTTAATATAGGAATAACAGGTACCCCGGAGTGAGTTACAGCCAATAATCTAATCGAGAATTTCAGGGTAGTTTATATACAGAATAACAGGTAGCCCGCAGTGAGTTACAACCTGGAATCTAATTGCAGGGTTCAGGGTGGTTTATATACAGAATAACAGATAGCCCAGAGTGAGTTACAGCCTGGAATCTAATTGCAGGGTTCAAGGTGGTTTATATACAGAATAACAGATACCCTGGAGTTAGTTACAGCCTGGAATCTAATCGAGGGGTTCAGGGAGTTTTAGAAACAGAATAACAGATAGCCTGGAATGTGTTCCAGGTTGGAACCTAATCGAGGGATTTAGGGTGGTTTGTGTAGAGAATAACAGATGCCATGGATTGAGTTACAGTCTGGAATCTAATCGAGTAGTTCAGGGTGGTTTATATACAGAATAACAGATAGCCCCGTGTGAGTTACAGCCTGTAATCTCATCGAGGGATATGTTAACCTTTTTATGTGAAATAACTTGTAACTGGGAGTGTGTCACAAAGTGTACTATTGGCCAACTGGTTTTAAATCTTGACTCACATAAACATAATGCAGCCAAAACTACACAACTTTACTGACTCCCCACGATCCTCAGTTGAGGACGATCCTCCTCTGTTTTCCCCTTTCACTGAAGATATTAATATACCTTTTATACTGCACTGACATTTTGGTTATAGTGCTACCTATCTCTCACTGCCTCATTTATCTTCAATCCTGTTGAAATATACTTAAACCAACAGATGCACAAAGTTACAGAAAGAGTTTTGTTTAATTGCAGGTGCATTATTTTCTTTTATTTGTCGACAACACACATTTTGAACCCACAGAAGGTCAGCGTGGGATATGAGAAACCCTTCAATTTGGGAGGAGCCCAAGCCAGTCAGGATTCTGATCCAACGTTGCAAATCTACAATTCAGTGGCTGAGCTCGATCAAGTTTTGTATATTATGTTTCTATCATATATTAGGAGCTTGGAAAGTAAGGCAGACCTTACTGGAATGTCACATTGTCTCTCCGCATTCACTGTAAAAAGGTTCTGGGATTTACATTTTAATCACCTTCAAAGAGCTGTCTCCATTTCCAATCTCTGCTGGCATCAATGAATGGAAATGGCTTTTGACACATTGCCCCTTCTCCCTTGCTGAAAGTATTCCTGACACAAATCAGTCAGGCAGACATTTTAGATTTGTCCACAGCCACCATTTTATATCAGGAAAATGATGACATTGAGTTTATAAATAAGGAAAAGCAAGAGAGACTGGCAACATCAATAAAGTTTGAAAAAAGATAAAACATTGGACATGCACACAGAATCACAGACACACAGAATCACACACACAGGGATACAGACACCTTCCAGAAGCTGTCTCCATTTCCTATCTTGCAAGAGAATTCATGTTATGATGATGCATTCATGCAGGACAGTAAACAGCTTTTGAGACTTTCCCCATTGTGACTGAAATTCAGCCTCAATCTGAAACTTGGAGATATGTAACAGGACAGAAATGAACCAGCAGCTTTCTGTGTTCCTGCTCCCAATGTAACATTTGACCATTGAGTTTATCTTGTCTTCAGTCTAACATTCAACAAGGATCACTTCACAGATCCAATAACAGATCCCTAGGAGTGAGTTCCAGACTGGAATCTAATTGAGGGGTTTAGCATTTACATACAGCATAAGAGATACCCAGGAGTGAGGGACAGAGTGGAATCTAATCGAGAGGTTTGAGGTGGTTTACACACAGAATAACAGATAACAAGTAGTGAGTCACAAAATCAAAGAATAAATGCGAGGTGCTGCATTTTGGGCAAGCAAATCTTAGCAGGACTTCTACATTTAATGTTAAGTTCCTCGGGTGTGTTGCTGAACAAAGAGACCTTGAAGTGCAGGTTCATAGCTCCTTGAAAGTGGAGTCGCAGTTAGATAGGATAGTGAAGAAGGTATTTGGTATGCTTTCCTTTATTGGTCAGAGTATCGACTACAGGAGTTGGGAGGTCATGTTGTGGCAATACAGGACATTGGTTAGGTCAGTCTTGGAATATTGCGTGCAATTCCGGTCTCCTTCCTATCGGAAAGATGTTGTGAAACTTGAAAGGGTTCAGAAAAGATCTACAAGAATGTTGCCAGGGTTGGAGTATTTGAGCTACAGGGAGAGGCTGAACAGTCTGGGGTTGTTTTCCCTGGAGTGTCGGAGGCTGAGGGATTAACTTATCCAGGTTTCCCCTGGGGTAAGGGAGACCAGAACGACAGGGCATACGTTTAGTTTGAGAGGGGAACGATATGAAAGAGACCTAAGGGACAACTTTTTCACGCAGAAGGTGGTACATGTATGGAGTGATCTGCCAGAGGAAGTGGTGAAGGCTGGTACAATTGCAACATTTGAGAGGAATTTGGATGAGTATATGAATAGGAAGGGTTTGGAGGGACATGTGCCAAGTACTGGCAGGTGGAACTAGATTGGGTTGGGATATCTGGTAGGCATTGACAGGTTGGACTGAAGGGTCTGTTTCCATACTGTGCATCTCTATGTTTCTATGACTGTATAACTCACTCCAGGCAACCTGTTATTCTGCATACAAACCACCCTGAAACCCTCGATGAGATTCCAGTCTGCAACTCACTCTGGGGTATCTGTTATTGTACACATAATCGTCCCGAATCCCCTTGATAAAATTCCAATCTGTAACTGACTTCCAATTTTAAGGGGCTCTGTACATTAGCCACTTCAATCCTTTGATTATATTCCAGTCTGTATCACACTCCTGGGTATCTGTTAGTCTGTATATTAGCCATCCAATCCAAACCCTGTTAAAATTGCCCATGGTATTCAGGGATGTGTGCGTGAGGTGCATTAGTCTGGGGTAAATGTGAGGAAATGGGTCTGGATGGGTTATTCTTCTGAGGGTCAGTGTGGTCTTGTTGGGCTGAAGGGCTTGTTTCCCTACGGTCGGGATTATATGAATCACCCGGAACCCTCTCGATTAGATTCCAACGTGTAACTCACTTCCATGTATGTGTGACTGGCATGTTTCAAAAACACCCCAAAACCTTCAATTCTATTCCACTTCGATAAACACGAGGAGCTGCATTTTGAGAAAGCAAATTTGAGCAGGATTTATACACTTAATGGTCAGGTCCGAGGGAGAGTTGATGAACAAAGAGACTTTGAAGTGCAGGTTCGTAGCTCCGTGAGAGTAGAGTGGCAGGTGGATAAGATAATGAAGGAAGCGTTTGGTATGTTTTCCTTTATTGGTCAGAGTTTTGAGTATAGGCATTGAGAGGTCATGTTGCGGCTGGACTGGACATGGGTTAGGCCACTGTTGGAATATGACATGCAATTCTGGTCTCCTTCATATCGGAAGGATGTTGTGAAACATGGAAGGATTCAGAAAAGATTTTCAAGGTGGATGCCAGGGTTAGAGGATTTGAGCTACTGGGAGAGGCTGAATAGTCTGGGGCTGTTTTCCCTGGAATGTCAGAGGCTGATGGGTGACCTTATCGAGGTTTATAAAATCATGACGGGCATGGATAGGATAAATAGACAAAGTCTTTTCTTTGGGGTGGGGAGTCCAGAACTAGAAGGCATAGGTTTAATGTGAGAGGTAATATGAAAGAGATCTAAAGGGCAACTTGTTCACTCAGAGGGTGGTACATGAATGGAATGAACTGTCATAGGAAGTGGTGGAGGCTGGTACAATTGCAACATTTAAAATGCAGCTCAATTGGTATATGAATGGGAAGGTTTGGAGGGAGTTGGGCCAAGTGCTTGAAAAAGAGACTAGAGTAGATTAGGATATCTGGTCGGCATGTTCAGATTGGACCAAAGGGTCTGTTTCCATGCTGTACATCTCTATGATGATTAAGGCCCTGCTGCAATTTCTGATAAACCTCCTCACTGATCATGCTCCCACTTACTTTAGTGTCATCTGCAAACTTACTAATCATGCCTTGTACATTCTCAACCAAATAATAGATAACAAAAAGCTATGGACCCAACCTCCAGTCTGACAGCCATCCTTCCACTAAACACTCTGCTTCCTATCAACAAGCCAACTGTGTATCCAATTGGTCAGTTCCCCCAGTAGTCTACGTGATGGAACCTTCCAGAGCAGCCTGCCATGTGAACCTTGTCAAAAGGCCTTACTGAAATCCATAGAGACTACGTTAATCATTCTGCCCTCATCAACATTCTTGGTCACTTCACCAGAGGACTCTAAGAAATTTGGGAAGCATGATCTCCCAATCACAATTTTATGCTGACCAGTCTGAATCAATCCCTGTGTAAGTAATGGGTGCAGTCAATGGCATGCTTGTCTTTATTGTAAGATGATTCGAGTACATAAGTAAAGCCATCTTCCTGCTGTTGTAGAGCCTTCCTGAGAGAGCATTTGGGGCACTCTGTACAGATTTGATCTCCTTTGTAAGGAATGATCTCCGTACCACAGATAAGGGTGATGGTAACATGAGGATAGAGTGAATAAGCTGAGTGTTTAATCTGTGGAGCTGTGAGAGATGAATAAATTGTGATGCTGAAACACGAGGAGTGGCAGCGATCACTTATTTCCAAAAGAGACATTGACAGGGAGAGAAATTCCATACTTTACCCAGGATTGATTGGTTTGATTTATTGTCACGTGTACCTCAGTAAAGGGAAACACTTTATTTATGAGCAGTGGAGGCAGATCATAGTAAGCACGGCCAGACAGATCATAGGGTGGAAATAGATTTGGACAGAGTAAGGCATACAAGTTACCCTGAATAGGACGTTCACTAGACAAGATCAACATGAACAAGATCTGCATTATTTGAAATTAGAGCATCCATTCATCAGTCTAACATGGCCTTCCTAATAGTTTATTTGCCTAAATTAACTCTCCCCTCTTTATTGTGCAGTCGGCGTGTGAACCCTGGACTGAACGACAGGTTATTCACAATCCCCAACAGCAGCCACAATACCTTCCATCCGAAACAGGTAGCCATTCCCACCAGCTTCCGCCCTACATAGAGAACACCAGGCTGTCTTCGCAGAGATTAAAGATGCCTTCTTGAGACTTCACACAAGACATATGTCTTCCCTGATCACCACTAGAAAACCACGTTAAAGTCCCACATGTGTATCATGAGCAACGGAGCCAGGAGGAACAACGTGGAACAGTCTGTCTGTGCAAAATCTGCTCCACTTGTTCATCATGTTAGAGCATCATTTAGGAGACACTTAAGACTGCCGATGCTGGAGATCAGAGTAGAGTTTCGATTGCTGGAAAAGCACAGCAGGTCAGGCAGCATCCGAGTACCAGGAGAATCGATGTTTCGGGCATAAGACATTCATCAGGAATCAGCATCAATTACCACATTCTGCCCCCGTGTAAGTGTATTGAGATGGGAATGGCCTCCTGCTGTTCCTGAATAAGTGACTCAAGGGAGTGATTGGCTTCTTCCTCGTCCAATTGGACAGAACCAAGGGCCTGACTGGGTTAAACCTGGCTCCTGTTTGACAACTCGATGTACTGTCAAGTGTGATGGTGCTGCAGCTTTAAGAGGTTATTTTGTCCAGGTTTCTTTTAAGAGAGAGAGTGCATGGTCATCACAAAGCTGGCTAGTTAAGACTACTTGAGTAACAGCTAGGGAGACCTTGTGTTTATTTTAATGCAGCCTGAATGGGTGTGGCCAGCTCTCACAGATTAGGATCTCTGGGTTTTGGTTTCTCAGTAACATCAGAAACTATTGGGGTCTCCACAGAGTTGGAAGCTTCAGTCGATGTCGCCTGGTTGCTACTCTCTCTGAATTTTCTCTTAATTCTGTTTTTAATTCCTGGATTGGAGAAATATTTGTGACATTCTGTGTCTGAATATTCCTTTTTGCCAAGGGCTGTGTTTATGAGATTTTACTATATTGGAACAGTTCATTAGTAATAGTTCCTAGATCTATTATTCTGTTAAGGTGTCCAATAGAATTACGTTATACTAAATTCCTCTTTCTGTGGAAATTATTTCTTCTTTCGTGTTGAAATAGATGGTATTTTGCTTACCACCGAGTAGTTTGACCAGTCACATTGCATCTGGAACAGACACTTTACATTTCCTTTAAAATAAGAAAACAAAAAAGTCTAGGTTATTGCCGTCAAATATTTTCGAGGGGTTCTGTTGTGGTCCATCATACTAGACTCCTTCTCTTCCTGAGTAATAGGCTGGAGGCACTGAATAGTCTATCCCTGTTCTTCTCCAATCATGTCAATGGGCTGAATGACTTCCTCATATTCCTGTGAAACCAGCGTTAGGAGCTGAATGAACTCTTATTTTACTGTGGGAATGCGCAGTGTCAGGCAGTGCTGGTAGATGAATGTTACTGATACTTTAACAGCACAAGCCTGAATGGAGCCTGGGTCTTGCTGCACATGGACACAGACCAGTTCAGGAGCTGACGGGGGCGTCAAATTATTCAGAAAATTGTGGAATCTTCAGTGACCATTCCCACTTCTGTTCTTATGGTGGGGAGGGTGAGGGTGGGGAGACATTGATGAAGCAGCTAAAGATGTTTGTGAAGAGGAAGCTACTCTGAGGATCTCCCACAGAGGTGACACAGGACAGAGATGATGAACATCTTCCTTTGTGCCATGTTTGACTCCAAACACTGGAGAGTTTACTCTGATTCCCATTAAGTCCAGCTCCTTGGTGTCAACCACTGCCTTGATATCGGGGCCAGTAATTTTTATCTAAACCCTTGTCTCAACCTCTTGTGTTCGCATCAATAAGCCATGATATAGGAGCAGCAAGTGTTTTCTTCAAACAGGTGGTATTGAATGTCAGGATTTCTCTTCTCAAGAGTGTTCGGGGAGCTAGATGACTGAAAGTATTTGAAGAGGAAATAGATGGATATTGACCTGTCAGAGAGGTGAGGGCTATGAAGAGTTGGGTATGAAAGAGGATTTGAGGCCAGGAGCAGATTAGTCATGGTCTTAGTGAAGGGCAAGGCAGGATTGGGGAATGAACGACATGCCCCTGTTTCTGATGTTTTCACATTCTGTTATTGGAAAGTTAATGAGTGTTATTTTTATAAATGTTCTGGTATTGTATATTGCAGTCAGGGCGACCAGATGATTTTGTGAGCCATCTCTGGATGAGGTATGTGGGCTGTATTCACAGTGAATCTGGGTCTACAACATAACCAACAACT
The DNA here is from genome assembly GCF_047496795.1 of Chiloscyllium punctatum. Classification (NCBI taxonomy): domain Eukaryota; kingdom Metazoa; phylum Chordata; class Chondrichthyes; order Orectolobiformes; family Hemiscylliidae; genus Chiloscyllium; species Chiloscyllium punctatum. The sequence goes on from NC_092788.1 coordinate 8,249,020, forward strand.
GAAGCACAAGCTGCAGATAGGGGAAGCTTTCTAAAGAGAGATGAGGGGCCTCTTTCTTGCCTAGTCTGGGTTTTCCAATTACGTTTCCCAAATCACCTTAAAGCGTGTGGGACAGTCTTGAGGGACTGAATGGTCTCCTCTGTTTCTGTGCACCAGATTATAGGAGTAAGTGGCCTCCAACTGTTCCTGCCTAGCAGGTATGAGGGGCTGAATGGAACACAGGAACATGGGACTGAGGAACAGGAGTGGGTCATTAGATACTTTGAGCCTTCTCCGCCAGGCAGTAAGATTGTGGCTGATCAGGTTGTGGACTCAGCCCCACTTTCCTGTCTGTATCCCATTATCCGTGACTCACTTCCCTGTCAAATATTTAACTAACACAGCTTTCAATCAATGTAAACATAGAGGCATGATAAACTTCAAGAGAAGAGAAGTACGACTTGATAGGACCTGATAGACGTTTTCATCATCCCTCATAGAATCAGACAGTCATGCAGAATGGAAACAGATCCGTTCGTCCAATCTGTTCACACCGATCAGATATCATATCTGATCCAGTCCCATTTGCCAGCATTTGGCCAATATTCCTCCTCTTTCAGATACTTTTTAAATGTGCAATTGTAACCGCCTTCACCACTTCCTCTAACTGCACTTTCTGTCCACACACCACTGTCTGTGTGAAACATTTGCCTTCATAAACCTTCTAAATCAATTCCCCCTCACCTTCAACCTCTGCTCTCTTGTTCTGGACTCCCCTTGTCCTGGGGAGCAGAACGTGGCTGTTCAGAATACCCATGCCCCTGATGGTTTTATAAACCTCTATAATGTCACCCTTCAGCCTCTGACACTCCAAGGGAAAACATCTCAAACTAATCAACCTCTCCCTAAAGCTCAAACTACCAGTCCTGGAACATCCGTGTCAGTCATTTCTGCAGAAAACCGAGTTGTACGCAGATTTTAAAAGTGGCCTCACCAACATCCTGTACAGATACAACATCCCACCACAACTCCTACACTCAATGCTCTGACTGATTAAGGCAAATGTGCCAAATGTGTTCTGCACCACACTGTCTACCTGCGACTCGACTTTCAAGGAACAATGCATCTGCGGCCCTATGCCCCTTTGTTTCACAACATGCCCCAGGACCTGACCATGAAGTATATAATGTCTGCCCTGATTTGCCTTCTCAAAATGAAAAGCTTCATATTTATCTAAATTAAACTTCATTTGTTACTGCTTGTCCCTTTGTCCCATTTAATTGCGGTCTTGTTGTACTCTGAGATAATCTACTACACCATCTTTCTGATGTCATCTGTAACCTTACTAACTATTGCCCCAATATTCACACCGAAATCCTTTACATAAATGATGAAATGCAGTGAACTCAGTACTGATTCTTACAGCACACTGCTGCTCACAAGCCTCCAGGCTGAAAAATATCCCTCTTCATTCAAGCCATTTATGACTAACTTCTTCTGTATCTTATGTGACTGAAACTTACTAATTTGTCTACTAATCAGAATGAAATACTAGCTATGAAGACAGGCTGAGTTTATTTTCACTCGATAAAAGAAGATTGAGGGGGGACCTGATTAATGTTTGCAAAATCACGAAGGGTATAGACAGGCTGGATAGAGACAAGCTTTTTCCCAGTTTAAAGGAATGAATAACGAGAGGTTGTCCTTTCAAGGTGAGAGGTGGAATGTTTAAAGGGGATACACGTGGTAAGTACTTCACACAGAGAGTGGTGGGCGTTTGGAACGCTTTGCCAGCAGAGGTGGTAGAGGCAGGCACGGCAGATTCATTTAAGATGCGTCTGGACAGATGCATGAATAGGTGGGGAGCAGAGGGATACAGATGCTTAGGAATTGACCTACAGATTGAGACAGTACACTTGGATCGGCTCAGGCTTTGGGGGCGAAGGGCCTGTTCCTGGGCTGTAAATTTTCTTTGGTCTTTGTTCTTTAAATGAACACCTTGCTGAAGTCTATATAGACAATGTCTACCAAACTGCCTTCATCAATCTTCTTTGTCACCTCTTCAAAAAACTCAACCAAATTACTGAGACATGATTTCCCATTCAGAAAGCCACATTGTCTACCCCAATCAGCCCTTTGCCTTCCCAAATGTATGTAAATGCTATCCCTCAGAATCCCCTCCAACAACTTACCCATCACTGACATCAGGCTCACCCGTCTATAGTTCCCCGGCTTTTTGGGGTCACTGTTTCCTTTTCTAGTCCCACTCCTCCACTGCTCACAACAAATGTTAAATGTAACCAGGTTGGTGATATGGCCGACGATATTGGTCTCAGACTGGGTCAGGGTCAATTTTAGGAACAAGTCAGGCTAGTTTCTTTAATCTGCGAAAACAACATGTTTATGATCCAGAGCAATATTACTCAAACTATGATGAAAAGATGAATGGCAAACTGTTTGTTTATTGCAAGTATATAACCAATATTTCCCTTTATAAAAACACTGACACACACACACAAACACTCTTTGCAATTTTAACTTGAAAGAACTTTGTCCAGATATTGTTGGAACTCATGACAAAAGGAAAAATTGTGAGATTGTCCAAAACATTATTCTTCTTCTGAAGATATTGTACTCACACATGCTGCTAGCAATGGGATTTCATCCTGGGAGAGTTTGGATTTGGCTGAATTCCCTTTGCTTTCGGCAGTGAATAAATTCCAGTGAATTCTGGTTAGAGATCACCCAAAGGTAGTACGTTGGTTAGCGCTGCTGCCTCACAGAACCAGGGTTTGGGGTCGATTCCGGCCTTGGATGACCGTCTGTGTGGAGTTTGCACATTCTCCCCTTGTCTGTATGAGCTTCTAATGGGTGATCCAGTTTCCTACCACAAACTGTGTAGGTTCGGTGGATTGGTCATACTAAATTGTCTGTAATGTTCAGGGATTTCGAGGTTATGTGCAATAGTCAGGGGTAAATATAGGGAAATGGGTTGGGAAGGTTGGCATGGACTTGTTGGGTCGAAGGGCCTGTTTCCACACTGCAGGGATTCCATAAAAATAAGAATGGTAACGATGACTGTAGAGGTTTTTTAAACTCGCACACATTGCTGTGATGAGGAATAATGAAGGAGAGAGAGTGCAATAGGCCATTCCTTCTCAGGCAGATTACATTTTCTCCCTCTCTGAGTTGAATCACACAGTAATGTCATCCTCTCCCATATTGGACCTTACCAGGTCTCCTTGCACATTGTCCAAACTATGTTTCCATCACATTCCCTGTTCCATGTAGGTGCATCATTGCTGCTGTCATACACAGTGCCATACACTTGGCAGAAAATGGTCTCGGTCAATTTGAAGATATGGTTATATGTCCCTGCGTCATTAAAAAATAAAAATGTTTAATTTATTAAGAATACCTGTGTTAAACTGAATGCATTTTTAAAGAAATACAGAAATTACTGGAAAAGCTTGCCAGGTCTCTCAGTACCCAGATGCTGTAGTTGTACCAGCCTCCACCAATTCCTCTGGCAGCTCATTCCATACGCACACCACCCTCTGTGTGAAATGGTGGTCTTTAGGCCTCCTCAAATCCTTTTGCCTTTCACTTTCCCTCTAGTTTTGGATGTCCCTAACCTGGGGACAAAACCCCTGACTACTCACCCTATCTATGGCCATTTTGATTTTATAAACCTTTACTGCTGCAAAATGTGACCCCAATCAACACGAATGGCCGTACTTTCAGTCATTCTGGGCCTAAATTCTGAAATGCCATACTGACACCTCTTCCTTCTCCATCAAGTCACAATTCTAAATCCATTTTAATCAGTTTGTTCAGATGTATCCTGAGACACCTCTGTGGGCTTTACACCTAGACCTTTGTGCCCGGAGGCAGGGACACTAGCATCGTTCGACAATACTATTAAAGCTGTAACAGTATTCTCCTGTGTGTTTGTTCATCAGACAGTCCTGACATGTTGGGACATACCTCTGCAACAGGCAGAACTTGAATCCAGTCCTTCTAGTCCAGAGCAAGGAACACTACCACACAAGTTCAGGAATTGGAATCAAATCCAGAGCTCTGGATCAGAGACAGGGACACTATCCACTACACTACCATACCCAGACTTGGGTCATATTTTAGTGCCCACTTTCAGCTTGGTGTGGATTTACTACAACCAGGTTACCATTAATGAATTACAAACAACACTTTGTATTATTAAACAAATGCAAGATATTTGTCTCAACTGTAGGATATTGAGTGTACATACTGTGCCATCAAAATTAACTATAAACATCTTTAAGTGCTATTATCTATAGTCTACAATATTAAGGAAAGAAATCCTGCAGACACACTCTGCCTAATGAAGGGTCTCAAATAGATATTTATTACTGAACACCAGAGACGAAGGAAGAGCTTAATTTCTGACCCCAAAACACCGATCACACTTACCCATCTCTAACGTGCGACTCCCCTCTTCCTGGCCACTGATTACTGTCCAGCCTCTCCTCCCCACTGACTGTGTCTGCAATGTGTCCCTCCTCGCCCGAACCACACAAGGCAAACCAAGCTCAGGGTCTTTGTGAAAATCAAAGCCGGAGTGTGCAGGCCTCCTGGAGAGGGATGGGCATTTTAAAATTGAAGGGGGAGGGTGAGGTGACAGTAATATCACTCACTGGGCTGAGGGGTCGCTGATGGAGTTTAGTTCGGATGAATGAGAGGTATTGGATTTGGTAAATCAAACAACAGCAGGACCTATACAATTAAAAGTAGGGTCTTTGGCAGTGCTGTAGTACAGAAACTTAGGCCGTCAGGTTTAATTCTTTAAAATTTGCATCTCGTATAGATAGTGTGGTTAAGAAGGTGTTAACACACTTGTCTTCATAGGACACACCTTTGAGTATCGGAATTGGGATGTCATGTTGTGGTTGTACAGGACATTGGTGACGCATCTGTGTCCAGTCTGGTCATCCTGCCCGTTCATTCCATAGGCACACTACCCTCTGGGTGAAAATGCTGCCACTTAGGTCACTTTTAAATGATTCCCCTCTCACCTTAAGCCTATGTTCTCTAGTTTTGGACTCCCCATACCCTTAGAAAATACCTTGCCTATTCACTTTGATATTACTGACGTTGATATTATTAAGGTGGAGAGGATTGAGAAGAGATTAACCTGGATGTGGCTGGGAAAGGAAGGAGTGAGCTATAAGGAGAGGCTGGATCGGCTGGGACTTTTTTCACTGAAGGATATGAGATTAAGCAGTAACTTTACAGAGATTTATAAAATAATGAGGGTTACAGAGATGCTGAAGGACTGATGTCTTTTCTCTAGAGTTGAGGATTCAAAACTGAGGGAATTTTAAGTTACGAGGAAAAAAGTTTTACGAAAGTCATGAGAGGTAATTATGTTAGACAGAAGCTGGCTTGTGTGTGGAATGAACTTCCAGAGGAAGTGGTGAAAGCAGGGACAGTTACAATGTTTAAAGGACATTTAGATCAGTACATGGATAAGACATCAGTTTGGATGGTGCTGTGAGCAGCTGCCCTCTCCCTCCCCATCACTGAATGAATTCCTGTTGGTTTTCACCCTCTGCCAATGCCTGTGCAGTGGCTTGTGGAGGCCAGCAGAGGGTGGCATTGTAGCCCTTTACGGACCACAGAGACTGCCAGACATGCCCCACACAGAGACACACAGATATACACACGAGGATGGTGAGGGCACGGCGTGAAGCTCATCTGGTAACTTAAATGAAACATTAAAAATGCTCAATTCACCTCGTAAACTGTTAAAATATGAGGGACAGAGAACACCCAAATTCCACTGTTTATATAAAAACATCAATTTAATTCTTTTCACTCTGAAAGTGAACATTTTACATCAACTATGCACAACTCTGGGACCCTCTTTCTCTTAACTGCTTATTACCCGACTCCAGCTCTATAGCAATATATTGTTTCTGGGTCTGCCATCGTCTCATATCACAGGTGCTTGGCAGCTCTCAGTTCAGAACAGCATTCCCTCTCTCTTGAAGGGACAGTACACATCAGTCCTTCATCACATTATACCCTGATGAATATCGATAAGTGGGACCTATCCGGATTTCTTTTGTTCTGTGGTTTGTCAATATTTCATCTACTCTGTCTCGTATATGGTAGGATTTTTGTTGCTCATTGACAGCATGTCAACTCTGTCCGTGGGAATATATCAGTATTTCACTTGCTCATACTCGTGTGTGTGGGGCAGGATTTCAGTTGTTTCCTGGGGACTGTGACACTAAAACAATCTCAATGTTTGTCGATGGCACCAAACCTGGAAGAACTCTGAAGTCTATGGAGGAGAGTGTGGAACTGTAAGAGGACAATGACACGTTGATGAAGTGTTCAGGTTTATGGCAGATGGGGATCAATGCAGAGCTGTGTGAGGTGATGCACTTTGGTAGGAATGACAATGAACGGCAGTTTAAAGCAGGCTGTGCCATGGTAAAGGGGCTGCAGGAAAAGAGAGCGCTGGGTGTATATGAGCACAGATTATTGAAGATTTCAGGACAAGTGAGGAGAGCAGTAAATCTCACAGATTAGTTTCAGTATCTGAGCTGTTTACAGGAGGAGGTGTAGGAGGGAGTCTCGGTGCTCCCTTCCTGGGAGGTGGTGGTGACGATGTGTTGTGAGCCCACCCTCCTGCCCACCGAGACCGTGGGGATTCCAATTGTACCAGCTCGACACAAAAGGGAGATGGCATCAGGGCCACGGCTTCTAAGTTGTGCCGGGGGGAAACGGAGCTGCCAGTGGGTTTAAAGTGAGAATTGCCCTTCACTGAACATTGCTCCTTACTCGGTCGGTGGGACGTGGATATTTCAGAATCTCCACACGAGGCGTCCTGGTCCTCTCCGGCTCGTACCAGGGTCCTCCCAACATGGCAGGGGGGAGGGGGAGGGAACAGATATCGGGCACTCCACCACCCGGATAGGCCCTCCCTGTCCTATTCCAGGTTGTTTCTCCTGTAATGAGATAAAGGGAGGGAGGGAGGGAGTATGGGAGTAGGTGGCCCTGCTGTTAGTGTTAGTGTCGGTGGAGGACAGGTTCATGGTGAGGTGTCCGGAGGGAGTCAGTCCACAGTGTTGTTTAGATTAGATTACTTACAGTGTGGAAACAGGCCCTCCGGCCCAACAAGTCCACACCGGCCCGCCGAAGCGTAACCCACCCATACCCCTACATCTACATCTACCCCTTACCTAACACTACGGGCAATTTAGCATGGCCAATTCACCTGACCTGCACATCTTTGGACTGTGGGAGGAAACCGGAGCACCCGGAGGAAACCCATGCAGACACGGGGAGAACGTGCAAACTCCACACAGTCAGTCGCCTGAGGCGGGAATTGAACCCGGGTCTCCGGCGCTGCGAGGCAGCAGTGCTAACCACTGTGCCACCGTGCCGTGTATTAATGTGTGTGTGGGGGTTAAAGTAGGAGGGAGAGAAAGAGAGAGAGAGAAAGAGAGACAGAGAGAGAGAGAGAGAGAGAGAAGGTGCAGCATGAGGCAGTGAGAGTGGTGGACCATGAGCCTTGTTCGGGGTTGGTGCTATAATAGATATACAGTGAGTGTAAGGGAGCAGAGAGAATACAGTGACCCTTATTCTGACAGAGCAGGGAAGGTTATTGATGCTTGTCCTGTATTGCTGGGCATTTCTTCAGACCGCAGATACTGCACTGAGCTGGGTGGGGAGCTCAGACCATGCTCGGGGGGTCTGGTGGTGTGATCCCTCTGGGAAGGGAATGGCCCCCCTGTGCTAGCCCATTCACCAGGACCTCCGTGCCCCTGTCGACAAATCGTGGTGTAATTACCCCTTATCTGCCATGCTCAGGGTAAACCGTGCAGGGCAGCTACTTACAGAGAAAGCTCAACCGTGTGCTCAGTGGCCTTTTAAAGATGGCGCCAGTGTCATGGATCATGGAATATCCAGGGGCACCCGGGCGATGGTGAGTACCTCCAGCCATGATGGGTGAGAGAATCGGGCTGGTATTGAATGAGAGGGACAGCATGGGGTAGGGTGGGTAGTTAATGAGGCGAGTTCGATAAGATAGCATCAGGAAACTAGCTCGGCCTAGTGTAGATGATCCCTCTGTCACAGTCAATGGAAATGGCACTGAGACAAATAATTGTTAGATTTAGCTCAATGAGTCAAAGACTCTGCTGACCCTACGCCCAGATACAAAGCTGCAGAACAAATTCTCATCCAAAACTGCATCATCTGAACTCCCATCAATATGCTGTTCACCGACCATTCCTGGAAACACTGCCTGATGTTACATGATGCTGTTAAAATGTTTTCATTTCTGCATTCTGAAACCTGGGAACACATCCTTCCACAACACTGTCTCTCAGTCTCCCCCACTCTGCCTATTTCCCATACCCCTCCCATTTGTTATTGTTTAAACTGATTCTCCCTCCATCTCTGTATCTCTCTGGCAGTGATGTTCACACCCACAGCACCCCCTTGTCAGGCCACAATAGAGAGTTGGAGCTGGAAATGGATGGTAGCTGTACATCCTGTCACTTCCAGCCCGGGGTGCAAGCTTCCCCACACTGGGCAGGGACCTAACACAGTGTTACAGACCAATGCACTGGGGTGGGGTACACAGTGCTACATGCTGGGAGGGTGACTGCTCCTGGTTTACACATCAATACTGGGGTGGGGTACACAGTCCTACATGCTGGGAGGGTAACTGCTCCTGGGTTACAGATCAATGTACTGGGGTGGGGTACACAGTCCTACATGCTGGGAGGGTAACTGCTCCTGGGTTACAGATCAATGCACTTGGGTGGTGTACACAGTCCTACATGCTGGGAGGGTAACTGCTCCTGGTTTAAAGATCAATGTTCTGGGGTGGGGTACACAGTCCTACATGCTGGGAGGGTAACTGCTCCTGGGTACAGATCAATGCACTGGGGTGGGGTACACAGTCCTACATGCTGGGGGGGTAACTGCTCCTGGGTTACAGATCATTACACTGGGGTGGGGTACACAGTCCTACATTTTACAGATTTGCAGATTAATCCTGGTTTACAGATTAATTCACATGTGACCACTGCTCAGGTCGCTGTGCTGGTCAGACTATCTGGTTGAGGTTTATAGATAATGTCCTGTTGTGGTCTGCACAGCTCCCGGTGCTGGACAAATATCTAATCTGGGTTTATAGATCAATGCACTGCTGTGGTCTGCACTTCTCACCGCGCTGGACAGACATGTGATGTGGCATTATAGATCAATGCCCTGATCTGATCTGCACAGTGTTCCACTCTGGACAGATTGCTGGGTTGTACTGAGCAGTACACTGACCTGGTCTGTACAGTGTTCCACGGTGAACAGATATCTCCTCTGGGTGTATGGTGTCTGGGCTGGTTCTGTGAGGTGGATTGGGAATGTGGTATATCTCACCATTTCAGCTGATCTGGCGATGCCTTTAGTTCCCATTCCTGTGATTGGACCCTCCGTCTCTCACCCCATTAATTTTACAGTGTGTCCAGGAACAGTACATCATGTTGGTGGGGTGGGGAGGGGGGAAAGGTGATGGACAGGTCAAGGGGTTCCCCGGAACGTTCTGTTCCCAACATTCTATTATTGACATTCCCCGGAACGTTCTGTCCCTGACATTCTTTAACTGACATTCCCCGGAACGTTCTGAGCCCGACATTCTATAACTGACATTCCCCGGAACGTTCTGAGCCCGACATTCTATAACTGACAATTCAATTCACTGACGTCCGGCCGTTCACAAACAAACGATAAGATCGCGAGCGAAGAGGTCCCGTTCCAGGGAGAAGGAGACACTGTTCCGAAAGACCCTCAGGCAGTTAAAGGGGGGAATACGTTTTCCCTGCGTTTACATTTCTTCCCGACACAGGATCGACCACAATTTAGACCAAAATACAGGAATTCCCAAACTCCATTTGTCTTCAGGAAACTGGGAGAGAATCCTTCAGGACAGCAACATTTCCACCCTCCGTATTAGGAACAGGGAAGGAATGACCTGTGTCTGCTCTCGAGTGATCGAGTGTGTGGGAATGTTCTAGAAACCATCTGTCCTTATGGATGTGTCTCTGTGTGTTTGGGGAGGGAAGGTTTCTTGTGGTTTATGTCACATTTTTGTCAGTAATTCCGACCTTCCCATTTGTTATTCCAGCTCCAATTATTTTAATAAATCCCTGAATACAGGGACACATTTGAAAATCTCACTGGGTCCCCGATCAAACGGGTCCCTTTGCCTCCAGGCTGATGGATAATGGGTTTGTTTTCCTTCCTCACAGTTAACGTTGTGACCATCTACGTCCTGCTTTATAAAGATTGTGGATTGTCTCCATGTGTCAGACGTTACCTGGGGGCCATGGCAGCGGCGGATCTCCTGGTCATTATCCTCGACCTGATCCTGAGACACATTCCCATTGTTTATAAGGAACAGTTTTATTTCCTGAGGGGGTCCATCCCCGTGTGTAATATCCACGCCGTCCTGCTTTATGCAGCCAATGACTGCTCTGTCTGGTTCACCGTCACTTTCACCTTTGATCGGTTTGTGGCCATTTGTTGCCAGAAGCTGAAAAGTAAATATTGCAGTGAGAAAACGGCGGCTGTGGTTCTGGGAGCAGTGACTGTGCTGAGCTGTTTAAAGAACATTTTCTGGTATTTTATGCTCAAGGCTCGGTATTGGCTGGTGAACACCCCCTGGTTTTGTTCTGTAACAGACGGTGCTCTATTCTCCATTGTCTGGGTCACAATCGAGTTCCTCCACTACATTCTAACCCCGTGTGTCCCATTTCTCCTGATTCTGCTGCTCAATGTTCTCACCGTCAGACACATTATAGTGACCAGCAGAGCACGCAGGAGACTCCGCGCTCACACCAATGGGGACGCTCAGTCTGACACTGAAATGAGAAACCGAAAAAAATCCATCATTTTACTGTTTGTGATCTCGGCCAATTTCATCCTGTTATGGTCAACGTTCATGCTGTATTCTATATGGTGCCGGATGTTGTGGATTGGGTATCGGTCTGTGTATCTCCATGACTATGTGCAGGAATTGGGCTTCATGCTGCAGCTCCTCAGTTGTTGCACAAACACCGCGATTTATGCCGTGACCCAGACTAAGTTCAGGCAGCAGCTGAAGAATGTGCTGAAATATCCTTTCACCCAAATCCATTCATCCATCAAATTCCCTCATTAATAAATCCATCCGGGATTTTCTCATTTCAGTTCAGTGTTTCAGTGATGGAGCAGCCTGTCGCTATGGTAACAGACTGAGGGTAGCGCTGGTTTGTCCATCCTTATCCCACAGGAGGGTTACAGGGAAACATTTCAATGTTTCTCACAACTCGGGGCCAGTGAGAAAAGGCTCCATCCCACTGACTGTATCCATCACTTCCATTTGTAAACAATAAAAATGTTGATTAAAGAGTGCCGAGCAGCAGAGTGACCAATGTTGTTGTGTGTCATTGTGTTGAAGAATCTGAGCTGGAGAGAGACAGACTCAGCCCCAAGTCCTGGTCCTCAGGGAAGGGAAGGGCACCGCGCCCTGAGCTCAGGAGCTGGGTTTAACTCCCTCTGTCTCCCCACTGCTGCCTGACCTCCTTATTTCCTCTCCCCCACTCTTTCTACTCAATTTTCTCCCTGTCTCTCACCACCTCTCCTCTTCACACTTCCTCGTTCCCCCTCTCTCACACACCCTCCAACCCCGTTTTCTCCACCTGCCTCCACTCTCCCCTTTCCCCTCACCCTCACTCTCTCTGTCCTGCCGTCTCTGTCTTCCTCCTGCAGTTCCATCTCTACCCCATTTTCCCCTCCTCCTACCTCCCACTTCTCACCACACCCTGCCACACGCAGCCTCATGACAAACTACACCCGCACCCCCCAGTCTCTGGGTCAGAGGGAGAGGGAAGGACCAGGGAGACAGAGTGAGTCTGAGGGAGAGGGAGGGAGGGAAAGAACGGAGAGACATTCAGTCAGAGAGAAACGGAGGGAGAGAGAGACTCCGATTGAGGGGAGTCGAGAGTGAGAGAAGAGAGGAGAGCGAACGAAGGAGCAGGAGGAAGAGAGAGAGGGGACAAGGGAGAGATAGGGTGAGAGAGGGGCAGGCGAGAGAGGAGAGGGAGAGAGGGAGGGGGAGGGCGGCAGAGAGGAGGGCGAGAGAGGGAGGGATGGAGGGGAGGAAGACAGGGGGAGGGCAAGAGAGGGGGAGGGCGAGGGGGGAGGGCAAGAGGGGGAAGGCGACAGATGGGAAGGGTGAGACAGGGGAGGGAGGGAGGGGCAGGGCGAGAGAGGGGAGGGAGTGAGGGGAGGGCGAGAGGGAAGGAGAAGGTGAGAGAGGGGAGGGCGAGAGGGAGGGAGAGGGCGAGAGAGCGGATGGGAGAAAGGGGAGGGCGAGAGAGGGGGAGTGGGAGAGATGGGAGGGAGGGAGGTGAGGGGGCAAGGGGGGAGGGGAAAAGAATGGGTCAAGGGAGGGGAGGGCGCGAGATGGAAGGGTGAGAGAGGGGAGGACGAGAGAGCAGAGGGCAAGAGGGAGGGAGAGGGTGAGAGCGGGGAGGGGAGGGAGGGGAGGGCGAGATGAGGAGGTCCAGAGAGGGGAGGGGAGGAGGGGAGGGCGAGAGGGACGGAGAGGATGAGACAGGTGAGGGCAAGAAAGGGGGAGGGCGAAAGAGGGGAGTGTGAGAGAAGGGAGGGATGGAGATGAAGTCAAGAAGGAGGGAGAGGGTGAGACAGAGGAGGGTGAGAGAGGTTAGGGAAGGAGGGGGAGGGCGAGAGAGGGGAGAGAGGGAGGGGAGGGTGATAGATAGGAAGAGAGTGAGAGAGGGGAGGGAGGGAGGGGAGGGTGAGAGAGAGAGGGAGAGGCGTGGTAGGGGAGGGAGTGAGAGGGGAGTGAGAAATGGGAGGGCGAAATGGAGGGAGAATTAGGGAGGGGGAGGGAGGGAGGGGAGGGTGAGAGAGGAGTCAGTGTGAGAGAGGGGAGGACGAGAGAGGGGAGGACGAGAGAGGGGAGTGCGAGAGAGAGAGGAGGGCGAAAGAGGGATGGTGAGATAGAGATATGTGCGAGAGAGAGGGGAGGCTGAGAGAGGTGGGCAAGAGAGAGGAGAGGGCGAGAGAGGTGGGCAAGAGGGGATTGCAAGAGAGGGGAAGGCGAGAGAGGATAGGGAGGGAGGGGGAGGGCGAGGGAAGGGAGGGAGGGAAGGGAGGGTGAGAGAGTGGAGGGTGAGAGAGGGGAGGGAGGGGAGGGCGAACGAGGGGACGGTGAGAGAGGGGAGGGAGGGAGGGGAGGGTGAGAGTGGATAGGGAGGGAGTGGGATGGCAAGAGAGGGGAGAGAGGGAGTGGAGGGTGATAGAGGGCAGGGCGAGAGAGGGGAGGGAGGGGAGGGCGAGAGAGGGGAGGGCGAGAGAGGGGAGGGTGAGAGAGGGGAGGGAGGGAGGGAGAGGGTGAGAGAGGTGAGGGCAAGAGAGAGGGGCGAGAGAGCATGGAGGGCGAGAGAGAGGAGGTCTGGAGGTTATGTCAAGAAGGAGGGAGAGGGCAAGAGAGGGGAGGGCGAGAGAGGGGAGAGTGGGAGGGGAGGGCGAGAGAGGGGAGGGCAAGAGAGGAGACGGCGAGATAGCAGGATGGGTGAGAGAGGGGAGGAGAGGGAGGGGAGGGCGAGAGGGACGGAGAAGATGAGAGAGGTGAGTGCAACAAATGGGGGAGGACGAGAGAGGGGGTGGCGAAAGAGAGGAGTGCGAGAGAAGAGATGGATGGAGGTGAAGGCAAGAAGGAGGGAGAGGGCAAGAGAGGGGAGGGCAAGAGAGGGGAGAGAGGGAGGGGAGGGTGAGAGAGGAGTCAGTGTGAGAGAGGGGAGGACGAGAGAGGGGAGGGCGAGAGAGGGGAGGGCGAGAGAGGGGAAGGCAAGAGAGAGGAGGTCCAGAGAGGGGAGGAGAGGGAGGGGAGGCCGAGAGGGACGGAGAGGGTGAGAGAGGTGAGTGCAACAAATGGGGGAGGGTGAGAGAGGGGGCAGCGAGAGCGAAGAGTGCGAGAGAAGGGAGGAATGGAGGTGAAGGCAAGTAGGAGGGAGAGGGCGGGAGAGGGGAGGGTGAGATAGGGTAAGGAGGGAGGGGGAGGGTGAGAGAGGGGAGAAAGGGAGGGGAGGGTGAGAGAGGAGTCAGTGTGAGAGAGGGGAGGACGAGACAGGGGAGGATGAGAGAGGGGAGGACGAGAGGGAGAGGGAGGGTGAGGGGGGGGAGAGGGGAAAGCGAGAGAGAGGAGGGCCAGAGAGGGCAAGGGAGGGAGGGGAGGGCGAGAGGGAGGTAGAGGGTGAGAGAGGAGGGCGAGAGAGAGGAGAGGGCGAGAGAGGTGTGCAAGAGAGAGGATTGCAAGAGATCGGAAGGCGAGAGAGGGTAGGGAGGGAGGGGGAGGGTGCGGTAAGGATGGTAGGGAAGGGAGGGTGAGAGAGGGGAGGTCGAGAGAGGGGCTGGAGGGCGGGGAGGACAAGTGAGGGGAGGCCAAGAGCAGGGAGGGTGAGAGGGAGGGAGAGGGTGAGAGAGGTGAGAGCAAGTGAGGGGGAGGGTATGAGAGCATGGAGGGTGAGAGAAAGGAGAGAATGAGGTGAAGGCAAGAAGGAGGGAGAGGGCAAGAGAGGGGAGGGCGAGAGAGGGGAGAGAGGGAGGGGAGGGTGAGAGAGGAGTCAGTGTGAGAGAGGGTAGGACGAGAGAGGGAAAGGGACGGAGGGGAAAGCGAGGGGGAGGGAGAGGAGCGAAGGAGGGGAGTACAAGTGAGGGGAGACCGAGAGAGGGGAGGCCGGAGAGGGGAAGGGAGGGAGGGGAAAGCGAGGGGGAGGGAGAGGGTGAGAGCGGTGAGGGCAAGAGAGGGGGTGAGAGAGCGTGGAGGGCAAGAGAGAGGGATGGAGGTGAAGGCAAGAAAGAGGGAGAGGGCGAGAGAGGGGAGGCGAGAGAGGGGAGGGAGAGAGGGAGAGAGGGGGAGGGCGAGAGAGGTGAGGGCAAGAGACGGGAGGGAGGGGAAGATGAGAGGGATTGAGAGGGCGAGAGAGGGGAGGTCAAGAGAGTGGAGGGCGAGAGAGATGAGGGAGAGAGGGGAAGAGTGAGATAGAGGGATGGGTGAGAGAGGTGAGGGCGAGGGAGGGGAGGGCAAGAGAGCGAGAGGAGGGTAAGAAAAGGGAAGGTGAGAGATGGGAGGGAGGTGAGGATGAGAGGGAGGGAGAAGGCGAGAGAAGGGAGGGCCAGAGAGGGGAAGGGAGGGAGGGGAGGGTGAGAGAGGTGAGGGCACGAGAGAGGGGCAAGAGAGCGTGGAGGGCGAGAGAGATGAGGTATGGAGGTGAAGGCAAGAAGGAGGGAGAGGGCAAGAGAGGGGAGGGTGAGAGAGGGGATGGAGGGAGGGGGAGGGCGAGAAAGGGGAGAGAGGGAGGGGAGGGCGAGAGGGAGTGAGAGGGTGACAGAGGGGAGGGCGAGAGAGGGGAAGGGAGGGAGGGGAAGGCGAGAGGGAGGGAGAGGGAGAGAGAGAGGTGAGGGCAAGAGAGGGGGGCGAGAGAGTGTGGAGGGTTAGAGAGAGGGATGGAGGTGAAGGCAAGAAAGAGGGAGAGGGAGAGAGAGGGGAGGGCGAGAGAGGGGAGGGCGAGAGAGGGGAGGGCGAGAGAGGGAAGGGAGGGGAAGATGAGAGGGATTGAGAGGGCGAGAGGGGGGAGGTCTAGAGAGTGGAGGGCGAGAGGGATGACGGAGAGAGAGGGAGAGTGAGATAGAGGGATGGGAGAGCGATGGGAGGGCGAGGGAGGGGAGGGCGAGAGATATAGAGGAGGGTAAGAAAGGGGAAGGCGAGAGATGGGAGGGAGAGAGTTTAGGGAGGGAGGGGGGAGGGCGAAAGAGGGGAGAGAGGGAGGGGAGGGTGAGACAGGGGAGAGCGAGAAAGGCCATGGTGAGATAGAGGGATGGGCGAGAGAGAGGGGAATATGTGAGTGGAGAGCAAGAGAGAGGGACGGGCGAGAGAGGGATGGGCGAGAGAGAGGGGAGGGTGAGAGAGGAGGGCGAGAGAGAGGAGAGGTTGAGAGAGGGGTGGGCGAGAGAGGGGAGTGCGAGGGGGGAAGGCGAGAGAGGGTAGGGAGGGGGTGGGAGGGCCAGAGAGGGGAGAGCGAGTGAGGGGTGGTGAGATAGAGGGATGGGCGAGAGAGAGGGGAATGTGAGAGTGGAGAGCAAGAGAGAGGGATGGGCGAGAGAGGGATGTGCGAGAGAGAGGGAAGGGCGAGAGAAGGGAGAGCGAGAGAGGGGTGGTCAGATAGAGGGATGGGCGAGAGAGACGGGAGGGTGAGAGAGAAGGGCGAGAGAGAGCAGAGGGTGAGAGAGAGGTGGGCGAGAGAGGGAAGTGCGAGAGGGGAAGGCGAGAGAGGGTAGGGAGGGGGTGGGAGGGCGAGCGAGGGGAGAGCGAGAGAGGGGTGGTGAGATAGAGGGATGGGCGACAGAGAGGAGAGGTTGAGAGAGAGGTGGACGAGAGAGGGGAGTCGAGAGGGGAAGGCGAGAGAGGGTAGTGAGGGGGTGGGAGGGCGAGAGAGGGGAGAGAGAGAGGATGGTAAGAAAAGGGAAGGCGAGAGATGGGAGGGAGGTGAGGACGAGAGGGAGGGAGAAGGTGAGAGAGGGGAGGGCCGGAGAGGGGAAGGGAGGGAGGGGAGGGCGAGAGGGAGGGAGAGGGTGAGAGAGGTGAGGGCAAGAGAGAGGGGCGAGAGAGCGTGGAGGGCGGGAGAGAGGAGGTATGGAGGTGAAGGCAAGAAGGAGGGAGAGGGCAAGAGAGGGGAGGGCGAGAGAGGGCAGGGAGGGAGGGGGAGGGCGAGAAAGGGGAGAGAGGGAGGGAAGGGCGAGAGGGAGTGAGAGGGCGAGAGAGGGGAGGGCGAGAGAGGGGAAGGGAGGGAGGGGAAGGCAAAAGGGAGGGAGAGGGTGAGAGAGGTGAGGGCAAGAGAGGGGGGCGAGAGAGCGTGGAGGGTTAGAGAGAGGGAGTGCGAGATAATGGGATGGGTGAGAGGGGGAGGGCGAGAGAGGGGAGGGCAACAGAGAGGAGGTCCAGAGAGGGGAGGGGAGGGAGGGGAGGGCGAGAGGGATGGAGAGGGTGAGAGAGGTGAGTGCAACAAATGGGGGAGGGCGAGAGATGGGGTGGCGAGAGAGAGGAGTTTGAGAGAAGGGAGGGATGGAGGTGAAGGCAAGAAGGAGGGAGAAGGTGGGAGAGGGGAGGGTGAGAGAGGGTAGGGAGGGAGGGGGGAGGGCGAAAGAGGGGAGAGAGTGAGGGGAGGGTGAGAGAGGGGCGAGCGAGAAAGGCCATGGTCAGATAGAGGGATGTGTGAGAGAGAGGGGAGTGTGAGAGTGGAGAGCAAGAGAGAGGGATGGGCGAGAGAGGGATGGGCTAGAGAGAGGGGAGTGCGAGAGGGGAAGGCGAGAGAGGGTAGGGAGGGGGTGGGAGGGCGAGAGAGGGGAGAGCGAGAGAAGGGTGGTGAGATAGAAGGATGGGCGAGAGAGAGGGGAGTGTGAGAGTGGAGAGCAAGAGAGAGGGATGGGCGATAGAGGGATGGGCTAGAGAGAGGGGAGGGCGAGAGAGGGGTGAGCGAGAGAGGTGTAGTGAGATAGAGGGATGGGCGAGAGAGATGGGAGGGTGAGAGAGGAGGGCGAGAGAGAGCAGAGGGTGAGAGAGAGGTGGGCGAGAGAGGGAAGTGCGAGAGGGGAAGGCGAGTGAGGGTAGGGACGGGGTGGGAGGGCGAGAGAGGGGAGAGCGAGAGAGAGGAGAGGTTGAGAGAGAGGTGGGCGAGAGAGGGGAGTGCGAGAGGGGAAGGCGAGAGAGGGTAGGGAGGGGATGGGAGGGCGAGCGAGGGGAGAGAGAGGGAGTGGAGCGTGAGAGAGGGGAGGGCGAGAGAGGGGAGGGAGTGGAGGGCGAGAGAGGGGAGGGAGGGAGGGGATTATAAGTGAGGGGAGGCCGACAGAGGGGAGGGCGAGAGGGAGGGAACGGGTGATAGAGGTGGGAGGGGAGAGGGGATGGCGAGAGAGAGGAGGGCCAGAGAGGGGAAGGGAGGGAGGGGAGGGCGAGAGGGAGGTAGAGGGTGAGAGAGGATGGCGAGAGAGAGGAGAGCGCGAGAGAGGTGGGCAAGAGCGGGGATTGCAAGAGAGCGGAAGGCGAGAGAGGGTCGGGAGGGAGGGGGAGGGCGAGAGAAGGGTGGGAGGGAAGGGAGGGTGAGAGAAGGGAGTGCGAGAGAGGGGAGGGAGAGTAAGGGGAGTGCGAGAGAGGGGAGGGATGGGAGGGAAGGGCGAGCGGGGGGAGGGCGAGAGAGGGGAGGGAGGGAGGGGAGGACAAGTGAGGGGAGGCCGAGAGGGGGGAGGGCGAGAGGGAGGGAGAGGGTGAGAGAAAGGAGGGATGGAGGTGAAGGCAATAAGGAGGGGGGGGCAAGAGCGGGGAGGGCGAGAGAGTGGAGGGCGAGATAGAGGGATGGGTGAGAGAGGGGAGGGCAAGAGAGGGGAGGGCGAGAGAGAGGAGATCCAGAGAGGGGAAGGGAGGGAGGGGAGGGCGAGAGGGAGGGAGAGGGTGAGAGAGGTGAGGGCACCAAATGGGGGAGGGCGAGAGAGGGGACAGCAAGAGAGACAAGTGCGAGAGAAGAGAGGGATGGAGGTGAAGGCAAGAAGGAGTGAGAGGGCAAGAGAGGGGAGGGCAAGAGAGGGTAGGGAGGGAAGAGGAGGATGAGAGAGTGGAGGGAGGGAGGGGAGGGTGAGAGAGGAGTCAGTGTGAGAGAGGGGAGGACGAGAGAGGGGAGGATGAGAGGGAGAGGGACGGTGAGAGAGGGGAGGGCGAGAGAGGGGATGGCGAGAGAGCACAGGGAGGGAGTGGGAGGCGAGAGAGGGGAGAGAGGGGAAGGGGAGAGAGGGGAAGGGGAGAGAGGGGAGGGAGGGAGGGGAGGGCGAGCGAGGGGAGGGCGAATGAGGGGAGGGAGGGAGGGGAGGTCAAGTGAGGGGAGGCCGAGAGAAGGGAGGGCGAGAGGGAGGGAGAGGGTGAGAGAGGTGAGGGGGAGAGGGGAGGGCGAGAGAGAGGAGGGCCAGAGAGGGGAAGGGAGGGAGGGGAGGGCGAGAGGGAGGGAGAGGGTGAGAGAGGTGAGGGCAAGAGAGGGGGGCAAGAGAGCGTGGAGGGCGAGAGAGAAGGATGGAGATGAAGGCCAGAAAGAGGGAGAGGGCGAGAGAGGGGAGGGCGAGAGAGGGGAGAGAGGGCGGGGGAGGGCGAGAGAGGTGAGTGCAAGAGAGGGGAGGGAGGGAGGGAGGGGAAAATGAGAGGGATTGAGGCGGCGAGAGAGGGGAGATCGAGAGAGTGGAGGGCGAGAGAGATGAGGGAGAGAGAGGGAAGGGCAAGATAGAGGGACGGGTGAGCGAGGGGAGGGCGAGACAGGGGAGGGCGATAGAGAGAGAGAGAGGAGGGCAAGAAAAGGGAAGGCGAGAGATGGGATGGAGTTGAGGACGAGAGGGAGGGAGAAGGCGAGAGAGGGGAGGGCGAGTGAGGGGGCAGGCGAGAGACAGGAGGGCGTGAGAGGGTAGGGAGGGAGGGGAGGGTGAGAGAGAAGTGAGTGTGAGAGAGGGGAGGACAAGAGAGGGGAGGACAAGAGAGGGGATGACAAGAGGGAGAGGGCGGGTGGAGAGGGCGAGAGAGGGGAGGGTGAGAGAGGGCTGGGCGAGATACAGGGATGGGCGGAAGAGGTGAGGGCGAGAGAGGGGAGAGCAAGAGAGAGGGGTAGAGAGTGGAGGGGGAGAGAAAGTGAGGAGGAGAGAGGGGAGAGAGGGTGGAGAGAGAGTGGCAATAGAGATTGGGACGGAGAGAGGGGAGGGAGAGAGTGGGAAGAGAGGTCGGCGAGATAGAGAAGTGGAGAGAGGGGGGAGCATGGGGGTTGAGAAGGGAGGATTAGAGACGGCGTGGAGGGTGTGTAGGTGGTTAGCGGACAGGGGTGAGAGGAGGGGGAAGAGAGAGGCAGGAGAGAAGGGGATGGGGAGATAGGGAGGGTGCGTGAGGTGGCGAAAGGTGGAGGGAAGGGGGAGAGGAGGGGAGTGGGAGAATGGGGAGAGGAGGGAGAGACAGACAGCGGAAAAGGGGGGAGAGAGAGGGGGAAGAGGGAGAAGAGAGAGGGAGAGAGGGAGGGGGAAAGAGCGGGGAGGGCGAGAGAGGGGGTGACAGAGGGTGAGGAGAGAGCGTGTAGAAGGGGGAAAGAGAGAGGGAGCGAGAGAGAGGTTGAGAGAGGTTCTGATCCAACACTGAAAATTGACAATTCAGTGGCTGAGCTCTTTCAGGTTTTGTATTATATAATACATACAATATCTCATATACATTGTTGTATAGAGCTGTTTGTCTGCGCATAAATATTGTTTTGCATTAGAGCTGATATGTTAACATGTAAATATTACTGTGCATCGAACCATCTCTGGTTATTAATAAATATTTTTTGATTGGGAACTGTTTGTTTATAAATATAAATGTTGTTGTGGATAGGAACAATTCAGGTTAAATCCTGTTTTGTTTTGGAGATGTACATGCTTTTTTATAAATATTGTTGAGCATTGGAATTGATATGAATTATATCCCAGAGCACAACAACATGCTGCATCAAAGCATCTTCCCCCTTGATATCGTTAGCTCAAGTTGATGGGCTCTGATAACATCAGCAACAGCACATTTGCCTTCTGTGTCAGAGAGAGTAGTTACATTTCACTTAAACCCTTCCTCAATCTCATTAAGAAGTGAGACACACTGGGACCCTCTCTGAGATTTTGAGATGCACTGTGACACTCTCTGACAGAAAGTGACACACTGTGACACACTCTGACACTCTATAAGACACACTGTGACACTCTGACAGTCTTTGAAACACAATGTGACAATCTCTGACAGACTGTGACACACTATGACACACTCTGCGACACAGCTGGACCCTCTCTGACAATTTGACACGCACTAGGATACTCTCTGATCCTATCCTACACACTCGGAGACACACTGTGACACTCTCTGACACTCTCTGACACTTTGAGACGCACTATGACGCTCTCTGATTCTATCTGACACTCTCTGAGACACACTGTGACACTCTCTGAGACTCTCGGAGACATACTGGGACCCTCTCTAACAATTTGAGACGTACTGTGACAGTCTCTGACAGACTCTGACACACACTGTGACATTCGCTGACATTCTTTGAAACACACTGTGACACTCTCTAACAAACTGTGACACACTCTGGCACTCTCTAAGACACACTGGGACACTCTCTGACAATTTGAGACGCACTGCAACACTCTCTAATCCTATCCAATACTCACTGAGACACAATATGACATTCTCTCAAACTCTCTGAAAAGCACTGTGATACTCTCTGACAGACTGTGACACATTTTCACACTCTCTCGCAGATAGTGACATTTTCAGTTTTTCTCAGAATCTCTGACACACATTGTGATACTGTCTGTCACTCTCTTAGACACAATGTGACACTCTCTGACAGACTGTGACACACTGAGACACTCTCTGAGATGCACTGTGACACTCCCTGACAGACTGTGACACACTGTGAAATTCTCTGACACTCTCTGACACGTTGAGACACACGGTGACACTCTCTAATCCTATCTGACACTCTCGGAGACACACTGGGATACAGTCTGACTCTATCTGACACTCTTCGAGGCACAGTATGTATTACTGAGACACTCTCTGACTCACTCTGACATCTCTGAGACGCACTGTGACACTCTATCACAGACTGTGACCATCTCTGAGCCAAATGCTGACACTCTCTGACACACAGTAAGAAACAATGTGACATTCTTTGACAGACTGTGACACACTGAAACACTCTCTGACTCTCTCTGATACACTCTTAGACACACTGTGACACTCTCTGACTCTCGCTGACACGTTGAGATGCACTGAGACACTCTCTGATCCTATCTGACACTCTGAGACACACTGTGACACTCTCTGACTCTCGGAGACACATTGAGACGCACTGTGACACTCTCTGATAGACTGTGACACACTCTGACACACACTGTGACACTCGTTGACATTCTTTGAATCACACTGTGACTATCTCTGACAAACTGTGACACACTCTGACATTATCTGAGACATACCTGGACACTCTCTGACAATTTGAGATGCACCGTGACACTCTCTGACAGAAAGTGAGACACTGTAACACACTCTGACGCTCTGTAAGACACATTGCGACACTCTCTGACTCTCTCTGAAACACACTGTGACACTCTCTGACACTTTGAGACACACTGTTACGCTCTCTGATCCTATCTGACACTCTCGGAGACACACTGTGAGTCTCTCTGACTCTCCCTGAAACACACTGTGACACTCTCTGAGAAACTATGACAAACTGTGCCACTCTCTGAGACTCTCTGAGACACACTGGGACCCTCTCTGATTTTGAGATGCACTGCTACATTCTCTGAGGGAAAGTGACACACTCTGACACAGTCTGACACTCTATACGACACATTGCTCGCTCTCTCTGAAACATACTATGACGTTCTCTGAGAAACTCTGACAAACAGTGACACTCTCTGAGACATACTGGGAAACTCTATGAGAATTTGAGATGCACTGTGACACTCTCTGACACTCGGAGACACATTGAGACGCACTGTGACCCTCTTTGACAGACTGTGACACACTCTGAGACACTCTGACACACACTGTGATGCTCGCTGACATTCTTTGAATCACAGTGTGACAATTTCTGACAAATTGTGACACACTCTGACACTATCTGCGACATACCTGGACACTCTCTGACAATTTGAGATGCACTGTGACATTCTCTGACAGAAAGGGACACACTGTGACACACTCTGACATTCTGAAACACACTGTGACACCCTCTGACACCTTGAGACACACCGTGACGCTCTCTGATCCTATCTGACATTCTCGGAGACGCACTGTAACAATCTCTGACTCTCTCTGATACACACTGTGACACTCTCTGACACTCTATAAGACACATTGTGACACTCTCTGACTCTCTCTGAAACACACTATGACGCTCTCTGAGAAACTATGACAAACTGTGACTCTCTCTGAGACTCTCTGAGACACACTGGGAATATCTCTGAGAATTTGAGATGCACTGTGACACTTTCTGACACTCTCTGAAAAGCACAGTGACACTCTCCCACACTCGCTGATACTTTGAGACGCACTATGACACTCTCTGATCCTACCTGACACTCTCTGAGACACACTGTCACACTCTCTGACTCTCGGAGACACATTGAGGCGCACTGTGACACTCTCGGACAGACTGTAACACAGTCTGAGACACTCTGACACACTCTGACACACACTGTGACATTCACTGACATTCTTTGAAACACACTGTGACAATCTCTGACACACTGTGACACACTCTGACTCTCTCTGAGTCTCTCTGAAACACACTGTGACACTCTCTGAGTAAGTGTGACAAACTGTGACACTCTCTGAGACACGCTGGGATACTCTGAGATTTTGAGATGCACTGTGATTCTCTCTGACAGAAAGTGACACAATGTGACACACTCTGACACTCTATAAGAAACACTGTGACACTCTCTGACATTCTTTGAAACACACTGTGACAATCTCTGACAGACTGTGACACACTCTGACATACTCTGCGAGACAGCGGGACCCACTCTGACAATTCGACACGCACTGGGACACTCTCTGATCCTATACAACATTCACTGAGACACACTGTGACACTCTCCAACACTCTATTAGACAAACTGTGACACTCTCTGACTCTTGCTGACAGTTTGAGACGCACTATGACATTCTCTGAACCTATCTGACACTCTCTGAGACACACTGTAACACTCTGAGACTCTCGGAGACACACTGGGACACTCTCTGACAATTTGAGACGAACTGTGACACTCTCTGACAGACTGTGACACACTCTGACACTCTATAAGACACACTATGACATTCGCTGACATTCTTTGAAACACACTGTGACACTCTCTGACAGACTGTGACATACTGAGACACTCTCTGAGACACACTGTGACACTCTCTGAGACACACTGTGACACTCTCAGACAGACTGTGACACACTATGACACTCTCCGGCACTTTGAGACGCACTGAGACACTCCCTGATCCTATCTGACATTCTCTGAGACACACTGTGATGCAGTCTGACTCTATCTGACACTCTCTGAGGCACAATATGACATACTGTGATACTCTCTGGCTCACTCTGACATCTCTGAGACACACTGTGACACTCTCTCACAGACTGTGGCCATCTCTGAGCCAAATGCTGACATTCTCTGCCACTCTCTGAGACACAGTATGACAAACTGTGACACTCTCTGACAGACTGTGAAACAATGAAACACTCTCTGACTCTCTCTGATACACTCTTAGACACACTGTGACACTCTCTGACTCTCGCTGACACGTTGAGATGCACTGAGACACTCACTGATCCTATCTGACACTCTCTGAGACACACTGTGACACTCTCTGACACTCTCTGACACTTTCTGAGACACACTGTGACACTGTCTGAAAAACTGTGATACTCTCTGAGACTCTCTGAGATTTTGGGATGCACTGTGATGCTCTCTGACAGAAAGTGACACACTGTGGCACACTCTGACACTCTATAAGACACACTGTGACACTCTCTGACTCTCTCTGAAATGCACTGTGACACTCTCTGGCAGACTGTGACACACTGTGACACGCTCTGAGACACAATCTGACACTCTCTGACAGATTGTGATACTCTGACTCTCTCTGAGACTCTCTTAGACACACTGAGACACTCTGAGCCGCACTGTGACACTCTCTGACGCTTTGAGACACACTGTGATGCTCTCTGATCCTATCCGACACTCTCTGAGACGCACTGTGAGACTCTGATTCTATCTGAAACACACTGTGACACTCTCTGAGAAACTATGTCAAACTGTGCCACTCTCTGAGACTCTCTGAGACACACTGGGACCCTCTCCGAGATTTTGAGATGCACTGTGACACTCTCTGACAGAAAGTGACACACTCTGACACTCTATAAGACACATTGTGACACTCTCTGACTCTCTCTGAAACAGACCATGACGCTCTCTGAGAAACTATGACAAACTGTGATACTCTCTGAGACTCTCTGAGACACACTGGGAAACTCTCTGAGAATTTGAGATGCACTGTGACACTTTCTGTCACTCTCTGAAAAGCAGTGTGACACTCTCCCATACTCGCTGATACTTTGAGACGCACTATGGCAATCTCTGATCCTATCTGACACTCTGTGAGACACACTGTCACACTTTCTGACTCTCGGAGACACATTGAGACGCACTGTGACACTCTCTGACTCTCTCTAACACACTCTGAAATACATACAACCTTTACTGAGAAACTGACACACTGTGACACTCTATGAGACAGACTGTGACACGTTCTGACTCTCTCTGACTCTCTGAGACACACTGTGACTCTCTCTGACACTCTCTTAAACATACTGTGACACTCTCTGACTCTCTCTGTGGCACACTGTGACACTCTCAAAGGCAGACTGCGACTCTCTCTGACTCTCTGAGACACACTGTGACACTTACACAATATTTCACTCTCTAACTCTGACAATTTGAGATGCACTGTGACACTCTCTGATCCTTTCTGAGACACACTGTGGCACTCTCTGACAGACTGACACACAGTGTCACTCTCAAAGACAGACAGTGACACTTTCTGACTCCCACAGACTCACTCTGAAATATACTGTAGGCTTCTCTGACAGAGCGTGCCCCACGGTGTCACTCTCTGAGATAGACTGCGACACACTCTGACTCTCTGAGATACACTGTGATACAGTCTGACTCACTGTGACACTCTATGATGCACAGTATGACACACTGCGGCACTCTCTGACTGTCTCTGACTCTCTGAGACACACTGTGACACTCTGTGACTCTCTCTGATACTCTGGGAACACTGTGACACTCTCTGACCCTCTCTGAGATTGACTGTGACACTCTCTGACTCTCCCTGACACTCTCTGTGGCGCAGCACGACATCTGTGACCCTCTCTGCCAGATTGTGACAATCTGTGACACTCTCTGACTCTCTCTGACTCACTCCAAAATATACTGTAACCTTCTCTGACATACTGTGACACACTGTGGCACTTTCAGAGACAGACTGTTACACGTTCAGAC
This sequence comes from Chiloscyllium punctatum, assembly GCF_047496795.1. Lineage (NCBI taxonomy): Eukaryota > Metazoa > Chordata > Chondrichthyes > Orectolobiformes > Hemiscylliidae > Chiloscyllium > Chiloscyllium punctatum. The sequence continues at coordinate 8,275,240 of NC_092788.1, forward strand.
TCTCTCTGCCTCTCTGAGACACGCTGAGAATATCTTCAGAAACACTGTGACTCTATCTCACACTCGCTTAAACAAACTGTGATTCTCTGACTCTCTCTGACACTCTCTGAAGCACACTGTGACACTCTATGAAACACACTGTGACACTCTCTAACAGACTGTGAAACTCTCTGACACACTCTGCGGCACACTGTGACACGTTCTGACAGACTGTGACACACTGTGACACTCTCTGACCATCTCTGAGACTGGCGGTGACACTCCCTGACTCTCCCTGACACTCACGGAGGCACAGCACGACATCTGTGACACACTCTGACAGATTGTAACAATCTGTGACACTCTTTGACCTTCTCTGACACTCTCTTAGGCACACTGTGACACTTTCTGACTCTGTCTGAGACACTCTGTGACACTCTCTGACTCTCTCTGAGACCCTCTGTCACACTTTCTGAGTCATTCTGTCATTTTCTGAGACACATTATAACACTCTCTCTCAGACAATGACCCTCTCTGAGCCAAATGCTGACACTCTCTGACAGACAGTAGGACTCACTGTGACACTCCCTGAATCTCTCTGACACACTCTGAAATACATATAACCTTTACTGAGAGACTGACACACTGTGACACTCTATGAGACAGATTGTGACACGTCCTGACTCACTCTGACTCTCTGAGACACACTGTGACTCTCTCTGAGAGAGGCTGTGACTCTCTCTTAGACGCACTGAGACTCTCTCTGACACTCTCTTAAACACACTGTGACACTCTTTGACACTCTCTGTGGCACACTGTGACACTCTCAAAGACAGACTGTGACTCTCTCTGACTCTCTAGGACACACTGTGACACTCACTGAGACTCACTGAGAATCACGGTGACACTCTCTGACACAATGTGACACTATGACTCTTGCTGAGACTCTCTTAGACGCACTGTGACACAGTCTGACTCTATATGACACTCACCTAGAAACACTGTTACACTCACTCACTCTTTCTGACACTCACCTAGCCACACTGTTACACTCGCTGACTCTCTCTGACACTCCTCTAGACACACTGTTACACTCGCTGACTCTCTCTGACACTCACCTCGACACATTGTTACACTCGCGGACTCTCTCTGACACTCACCTAGACACACTGTTACACTCGCTGACTCTCTCTGACACTCACCTAGGCACACTGCTACACTCGCGGATTCTCTCTGACACTCACCTAGACACACTGTTACATTCGCAGACTCTCTCTGACAATCACCTAGACACATTGTTACACTCGCAGACTCTCTCTTACACTCACCTAGACACACTGTTACACTCGCTGACTCTCTCTGACACTCACCTAGACACATTGTTACACTCGCTGACTCTCTCTGACACTCACCTAGAAACACTGTTACACTCGCTGACTCTCTCTGGCACTCACCTAGACACACTGTTACACTCGCTGACTCTCTCTGACACTCACCTGGACACACTGTTACACTCGCTGACTCTCTCTGATACTCCCCGAGACACACTGTTACACTCGCTGACTCTCTCTGACACTCACCTAGACACACTGTGACACTCGCTGATTTTCTCTTGACACTCCCCTAGACACACTGTTACACTCGCGGACTCTCTCTGACACTCACCTAGACACACTGTTACACTCGCTGACTCTCTCTGACACTCACCTAGGCACACTGCTACACTCGCGGACTCTCTCTGACACTCACCTAGACACACTGTTACACTCGCAGACTCTCTCTGACAATCACCTAGACACATTGTTACACTCGCAGACTCTCTCTTACACTCACCTAGACACACTGTTACACTCGCTGACTCTCTCTGACACTCACCTAGACACATTGTTACACTCGCTGACTCTCTCTGACACTCACTTAGAAACACTGTTACACTCGCTGACTCTCTCTGGCACTCACCTAGACACACTGTTACACTCGCTGACTCTCTCTGACACTCACCTAGACACACTGTTCCACTCGCTGACTCTCTCTGATACTCCCCTAGACACACTGTTACACTCGCTGACTCTCTCTGACACTCACCTAGACACACTGTGACACTCTCTAACTCTCTCCGAAAGGCACTGTGACAATCTCTGAAACACACTGTGACACTCTCTGAGACACACTGTGACACTGTCTGACTCTCTCTCAAACACACTGTGACACTCTCTGACACTATCTGAAAAGCAATGTGAGACTCTCTGACAGAGTGTGAGACACTGTTTCACTCTCTAACTCTCTCTGACAATTTGTGATGCACTGTGACACTCTCTGATCCATTCTGAGACACACTGTGGCACTCTCTGACAGACTGACACACTGTGTCACTCTCAAAGACAGGCAGTGACACTTTCTGACTCCCTCTGACTCACTCTGAAATATACTGTAGGCTTCTCTGACAGAGCGTGCCCCACGGTGTCATTCTCTGAGATAGACTGCGACACACTCTGAATCTCTGAGATACACTGTGATACAGTCTCACTCACTGTGAAACTCTCTGATGCACGGTATGACACACTGCGGCACTCTCTGACTGTCTCTGACTCTGAGACACACTGTGACACTCTGTGACTCTCTCTGATACTCTGGGTAACACTGTGACACTCTCTGACCCTCTCTGAGATTGACTGTGACACTCTCTGACTCTCCCTGACACTCTCTGTGGCGCAGCACGACATCTGTGACCATCTCTGACAGATTGTGACAAACTGTGACACTCTCTGACCTTCTCTGACTCACTTCGAAATATACTGTAACCTTCTCTGACAGACTGTGACACACTGTGGCACATTCAGAGACAGGCTGTGACACGTTCCGACTCTCTCTGACTCTCTGAGACACGCTGAGAATACCTTTAGAAACATTGTGACTCTCTCTCACACTCGCTTAAACAAACTGTGACACTCTAACTCTCTCTGACACTCCCTGAAGCACACTGTGACACTCTCTGAAACACACTGTGACATTCTCTAACAGACTGTGAAACTCTCTGACACACTCTGCTGCACACTGTGACACGCTCTGACAGACTGTGACACACTGTGACACTCTCTGACAATCTCTGAGACCGCTGTGACATTCTCTGACTCTCCCTGACACTCTTTGAGGCACAGCACGACATCTGTGATCCTCTGTGACAGATTGTCACAATCTGTGACACTCTCTGACTTTCTCTGACACTCTCTTAGGCACACTGTGACACTCTCTGACTCTGTCTGAGACACTCTGTCACACTTTCTGAGTCATTCTGTCATTCTCTGAGACACACTATAACACTCTCTCTCAGACTGTGACCCTCTCTGAGCCAAATGCTGACACTCTCTGAGACACAGTAGGACTCACTGTGACACTCCCTGACTCTCTCTGACACACTCTAAAATACATATAACCTTTACTGAGAGACTGACACACTGTGACGCTCTATGAGACGGAATTTGACACGTTCTGACTCTCTCTGACTCTCTGAGACACACTGTGAATCTCTCTGAGACAGTCTGTGACTCTCTCTAAAACGCACTGAGACTCTCTCTGACACTCTCTTAAACACACTGTGACTCTCTCTGACACTCTCTGTGGCACACTGCGACACTCTCAAATTTAGACTGTGACTCTCTCTGACTCTCTGAGACACACTGTGACACTCACTGAGACTCACTGAGACTCACGGTGACACTCTCTGACAGACTGTGACACTATGACTCGCTGAGACTCTCTTAGACGCACTGTGACACTGTCTGACTCTCACTGACACTCACCTAGACACACTGAGACACGCTCTGACTCTCTCTGACACTCACCTAGACACACTGTGACACTGTCTGACTGTCTCTGACACTCACCTAGAAACACTGTTACACTCGCTGAGTCTCTCTGACACTCACCTCGACACACTGTTACACTCGCTGACTCTCTCTGACACTCACCTAGCCACACAGTTACACTCGCTGACTCTCTCTGACACTCCCCTAGACACACTGTTACACTCGCTGACTCTCTCTGACACTGTCCTAGACACACAGTTACACTCGCTGACTCTCTCTGACACTCACCTAGACAAACTGTTACTCTCGCTGACTCTCTCTGACACTCACCTAGACACAATGTTACACTCGCTGACTCTCTCTGACACTCACCTAGACACAATGTTACACTCGCTGACTCTCTCTGACACTCACCTGGACACACTGTTACACTCGCTGACTCTCTCTAAAACTCACCTAGACACACTGTTACACTCGCGGACTCTCTCCGACACCGACCTAGACAGTCTGTTACACTCGCTGACTCTCTCTGACAATCACCTAGACACACTGTAACACTCGCTGACTCTCTCTGACACTCACCTAGACACACTGTTACACTCGCTGACTCTCTCTGTCAATCACCTCGACACACTGTTACTCTCGCTGACTCTCTCTGACACTCACCTAGACACACTGTTACTCTCGCTGACTCTCTCTGACACTCACCTAGACACACTGTTACACTCGTTGACTCTCTCTGACACTCGCCTAGACTCACTGTTACTCTCGCTGACTCTCTCTGACACTCACCTAGACACAGTGTTACACTCGCTGACTCTCTCTGACACTCACCTAGACACACTGTTACACTCGTTGACTCTCTCTGACACTCACCTTGACACACTGTTACACTTGCTGACTCTCTCTGACACTCACCTAGACACACTGTTACACTCTCTGACTCTCTCTGACACTCACCTAGACACATTGTTACAGTCTCTGACTCTCTCTGACACTCACCTAGACACACTGTTACACTCGCTGACTCTCTCTGACACTCACCTAGACACACTGTTACACTCGTTGACTCTCTCTGACACTCACCTGGACACACTGTTACACTCGCTGACTCTCTCTGACACTCACCTGGACACACTGTGACACTCGCTGACTCTCTCTAACACTCACCTAGACACACTGTTACACTCGCGGACTCTCTCCGACACCTACCTAGACACACTTTTACATTCGCTGACTCTCTCTGACAATCACCTAGACACACTGTAACACTCGCTGACTCTCTCTGACACTCACCTAGACACACTGTTCCACTCGCTGACTCTCTCTGACAATCACCTCGACACACTGTTACTCTCGCTGACTCTCTCTGACACTCACCTAGACACACTGTTACTCTCGCTGACTCTCTCTGACACTCACCTAGACACACTGTTACACTCGTTGACTCTCTCTGACACTCGCCTAGACGCACTGTTACTCTCGCTGACTCTCTCTGACACTCACCTAGACACACTGTTACACTCGCTCACTCTCTCTGACACTCACCTAGAAACACTGTTACACTCGCGGACTCTCTCTGACACTCACCTAGACACACTGTTACACTCGCTGACTCTCTCTGACACTCACCTAGACACACTGTTACACTCGTTGACTCTCTCTGACACTCACCTAGACATCCTGTGACACTCGCTGACTCTCTCTGACACTCACCTAAACACACTGTTACACTCGCTGACTCTCTCTGACACTCTGCTAGACACACTGTGACACTCGATGACTCTCTCTGACACTCACCTAGACACACTTTTACATTCGCTGACTCTCTCTGACACTCACCGAGACACACTGTTAAACTCGCTGACTCTCTCTGACACTCACCTAGACACACTGTTACACTCGCTGACTCTCTCTGACACTCACCTAGACACACTGTTACACTCGTTGATACTCTCTGACACTCACCTAGACACACTGTTACACTCGTTGACTCTCTCTGACACTCACCTAGACACACTGTTCCACTCGCTGACTCTCTCTGACAATCACCTCGACACAGTTACTCTCGCTGACTCTCTCTGACACTCACCTGGACACACTGTTACTCTCGCTGACTCTCTCTGACACTCACCTAGACACACTGTTACACACGTTGACTCTCTCTGACACTCGCCTAGACACACTGTTACTCTCGCTGACACTCTCTGACACTCACCTTGACACACTGTTACACTCGCTGACTCTCTCTGACACTCACCTAGACACACTGTTACACTCGTTGACTCTCTCTGACACTCACCTTGACACACTGTTGCACTCGCTGACTCTCTCTGACATTCACCGAGACACACTATTACACTCTCTGACAATCTCTGACACTCACCTAGACACATTGTTACACTCTCTGACTCTCTCTGACACTCACCTAGACACACTGTTACACTCGCTGACTCTCTCTGACACTCATCTAGACACACTGTTACACTCGTTGACTCTCTCTGACACTCACCTGGACACACTGTGACACTCGCTGACTCTCTCTGACACTCACCTGGACACACTGTGACACTCGCTGACTCTCTCTAACACTCACCTAGACACAATGTTACACTCGCGGACTCTCTCCGACACATACCTAGACACACTGTTACACTCGCTGACTCTCTCTGACAATCACCTAGACACACTGTAACACTCGCTGACTCTCTCTGACACTCACCTAGACACACTGTTCCACTCGCTGACTCTCTCTGACAATCACCTCGACACACTGTTACTCTCGCTGACTCTCTCTGACACTCACCTAGACACACTGTTACACTCGTGGACTCTCTCTGACACTCGCCGAGACAAACTGTTACACTCGCTGACTCTCTCTGACACTCACCTAGACACACTGTTACACTCGTTGACTGTCTCTGACACTCACCTGGACACACTGTTACACTCTCTGACTCTCTCTGACACTCACCTAGACACATTGTTACACTCTCTGACTCTCTCTGACACTCACCTAGACACATTGTTACACTCGCTGACTCTCTCTGACACTCACCTAGACACACTGTTAAACTCGCTGAATCTCTCTGACACTCACCTAGACACACTGTTACACTCGTTGACTCTCTCTGACACTCACCTTGACACACTGTTACACTCGCTGACTCTCTCTGACACTCACCTAGACACACTGTTCCACTCGCTGACTCTCTCTGACAATCACCTCGACACACTGTCACTCTCGCTGACTCTCTCTGACACTCACCTAGACACACTGTTACTCTCGCTGACTCTCTCTGACACTCACCTAGACACACTGTTACACTCGTTGACTCTCTCTGACACTCGCCTAGACACATTGTTACTCTCGCTGACTCTCTCTGACACTCACCTAGACACACTGTTACACTCGCTGACTCTCCCTGACACTCACCTAGAAACACAGTTACACTCGCGGACTCTCTCTGACACTCACCTAGACACACTGTTACTCTCGCTGACTCTCTCTGACACTCACCTAGACACACTGTTACACTCGTTGACTCTCTCTGACACTCACCTTGACACACTGTTACACTCGCTGACTCTCTCTGACACTCACCTAGACACACTGTTCCACTCGCTGACTCTCTCTGACAATCACCTCGACACACTGTCACTCTCGCTGACTCTCTCTGACACTCACCTAGACACACTGCTCCTCTCGCTGACTCTCTCTGACACTCACCTAGACACACTGTTACACTCGTTGACTCTCTCTGACACTCGCCTAGACACACTGTTACTCTCGCTGACTCTCTCTGACACTCACCTAGACACACTGTTACACTCTCTCACTCTCTCTGACACTCACCTAGAAACAGTGTTACACTCGCTGACTCTCTCTGACACTCACCTAGACACACTGTTACACTCGTTGACTCTCTCTGACACTCACCTAGACACACTTTTACATTCGCTGACTCTCTCTGACACTCACCTAGACACACTGTTAAACTCGCTGACTCTCTCTGACACTCACCTAGACACACTGTTACACTCGCTGACTCTCTCTGACACTCACCTAGACACACTGTTACACTCGTTGATACTCTCTGACACTCACCTAGACACACTGTTACACTCGTTGACTCTCTCTGACACTCACCTAGACACACTGTTCCACTCGCTGACTCTCCCTGACAATCACCTCGACACACTGTTACTCTCGCTGACTCTCTCTGACACTCACCTAGACACACTGTTACTCTCGCTGACTCTCTCTGACACTCACCTAGACACACTGTTACACTCGTTGACTCTCTCTGACACTCGCCTAGACACACTGTTACTCTCGCTGACACTCTCTGACACTCACCTTGACACACTGTTACACTCGCTGACTCTGTCTGACACTCACCTAGACACACTGTTACACTCGTTGACTCTCTCTGACACTCACCTTGACACACTGTTACACTCGCTGACTCTCTCTGATACTCACCTAGACACACTGTTACACTCGTTGATACTCTCTGACACTCACCTAGACACACTGTTACACTCGTTGACTCTCTCTGACACTCACCTAGACACACTGTTCCACTCGCTGACTCTCTCTGACAATCACCTCGACACACTGTTACTCTCGCTGACTCTCTCTGACACTCACCTAGACACACTGTTACTCTCGCTGACTCTCTCTGACACTGTCCTAGACACACAGTTACACTCGCTGACTCTCTCTGACACTCACCTAGACAAACTGTTACTCTCGCTGACTCTCTCTGACACTCACCTAGACACAATGTTACACTCGCTGACTCTCTCTGACACTCACCTAGACACAATGTTACACTCGCTGACTCTCTCTGACACTCACCTGGACACACTGTTACACTCGCTGACTCTCTCTGACACTCACCTAGACGCACTGTTACACTCGTTGACTCTCTCTGACACTCACCTGGACACACTGTTACACTCGCTGACTCTCTCTGACACTCACCTAGACACACTGTTACACTCTCTGACTCTCCCTGACACTCACCCAGACACACTGTTACACTCTCCGACTCTCTCTGACACTCCCCTAGACACACTGTTCCACTCGCTGACTCTCTCTGACCATCACCTAGACACACTGATACTCTCGCTGACTCTCTCTGACACTCACCTAGACACACTGTTCCTCTCGCTGACTCTCTCTGACACTCACCTAGACACACTGTTACACTCGCTGACTCTCCCTGACACTCACCTAGACATACTCTAACACCCTCTGACTCTCTCTGACACTCCCCTAGACACACTTTTATTTTCTGACTCTCTCTGATACTCACCTAGACACACTGTTACACTCGCTGACTCTCTCTGACACTCACCTAGACACACTTTTACATTCGCTGACTCTCTCTGATACTCACCTAGACACACTGTTACACTCGCTGACTCTCTCTGACACTCACCTAGACACACTTTTACATTCGCTGACTCTCTCTGATACTCACCTAGACACACTGTTACACTCGCTGACTCTCTCTGACACTCACTTAGACACACTGTTACACTCTCTGTTTCTCTCTGACTCTCAACTAGACACACTGTGACACTCGGTGACTCTCTCTGACACTCACCTAGACACACTGTGAAACTCTCTGAACCTATCTGATCCTCTGAAACACATTGTGACACTCTCTGAAACACATTATGACACTCTCTGACTCTGCAACACACTGTGACACCCTCTAACAGATTGTGACACTCTCTGACTGTCTCTGACTTTCTGTGACACACTGGTGACACTCTCTGACTCTCTCTGATACTCTGGGAAGCACTGTGATACTCTCTGACCCTCTCTGAGATTGACTGTGACACTCTCTGACTCTCCCTGACACTCTCTGAGGCGCTCCACGACATCTGTTACATTCTCTGACAGATTGTGACAAACTGTGACACTCTCTGTCTCTCTCTGACTCACTCCCAAATATACTGTGAACTTCTCGAACATACTGTGACACACTGTGGCACTCTCAGAGACAGACTGTGACACGATCCGACTCTCTCTGCCTCTCTGAGACACGCTGAGAACATCTTTAGAAACACTGTGACTATCTCTCACGGTCTCTTAAACGCACTGTGACTCTCTCTGACTCTCTCTGACACTCTCTGAAACACACTGTGACACACTCTAACAGACTGTGAAACTCTCTGACACACTTTGCGGCACACTGTGACACGCTCTGACACTCTCTGTGGCATACTGTGACACTCTCAAAGGCAGACTGCGACTCTCTCTGACTCTCTGAGACACACTGTGACACTCACACAATATTTCACTCTCTAACTCTGACAATTTGAGATGCATTGTGACACTCTCTGATCCTTTCTGAGACACACTGTGGCACTCTCTGACAGACTGACACACTGTGTCACTCTCAAAGACAGACAGTGACACTTTCTGACTCCCACAGACTCACTCTGAAATATACTGTAGGCTTCTCTGACAGAGCGTGCCCCACGGTGTCACTCTCTGAGATAGACTGCGACACACTCTGACTCTCTGAGATACACTGTGATACAGTCTGACTCACTGTGACACTCTATGATGCACAGTATGACACACTGCGGCACTCTCTGACTGTCTCTGACTCTCTGAGACACACTGTGACACTCTGTGACTCTCTCTGATACTCTGGGAACACTGTGACACTCTCTGACCCTCTCTGAGATTGACTGTGACACTCTCTGACTCTCCCTGACACTCTCTGTGGCGCAGCACGACATCTGTGACCCTCTCTGCCAGATTGTGACAATCTGTGACACTCTCTGACTCTCTCTGACTCACTCCAAAATATACTGTAACCTTCTCTGACATACTGTGACACACTGTGGCACTTTCAGAGACAGACTGTTACACGTTCAGACTCTCTCTGCCTCTCTGAGACACGCTGAGAATATCTTCAGAAACACTGTGACTCTCTCTCACACTCGATTAAACAAACTGTGATTCTCTGACTCTCTCTGACACTCTCTGAAGCACACTGTGACACTCTATGAAACACACTGTGACACTCTCTAACAGACTGTGAAACTCTCTGACACACTCTGCGGCACACTGTGACACGCTCTGACAGACTGTGACACACTGTGACACTCTCTGACCCTCTCTGAGACTGGCGGTGACACTCCCTGACTCTCCCTGACACTCACGGAGGCACAGCACGACATCTGTGACACACTCTGACAGATTGTGACAATCTGTGACACTCTTTGACCTTCTCTGACACTCTCTTAGGCACACTGTGACACTTTCTGACTCTGTCTGAGACACTCTGTGACACTCTCTGACTCTCTCTGAGACCCTCTGTCACACCTTCTGAGTCATTCTGTCATTCTCTAAGACACATTATAACACTCTCTCTCAGACAATGACCCTCTCTGAGCCAAATGCTGACACTCTCTGACAGACAGTAGGACTCACTGTGACACTCCCTGAATCTCTCTGACACACTCTGAAATACATATAACCTTTACTGAGAGACTGACACACTGTGACACTCTATGAGACAGATTGTGACACGTCCTGACTCACTCTGACTCTCTGAGACACACTGTGACTCTCTCTTAGACGCACTGGGACTCTCTCTGACACTCTCTTAAACACACTGTGACTCTCTCTGACACTCTCTGTGGCACACGGTGACACTCTCAAAGACAGACTGTGACTCTCTCTGACTCTCTGAGACACACTGTGACACTCACTGAGACTCACGGTGACACTCTCTGACAGAATGTGACACTATGACTCTCGCTGAGACTCTCTTAGACGCACTGTGACACTGTCTAACTCTCTATGACACTCACCTAGAAACACTGTTACACTCACTCACTCTCTCTGACACTCACCTAGCCACACTGTTACACTCGCTGACTCTCTCTGACACTCACCTAGAAACACTGTTATACTCGCTGACTCTCTCTGACACTCACCTCGAAACACTGTTACACTCACTGACTCTCTCTGACACTCACCAAGCCACACAGTTACACTCGCTGACTCTCTCTGACACTCACCTAGACACACTGTTACACTCGCTGACTCTCTCTGACACTCCCCTAGACACACTGTTACACTCGCTGTCTCTCTCTGACACTCACCTAGAAACACTGTTACACTTGCTGACTCTCTCTGACACTCACCTCGAAACACTGTTACACTCACTGACTCTCTCTGACACTCATCAAGCCACACTGTTACACTCGCTGACACTCTCTGACACTCACCTAGACACACTGTTACACTCTCTGACTCTCTCTGACACTCACCTAGACACACTGTTACACTCGCTGATTCTCTCTTGGCACTCCCCGAGACACACTGTTGCACTCGCTGACTCTCTCTGACACTCACCTAGATACATTGTTACACTCGCGGACTCTCTCTGACACTCACCTAGACACACTGTTACACTCGCTGACTCTCTCTGACACTCACCTAGGCACACTGCTACACTCGCGGACTCTCTCTGACACTCACCTAGACACACTGTTACACTCGCAGACTCTCTCTGACAATCACCTAGACACATTGTTACACTCGCAGACTCTCTCTTACACTCACCTAGACACACTGTTACACTCGCTGACTCTCTCTGAAACTCACCTAGACACATTGTTACACTCGCTGATTCTCTCTGACACTCACCTAGAAACACTGTTACACTCGCTGACTCTCTCTGGCACTCACCTAGACACACTGTTACACTCGCTGACTCTCTCTGACACTCACCTAGACACACTGTTACACTCGCTGACTCTCTCTGATACTCCCCTAGACACACTGTTACACTCGCTGACTCTCTCTGACACTCACCTAGACACACTGTGACACTCGCTGATTCTCTCTTGACACTCCCCTAGACACACTGTTACACTCTCTGACTCTCTCTGACACTCACCTAGACACATTGTTACACTCGAGGACTCTCTCTGACACTCACCTAGACACACTGTTACACTCGCTGACTCTCTCTGACACTCACCTAGGCACAATGCTACACTCGCGGACTCTCTCTGACACTCACCTAGACACACTGTTACACTCGCAGACTCTCTCTGACAATCACCTAGACACATTGTTACACTCGCTGACTCTCTCTTACACTCACCTAGAAACACTGTTACACTCGCTGACTCTCTCTGACACTCACCTAGACACATTGTTACACTCGCTGACTCTCTCTGACACTCACCTAGAAACACTGTTACACTCGCTGACTCTCTCTGGCACTCACCTAGACACACTGTTACACTCGCTGACTCTCTCTGACACTCACCTAGACACACTGTTACACTCGCTGACTCTCTCTGATACTCCCCTAGACACACTGTTACACTCGCTGACTCTCTCTGACACTCACCTAGACACACTGTGACACTCTCTAACTCTCTCCGAAAGGCACAGTGACAGTCTCTGAAACACACTGTGACACTCTCTGAGACACACTGTGACACTGTCTGACTCTCTCTCAAACACACTGTGACACTCTCTGACACTATCTGAAAAGCAATGTGAGACTCTCTGACAGAGTGTGAGGCACTGTTTCACTCTCTAACTCTCTCTGACAATTTGTGATGCACTGTGACACTCTCTGATCCATTCTGAGACACACTGTGGCACTCTCTGACAGACTGACACACTGTGTCACTCTCAAAGACAGGCAGTGACACTTTCTGACTCCCTCTGACTCACTCTGAAATATACTGTAGGCTTCTCTGACAGAGCGTGCCCCACGGTGTCACTCTCTGAGATAGACTGCGACACACTCTGAATCTCTGAGATACACTGTGATACAGTCTCACTCACTGTGAAACTCTCTGATGCACGGTATGACACACTGCGGCACTCTCTGACTGTCTCTGACTCTGAGACACACTGTGACACTCTGTGACTCTCTCTGATACTCTGGGTAACACTGTGACACTCTCTGACCCTCTCTGAGATTGACTGTGACACTCTCTGACTCTCCCTGACACTCTCTGTGGCGCAGCACGACATCTGTGACCATCTCTGACAGATTGTGACAAACTGTGACACTCTCTGACCTTCTCTGACTCACTTCGAAATATACTGTAACCTTCTCTGACAGACTGTGACACACTGTGGCACATTCAGAGACAGGCTGTGACACGTTCCGACTCTCTCTGACTCTCTGAGACACGCTGAGAATACCTTTAGAAACATTGTGACTCTCTCTCACACTCGCTTAAACAAACTGTGACACTCTAACTCTCTCTGACACTCCCTGAAGCACACTGTGACACTCTCTGAAACACACTGTGACATTCTCTAACAGACTGTGAAACTCTCTGACACACTCTGCTGCACACTGTGACACGCTCTGACAGACTGTGACACACTGTGACACTCTCTGACAATCTCTGAAATCGCTGTGACATTCTCTGACTCTCCCTGACACTCTTTGAGGCACAGCACGACATCTGTGATCCTCTGTGACAGATTGTCACAATCTGTGACACTCTCTGACTTTCTCTGACACTCTCTTAGGCACACTGTGAAACTCTCTGACTCTGTCTGAGACACTCTGTCACACTTTCTGAGTCATTCTGTCATTCTCTGAGACACACTATAACACTCTCTCTCAGACTGTGACCCTCTCTGAGCCAAATGCTGACACTCTCTGAGACACAGTAGGACTCACTGTGACACTCCCTGACTCTCTCTGACACACTCTAAAATACATATAACCTTTACTGAGAGACTGACACACTGTGACGCTCTATGAGACGGAATTTGACACGTTCTGACTCTCTCTGACTCTCTGAGACACACTGTGAATCTCTCTGAGACAGTCTGTGACTCTCTCTAAGACGCACTGAGACTCTCTCTGACACTCTCTTAAACACACTGTGACTCTCTCTGACACTCTCTGTGGCACACTGCGACACTCTCAAATTTAGACTGTGACTCTCTCTGACTCTCTGAGACACACTGTGACACTCACTGAGACTCACTGAGACTCACGGTGACACTCTCTGACAGACTGTGTCACTATGACTCGCTGAGACTCTCTTAGACGCACTGTGACACTGTCTGACTCTCTCTGACACTCACCTAGACACACTGAGACACGCTCTGACTCTCTCTGACACTCACCTAGACACACTGTGACACTGTCTGACTGTCTCTGACACTCACCTAGAAACACTGTTACACTCGCTGAGTCTCTCTGACACTCACCTCGACACACTGATACACTCGCTGACTCTCTCTGACACTCACCTAGCCACACAGTTACACTCGCTGACTCTCTCTGACACTCCCCTAGACACACTGTTACACTCGCTGACTCTCTCTGACACTGTCCTAGACACACAGTTACACTCGCTGACTCTCTCTGACACTCACCTAGACAAACTGTTACTCTCGCTGACTCTCTCTGACACTCACCTAGACACAATGTTACACTCGCTGACTCTCTCTGACACTCACCTAGACACAATGTTACACTCGCTGACTCTCTCTGACACTCACCTGGACACACTGTTACACTCGCTGACTCTCTCTAAAACTCACCTAGACACACTGTTACACTCACGGACTCTCTCCGACACCGACCTAGACAGTCTGTTACACTCGCTGACTCTCTCTGACAATCACCTAGACACACTGTAACACTCGCTGACTCTCTCTGACACTCACCTAGACACACTGTTACACTCGCTGACTCTCTCTGTCAATCACCTCGACATACTGTTACTCTCGCTGACTCTCTCTGACACTCACCTAGACACACTGTTACTCTCGCTGACTCTCTCTGACACTCACCTAGACACACTGTTACACTCGTTGACTCTCTCTGACACTCGCCTAGACTCACTGTTACTCTCGCTGACTCTCTCTGACACTCACCTAGACACAGTGTTACACTCGCTGACTCTCTCTGACACTCACCTAGACACACTGTTACACTCGTTGACTCTCTCTGACACTCACCTTGACACACTGTTACACTTGCTGACTCTCTCTGACACTCACCTAGACACACTGTTACACTCTCTGACTCTCTCTGACACTCACCTAGACACATTGTTACAGTCTCTGACTCTCTCTGACACTCACCTGGACACACTGTGACACTCGCTGACTCTCTCTAACACTCACCTAGACACACTGTTACACTCGCGGACTTTCTCCGACACCTACCTAGACACACTGTTACACTCTCTGACTCTCTCTGACACTCACCTAGACACATTGTTACACTCGAGGACTCTCTCTGACACTCACCTAGACACACTGTTACACTCGCTGATTCTCTGACACTCACCTAGGCACAATGCTACACTCGCTGACTCTCTCTTACACTCACCTAGAAACACTGTTACACTCGCTGACTCTCTCTGACACTCACCTAGACACATTGTTACACTCGCTGACTGTCTCTGACACTCACCTAGAAACACTGTTACACTCGCTGACTCTCTCTGACACTCACCTAGACACACTGTTACACTCGCTGACTCTCTCTGACACTCACCTAGACACACTGTTACACTCGCTGACTGTCTCTGACACTCACCTCGACACACTGATACACTCGCTGACTCTCTCTGACACTCACCTAGCCACACAGTTACACTCGCTGACTCTCTCTGACACTCCCCTAGACACACTGTTACACTCGCTGACTCTCTCTGACACTGTCCTAGACACACAGTTACACTCGCTGACTCTCTCTGACACTCACCTAGACAAACTGTTACTCTCGCTGACTCTCTCTGACACTCACCTAGACACAATGTTACACTCGCTGACTCTCTCTGACACTCACCTAGACACAATGTTACACTCGCTGACTCTCTCTGACACTCACCTGGACACACTGTTACACTCGCTGACTCTAAAACTCACCTAGACACACTGTTACACTCACGGACTCTCTCCGACACCGACCTAGACAGTCTGTTACACTCGCTGACTCTCTCTGACAATCACCTAGACACACTGTAACACTCGCTGACTCTCTCTGACACTCACCTAGACACACTGTTACACTCGCTGACTCTCTCTGTCAATCACCTCGACATACTGTTACTCTCGCTGACTCTCTCTGACACTCACCTAGACACACTGTTACTCTCGCTGACTCTCTCTGACACTCACCTAGACACACTGTTACACTCGTTGACTCTCTCTGACACTCGCCTAGACTCACTGTTACTCTCGCTGACTCTCTCTGACACTCACCTAGACACAGTGTTACACTCGCTGACTCTCTCTGACACTCACCTAGACACACTGTTACACTCGTTGACTCTCTCTGACACTCACCTTGACACACTGTTACACTTGCTGACTCTCTCTGACACTCACCTAGACACACTGTTACACTCTCTGACTCTCTCTGACACTCACCTAGACACATTGTTACAGTCTCTGACTCTCTCTGACACTCACCTGGACACACTGTGACACTCGCTGACTCTCTCTAACACTCACCTAGACACACTGTTACACTCGCGGACTCTCTCCGACACCTACCTAGACACACTGTTACACTCTCTGACTCTCTCTGACACTCACCTAGACACATTGTTACACTCGAGGACTCTCTCTGACACTCACCTAGACACACTGTTACACTCGCTGATTCTCTGACACTCACCTAGGCACAATGCTACACTCGCTGACTCTCTCTTACACTCACCTAGAAACACTGTTACACTCGCTGACTCTCTCTGACACTCACCTAGACACATTGTTACACTCGCTGACTGTCTCTGACACTCACCTAGAAACACTGTTACACTCGCTGACTCTCTCTGACACTCACCTAGACACACTGTTACACTCGCTGACTCTCTCTGACACTCACCTAGACACACTGTTACACTCGCTGACTCTCTCTGATACTCCCCTAGACACACTGTTACACTCGCTGACTCTCTCTGACACTCACCTAGACACACTGTGACACTCTCTAACTCTCTCCGAAAGGCACAGTGACAGTCTCTGAAACACACTGTGACACTCTCTGAGACACACTGTGACACTGTCTGACTCTCTCTCAAACACACTGTGACACTCTCTGACACTATCTGAAAAGCAATGTGAGACTCTCTGACAGAGTGTGAGACACTGTTTCACTCTCTAACTCTCTCTGACAATTTGTGATGCACTGTGACACTCTCTGATCCATTCTGAGACACACTGTGGCACTCTCTGACAGACTGACACACTGTGTCACTCTCAAAGACAGGCAGTGACACTTTCTGACTCCCTCTGACTCACTCTGAAATATACTGTAGGCTTCTCTGACAGAGCGTGCCCCACGGTGTCACTCTCTGAGATAGACTGCGACACACTCTGAATCTCTGAGATACACTGTGATACAGTCTCACTCACTGTGAAACTCTCTGATGCACGGTATGACACACTGCGGCACTCTCTGACTGTCTCTGACTCTGAGACACACTGTGACACTCTGTGACTCTCTCTGATACTCTGGGTAACACTGTGACACTCTCTGACCCTCTCTGAGATTGACTGTGACACTCTCTGACTCTCCCTGACACTCTCTGTGGCGCAGCACGACATCTGTGACCATCTCTGACAGATTGTGACAAACTGTGACACTCTCTGACCTTCTCTGACTCACTTCGAAATATACTGTAACCTTCTCTGACAGACTGTGACACACTGTGGCACATTCAGAGACAGGCTGTGACACGTTCCGACTCTCTCTGACTCTCTGAGACACGCTGAGAATACCTTTAGAAACATTGTGACTCTCTCTCACACTCGCTTAAACAAACTGTGACACTCTAACTCTCTCTGACACTCCCTGAAGCACACTGTGACACTCTCTGAAACACACTGTGACATTCTCTAACAGACTGTGAAACTCTCTGACACACTCTGCTGCACACTGTGACACGCTCTGACAGACTGTGACACACTGTGACACTCTCTGACAATCTCTGAGACCGCTGTGACATTCTCTGACTCTCCCTGACACTCTTTGAGGCACAGCACGACATCTGTGATCCTCTGTGACAGATTGTCACAATCTGTGACACTCTCTGACTTTCTCTGACACTCTCTTAGGCACACTGTGACACTCTCTGACTCTGTCTGAGACACTCTGTCACACTTTCTGAGTCATTCTGTCATTCTCTGAGACACACTATAACACTCTCTCTCAGACTGTGACCCTCTCTGAGCCAAATGCTGACACTCTCTGAGACACAGTAGGACTCACTGTGACACTCCCTGACTCTCTCTGACAAACTCTAAAATACATATAACCTTTACTGAGAGACTGACACACTGTGACGCTCTATGAGACGGAATTTGACACGTTCTGACTCTCTCTGACTCTCTGAGACACACTGTGAATCTCTCTGAGACAGTCTGTGACTCTCTCTAAAACGCACTGAGACTCTCTCTGACACTCTCTTAAACACACTGTGACTCTCTCTGACACTCTCTGTGGCACACTGCGACACTCTCAAATTTAGACTGTGACTCTCTCTGACTCTCTGAGACACACTGTGACACTCACTGAGACTCACTGAGACTCACGGTGACACTCTCTGACAGACTGTGACACTATGACTCGCTGAGACTCTCTTAGACGCACTGTGACACTGTCTGACTCTCTCTGACACTCACCTAGACACACTGAGACACGCTCTGACTCTCTCTGACACTCACCTAGACACACTGTGACACTGTCTGACTGTCTCTGACACTCACCTAGAAACACTGTTACACTCGCTGAGTCTCTCTGACACTCACCTCGACACACTGTTACACTCGCTGACTCTCTCTGACACTCACCTAGCCACACAGTTACACTCGCTGACTCTCTCTGACACTCCCCTAGACACACTGTTACACTCGCTGACTCTCTCTGACACTGTCCTAGACACACAGTTACACTCGCTGACTCTCTCTGACACTCACCTAGACACACTGTTACTCTCGCTGACTCTCTCTAAAACTCACCTAGACACACTGTTACACTCGCGGACTCTCTCCGACACCGACCTAGACAGTCTGTTACACTCGCTGACTCTCTCTGACAATCACCTAGACACACTGTAACACTCGCTGACTCTCTCTGACACTCACCTAGACACACTGTTACACTCGCTGACTCTCTCTGTCAATCACCTCGACACACTGTTACTCTCGCTGACTCTCTCTGACACTCACCTAGACACACTGTTACTCTCGCTGACTCTCTCTGACACTCACCTAGACACACTGTTACACTCGTTGACTCTCTCTGACACTCGCCTAGACTCACTGTTACTCTCGCTGACTCTCTCTGACACTCACCTAGACACAGTGTTACACTCGCTGACTTTCTCTGACACTCACCTAGACACACTGTTACACTCGTTGACTCTCTCTGACACTCACCTTGACACACTGTTACACTCGCTGACTCTCTCTGACACTCACCTAGACACACTGTTACACTCTCTGACTCTCTCTGACACTCACCTAGACACATTGTTACAGTCTCTGACTCTCTCTGACACTCACCTAGACACACTGTTACACTCGCTGACTCTCTCTGACACTCACCTAGACACACTGTTACACTCGTTGACTCTCTCTGACACTCACCTGGACACACTGTTACACTCGCTGACTCTCTCTGACACTCACCTGGACACACTGTGACACTCGCTGACTCTCTCTGACAATCACCTAGACACACTGTTACTCTCGCTGACTCTCTCTGACACTCACCTAGACACACTGTTCCACTCGCTGACTCTCTCTGACAATCACCTCGACACACTGTTACTCTCGCTGACTCTCTCTGACACTCACCTAGACACACTGTTACTCTCGCTGACTCTCTCTGACACTCACCTAGACACACTGTTACACTCGTTGACTCTCTCTGACACTCGCCTAGACGCACTGTTACTCTCGCTGACTCTCTCTGACACTCACCTAGACACACTGTTACACTCGCTCACTCTCTCTGACACTCACCTCGAAACACTGTTACACTCGCGGACTCTCTCTGACACTCACCTAGACACACTGTTACACTCGCTGACTCTCTCTGACACTCACCTAGACACACTGTTACACTCGTTGACTCTCTCTGACACTCACCTAGACATCCTGTGACACTCGCTGACTCTCTCTGACACTCACCTAAACACACTGTTACACTCGCTGACTCTCTCTGACACTCTGCTAGACACACTGTGACACTCGATGACTCTCTCTGACACTGACCTAGACACACTTTTACATTCGCTGACTCTCTCTGACACTCACCGAGACACACTGTTAAACTCGCTGACTCTCTCTGACACTCACCTAGACACACTGTTACACTCGCTGACTCTCTCTGACACTCACCTAGACACACTGTTACACTCGTTGATACTCTCTGACACTCACCTAGACACACTGTTACACTCGTTGACTCTCTCTGACACTCACCTAGACACACTGTTCCACTCGCTGACTCTCTCTGACAATCACCTCGACACACTGTTACTCTCGCTGACTCTCTCTGACACTCACCTGGACACACTGTTACTCTCGCTGACTCTCTCTGACACTCACCTAGACACACTGTTACACTCGTTGACTCTCTCTGACACTCGCCTAGACACACTGTTACACTCGTTGACTCTCTCTGACACTCACCTGGACACACTGTGACACTCGCTGACTCTCTCTGACACTCACCTGGACACACTGTGACACTCGCTGACTCTCTCTAACACTCACCTAGACACACTGTTACACTCGCGGACTCTCTCCGACACCTACCTAGACACACTGTTACACTCGCTGACTCTCTCTGACAATCACCTAGACACACTGTAACACTCGCTGACTCTCTCTGACACTCACCTAGACACACTGTTCCACTCGCTGACTCTCTCTGACAATCACCTCGACACACTGTTACTCTCGCTGACTCTCTCTGACACTCACCTAGACACACTGTTACACTCGCTCACTCTCTCTGACACTCGCCTAGACACACTGTTACACTCGCTGACTCTCTCTGACACTCACCGAGACACACTGTTACACTCGTTGACTGTCTCTGACACTCACCTAGACACACTGTTACACTCTCTGACTCTCTCTGACACTCACCTAGACACATTGTTACACTCTCTGACTCTCTCTGACACTCACCTAGAAACATTGTTACACTCGCTGACTCTCTCTGACACTCACCTAGACACACTGTTACACTCGCTGAATCTCTCTGACACTCACCTAGACACACTGTTACACTCGTTGACTCTCTCTGACACTCACCTTGACACACTGTTACACTCGCTGACTCTCTCTGACACTCACCTAGACACACTGTTCCACTCGCTGACTCTCTCTGACAATCACCTCGACACACTGTCACTCTCGCTGACTCTCTCTGACACTCACCTAGACACACTGCTACTCTCGCTGACTCTCTCTGACACTCACCTAGACACACTGTTACACTCGTTGACTCTCTCTGACACTCGCCTAGACACACTGTTACTCTCGCTGACTCTCTCTGACACTCACCTAGACACACTGTTACACTCGCTAACTCTCTCTGACACTCACCTAGAAACACTGTTACACTCGCGGACTCTCTCTGACACTCACCTAGACACACTGTTACTCTCGCTGACTCTCTCTGACACTCACCTAGACACACTGTTACACTCGTTGACTCTCTCTGACACTCACCTTGACACACTGTTACACTCGCTGACTCTCTCTGACACTCACCTAGACACACCGTTCCACTCGCTGACTCTCTCTGACAATCACCTGGACACACTGTCACTCTCGCTGACTCTCTCTGACACTCACCTAGACACACTGCTCCTCTCGCTGACTCTCTCTGACACTCACCTAGACACACTGTTACACTCGTTGACTCTCTCTGACACTCGCCTAGACACACTGTTACTCTCGCTGACTCTCTCTGACACTCACCTAGACACACTGTTACACTCTCTCACTCTCTCTGACACTCACCTAGAAACAGTGTTACACTCGCTGACTCTCTCTGACACTCACCTAGACACACTGTTACACTCGTTGACTCTCTCTGACACTCACCTAGACACACTTTTACATTCGCTGACTCTCTCTGACACTCACCTAGACACACTGTTAAACTCGCTGACTCTCTCTGACACTCACCTAGACACACTGTTACACTCGCTGACTCTCTCTGACACTCACCTAGACACACTGTTACACTCGTTGATACTCCCTGACACTCACCTAGACACACTGTTACACTCGTTGACTCTCTCTGACACTCACCTAGACACACTGTTCCACTCGCTGACTCTCCCTGACAATCACCTCGACACACTGTTACTCTCGCTGACTCTCTCTGACACTCACCTAGACACACTGTTACTCTCGCTGACTCTCTCTGACACTCACCTAGACACACTGTTACACTCGTTGACTCTCTCTGACACTCGCCTAGACACACTGTTACTCTCGCTGACACTCTCTGACACTCACCTTGACACACTGTTACACTCGCTGACTCTCTCTGACACTCACCTAGACACACTGTTACACTCGTTGACTCTTTCTGACACTCACCTTGACACACTGTTACACTCGCTGACTCTCTCTGACACTCACCTAGACACACTGTTACACTCGTTGATACTCTCTGACACTCACCTAGACACACTGTTACACTCGTTGACTCTCTCTGACACTCACCTAGACACACTGTTCCACTCGCTGACTCTCTCTGACAATCACCTCGACACACTGTTACACTCGCTGACTCTCTCTGACACTCACCTAGACACACTTTTACATTCGCTGACTCTCTCTGACACTGTCCTAGACACACAGTTACACTCGCTGACTCTCTCTGACACTCACCTAGACAAACTGTTACTCTCGCTGACTCTCTCTGACACTCACCTAGACACAATGTTACACTCGCTGACTCTCTCTGGCACTCACCTAGATACAATGTTACACTCGCGGACTCTCTCTGACACTCACCTGGACACACTGTTACACTCGCTGACTCTCTCTAAAACTCACCTAGACACACTGTTACACTCGCGGACTCTCTCCGACACCGACCTAGACAGTCTGTTACACTCGCTGACTCTCTCTGACAATCACCTAGACACACTGTAACACTCGCTGACTCTCTCTGACAATCACCTAGACACACTGTTACACTCGCTGACTCTCTCTGTCAATCACCTCGACACACTGTTACTCTCGCTGACTCTCTCTGACACTCACCTAGACACACTGTTACTCTCGCTGACTCTCTCTGACACTCACCTAGACACACTGCTACACTCGTTGACTCTCTCTGACACTCGCCTAGACTCACTGTTACTCTCGCTGACTCTCTCTGACACTCACCTAGACACAGTGTTACACTCGCTGACTCTCTCTGACACTCACCTAGACACACTGTTACACTCGTTGACTCTCTCTGACACTCACCTTGACACACTGTTACACTTGCTGACTCTCTCTGACACTCACCTAGACACACTGTTACACTCTCTGACTCTCTCTGACACTCACCTAGACACATTGTTACACTCTCTGACTCTCTCTGACACTCACCTAGACACACTGTTACACTCGCTGACTCTCTCTGACACTCACCTAGACCCACTGTTACACTCGTTGACTCTCTCTGACACTCAACTGGACACACTGTTAAACTCGCTGACTCTCTCTGACACTCACCTGGACACACTGTGACACTCGCTGACTCTCTCTAACACTCACCTAGACACACTGTTACACTCGCGGACTCTCTCCGACACCTAACTAGACACACTGTTACACTCGCTGACTCTCTCTGACAATCACCTAGACACACTGTAACACTCGCTGACTCTCTCTGACACTCACCTAGACACACTGTTCCACTCGCTGACTCTCTCTGACAATCACCTCGACACACTGTTACTCTCGCTGACTCTCTCTGACACTCACCTAGACACACTGTTACTCTCGCTGACTATCTCTGACACTCACCTAGACACACTGTTACACTCGTTGACTCTCTCTGACACTCGCCTAGACACACTGTTACTCTCGCTGACTCTCTCTGACACTCACCTAGACACACTGTTACACTCGGTCACTCTCTCTGACACTCACCTAGAAACACTGTTACACTCGCGGACTCTCTCTGACACTCACCTAGACACACTGTTACTCTCGCTGACTCTCTCTGACAATCACCTAGACACACTGTTACACTCGTTGACTCTCTCTGACACTCACCTAGACATCCTGTGACACTCGCTGACTCTTTCTGACACTCACCTAGACACACTGTTACACTCGCTCACTCTCTCTGACACTCACCTAGAAACACTGTTACACTCGCGGACTCTCTCTGACACTCACCTAGACACACTGTTACTCTCGCTGACTCTCTCTGACACTCACCTAGACACACTGTTACACTCGTTGACTCTCTCTGACACTCACCTAGACACACTTTTACATTCGCTGACTCTCTCTGACACTCACCTAGACACACTGTTAAACTCGCTGACTCTCTCTGACACTCACCTAGACACACTGTTACACTCGCTGACTCTCTCTGACACTCACCTAGACACACTGTTACACTCGTTGATACTCTCTGACACTCACCTAGACACACTGTTACACTCGTTGACTCTCTCTGACACTCACCTAGACACACTGTTCCACTCGCTGACTCTCCCTGACAATCACCTCGACACACTGTTACTCTCGCTGACTCTCTCTGACACTCACCTAGACACACTGTTACTCTCGCTGACTCTCTCTGACACTCACCTAGACACACTGTTACACTCGTTGACACTCTCTGACACTCGCCTAGACACACTGTTACTCTCGCTGACACTCTCTGACACTCACCTTGACACACTGTTACACTCGCTGACTCTCTCTGACACTCACCTAGACACACTGTTACACTCGTTGACTCTCTCTGACACTCACCTTGACACACTGTTACACTCGCTGACTCTCTCTGACACTCACCTAGACACACTGTTACACTCGTTGATACTCTCTGACACTCACCTAGACACACTGTTACACTCGTTGACTCTCTCTGACACTCACCTAGACACACTGTTCCACTCGTTGACTCTCTCTGACACTCACCTTGACACACTGTTACACTCGCTGACTCTCTCTGACACTCACCTAGACACACTGTTACTCTCGCTGACTCTCTCTGACACTCACCTAGACACACTGTTACACTCGTTGACTCTCTCTGACACTCGCCTAGACACACTGTTACTCTCGCTGACTCTCTCTGACACTCACCTAGACACACTGTTACACTCGCTGACTCTGTCTGACACTCACCTAGAAACACTGTTACACTCGCGGACTCTCTCTGACACTCACCTAGACACACTGTTACTCTCGCTGACTCTCTCTGACACTCACCTAGACACACTGTTACACTCGTTGACTCTCTCTGACACTCACCTTGACACACTGTTACACTCGCTGACTCTCTCTGACACTCACCTAGACACACCGTTCCGCTCGCTGACTCTCTCTGACAATCACCTCGACACACTGTCACTCTCGCTGACTCTCTCTGACACTCACCTAGACACACTGCTCCTCTCGCTGACTCTCTCTGACACTCACCTAGACACACTGTTACACTCGTTGACTCTCTCTGACACTCGCCTAGACACACTGTTACTCTCGCTGACTCTCTCTGACACTCACCGAGACACACTGTTACACTCTCTCACTCTCTCTGACACTCACCTAGAAACAGTGTTACACTCGCTGACTCTCTCTGACACTCACCTAGACACACTGTTACACTCGTTGACTCTCTCTGACACTCACCTAGACACACTTTTACATTCGCTGACTCTCTCTGACACTCACCTAGACACACTGTTAAACTCGCTGACTCTCTCTGACACTCACCTAGACACACTGTTACACTCGCTGACTCTCTCTGACACTCACCTAGACACACTGTTACACTCGTTGATACTCCCTGACACTCACCTAGACACACTGTTACACTCGTTGACTCTCTCTGACACTCACCTAGACACACTGTTCCACTCGCTGACTCTCCCTGACAATCACCTCGACACACTGTTACTCTCGCTGACTCTCTCTGACACTCACCTAGACACACTGTTACTCTCGCTGACTCTCTCTGACACTCACCTAGACACACTGTTACACTCGTTGACTCTCTCTGACACTCGCCTAGACACACTGTTACTCTCGCTGACACTCTCTGACACTCACCTTGACACACTGTTACACTCGCTGACTCTCTCTGACACTCACCTAGACACACTGTTACACTCGTTGACTCTCTCTGACACTCACCTAGACACACTGTTCCACTCGCTGACTCTCTCTGACAATCACCTCGACACACTGTTACACTCGCTGACTCTCTCTGACACTCACCTAGACACACTGTTACTCTCGCTGACTCTCTCTGACACTGTCCTAGACACACAGTTACACTCGCTGACTCTCTCTGACACTCACCTAGACAAACTGTTACTCTCGCTGACTCTCTCTGACACTCACCTAGACACAATGTTACACTCGCTGACTCTCTCTGGCACTCACCTTGACACAATGTTACACTCGCGGACTCTCTCTGACACTCACCTGGACACACTGTTACACTCGCTGACTCTCTCTAAAACTCACCTAGACACACTGTTACACTCGCGGACTCTCTCCGACACCGACCTAGACAGTCTGTTACACTCGCTGACTCTCTCTGACTATCACCAAGACACACTGTAACACTCGCTGACTCTCTCTGACAATCACCTAGACACACTGTTACACTCGCTGACTCTCTCTGTCAATCACCTCGACACACTGTTACTCTCGCTGACTCTCTCTGACACTCACCTAGACACACTGTTACTCTCGCTGACTCTCTCTGACACTCACCTAGACACACTGCTACACTCGTTGACTCTCTCTGACACTCGCCTAGACTCACTGTTACTCTCGCTGACTCTCTCTGACACTCACCTAGACACAGTGTTACACTCGCTGACTCTCTCTGACACTCACCTAGACACACTGTTACACTCGTTGACTCTCTCTGACACTCACCTTGACACACTGTTACACTTGCTGACTCTCTCTGACACTCACCTAGACACACTGTTACACTCTCTGACTCTCTCTGACACTCACCTAGACACATTGTTACACTCTCTGACTCTCTCTGACACTCACCTAGACACACTGTTACACTCGCTGACTCTCTCTGACACTCACCTAGACACACTGTTACACTCGTTGACTCTCTCTGACACTCACCTGGACACACTGTTACACTCGCTGACTCTCTCTGACACTCACCTGGACACACTGTGACACTCGCTGACTCTCTCTAACACTCAACTAGACACACTGTTACACTCGCGGACTCTCTCCGACACCTAACTAGACACACTGTTACACTCGCTGACTCTCTCTGACAATCACCTAGACACACTGTAACACTCGCTGACTCTCTCTGACACTCACCTAGACACACTGTTCCACTCGCTGACTCTCTCTGACAATCACCTCGACACACTGTTACTCTCGCTGACTCTCTCTGACACTCACCTAGACACACTGTTACTCTCGCTGACTATCTCTGACACTCACCTAGACACACTGTTACACTCGTTGACTCTCTCTGACACTCGCCTAGACACACTGTTACTCTCGCTGACTCTCTCTGACACTCACCTAGACACACTGTTACACTCGCGGACTCTCTCTGACACTCACCTAGACACACTGTTACTCTCGCTGACTCTCTCTGACACTCACCTAGACACACTGTTACACTCGTTGACTCTCTCTGACACTCACCTAGACACACTTTTACATTCGCTGACTCTCTCTGACACTCACCTAGACACACTGTTAAACTCGCTGACTCTCTCTGACACTCACCTAGACACACTGTTACACTCGCTGACTCTCTCTGACACTCACCTAGACACACTGTTACACTCGTTGATACTCTCTGACACTCACCTAGACACACTGTTACACTCGTTGACTCTCTCTGACACTCACCTTGACACACTGTTACACTCGCTGACTCTCTCTGACACTCACCTAGACACACCGTTCCACTCGCTGACTCTCTCTGACACTCACCTTGACACACTGTTACACTCGCTGACTCTCTCCGACACCTAACTAGACACACTGTTACACTCGCGGACTCTCTCTGACACCTAACTAGACACACTGTTACACTCGCTGACTCTCTCTGACAATCACCTAGACACACTGTAACACTCGCTGACTCTCTCTGACACTCACCTAGACACACTGTTCCACTCGCTGACTCTCTCTGACAATCACCTCGACACACTGTTACTCTCGCTGACTCTCTCTGACACTCACCTAGACACACTGTTACTCTCGCTGACTATCTCTGACACTCACCTAGACACACTGTTACACTCGTTGACTCTCTCTGACACTCGCCTAGACACACTGTTACTCTCGCTGACTCTCTCTGACACTCACCTTGACACACTGTTACACTCGCGGACTCTCTCTGACACTCACCTAGACACACTGTTACTCTCGCTGACTCTCTCTGACACTCACCTAGACACACTGTTACACTCGTTGACTCTCTCTGACACTCACCTAGACACACTTTTACATTCGCTGACTCTCTCTGACACTCACCTAGACACACTGTTAAACTCGCTGACTCTCTCTGACACTCACCTAGACACACTGTTACACTCGCTGACTCTCTCTGACACTCACCTAGACACACTGTTACACTCGTTGATACTCTCTGACACTCACCTAGACACACTGTTACACTCGTTGACTCTCTCTGACACTCACCTTGACACACTGTTACACTCGCTGACTCTCTCTGACACTCACCTAGACACACCGTTCCACTCGCGAACTCTCTCTGACACTCACCTTGACACACTGTTACACTCGCTGACTCTCTCTGACACTCACCTAGACAAACTGTTACTCTCGCTGACTCTCTCTGACACTCACCTAGACACAATGTTACACTCGCTGACTCTCTCTGGCACTCACCTTGACACAATGTTACACTCGCTGACTCTCTCTGACACTCACCTAGACACACTGTTACACTCTCTGACTCTCTCTGACACTCACCTAGACACATTGTTACACTCTCTGACTCTCTCTGACACTCACCTAGACACACTGTTACACTCTCTGACTCTCTCTGACACTCACCTAGACACACTGTTACACTCTCTGACTCTCTCTGACACTCACCTAGACACACTGTTACACTCTCTGACTCTCTCTGACACTCACCTAGACACATTGTTACACTCTCTGACTCTCTCTGACACTCACCTAGACACACTGTTACACTCTCTGACTCTCTCTGACACTCACCTAGACACATTGTTACACTCTCTGACTCTCTCTGACACTCACCTAGACACACTGTTACACTCTCTGACTCT
Organism: Chiloscyllium punctatum; assembly: GCF_047496795.1. Classification (NCBI taxonomy): domain Eukaryota; kingdom Metazoa; phylum Chordata; class Chondrichthyes; order Orectolobiformes; family Hemiscylliidae; genus Chiloscyllium; species Chiloscyllium punctatum. The sequence continues at coordinate 8,305,572 of NC_092788.1, forward strand.
CTCTGACACTCACCTAGACACATTGTTACACTCTCTGACTCTCCCTGACAATCACCTCGACACACTGTTACTCTCGCTGACTCTCTCTGACACTCACCTAGACACACTGTTACTCTCGCTGACTCTCTCTGACACTCACCTAGACACACTGTAACACTCGCTGACTCTCTCTGACACTCACCTAGACACACTGTTCCACTCGCTGACTCTCTCTGACAATCACCTCGACACACTGTTACACTCGCTGACTCTCTCTGACACTCACCTAGACACACTGTTACACTCGTTGACTCTCTCTGACACTCACCTTGACACACTGTTACACTCGCTGACTCTCTCTGACACTCACCTAGACACACTGTTACACTCGTTGATACTCTCTGACACTCACCTAGACACACTGTTACACTCGTTAACTCTCTCTGACACTCACCTAGACACACTGTTCCACTCGCTGACTCTCTCTGACAATCACCTCGACACACTGTTACACTCGCTGACTCTCTCTGACACTCACCTAGACACACTGTTACTCTCGCTGACTCTCTCTGACACTGTCCTAGACACACAGTTACACTCGCTGACTCTCTCTGACACTCACCTAGACAAACTGTTACTCTCGCTGACTCTCTCTGACACTCACCTAGACACAATGTTACACTCGCTGACTCTCTCTGGCACTCACCTTGACACAATGTTACACTCGCGGACTCTCTCTGACACTCACCTGGACACACTGTTACACTCGCTGACTCTCTCTAAAACTCACCTAGACACACTGTTACACTCGCGGACTCTCTCCGACACCGACCTAGACAGTCTGTTACACTCGCTGACTCTCTCTGACTATCACCAAGACACACTGTAACACTCGCTGACTCTCTCTGACAATCACCTAGACACACTGTTACACTCGCTGACTCTCTCTGTCAATCACCTCGACACACTGTTACTCTCGCTGACTCTCTCTGACACTCACCTAGACACACTGTTACTCTCGCTGACTCTCTCTGACACTCACCTAGACACACTGCTACACTCGTTGACTCTCTCTGACACTCGCCTAGACTCACTGTTACTCTCGCTGACTCTCTCTGACACTCACCTAGACACAGTGTTACACTCGCTGACTCTCTCTGACACTCACCTAGACACACTGTTACACTCGTTGACTCTCTCTGACACTCACCTTGACACACTGTTACACTTGCTGACTCTCTCTGACACTCACCTAGACACACTGTTACACTCTCTGACTCTCTCTGACACTCACCTAGACACATTGTTACACTCTCTGACTCTCTCTGACACTCACCTAGACACACTGTTACACTCGCTGACTCTCTCTGACACTCACCTAGACACACTGTTACACTCGTTGACTCTCTCTGACACTCACCTGGACACACTGTTACACTCGCTGACTCTCTCTGACACTCACCTGGACACACTGTGACACTCGCTGACTCTCTCTAACACTCAACTAGACACACTGTTACACTCGCGGACTCTCTCCGACACCTAACTAGACACACTGTTACACTCGCTGACTCTCTCTGACAATCACCTAGACACACTGTAACACTCGCTGACTCTCTCTGACACTCACCTAGACACACTGTTCCACTCGCTGACTCTCTCTGACAATCACCTCGACACACTGTTACTCTCGCTGACTCTCTCTGACACTCACCTAGACACACTGTTACTCTCGCTGACTATCTCTGACACTCACCTAGACACACTGTTACACTCGTTGACTCTCTCTGACACTCGCCTAGACACACTGTTACTCTCGCTGACTCTCTCTGACACTCACCTAGACACACTGTTACACTCGCGGACTCTCTCTGACACTCACCTAGACACACTGTTACTCTCGCTGACTCTCTCTGACACTCACCTAGACACACTGTTACACTCGTTGACTCTCTCTGACACTCACCTAGACACACTTTTACATTCGCTGACTCTCTCTGACACTCACCTAGACACACTGTTAAACTCGCTGACTCTCTCTGACACTCACCTAGACACACTGTTACACTCGCTGACTCTCTCTGACACTCACCTAGACACACTGTTACACTCGTTGATACTCTCTGACACTCACCTAGACACACTGTTACACTCGTTGACTCTCTCTGACACTCACCTTGACACACTGTTACACTCGCTGACTCTCTCTGACACTCACCTAGACACACCGTTCCACTCGCTGACTCTCTCTGACACTCACCTTGACACACTGTTACACTCGCTGACTCTCTCCGACACCTAACTAGACACACTGTTACACTCGCGGACTCTCTCTGACACCTAACTAGACACACTGTTACACTCGCTGACTCTCTCTGACAATCACCTAGACACACTGTAACACTCGCTGACTCTCTCTGACACTCACCTAGACACACTGTTCCACTCGCTGACTCTCTCTGACAATCACCTCGACACACTGTTACTCTCGCTGACTCTCTCTGACACTCACCTAGACACACTGTTACTCTCGCTGACTCTCTCTGACACTCACCTAGACACAGTGTTACACTCGCTGACTCTCTCTGACACTCACCTAGACACACTGTTACACTCGTTGACTCTCTCTGACACTCACCTTGACACACTGTTACACTTGCTGACTCTCTCTGACACTCACCTAGACACACTGTTACACTCTCTGACTCTCTCTGACACTCACCTAGACACATTGTTACACTCTCTGACTCTCTCTGACACTCACCTAGACACACTGTTACACTCGCTGACTCTCTCTGACACTCACCTAGACACACTGTTACACTCGTTGACTCTCTCTGACACTCACCTGGACACACTGTTACACTCGCTGACTCTCTCTGACACTCACCTGGACACACTGTGACACTCGCTGACTCTCTCTAACACTCACCTAGACACACTGTTACACTCGCGGACTCTCTCCGACACCTAACTAGACACACTGTTACACTCGCTGACTCTCTCTGACAATCACCTAGACACACTGTAACACTCGCTGACTCTCTCTGACACTCACCTAGACACACTGTTCCACTCGCTGACTCTCTCTGACAATCACCTCGACACACTGTTACTCTCGCTGACTCTCTCTGACACTCACCTAGACACACTGTTACTCTCGCTGACTATCTCTGACACTCACCTAGACACACTGTTACACTCGTTGACTCTCTCTGACACTCGCCTAGACACACTGTTACTCTCGCTGACTCTCTCTGACACTCACCTAGACACACTGTTACACTCGCTCACTCTCTCTGACACTCACCTAGAAACACTGTTACACTCGCGGACTCTCTCTGACACTCACCTAGACACACTGTTACTCTCGCTGACTCTCTCTGACACTCACCTAGACACACTGTTACACTCGTTGACTCTCTCTGACACTCACCTAGACATCCTGTGACACTCGCTGACTCTTTCTGACACTCACCTAGACACACTGTTACACTCGCTCACTCTCTCTGACACTCACCTAGAAACACTGTTACACTCGCGGACTCTCTCTGACACTCACCTAGACACACTGTTACTCTCGCTGACTCTCTCTGACACTCACCTAGACACACTGTTACACTCGTTGACTCTCTCTGACACTCACCTAGACACACTTTTACATTCGCTGACTCTCTCTGACACTCACCTAGACACACTGTTAAACTCGCTGACTCTCTCTGACACTCACCTAGACACACTGTTACACTCGCTGACTCTCTCTGACACTCACCTAGACACACTGTTACACTCGTTGATACTCTCTGACACTCACCTAGACACACTGTTACACTCGTTGACTCTCTCTGACACTCACCTAGACACACTGTTCCACTCGCTGACTCTCCCTGACAATCACCTCGACACACTGTTACTCTCGCTGACTCTCTCTGACACTCACCTAGACACACTGTTACTCTCGCTGACTCTCTCTGACACTCACCTAGACACACTGTTACACTCGTTGACACTCTCTGACACTCGCCTAGACACACTGTTACTCTCGCTGACACTCTCTGACACTCACCTTGACACACTGTTACACTCGCTGACTCTCTCTGACACTCACCTAGACACACTGTTACACTCGTTGACTCTCTCTGACACTCACCTTGACACACTGTTACACTCGCTGACTCTCTCTGACACTCACCTAGACACACTGTTACACTCGTTGATACTCTCTGACACTCACCTAGACACACTGTTACACTCGTTGACTCTCTCTGACACTCACCTAGACACACTGTTCAACTCGCTGACTCTCTCTGACAATCACCTCGACACACTGTTACTCTCGCTGACTCTCTCTGACACTCACCTCGACACACTGTTACTCTCGCTGACTCTCTCTGACACTCACCTAGACACACTGTTACTCTCGCTGACTCTCTCTGACACTCACCTAGACACACTGTTACACTCGTTGACACTCTCTGACACTCGCCTAGACACACTGTTACACTCGTTGATACTCTCTGACACTCACCTAGACACACTGTTACACTCGCTGACTCTCTCTGACAATCACCTCGACACACTGTCACTCTCGCTGACTCTCTCTGACACTCACCTAGACACACTGTTACTCTCGCTGACTCTCTCTGACACTCACCTAGACACACTGTTACACTCGTTGACTCTCTCTGACACTCGCCTAGACACACTGTTACTCTCGCTGACTCTCTCTGACACTCACCTAGACACACTGTTACACTCGCTGACTCTCTCTGACACTCACCTAGAAACACTGTTACACTCGCGGACTCTCTCTGACACTCACCTAGACACACTGTTACTCTCGCTGACTCTCTCTGACACTCACCTAGACACACTGTTACACTCGTTGACTCTCTCTGACACTCACCTTGACACACTGTTACACTCGCTGACTCTCTCTGACACTCACCTAGACATACCGTTCCACACGCTGACTCTCTCTGACAATCACCTCGACACACTGTCACTCTCGCTGACTCTCTCTGACACTCACCTAGACACACTGCTCCTCTCGCTGACTCTCTCTGACACTCACCTAGACACACTGTTACACTCGTTGACTCTCTCTGACACTCGCCTAGACACACTGTTAATCTCGCTGACTCTCTCTGACACTCACCGAGACACACTGTTACACTCTCTCACTCTCTCTGACACTCACCTAGAAACAGTGTTACACTCGCTGACTCTCTCTGACACTCACCTAGACACACTGTTACACTCGTTGACTCTCTCTGACACTCACCTAGACACACTTTTACATTCGCTGACTCTCTCTGACACTCACCTAGACACACTGTTAAACTCGCTGACTCTCTCTGACACTCACCTAGACACACTGTTACACTCGCTGACTCTCTCTGACACTCACCTATACACACTGTTACACTCGTTGATACTCCCTGACACTCACCTAGACACACTGTTACACTCGTTGACTCTCTCTGACACTCACCTAGACACACTGTTCCACTCGCTGACTCTCCCTGACAATCACCTCGACACACTGTTACTCTCGCTGACTCTCTCTGACACTCACCTAGACACACTGTTACTCTCGCTGACTCTCTCTGACACTCACCTAGACACACTGTTACACTCGTTGACTCTCTCTGACACTCGCCTAGACACACTGTTACTCTCGCTGACACACTCTGACACTCACCTTGACACACTGTTACACTCGCTGACTCTCTCTGACACTCACCTAGACACACTGTTACACTCGTTGACTCTCTCTGACACTCACCTTGACACACTGTTACACTCGCTGACTCTCTCTGACACTCACTTAGACACACTGTTACACTCGTTGATACTCTCTGACACTCACCTAGACACACTGTTACACTCGTTAACTCTCTCTGACACTCACCTAGACACACTGTTCCACTCGCTGACTCTCTCTGGCACTCACCTTGACACAATGTTACACTCGCGGACTCTCTCTGACACTCACCTGGACACACTGTTACACTCGCTGACTCTCTCTAAAACTCACCTAGACACACTGTTACACTCGCGGACTCTCTCCGACACCGACCTAGACAGTCTGTTACACTCGCTGACTCTCTGTGACAATCACCAAGACACACTGTAACACTCGCTGACTCTCTCTGACAATCACCTAGACACACTGTTACACTCGCTGACTCTCTCTGTCAATCACCTCGACACACTGTTACTCTCGCTGACTCTCTCTGACACTCACCTAGACACACTGTTACTCTCGCTGACTCTCTCTGACACTCACCTAGACACACTGCTACACTCGTTGACTCTCTCTGACACTCGCCTAGACTCACTGTTACTCTCGCTGACTCTCTCTGACACTCACCTAGACACAGTGTTACACTCGCTGACTCTCTCTGACACTCACCTAGACACACTGTTACACTCGTTGACTCTCTCTGACACTCACCTTGACACACTGTTACACTTGCTGACTCTCTCTGACACTCACCTAGACACACTGTTACACTCTCTGACTCTCTCTGACACTCACCTAGACACATTGTTACACTCTCTGACTCTCTCTGACACTCACCTAGACACACTGTTACACTCTCTGACTCTCTCTGACACTCACCTAGACACACTGTTACACTCTCTGACTCTCTCTGACACTCACCTAGACACACTGTTACACTCTCTGACTCTCTCTGACACTCACCTAGACACATTGTTACACTCTCTGACTCTCTCTGACACTCACCTAGACACACTGTTACACTCTCTGACTCTCTCTGACACTCACCTAGACACATTGTTACACTCTCTGACTCTCTCTGACACTCACCTAGACACACTGTTACACTCTCTGACTCTCTCTGACACTCACCTAGACACATTGTTACACTCTCTGACTCTCCCTGACAATCACCTCGACACACTGTTACTCTCGCTGACTCTCTCTGACACTCACCTAGACACACTGTTACTCTCGCTGACTCTCTCTGACACTCACCTAGACACACTGTAACACTCGCTGACTCTCTCTGACACTCACCTAGACACACTGTTCCACTCGCTGACTCTCTCTGACAATCACCTCGACACACTGTTACACTCGCTGACTCTCTCTGACACTCACCTAGACACACTGTTACACTCGTTGACTCTCTCTGACACTCACCTTGACACACTGTTACACTCGCTGACTCTCTCTGACACTCACCTAGACACACTGTTACACTCGTTGATACTCTCTGACACTCACCTAGACACACTGTTACACTCGTTAACTCTCTCTGACACTCACCTAGACACACTGTTCCACTCGCTGACTCTCTCTGACAATCACCTCGACACACTGTTACACTCGCTGACTCTCTCTGACACTCACCTAGACACACTGTTACTCTCGCTGACTCTCTCTGACACTGTCCTAGACACACAGTTACACTCGCTGACTCTCTCTGACACTCACCTAGACAAACTGTTACTCTCGCTGACTCTCTCTGACACTCACCTAGACACAATGTTACACTCGCTGACTCTCTCTGGCACTCACCTTGACACAATGTTACACTCGCGGACTCTCTCTGACACTCACCTGGACACACTGTTACACTCGCTGACTCTCTCTAAAACTCACCTAGACACACTGTTACACTCGCGGACTCTCTCCGACACCGACCTAGACAGTCTGTTACACTCGCAGACTCTCTCTGACTATCACCAAGACACACTGTAACACTCGCTGACTCTCTCTGACAATCACCTAGACACACTGTTACACTCGCTGACTCTCTCTGTCAATCACCTCGACACACTGTTACTCTCGCTGACTCTCTCTGACACTCACCTAGACACACTGTTACTCTCGCTGACTCTCTCTGACACTCACCTAGACACACTGCTACACTCGTTGACTCTCTCTGACACTCGCCTAGACTCACTGTTACTCTCGCTGACTCTCTCTGACACTCACCTAGACACAGTGTTACACTCGCTGACTCTCTCTGACACTCACCTAGACACACTGTTACACTCGTTGACTCTCTCTGACACTCACCTTGACACACTGTTACACTTGCTGACTCTCTCTGACACTCACCTAGACACACTGTTACACTCTCTGACTCTCTCTGACACTCACCTAGACACATTGTTACACTCTCTGACTCTCTCTGACACTCACCTAGACACACTGTTACACTCGCTGACTCTCTCTGACACTCACCTAGACACACTGTTACACTCGTTGACTCTCTCTGACACTCACCTGGACACACTGTTACACTCGCTGACTCTCTCTGACACTCACCTGGACACACTGTGACACTCGCTGACTCTCTCTAACACTCAACTAGACACACTGTTACACTCGCGGACTCTCTCCGACACCTAACTAGACACACTGTTACACTCGCTGACTCTCTCTGACACTCACCTAGACACACTGTTACACTCGTTGACTCTCTCTGACACTCGCCTAGACACACTGTTACTCTCGCTGACTCTCTCTGACACTCACCTAGACACACTGTTACACTCGCTGACTCTCTCTGACACTCACCTAGAAACACTGTTACACTCGCGGACTCTCTCTGACACTCACCTAGACACACTGTTACTCTCGCTGACTCTCTCTGACACTCACCTAGACACACTGTTACACTCGTTGACTCTCTCTGACACTCACCTTGACACACTGTTACACTCGCTGACTCTCTCTGACACTCACCTAGACATACCGTTCCACACGCTGACTCTCTCTGACAATCACCTCGACACACTGTCACTCTCGCTGACTCTCTCTGACACTCACCTAGACACACTGCTCCTCTCGCTGACTCTCTCTGACACTCACCTAGACACACTGTTACACTCGTTGACTCTCTCTGACACTCGCCTAGACACACTGTTAATCTCGCTGACTCTCTCTGACACTCACCGAGACACACTGTTACACTCTCTCACTCTCTCTGACACTCACCTAGAAACAGTGTTACACTCGCTGACTCTCTCTGACACTCACCTAGACACACTGTTACACTCGTTGACTCTCTCTGACACTCACCTAGACACACTTTTACATTCGCTGACTCTCTCTGACACTCACCTAGACACACTGTTAAACTCGCTGACTCTCTCTGACACTCACCTAGACACACTGTTACACTCGCTGACTCTCTCTGACACTCACCTATACACACTGTTACACTCGTTGATACTCCCTGACACTCACCTAGACACACTGTTACACTCGTTGACTCTCTCTGACACTCACCTAGACACACTGTTCCACTCGCTGACTCTCCCTGACAATCACCTCGACACACTGTAACTCTCGCTGACTCTCTCTGACACTCACCTAGACACACTGTTACTCTCGCTGACTCTCTCTGACACTCACCTAGACACACTGTTACACTCGTTGACTCTCTCTGACACTCGCCTAGACACACTGTTACTCTCGCTGACACACTCTGACACTCACCTTGACACACTGTTACACTCGCTGACTCTCTCTGACACTCACCTAGACACACTGTTACACTCGTTGACTCTCTCTGACACTCACCTTGACACACTGTTACACTCGCTGACTCTCTCTGACACTCACTTAGACACACTGTTACACTCGTTGATACTCTCTGACACTCACCTAGACACACTGTTACACTCGTTAACTCTCTCTGACACTCACCTAGACACACTGTTCCACTCGCTGACTCTCTCTGGCACTCACCTTGACACAATGTTACACTCGCGGACTCTCTCTGACACTCACCTGGACACACTGTTACACTCGCTGACTCTCTCTAAAACTCACCTAGACACACTGTTACACTCGCGGACTCTCTCCGACACCGACCTAGACAGTCTGTTACACTCGCTGACTCTCTCTGACAATCACCAAGACACACTGTAACACTCGCTGACTCTCTCTGACAATCACCTAGACACACTGTTACACTCGCTGACTCTCTCTGTCAATCACCTCGACACACTGTTACTCTCGCTGACTCTCTCTGACACTCACCTAGACACACTGTTACTCTCGCTGACTCTCTCTGACACTCACCTAGACACACTGCTACACTCGTTGACTCTCTCTGACACTCGCCTAGACTCACTGTTACTCTCGCTGACTCTCTCTGACACTCACCTAGACACAGTGTTACACTCGCTGACTCTCTCTGACACTCACCTAGACACACTGTTACACTCGTTGACTCTCTCTGACACTCACCTTGACACACTGTTACACTTGCTGACTCTCTCTGACACTCACCTAGACACACTGTTACACTCTCTGACTCTCTCTGACACTCACCTAGACACATTGTTACACTCTCTGACTCTCTCTGACACTCACCTAGACACACTGTTACACTCTCTGACTCTCTCTGACACTCACCTAGACACACTGTTACACTCTCTGACTCTCTCTGACACTCACCTAGACACACTGTTACACTCTCTGACTCTCTCTGACACTCACCTAGACACATTGTTACACTCTCTGACTCTCTCTGACACTCACCTAGACACACTGTTACACTCTCTGACTCTCTCTGACACTCACCTAGACACATTGTTACACTCTCTGACTCTCTCTGACACTCACCTAGACACACTGTTACACTCTCTGACTCTCTCTGACACTCACCTAGACACATTGTTACACTCTCTGACTCTCCCTGACAATCACCTCGACACACTGTTACTCTCGCTGACTCTCTCTGACACTCACCTAGACACACTGTTACTCTCGCTGACTCTCTCTGACACTCACCTAGACACACTGTAACACTCGCTGACTCTCTCTGACACTCACCTAGACACACTGTTCCACTCGCTGACTCTCTCTGACAATCACCTCGACACACTGTTACACTCGCTGACTCTCTCTGACACTCACCTAGACACACTGTTACACTCGTTGACTCTCTCTGACACTCACCTTGACACACTGTTACACTCGCTGACTCTCTCTGACACTCACCTAGACACACTGTTACACTCGTTGATACTCTCTGACACTCACCTAGACACACTGTTACACTCGTTAGCTCTCTCTGACACTCACCTAGACACACTGTTCCACTCGCTGACTCTCTCTGACAATCACCTCGACACACTGTTACACTCGCTGACTCTCTCTGACACTCACCTAGACACACTGTTACTCTCGCTGACTCTCTCTGACACTGTCCTAGACACACAGTTACACTCGCTGACTCTCTCTGACACTCACCTAGACAAACTGTTACTCTCGCTGACTCTCTCTGACACTCACCTAGACACAATGTTACACTCGCTGACTCTCTCTGGCACTCACCTTGACACAATGTTACACTCGCGGACTCTCTCTGACACTCACCTGGACACACTGTTACACTCGCTGACTCTCTCTAAAACTCACCTAGACACACTGTTACACTCGCGGACTCTCTCCGACACCGACCTAGACAGTCTGTTACACTCGCTGACTCTCTCTGACTATCACCAAGACACACTGTAACACTCGCTGACTCTCTCTGACAATCACCTAGACACACTGTTACACTCGCTGACTCTCTCTGTCAATCACCTCGACACACTGTTACTCTCGCTGACTCTCTCTGACACTCACCTAGACACACTGTTACTCTCGCTGACTCTCTCTGACACTCACCTAGACACACTGCTACACTCGTTGACTCTCTCTGACACTCGCCTAGACTCACTGTTACTCTCGCTGACTCTCTCTGACACTCACCTAGACACAGTGTTACACTCGCTGACTCTCTCTGACACTCACCTAGACACACTGTTACACTCGTTGACTCTCTCTGACACTCACCTTGACACACTGTTACACTTGCTGACTCTCTCTGACACTCACCTAGACACACTGTTACACTCTCTGACTCTCTCTGACACTCACCTAGACACATTGTGACACTCTCTGACTCTCTCTGACACTCACCTAGACACACTGTTACACTCGCTGACTCTCTCTGACACTCACCTAGACACACTGTTACACTCGTTGACTCTCTCTGACACTCACCTGGACACACTGTTACACTCGCTGACTCTCTCTGACACTCACCTGGACACACTGTGACACTCGCTGACTCTCTCTAACACTCAACTAGACACACTGTTACACTCGCGGACTCTCTCCGACACCTAACTAGACACACTGTTACACTCGCTGACTCTCTCTGACAATCACCTAGACACACTGTAACACTCGCTGACTCTCTCTGACACTCACCTAGACACACTGTTCCACTCGCTGACTCTCTCTGACAATCACCTCGACACACTGTTACTCTCGCTGACTCTCTCTGACACTCACCTAGACACACTGTTACTCTCGCTGACTATCTCTGACACTCACCTAGACACACTGTTACACTCGTTGACTCTCTCTGACACTCGCCTAGACACACTGTTACTCTCGCTGACTCTCTCTGACACTCACCTAGACACACTGTTACACTCGCGGACTCTCTCTGACACTCACCTAGACACACTGTTACTCTCGCTGACTCTCTCTGACACTCACCTAGACACACTGTTACACTCGTTGACTCTCTCTGACACTCACCTAGACACACTTTTACATTCGCTGACTCTCTCTGACACTCACCTAGACACACTGTTAAACTCGCTGACTCTCTCTGACACTCACCTAGACACACTGTTACACTCGCTGACTCTCTCTGACACTCACCTAGACACACTGTTACACTCGTTGATACTCTCTGACACTCACCTAGACACACTGTTACACTCGTTGACTCTCTCTGACACTCACCTTGACACACTGTTACACTCGCTGACTCTCTCTGACACTCACCTAGACACACCGTTCCACTCGCTGACTCTCTCTGACACTCACCTTGACACACTGTTACACTCGCTGACTCTCTCCGACACCTAACTAGACACACTGTTACACTCGCGGACTCTCTCTGACACCTAACTAGACACACTGTTACACTCGCTGACTCTCTCTGACAATCACCTAGACACACTGTAACACTCGCTGACTCTCTCTGACACTCACCTAGACACACTGTTCCACTCGCTGACTCTCTCTGACAATCACCTCGACACACTGTTACTCTCGCTGACTCTCTCTGACACTCACCTAGACACACTGTTACTCTCGCTGACTATCTCTGACACTCACCTAGACACACTGTTACACTCGTTGACTCTCTCTGACACTCGCCTAGACACACTGTTACTCTCGCTGACTCTCTCTGACACTCACCTTGACACACTGTTACACTCGCGGACTCTCTCTGACACTCACCTAGACACACTGTTACTCTCGCTGACTCTCTCTGACACTCACCTAGACACACTGTTACACTCGTTGACTCTCTCTGACACTCACCTAGACACACTTTTACATTCGCTGACTCTCTCTGACACTCACCTAGACACACTGTTAAACTCGCTGACTCTCTCTGACACTCACCTAGACACACTGTTACACTCGCTGACTCTCTCTGACACTCACCTAGACACACTGTTACACTCGTTGATACTCTCTGACACTCACCTAGACACACTGTTACACTCGTTGACTCTCTCTGACACTCACCTTGACACACTGTTACACTCGCTGACTCTCTCTGACACTCACCTAGACACACCGTTCCACTCGCTGACTCTCTCTGACACTCACCTTGACACACTGTTACACTCGCTGACTCTCTCTGACACTCACCTAGACAAACTGTTACTCTCGCTGACTCTCTCTGACACTCACCTAGACACAATGTTACACTCGCTGACTCTCTCTGGCACTCACCTTGACACAATGTTACACTCGCGGACTCTCTCTGATACTTACCTGGACACACTGTTACACTCGCTGACTCTCTCTAAAACTCACCTAGACACACTGTTACACTCGCGGACTCTCTCCGACACCGACCTAGACAGTCTGTTACACTCGCTGACTCTCTCTGACAATCACCAAGACACACTGTAACACTCGCTGACTCTCTCTGACAATCACCTAGACACACTGTTACACTCGCTGACTCTCTCTGTCAATCACCTCGACACACTGTTACTCTCGCTGACTCTCTCTGACACTCACCTAGACACACTGTTACTCTCGCTGACTCTCTCTGACACTCACCTAGACACACTGCTACACTCGTTGACTCTCTCTGACACTCGCCTAGACTCACTGTTACTCTCGCTGACTCTCTCTGACACTCACCTAGACACAGTGTTACACTCGCTGACTCTCTCTGACACTCACCTAGACACACTGTTACACTCGTTGACTCTCTCTGACACTCACCTTGACACACTGTTACACTTGCTGACTCTCTCTGACACTCACCTAGACACACTGTTACACTCTCTGACTCTCTCTGACACTCACCTAGACACATTGTTACACTCTCTGACTCTCTCTGACACTCACCTAGACACACTGTTACACTCGCTGACTCTCTCTGACACTCACCTAGACACACTGTTAAACTCGTTGACTCTCTCTGACACTCACCTGGACACACTGTTACACTCGCTGACTCTCTCTGACACTCACCTGGACACACTGTGACACTCGCTGACTCTCTCTAACACTCAACTAGACACACTGTTACACTCGCGGACTCTCTCCGACACCTAACTAGACACACTGTTACACTCGCTGACTCTCTCTGACAATCACCTAGACACACTGTAACACTCGCTGACTCTCTCTGACACTCACCTAGACACACTGTTCCACTCGCTGACTCTCTCTGACAATCACCTCGACACACTGTTACTCTCGCTGACTCTCTCTGACACTCACCTAGACACACTGTTACTCTCGCTGACTATCTCTGACACTCACCTAGACACACTGTTACACTCGTTGACTCTCTCTGACACTCGCCTAGACACACTGTTACTCTCGCTGACTCTCTCTGACACTCACCTAGACACACTGTTACACTCGCTCACTCTCTCTGACACTCACCTAGAAACACTGTTACACTCGCGGACTCTCTCTGACACTCACCTAGACACACTGTTACTCTCGCTGACTCTCTCTGACACTCACCTAGACACACTGTTACACTCGTTGACTCTCTCTGACACTCACCTAGACATCCTGTGACACTCGCTGACTCTTTCTGACACTCACCTAGACACACTGTTACACTCGCTCACTCTCTCTGACACTCACCTAGAAACACTGTTACACTCGCGGACTCTCTCTGACACTCACCTAGACACACTGTTACTCTCGCTGACTCTCTCTGACACTCACCTAGACACACTGTTACACTCGTTGACTCTCTCTGACACTCACCTAGACACACTTTTACATTCGCTGACTCTCTCTGACACTCACCTAGACACACTGTTAAACTCGCTGACTCTCTCTGACACTCACCTAGACACACTGTTACACTCGCTGACTCTCTCTGACACTCACCTAGACACACTGTTACACTCGTTGATACTCTCTGACACTCACCTAGACACACTGTTACACTCGTTGACTCTCTCTGACACTCACCTAGACACACTGTTCCACTCGCTGACTCTCCCTGACAATCACCTCGACACACTGTTACTCTCGCTGACTCTCTCTGACACTCACCTTGACACATTGTTACTCTCGCTGACTCTCTCTGACACTCACCTAGACACACTGTTACACTCGTTGACACTCTCTGACACTCGCCAAGACACACTGTTACTCTCGCTGACACTCTCTGACACTCACCTTGACACACTGTTACACTCGCTGACTCTCTCTGACACTCACCTAGACACACTGTTACACTCGTTGACTCTCTCTGACACTCACCTTGACACACTGTTACACTCGCTGACTCTCTCTGACACTCACCTAGACACACTGTTACACTCGTTGATACTCTCTGACACTCACCTAGACACACTGTTACACTCGTTGACTCTCTCTGACACTCACCTAGACACACTGTTCCACTCGCTGACTCTCTCTGACACTCACCTCGACACACTGTTACACTCGCTGACTCTCTCTGACACTCACCTAGACACACTGTTACTCTCGCTGACTCTCTCTGACACTGTCCTAGACACACAGTTACACTCGCTGACTCTCTCTGACACTCACCTAGACAAAATGTTACTCTCGCTGACTCTCTCTGACACTCACCTAGACACAATGTTACACTCGCTGACTCTCTCTGGCACTCACCTAGATACAATGTTACACTCGCGGACTCTCTCTGACACTCACCTGGACACACTGTTACACTCGCTGACTCTCTCTAAAACTCACCTAGACACACTGTTACACTCGCGGACTCTCTCCGACACCGACCTAGACAGTCTGTTACACTCGCTGACTCTCCCTGACAATCACCTAGACACACTGTAACACTCGCTGACTCTCTCTGACAATCACCTAGACACACTGTTACACTCGCTGACTCTCTCTGTCAATCACCTCGACACACTGTTACTCTCGCTGACTCTCTCTGACACTCACCTAGACACACTGTTACTCTCGCTGACTCTCTCTGACACTCACCTAGACACACTGCTACACTCGTTGACTCTCTCTGACACTCGCCTAGACTCACTGTTACTCTCGCTGACTCTCTCTGACACTCACCTAGACACAGTGTTACACTCGCTGACTCTCTCTGACACTCACCTAGACACACTGTTACACTCGTTGACTCTCTCTGACACTCACCTTGACACACTGTTACACTTGCTGACTCTCTCTGACACTCACCTAGACACACTGTTACACTCTCTGACTCTCTCTGACACTCACCTAGACACATTGTTACACTCTCTGACTCTCTCTGACACTCACCTAGACACACTGTTACACTCGCTGACTCTCTCTGACACTCACCTAGACACACTGTTACACTCGTTGACTCTCTCTGACACTCAACTGGACACACTGTTACACTCGCTGACTCTCTCTGACACTCACCTGGACACACTGTGACACTCGCTGACTCTCTCTAACACTCACCTAGACACACTGTTACAGTCGCGGACTCTCTCCGACACCTAACTAGACACACTGTTACACTCGCTGACTCTCTCTGACAATCACCTAGACACACTGTAACACTCGCTGACTCACTCTGACATTCACCTAGACACACTGTTCCACTCGCTGACTCTCTCTGACAATCACCTCGACACACTGTTACTCTCGCTGACTCTCTCTGACACTCACCTAGACACACTGTTACTCTCGCTGACTATCTCTGACACTCACCTAGACACACTGTTACACTCGTTGACTCTCTCTGACACTCGCCTAGACACACTGTTACTCTCGCTGACTCTCTCTGACACTCACCTAGACACACTGTTACACTCGCTCACTCTCTCTGACACTCACCTAGAAACACTGTTACACTCGCGGACTCTCTCTGACACTCACCTAGACACACTGTTACTCTCGCTGACTCTCTCTGACACTCACCTAGACACACTGTTACACTCGTTGACTCTCTCTGACACTCACCTAGACATCCTGTGACACTCGCTGACTCTTTCTGACACTCACCTAGACACACTGTTACACTCGCTCACTCTCTCTGACACTCACCTAGAAACACTGTTACACTCGCGGACTCTCTCTGACACTCACCTAGACACACTGTTACTCTCGCTGACTCTCTCTGACACTCACCTAGACACACTGTTACACTCGTTGACTCTCTCTGACACTCACCTAGACACACTTTTACATTCGCTGAAACTCTCTGACACTCACCTAGACACACTGTTAAACTCGCTGACTCTCTCTGACACTCACCTAGACACACTGTTACACTCGCTGACTCTCTCTGACACTCACCTAGACACACTGTTACACTCGTTGATACTCTCTGACACTCACCTAGACACACTGTTACACTCGTTGACTCTCTCTGACACTCACCTAGACACACTGTTCCACTCGCTGACTCTCCCTGACAATCACCTCGACACACTGTTACTCTCGCTGACTCTCTCTGACACTCACCTAGACACACTGTTACTCTCGCTGACTCTCTCTGACACTCACCTAGACACACTGTTACACTCGTTGACACTCTCTGACACTCGCCTAGACACACTGTTACTCTCGCTGACACTCTCTGACACTCACCTTGACACACTGTTACACTCGCTGACTCTCTCTGACACTCACCTAGACACACTGTTACACTCGTTGACTCTCTCTGACACTCACCTTGACACACTGTTACACTCGTTTACTCTCTCTGACACTCACCTAGACACACTGTTACACTCGTTGATACTCTCTGACACTCACCTAGACACACTGTTACACTCGTTGACTCTCTCTGACACTCACCTAGACACACTGTTCCACTCGCTGACTCTCTCTGACAATCACCTCGACACACTGTTACTCTCGCTGACTCTCTCTGACACTCACCTCGACACACTGTTACTCTCGCTGACTCTCTCTGACACTCACCTAGACACACTGTTACTCTCGCTGACTCTCTCTGACACTCACCCAGACACACTGTTACACTCGTTGACACTCTCTGACACTCGCCTAGACACACTGTTACACTCGTTGATACTCTCTGACACTCACCTAGACACACTGTTACACTCGCTGACTCTCTCTGACAATCACCTCGACACACTGTCACTCTCGCTGACTCTCTCTGACACTCACCTAGACACACTGTTACTCTCGCTGACTCTCTCTGACACTCACCTAGACACACTGTTACACTCGTTGACTCTCTCTGACACTCGCCTAGACACACTGTTACTCTCGCTGACTCTCTCTGACACTCACCTAGACACACTGTTACACTCGCTGACTCTCTCTGACACTCACCTAGAAACACTGTTACACTCGCGGACTCTCTCTGACACTCACCTAGACACACTGTTACTCTCGCTGACTCTCTCTGACACTCACCTAGACACACTGTTACACTCGTTGACTCTCTCTGACACTCACCTTGACACACTGTTACACTCGCTGACTCTCTCTGACACTCACCTAGACATACCGTTCCACTCGCTGACTCTCTCTGACAATCACCTCGACACACTGTCACTCTCGCTGACTCTCTCTGACACTCACCTAGACACACTGCTCCTCTCGCTGACTCTCTCTGACACTCACCTAGACACACTGTTACACTCGTTGACTCTCTCTGACACTCGCCTAGACACACTGTTAATCTCGCTGACTCTCTCTGACACTCACCGAGACACACTGTTACACTCTCTCACTCTCTCTGACACTCACCTAGAAACAGTGTTACACTCGCTGACTCTCTCTGACACTCACCTAGACACATTGTTACACTCGTTGACTCTCTCTGACACTCACCTAGACACACTTTTACATTCGCTGACTCTCTCTGACACTCACCTAGACACACTGTTAAACTCGCTGACTCTCTCTGACACTCACCTAGACACACTGTTACACTCGCTGACTCTCTCTGACACTCACCTATACACACTGTTACACTCGTTGATACTCCCTGACACTCACCTAGACACACTGTTACACTCGTTGACTCTCTCTGACACTCACCTAGACACACTGTTCCACTCGCTGACTCTCCCTGACAATCACCTCGACACACTGTTACTCTCGCTGACTCTCTCTGACACTCACCTAGACACACTGTTACTCTCGCTGACTCTCTCTGACACTCACCTAGACACACTGTTACACTCGTTGACTCTCTCTGACACTCGCCTAGACACACTGTTACTCTCGCTGACACACTCTGACACTCACCTTGACACACTGTTACACTCGCTGACTCTCTCTGACACTCTCCTAGACACACTGTTACACTCGTTAACTCTCTCTGACACTCACCTAGACACACTGTTCCACTCGCTGACTCTCTCTGGCACTCACCTTGACACAATGTTACACTCGCGGACTCTCTCTGACACTCACCTGGACACACTGTTACACTCGCTGACTCTCTCTAAAACTCACCTAGACACACTGTTACACTCGCGGACTCTCTCCGACACCGACCTAGACAGTCTGTTACACTCGCTGACTCTCTCTGACAATCACCAAGACACACTGTAACACTCGCTGACTCTCTCTGACAATCACCTAGACACACTGTTACACTCGCTGACTCTCTCTGTCAATCACCTCGACACACTGTTACTCTCGCTGACTCTCTCTGACACTCACCTAGACACACTGTTACTCTCGCTGACTCTCTCTGACACTCACCTAGACACATTGCTACACTCGTTGACTCTCTCTGACACTCGCCTAGACTCACTGTTACTCTCGCTGACTCTCTCTGACACTCACCTAGACACAGTGTTACACTCGCTGACTCTCTCTGACACTCACCTAGACACACTGTTACACTCGTTGACTCTCTCTGACACTCACCTTGACACACTGTTACACTTGCTGACTCTCTCTGACACTCACCTAGACACACTGTTACACTCTCTGACTCTCTCTGACACTCACCTAGACACATTGTTACACTCTCTGACTCTCTCTGACACTCACCTAGACACACTGTTACACTCGCTGACTCTCTCTGACACTCACCTAGACACACTGTTACACTCGTTGACTCTCTCTGACACTCACCTGGACACACTGTTACACTCGCTGACTCTCTCTGACACTCACCTGGACACACTGTGACACTCGCTGACTCTCTCTAACACTCACCTAGACACACTGTTACACTCGCGGACTCTCTCCGACACCTAACTAGACACACTGTTACACTCGCTGACTCTCTCTGACAATCACCTAGACACACTGTAACACTCGCTGACTCTCTCTGACACTCACCTAGACACACTGTTCCACTCGCTGACTCTCTCTGACAATCACCTCGACACACTGTTACTCTCGCTGACTCTCTCTGACACTCACCTAGACACACTGTTACTCTCGCTGACTATCTCTGACACTCACCTAGACACACTGTTACACTCGTTGACTCTCTCTGACACTCGCCTAGACACACTGTTACTCTCGCTGACTCTCTCTGACACTCACCTAGACACACTGTTACACTCGCTCACTCTCTCTGACACTCACCTAGAAACACTGTTACACTCGCGGACTCTCTCTGACACTCACCTAGACACACTGTTACTCTCGCTGACTCTCTCTGACACTCACCTAGACACACTGTTACACTCGTTGACTCTCTCTGACACTCACCTAGACATCCTGTGACACTCGCTGACTCTTTCTGACACTCACCTAGACACACTGTTACACTCGCTCACTCTCTCTGACACTCACCTAGAAACACTGTTACACTCGCGGACTCTCTCTGACACTCACCTAGACACACTGTTACTCTCGCTGACTCTCTCTGACACTCACCTAGACACACTGTTACACTCGTTGACTCTCTCTGACACTCACCTAGACACACTTTTACATTCGCTGAAACTCTCTGACACTCACCTAGACACACTGTTAAACTCGCTGACTCTCTCTGACACTCACCTAGACACACTGTTACACTCGCTGACTCTCTCTGACACTCACCTAGACACACTGTTACACTCGTTGATACTCTCTGACACTCACCTAGACACACTGTTACACTCGTTGACTCTCTCTGACACTCACCTAGACACACTGTTCCACTCGCTGACTCTCCCTGACAATCACCTCGACACACTGTTACTCTCGCTGACTCTCTCTGACACTCACCTAGACACACTGTTACTCTCGCTGACTCTCTCTGACACTCACCTAGACACACTGTTACACTCGTTGACACTCTCTGACACTCGCCTAGACACACTGTTACTCTCGCTGACACTCTCTGACACTCACCTTGACACACTGTTACACTCGCTGACTCTCTCTGACACTCACCTAGACACACTGTTACACTCGTTGACTCTCTCTGACACTCACCTTGACACACTGTTACACTCGCTGACTCTCTCTGACACTCACCTAGACACACTGTTACACTCGTTGATACTCTCTGACACTCACCTAGACACACTGTTACACTCGTTGACTCTCTCTGACACTCACCTAGACACACTGTTCCACTCGCTGACTCTCTCTGACAATCACCTCGACACACTGTTACTCTCGCTGACTCTCTCTGACACTCACCTCGACACACTGTTACTCTCGCTGACTCTCTCTGACACTCACCTAGACACACTGTTACTCTCGCTGACTCTCTCTGACACTCACCTAGACACACTGTTACACTCGTTGACACTCTCTGACACTCGCCTAGACACACTGTTACACTCGTTGATACTCTCTGACACTCACCTAGACACACTGTTACACTCGCTGACTCTCTCTGACAATCACCTCGACACACTGTCACTCTCGCTGACTCTCTCTGACACTCACCTAGACACACTGTTACTCTCGCTGACTCTCTCTGACACTCACCTAGACACACTGTTACACTCGTTGACTCTCTCTGACACTCGCCTAGACACACTGTTACTCTCGCTGACTCTCTCTGACACTCACCTAGACACACTGTTACACTCGCTGACTCTCTCTGACACTCACCTAGAAACACTGTTACACTCGCGGACTCTCTCTGACACTCACCTAGACACACTGTTACTCTCGCTGACTCTCTCTGACACTCACCTAGACACACTGTTACACTCGTTGACTCTCTCTGACACTCACCTTGACACACTGTTACACTCGCTGACTCTCTCTGACACTCACCTAGACATACCGTTCCACTCGCTGACTCTCTCTGACAATCACCTCGACACACTGTCACTCTCGCTGACTCTCTCTGACACTCACCTAGACACACTGCTCCTCTCGCTGACTCTCTCTGACACTCACCTAGACACACTGTTACACTCGTTGACTCTCTCTGACACTCGCCTAGACACACTGTTAATCTCGCTGACTCTCTCTGACACTCACCGAGACACACTGTTACACTCTCTCACTCTCTCTGACACTCACCTAGAAACAGTGTTACACTCGCTGACTCTCTCTGACACTCACCTAGACACATTGTTACACTCGTTGACTCTCTCTGACACTCACCTAGACACACTTTTACATTCGCTGACTCTCTCTGACACTCACCTAGACACACTGTTAAACTCGCTGACTCTCTCTGACACTCACCTAGACACACTGTTACACTCGCTGACTCTCTCTGACACTCACCTATACACACTGTTACACTCGTTGATACTCCCTGACACTCACCTAGACACACTGTTACACTCGTTGACTCTCTCTGACACTCACCTAGACACACTGTTCCACTCGCTGACTCTCCCTGACAATCACCTCGACACACTGTTACTCTCGCTGACTCTCTCTGACACTCACCTAGACACACTGTTACTCTCGCTGACTCTCTCTGACACTCACCTAGACACACTGTTACACTCGTTGACTCTCTCTGACACTCGCCTAGACACACTGTTACTCTCGCTGACACACTCTGACACTCACCTTGACACACTGTTACACTCGCTGACTCTCTCTGACACTCACCTAGACACACTGTTACACTCGTTAACTCTCTCTGACACTCACCTAGACACACTGTTCCACTCGCTGACTCTCTCTGGCACTCACCTTGACACAATGTTACACTCGCGGACTCTCTCTGACACTCACCTGGACACACTGTTACACTCGCTGACTCTCTCTAAAACTCACCTAGACACACTGTTACACTCGCGGACTCTCTCCGACACCGACCTAGACAGTCTGTTACACTCGCTGACTCTCTCTGACAATCACCAAGACACACTGTAACACTCGCTGACTCTCTCTGACAATCACCTAGACACACTGTTACACTCGCTGACTCTCTCTGTCAATCACCTCGACACACTGTTACTCTCGCTGACTCTCTCTGACACTCACCTAGACACACTGTTACTCTCGCTGACTCTCTCTGACACTCACCTAGACACATTGCTACACTCGTTGACTCTCTCTGACACTCGCCTAGACTCACTGTTACTCTCGCTGACTCTCTCTGAAACTCACCTAGACACAGTGTTACACTCGCTGACTCTCTCTGACACTCACCTAGACACACTGTTACACTCGTTGACTCTCTCTGACACTCACCTTGACACACTGTTACACTTGCTGACTCTCTCTGACACTCACCTAGACACACTGTTACACTCTCTGACTCTCTCTGACACTCACCTAGACACATTGTTACACTCTCTGACTCTCTCTGACACTCACCTAGACACACTGTTACACTCGCTGACTCTCTCTGACACTCACCTAGACACACTGTTACACTCGTTGACTCTCTCTGACACTCACCTGGACACACTGTTACACTCGCTGACTCTCTCTGACACTCACCTGGACACACTGTGACACTCGCTGACTCTCTCTAACACTCAACTAGACACACTGTTACACTCGCGGACTCTCTCCGACACCTAACTAGACACACTGTTACACTCGCTGACTCTCTCTGACAATCACCTAGACACACTGTAACACTCGCTGACTCTCTCTGACACTCACCTAGACACACTGTTCCACTCGCTGACTCTCTCTGACAATCACCTCGACACACTGTTACTCTCGCTGACTCTCTCTGACACTCACCTAGACACACTGTTACTCTCGCTGACAATCTCTGACACTCACCTAGACACACTGTTACACTCGTTGACTCTCTCTGACACTCGCCTAGACACACTGTTACTCTCGCTGACTCTCTCTGACACTCACCTAGACACACTGTTACACTCGCTCACTCTCTCTGACACTCACCTAGAAACACTGTTACACTCGCGGACTCTCTCTGACACTCACCTAGACACACTGTTACTCTCGCTGACTCTCTCTGACACTCACCTAGACACACTGTTACACTCGTTGACTCTCTCTGACACTCACCTAGACATCCTGTGACACTCGCTGACTCTTTCTGACACTCACCTAGACACACTGTTACACTCGCTCACTCTCTCTGACACTCACCTAGAAACACTGTTACACTCGCGGACTCTCTCTGACACTCACCTAGACACACTGTTACTCTCGCTGACTCTCTCTGACACTCACCTAGACACACTGTTACACTCGTTGACTCTCTCTGACACTCACCTAGACACACTTTTACATTCGCTGACTCTCTCTGACACTCACCTAGACACACTGTTAAACTCGCTGACTCTCTCTGACACTCACCTAGACACACTGTTACACTCGCTGACTCTCTCTGACACTCACCTAGACACACTGTTAGACTCGTTGATACTCTCTGACACTCACCTAGACACACTGTTACACTCGTTGACTCTCTCTGACACTCACCTAGACACACTGTTCCACTCGCTGACTCTCCCTGACAATCACCTCGACACACTGTTACTCTCGCTGACTCTCTCTGACACTCACCTTGACACACTGTTACTCTCGCTGACTCTCTCTGACACTCACCTAGACACACTGTTACACTCGTTGACACTCTCTGACACTCGCCAAGACACACTGTTACTCTCGCTGACTCTCTCTGACACTCACCTAGACACACTGTTACTCTCGCTGACTCTCTCTGACACTGTCCTAGACACACAGTTACACTCGCTGACTCTCTCTGACACTCACCTAGACAAACTGTTACTCTCGCTGAATCTCTCTGACACTCACCTAGACACAATGTTACACTCGCTGACTCTCTCTGACACTCACCTAGACACACTGTTACACTCGCTCACTCTCTCTGACACTCACCTAGAAACACTGTTACACTCGCGGACTCTCTCTGACACTCACCTAGACACACTGTTACTCTCGCTGACTCTCTCTGACACTCACCTAGACACACTGTTACACTCGTTGACTCTCTCTGACACTCACCTAGACACACTTTTACATTCGCTAACTCTCTCTGACACTCACCTAGACACACTGTTAAACTCGCTGACTCTCTCTGACACTCACCTAGACACACTGTTACACTCGCTGACTCTCTCTGACACTCACCTAGACACACTGTTACACTCGTTGATACTCTCTGACACTCACCTAGACACACTGTTACACTCGTTGACTCTCTCTGACACTCACCTAGACACACTGTTCCACTCGCTGACTCTCCCTGACAATCACCTCGACACACTGTTACTCTCGCTGACTCTCTCTGACACTCACCTAGACACACTGTTACTCTCGCTGACTCTCTCTGACACTCACCTAGACACACTGTTACACTCGTTGACACTCTCTGACACTCGCCAAGACACACTGTTACTCTCGCTGACACTCTCTGACACTCACCTTGACACACTGTTACACTCGCTGACTCTCTCTGACACTCACCTAGACACACTGTTACACTCGTTGACTCTCTCTGACACTCACCTTGACACACTGTTACACTCGCTGACTCTCTCTGACACTCACCTAGACACACTGTTACACTCGTTGATACTCTCTGACACTCACCTAGACACACTGTTACACTCGTTGACTCTCTCTGACACTCACCTAGACACACTGTTCCACTCGCTGACTCTCTCTGACAATCACCTCGACACACTGTTACTCTCGCTGACTCTCTCTGACACTCACCTAGACACAATGTTACTCTCGCTGACTCTCGCTGACACTGTCCTAGACACACAGTTACACTCGCTGACTCTCTCTGACACTCACCTAGACAAACTGTTACTCTCGCTGACTCTCTCTGACACTCACCTGGACACACTGTTACACTCGCTGACTCTCTCTAAAACTCACCTAGACACACTGTTACACTCGCGGACTCTCTCCGACACCGACCTAGACAGTCTGTTACACTCGCTGACTCTCTCTGACAATCACCTAGACACACTGTAACACTCGCTGACTCTCTCTGACACTCACCTAGACACACTGTTACACTCGCTGACTCTCTCTGTCAATCACCTCGACACACTGTTACTCTCGCTGACTCTCTCTGACACTCACCTAGACACACTGTTACTCTCGCTGACTCTCTCTGACACTCACCTAGACACACTGCTACACTCGTTGACTCTCTCTGACACTCGCCTAGACTCACTGTTACTCTCGCTGACTCTCTCTGACACTCACCTAGACACAGTGTTACACTCGCTGACTCTCTCTGACACTCACCTAGACACACTGTTACACTCGTTGACTCTCTCTGACACTCACCTTGACACACTGTTGCACTCGCTGACTCTCTCTGACACTCACCTAGACACACTGTTACACTCTCTGACTCTCTCTGACACTCACCTAGACACATTGTTACACTCTCTGACTCTCTCTGACACTCACCTAGACACACTGTTACACTCGCTGACTCTCTCTGACACTCACCTAGACACACTGTTACACTCGTTGACTCTCTCTGACACTCACCTGGACACACTGTTACACTCGCTGACTCTCTCTGACACTCACCTGGACACACTGTGACACTCGCTGACTCTCTCTAACACTCACCTAGACACACTGTTACACTCGCGGACTCTCTCCGACACCTAACTAGACACACTGTTACACTCGCTGACTCTCTCTGACAATCACCTAGACACACTGTAACACTCGCTGACTCTCTCTGACACTCACCTAGACACACTGTTCCACTCGCTTACTCTCTCTGACAATCACCTCGACACACTGTTACTCTCGCTGACTCTCTCTGACACTCACCTAGACACACTGTTACTCTCGCTGACTATCTCTAACACTCACCTAGACACACTGTTACACTCGCGGACTCTCTCCGACACCTAACTAGACACACTGTTACACTCGCTGACTCTCTCTGACAATCACCTAGACACACTGTAACTCTCGCTGACTCTCTCTGACACTCACCTAGACACACTGTTCCACTCGCTTACTCTCTCTGACAATCACCTCGACACACTGTTACTCTCGCTGACTCTCTCTGACACTCACCTAGACACACTGTTACTCTCGCTGACTATCTCTGACACTCACCTAGACACACTGTTACACTCGTTGACTCTCTCTGACACTCGCCTAGACACACTGTTACTCTCGCTGACTCTCTCTGACACTCACCTAGACACACTGTTACACTCGCTCACTCTCTCTGACACTCACCTAGAAACACTGTTACACTCGCGGACTCTCTCTGACACTCACCTAGACACACTGTTACTCTCGCTGACTCTCTCTGACACTCACCTAGACACACTGTTACACTCGTTGACTCTCTCTGACACTCACCTAGACATCCTGTGACACTCGCTGACTCTTTCTGACACTCACCTAGACACACTGTTACACTCGCTCACTCTCTCTGACACTCACCTAGAAACACTGTTACACTCGCGGACTCTCTCTGACACTCACCTAGACACACTGTTACTCTCGCTGACTCTCTCTGACACTCACCTAGACACACTGTTACACTCGTTGACTCTCTCTGACACTCACCTAGACATCCTGTGACACTCGCTGACTCTGTCTGACACTCTGCTAGACACACTGTGACACTCGATGACTCTCTCTGACACTCACCTAGACACACTTTTACATTCGCTGACTCTCTCTGACACTCACCGAGACACACTGTTAAACTCGCTGACTCTCTCTGACACTCACCCAGAGACACTGTTACACTCGCTGACTCTCTCTGACACTCACCTAGACACACTGTTACACTCGTTGATACTCTCTAACACTCACCTAGACACACTGTTACACTCGTTGACTCTCTCTGACACTCACCTAGACACACTGTTCCACTCGCTGACTCTCTCTGACAATCACCTCGACACACTGTTACTCTCGCTGACTCTCTCTGACACTCACCTAGACACACTGTTACTCTCGCTGACTCTCTCTGACACTCACCTAGACACACTGTTACACTCGTTGACTCTCTCTGACACTCGCCTCGACACACTGTTACTCTCGCTGACACTCTTTGACACTCACCTTGACACACTGTTACACTCGCTGACTCTCTCTGACACTCACCTAGACACACTGTTACACTCGTTGACTCTCTCTGACACTCACCTTGACACACTGTTACACTCGCTGACTCTCTCTGACATTCACCGAGACACACTGTTACACTCTCTGACAATCTCTGACACTCACCTAGACACATTGTTACACTCTCTGACTCTCTCTGACACTCACCTAGACACACTGTTACACTCGCTGACTCTCTCTGACACTCATCTAGACACACTGTTACACTCGTTGACTCTCTCTGACACTCACCTGGACACACTGTGACACTCGCTGACTCTCTCTGACACTCACCTGGACACACTGTGACACTCGCTGACTCTCTCTAACACTCACCTAGACACACTGTTACACTCGCGGACTCTCTCGGACACCTACCTAGACACACTGTTACACTCGCTGACTCTCTCTGACAATCACCTAGACACACTGTAACACTCGCTGACTCTCTCTGACACTCACCTAGACACACTGTTCCACTCGCTGACTCTCTCTGACAATCACCTCGACACACTGTTACTCTCGCTGACTCTCTCTGACACTCACCTAGACACACTGTTACACTCGTGGACTCTCTCTGACACTCGCCTAGACACACTGTTACTCTCGCTGACTCTCTCTGACACTCACCTAGACACACTGTTACACTCGCTGACTCTCTCTGACACTCACCGAGACACACTGTTACACTCGTTGACTGTCTCTGACACTCACCTAGACACACTGTTACACTCTCTGACTCTCTCTGACACTCACCTAGACACAATGTTACACTCTCTGACTCTCTCTGACACTCACCTAGACACATTGTTACACTCGCTGACTCTCTCTGACACTCACCTAGACACACTGTTACACTCGCTGAATCTCTCTGACACTCACCTAGACACACTGTTACACTCGTTGACTCTCTCTGACACTCACCTTGACACACTGTTACACTCGCTGACTCTCTCTGACACTCACCTAGACACACTGTTCCACTCGCTGACTCTCTCTGACAATCATCTCGACACACTGTCACTCTCGCTGACTCTCTCTGACACTCACCTAGACACACTGTTACTCTCGCTGACTCTCTCTGACACTCACCTAGACACACTGTTACAATCGTTGACTCTCTCTGACACTCGCCTAGACACACTGTTACTCTCGCTGACTCTCTCTGACACTCACCTAGACACACTGTTACACTCGCTGACTCTCTCTGACACTCACCTAGAAACACTGTTACACTCGCGGACTCTCTCTGACACTCACCTAGACACACTGTTACTCTCGCTGACTCTCTCTGACACTCACCTAGACACACTGTTACACTCGTTGACTCTCTCTGACACTCACCTTGACACACTGTTACACTCGCTGACTCTCTCTGACACTCACCTAGACACACTGTTCCACTCGCTGACTCTCTCTGACAATCACCTCGACACACTGTCACTCTCGCTGACTCTCTCTGACACTCACCTAGACACACTGTTACTCTCGCTGACTCTCTCTGACACTCACCTAGACACACTGTTACACTCGTTGACTCTCTCTGACACTCGCCTAGACACACTGTTACTCTCGCTGACTTGACACTCACCTAAACACACTGTTACACTCGCTGACTCTCTCTGACACTCT
Source organism: Chiloscyllium punctatum (assembly GCF_047496795.1). Classification (NCBI taxonomy): domain Eukaryota; kingdom Metazoa; phylum Chordata; class Chondrichthyes; order Orectolobiformes; family Hemiscylliidae; genus Chiloscyllium; species Chiloscyllium punctatum. The sequence continues at coordinate 8,336,155 of NC_092788.1, forward strand.
GCTAGACACACTGTGACACTCGATGACTCTCTCTGACACTCACCGAGACACAATTTTACATTCGCTGACTCTCTCTGACACTCGCCTAGACTCACTGTTACTCTCGCTGACTCTCTCTGACACTCACCTAGACACAGTGTTACACTCGCTGACTCTCTCTGACACTCACCTAGACACACTGTTATACTCGTTGACTCTCTCTGACACTCACCTTGACACACTGTTACACTTGCTGACTCTCTCTGACACTCACCTAGACACACTGTTACACTCTCTGACTCTCTCTGACACTCACCTAGACACATTGTTACACTCTCTGACTCTCTCTGACACTCACCTAGACACACTGTTACACTCGCTGACTCTCTCTGACACTCACCTAGACACACTGTTACACTCGCTGACTCTCTCTGACACTCACCTGGACACACTGTGACACTCGCTGACTCTCTCTAACACTCACCTAGACACACTGTTACACTCGCGGACTCTCTCCGACACCTAACTAGACACACTGTTACACTCGCTGACTCTCTCTGACAATCACCTAGACACACTGTAACACTCGCTGACTCTCTCTGACACTCACCTAGACACACTGTTCCACTCGCTGACTCTCTCTGACAATCACCTCGACACACTGTTACTCTCGCTGACTCTCTCTGACACTCACCTAGACACACTGTTACTCTCGCTGACTATCTCTGACACTCACCTAGACACACTGTTACACTCGTTGACTCTCTCTGACACTAGCCTAGACACACTGTTACTCTCGCTGACTCTCTCTGACACTCACCTAGACACACTGTTACACTCGCTCACTCTCTCTGACACTCACCTAGAAACACTGTTACACTCGCGGACTCTCTCTGACACTCACCTAGACACACTGTTACTCTCGCTGACTCTCTCTGACACTCACCTAGACACACTGTTACACTCGTTGACTCTCTCTGACACTCACCTAGACATCCTGTGACACTCGCTGACTCTTTCTGACACTCACCTAGACACACTGTTACACTTGCTCACTCTCTCTGACACTCACCTAGAAACACTGTTACACTCGCGGACTCTCTCTGACACTCACCTAGACACACTGTTACTCTCGCTGACTCTCTCTGACACTCACCTAGACACACTGTTACACTCGTTGACTCTCTCTGACACTCACCTAGACATCCTGTGACACTCGCTGACTCTGTCTGACACTCTGCTAGACACACTGTGACACTCGATGACTCTCTCTGACACTCACCTAGACACACATTTACATTCGCTGACTCTCTCTGACACTCACCGAGACACACTGTTAAACTCGCTGACTCTCTCTGACACTCACCTAGAGACACTGTTACACTCGCTGACTCTCTCTGACACTCACCTAGACACACTGTTACACTCGTTGATACTCTCTAACACTCGCCTAGACACACTGTTACACTCGTTGACTCTCTCTGACACTCACCTAGACACACTGTTCCACTCGCTGACTCTCTCTGACAATCACCTCGACACACTGTTACTCTCGCTGACTCTCTCTGACACTCACCTAGACACACTGTTACTCTCGCTGACTCTCTCTGACACTCACCTAGACACACTGTTACACTCGTTGACTCTCTCTGACACTCGCCTAGACACACTGTTACTCTCGCTGACACTCTTTGACACTCACCTTGACACACTGTTACACTCGCTGACTCTCTCTGACACTCACCTAGACACACTGTTACACTCGTTGACTCTCTCTGACACTCACCTTGACACACTGTTACACTCGCTGACTCTCTCTGACATTCACCGAGACACACTGTTACACTCTCTGACAATCTCTGACACTCACCTAGACACATTGTTACACTCTCTGACTCTCTCTGACACTCACCTAGACACACTGTGACACTCGCTGACTCTCTCTGACACTCACCTGGACACACTGTGACACTCGCTGACTCTCTCTAACACTCACCTAGACACACTGTTACACTCGCGGACTCTCTCCGACACCTACCTAGACACACTGTTACACTCGCTGACTCTCTCTGACAATCACCTAGACACACTGTAACACTCGCTGACTCTCTCTGACACTCACCTAGACACACTGTTCCACTCGCTGACTCTCTCTGACAATCACCTCGACACACTGTTACTCTCGCTGACTCTCTCTGACACTCACCTGGACACACTGTGACACTCGCTGACTCTCTCTAACACTCACCTAGACACACTGTTACACTCGCGGACTCTCTCCGACACCTACCTAGACACACTGTTACACTCGCTGACTCTCTCTGACAATCACCTAGACACACTGTAACACTCGCTGACTCTCTCTGACACTCACCTAGACACACTGTTCCACTCGCTGACTCTCTCTGACAATCACCTCGACACACTGTTACTCTCGCTGACTCTCTCTGACACTCACCTAGACACACTGTTACACTCGTGGACTCTCTCTGACACTCGCCTAGACACACTGTTACTCTCGCTGACTCTCTCTGACACTCACCTAGACACACTTTTACACTCGCTGACTCTCTCTGACACTCACCGAGACACACTGTTACACTCGTTGCCTGTCTCTGACACTCACCTCGATACACTGTTACACTCTCTGACTCTCTCTGACACTCACCTAGACACAATGTTACACTCTCTGACTCTCTCTGACACTCACCTAGACACATTGTTACACTCGCTGACTCTCTCTGACACTCACCTAGACACACTGTTACACTCGCTGAATCTCTCTGACACTCACCTAGACACACTGTTACACTCGTTGACTCTCTCTGACACTCACCTTGACACACTGTTACACTCGCTGACTCTCTCTGACACTCACCTAGACACACTGTTCCACTCGCTGACTCTCTCTGACAATCATCTCGACACACTGTCACTCTCGCTGACTCTCTCTGACACTCACCTAGACACACTGTTACTCTCGCTGACTCTCTCTAACACTCACCTAGACGCACTGTTACACTCGTTGACTCTCTCTGACACTCGCCTAGACACACTGTTACTCTCGCTGACTCTCTCTGACACTCACCTAGACACACTGTTACACTCGCTGACTCTCTCTGACACTCACCTAGAAACACTGTTACACTCGCGGACTCTCTCTGACACTCACCTAGACACACTGTTACTCTCGCTGACTCTCTCTGACACTCACCTAGACACACTGTTACACTCGTTGACTCTCTCTGACACTCACCTTGACACACTGTTACACTCGCTGACTCTCTCTGACACTCACCTAGACACACTGTTCCACTCGCTGACTCTCTCTGACAATCACCTCGACACACTGTCACTCTCGCTGACTCTCTCTGACACTCACCTAGACACACTGTTACTCTCGCTGACTCTCTCTGACACTCACCTAGACACACTGTTACACTCGTTGACTCTCTCTGACACTCGCCTAGACACACTGTTACTCTCGCTGACTCTCTGTGACACTCAACTAAACACACTGTTACACTTGCTGACTCTCTCTGACACTCTGCTAGACACACTGTGACACTCGATGACTCTCTCTGACACTCACCTAGACACACTTTTACATTCGCTGACTCTCTCTGACACTCGCCTAGACTCACTGTTACTCTCGCTGACTCTCTCTGACACTCACCTAGACACAGTGTTACACTCGCTGACTCTCTCTGACACTCACCTAGACACACTGTTACACTCGTTGACTCTCTCTGACACTCACCTTGACACACTGTTACACTTGCTCACTCTCTCTGACACTCACCTAGACACACTGTTACACTCTCTGACTCTCTCTGACACTCACCTAGACACATTGTTACACTCTCTGACTCTCTCTGACACTCACCTAGACACACTGTTACACTCGCTGACTCTCTCTGACACTCACCTAGACACACTGTTACACTCGTTGACTCTCTCTGACACTCACCTGGACACACTGTTACACTCGCTGACTCTCTCTGACACTCACCTGGACACACTGTGACACTCGCTGACTCTCTCTAACACTCACCTAGACACACTGTTACACTCGCGGACTCTCTCCGACACCTAACTAGACACACTGTTACACTCGCTGACTCTCTCTGACAATCACCTAGACACACTGTAACACTCGCTGACTCTCTCTGACACTCACCTAGACACACTGTTCCACTCGCTGACTCTCTCTGACAATCACCTCGACACACTGTTACTCTCGCTGACTCTCTCTGACACTCACCTAGACACACTGTTACTCTCGCTGACTATCTCTGACACTCACCTAGACACACTGTTACACTCGTTGACTCTCTCTGACACTCGCCTAGACACACTGTTACTCTCGCTGACTCTCTCTGACACTCACCTAGACACACTGTTACACTCGCTCACTCTCTCTGACACTCACCTAGAAACACTGTTACACTCGCGGACTCTCTCTGACACTCACCTAGACACACTGTTACTCTCGCTGACTCTCTCTGACACTCACCTAGACACACTGTTACACTCGTTGACTCTCTCTGACACTCACCTAGACATCCTGTGACACTCGCTGACTCTTTCTGACACTCACCTAGACACACTGTTACACTCGCTCACTCTCTCTGACACTCACCTAGAAACACTGTTACACTCGCGGACTCTCTCTGACACTCACCTAGACACACTGTTACTCTCGCTGACTCTCTCTGACACTCGCCTAGACACACTGTTACACTCGTTGACTCTCTCTGACACTCACCTAGACATCCTGTGACACTCGCTGACTCTGTCTGACACTCTGCTAGACACACTGTGACACTCGATGACTCTCTGTGACACTCACCTAGACACACTTTTACATTCGCTGACTCTCTCTGACACTCACCGAGACACACTGTTAAACTCGCTGACTCTCTCTGACACTCACCTAGAGACACTGTTACACTCGCTGACTCTCTCTGACACTCACCTAGACACACTGTTACACTCGTTGATACTCTCTAACACTCACCTGGACACACTGTTACACTCGTTGACTCTCTCTGACACTCACCTAGACACACTGTTCCACTCGCTGACTCTCTCTGACAATCACCTCGACACACTGTTACTCTCGCTGACTCTCTCTGACACTCACCTAGACACACTGTTACTCTCGCTGACTCTCTCTGACACTCACCTAGACACACTGTTACACTCGTTGACTCTCTCTGACACTCGCCTAGACACACTGTTACTCTCGCTGACACTCTTTGACACTCACCTTGACACACTGTTACACTCGCTGACTCTCTCTGACACTCACCTAGACACACTGTTACACTCGTTGACTCTCTCTGACACTCACCTTGACACACTGTTACACTCGCTGACTCTCTCTGACATTCACCGAGACACACTGTTACACTCTCTGACAATCTCTGACACTCTCCTAGACACATTGTTACACTCTCTGACTCTCTCTGACACTCACCTAGACACACTGTTACACTCGCTGACTCTCTCTGACACTCATCTAGACACACTGTTACACTCGTTGACTCTCTCTGACACTCACCTGGACACACTGTGACACTCGCTGACTCTCTCTGACACTCACCTGGACACACTGTGACACTCGCTGACTCTCTCTAACACTCACCTAGACACACTGTTACACTCGCGGACTCTCTCCGACACCTACCTAGACACACTGTTACACTCGCTGACTCTCTCTGACAATCACCTAGACACACTGTAACACTCGCTGACTCTCTCTGACACTCACCTAGACACACTGTTCCACTCGCTGACTCTCTCTGACAATCACCTCGACACACTGTTACTCTCGCTGACTCTCTCTGACACTCACCTAGACACACTGTTACACTCGTGGACTCTCTCTGACACTCGCCTAGACACACAGTTACTCTCGCTGACTCTCTCTGACACTCACCTAGACACACTGTTACACTCGCTGACTCTCTCTGACACTCACCGAGACACACTGTTACACTCGTTGACTGTCTCTGACACTCACCTAGACACACTGTTACACTCTCTGACTCTCTCTGACACTCACCTAGACACAATGTTACACTCTCTGACTCTCTCTGACACTCACCTAGACACATTGTTACACTCGCTGACTCTCTCTGACACTCACCTAGACACACTGTTACACTCGCTGAATCTCTCTGACACTCACCTAGACACACTGTTACACTCGTTGACTCTCTCTGACACTCACCTTGACACACTGTTACACTCGCTGACTCTCTCTGACACTCACCTAGACACACTGTTCCAGTCGCTGACTCTCTCTGACAATCATCTCGACACACTGTCACTCTCGCTGACTCTCTCTGACACTCACCTAGACACACTGTTACTCTCGCTGACTCTCTCTGACACTCACCTAGACACACTGTTACACTCGTTGACTCTCTCTGACACTCGCCTAGACACACTGTTACTCTCGCTGACTCTCTCTGACACTCACCTAGACACACTGTTACACTCGCTGACTCTCTCTGACACTCACCTAGAAACACTGTTACACTCGCGGACTCTCTCTGACACTCACCTAGACACACTGTTACTCTCGCTGACTCTCTCTGACACTCACATAGACACACTGTTACACTCGTTGACTCTCTCTGACACTCACCTTGACACACTTTTACACTCGCTGACTCTCTCTGACACTCACCTAGACACACTGTTCCACTCGCTGACTCTCTCTGACAATCACCTCGACACACTGTCACTGTCGCTGACTCTCTCTGACACTCACCTAGACACACTGTTACTCTCGCTGACTCTCTCTGACACTCACCTAGACACACTGTTACACTCGTTGACTCTCTCTGACACTCGCCTAGACACACTGTTACTCTCGCTGACTCTCTGTGACACTCACCTAAACACACTGTTACACTCGCTGACTCTCTCTGACACTCTGCTAGACACACTGTGACACTCGATGACTCTCTCTGACACTCACCTAGACACACTTTTACATTCGCTGACTCTCTCTGACACTCACCTAGACACACTGTTCCACTCGCTGACTCTCTCTGACAATCACCTCGACACACTGTTACTCTCGCTGACTCTCTCTGACACTCACCTAGACACACTGTTACTCTCGCTGACTATCTCTGACACTCACCTAGACACACTGTTACACTCGTTGACTCTCTCTGACACTCGCCTAGACACACTGTTACTCTCGCTGACTCTCTCTGACACTCACCTAGACACACTGTTACACTCGCTCAATCTCTCTGACACTCACCTAGAAACACTGTTACACTCGCGGACTCTCTCTGACACTCACCTAGACACACTGTTACTCTCGCTGACTCTCTCTGACACTCACCTAGACACACTGTTACACTCGTTGACTCTCTCTGACACTCACCTAGACATCCTGTGACACTCGCTGACTCTTTCTGACACTCACCTAGACACACTGTTACACTCGCTCACTCTCTCTGACACTCACCTAGAAACACTGTTACACTCGCGGACTCTCTCTGACACTCACCTAGACACACTGTTACTCTCGCTGACTCTCTCTGACACTCGCCTAGACACACTGTTACACTCGTTGACTCTCTCTGACACTCACCTAGACATCCTGTGACACTCGCTGACTCTGTCTGACACTCTGCTAGACACACTGTGACACTCGATGATTCTCTGTGACACTCACCTAGACACACTTTTACATTCGCTGACTCTCTCTGACACTCACCGAGACACACTGTTAAACTCGCTGACTCTCTCTGACACTCACCTAGACACACTGTTACACTCGCTGACTCTCTCTGACACTCATCTAGACACACTGTTACACTCGTTGACTCTCTCTGACACTCACCTGGACACACTGTGACACTCGCTGACTCTCTCTGACACTCACCTGGACACACTGTGACACTCGCTGACTCTCTCTAACACTCACCTAGACACACTGTTACACTCGCGGACTCTCTCCGACACCTACCTAGACACACTGTTACACTCGCTGACTCTCTCTGACAATCACCTAGACACACTGTAACACTCGCTGACTCTCTCTGACACTCACCTAGACACACTGTTCCACTCGCTGACTCTCTCTGACAATCACCTCGACACACTGTTACTCTCGCTGACTCTCTCTGACACTCACCTAGACACACTGTTACACTCGTGGACTCTCTCTGACACTCGCCTAGACACACAGTTACTCTCGCTGACTCTCTCTGACACTCACCTAGACACACTGTTACACTCGCTGACTCTCTCTGACACTCACCGAGACACACTGTTACACTCGTTGACTGTCTCTGACACTCACCTAGACACACTGTTACACTCTCTGACTCTCTCTGACACTCACCTAGACACAATGTTACACTCTCTGACTCTCTCTGACACTCACCTAGACACATTGTTACACTCGCTGACTCTCTCTGACACTCACCTAGACACACTGTTACACTCGCTGAATCTCTCTGACACTCACCTAGACACACTGTTACACTCGTTGACTCTCTCTGACACTCACCTTGACACACTGTTACACTCGCTGACTCTCTCTGACACTCACCTAGACACACTGTTCCAGTCGCTGACTCTCTCTGACAATCATCTCGACACACTGTCACTCTCGCTGACTCTCTCTGACACTCACCTAGACACACTGTTACTCTCGCTGACTCTCTCTGACACTCACCTAGACACACTGTTACACTCGTTGACTCTCTCTGACACTCGCCTAGACACACTGTTACTCTCGCTGACTCTCTCTGACACTCACCTAGACACACTGTTACACTCGCTGACTCTCTCTGACACTCACCTAGAAACACTGTTACACTCGCGGACTCTCTCTGACACTCACCTAGACACACTGTTACTCTCGCTGACTCTCTCTGACACTCACATAGACACACTGTTACACTCGTTGACTCTCTCTGACACTCACCTTGACACACTGTTACACTCGCTGACTCTCTCTGACACTCACCTAGACACACTGTTCCACTCGCTGACTCTCTCTGACAATCACCTCGACACACTGTCACTGTCGCTGACTCTCTCTGACACTCACCTAGACACACTGTTACTCTCGCTGACTCTCTCTGACACTCACCTAGACACACTGTTACACTCGTTGACTCTCTCTGACACTCGCCTAGACACACTGTTACTCTCGCTGACTCTCTGTGACACTCACCTAAACACACTGTTACACTCGCTGACTCTCTCTGACACTCTGCTAGACACACTGTGACACTCGATGACTCTCTCTGACACTCACCTAGACACACTTTTACATTCGCTGACTCTCTCTGACACTCACCTAGACACACTGTTAAACTCGCTGACTCTCTCTGACACTCACCTAGACACACTGTTACACTCGCTGACTCTCTCTGACACTCACCTAGACACACTGTTACACTCGTTGACTCTCTCTGACACTCACCTAGACACACTGTTCCACTCGCTGACTCTCTCTGACAATCACCTCGACACACTGTTTCTCTCGCTGACTCTCTCTGACACTCGCCTAGACACACTGTTACTCTCGCTGCCCCACTCTGACACTCACCTAGACACACTGTTACACTCGTTGACTCTCTCTGATACTCGCCTAGACACACTGTTACTCTCGCTGACACTCTCTGACACTCAACTTGACACACTGTTACACTCGCTGACTCTCTCTGACACTCACCTAGACACACTGTTACACTCGTTGACTCTCTCTGACACTCACCTTGACACACTGTTACACTCGCTGACTCTCTCTGACACTCACCTGGACACATTGTTACGCTCTCTGACTCTCTCTGACATTCTCTGAAATACACTGGCACTCTCTGACAGGCTGTGACAGACTGTGACACGTTTTGACTCTCTCTGACACTCTCTGACTCTCTCTGACACTCTCTGAAACATACTGTGACACTCTCTGACAGGCTGTGACACACTGTGACATGTTTGGACTTTCTCTGACACTCTCCGACACTCTCTGAAACACACTGTGCCATTCTCCGACTCTCTCTGTCACTCTCTGAGAAACACTATGACATTCTCTGACAGACTGTGACACACTGTGATACTGTTTGACTCTGCATACAGCACTCTCTGACTCTCTCTAAGACACACTATGACACTCGCTGACACACTGTGACACTCTCTGACTCTCTCTCTCTGACACACTGTGACACCCACTGAGACGCTGTGATATTTTCTGACACTCTGTGAGACACACTGTGACACTCTCTGACACACTGTGACACTCTCTGAATCTATCTGACACACTATGACATTCTCTGACACACTGTGGCACTCTCTAACACACTGTGACACCTTCTGACACTCCCAGAGACATACTGTATCCCTCTCTAAGACACTGTAATAATCTCTGACACTCTCTGAGACATATTGTGACACTCCCTAACAGACTGTGACACACTGTGACACTCCCTGACTCTCTCTGATACTCCCTGAGACACACTGTGACACTCTCTGGGACACACTGTTACAATGGCTGACCCTCTTTGGCACTCTCTCTGACACTCTCCGAAACACACTGTGACACTCTCTGACAGACTGTAACACACTGTGACACGTATTTGACTGTCTCTGACTCTCTCTGATATTCTCTGAAACACACTGTGGCACTCTCTGACAGGCTGTGACCGACTGTGACACGTTTTGACTCTCTCTGACACTCTCTGAAATGTACTCTGATACTCTCTGAGACACACTGTGACACATTCTGACTCTCCCTGACACTCTGATACAGACTGAGACACTCTCTGGCTCTCTCGGACAGTCTCTGACATACAGTATGACACACTGTGACACTCAGACTCTCTCTAACACACTCTGAAACACACTGTGACACACCGCGACACTCTGACACACGGTGACATTCTCAGAGACACCGTGTCACTCTTTGACACTCTCTGAACCACTCTTAGACAAATGCTGACCCTCTCTGACACTCTCTGAGACACACTGTAACACTCTCTGAAAAACTGTGACATTCTCTGAGACAAACACTGACACTCTCTGAGACACAGTATGACACACTGTGACACTCTCTGACTCTCTCTGACACACTCTGAAACACACTGTAACCTTCTCTGAAAGACTGTGACACACTGTGAAACTCTCTGAGACACACTGTGACACTTTCTGACTTTCTCTGATTCTCTGAAAAACACTGTGACACTCTGAGACATACTATGACACTCTTTGACAGGTAGTGACACACTGTGTCACACTCTGACCCTCTCTGAGACCGACTGTGACACTCTCTGACACGATCTAAAACACACTGTGACACTTTCTGACAGACTGTGACACAATGTGACGCTCTCTGTGACACACGGTGACACTTTCCGACTCTATCTGACACTCTCTGAGACAAACTGACTCTCTCTGAAAGACCGTGACACACTGACACACTGTCTGAAAATCTCCGAGACACACTGTGACACTCTCTGGCAGACTGTGACACTATCTAACTCTCATTGACACTGTCTGAGACACACTGTGACACTCTCTGACTCTCTCTGACACTCTCTGACTGACTGTGAGACACTGTGACAATCTCTGATACACTGTGACACTCTCTGAGACACACTGTGACACTCTCTGAAACACACTGAGGCTCACTCTGACACTCTCTGAAACGTACTGTGACACTCTCTGACAGAATGTGACACACTGTGACACGTTTTGACACTCTCTGACAGTCTCTGAAACACACTGTGACACTCTCTGACAGACTGTGACACGTTTTCACTCTCTCTGACACTCTCTGAAACACACTGCCACTCTCCGACTCTCTCTGTCACGCTCTGAGAAACACGGTGACATTCTCTGACAGACTGTGACACATTGTGATACAGTTTGACTCTGCATGCAGCACTCTCTGACTCTCTCTGAAACACACTATGACACTCGCTGACACACTGTGACACTCTCTGACTCTCTCTCTCTCGGACACACTGTGACAACCCCTGACACACAGTGACACCCACTGAGAGGCTGTGACACTTTCTGACACTCTGTGAGACAAACTGTGGCACTCTCTGACACACTGTGATTCTCTCAGAATCTATCTGACACACTATAACAATCTCTGACACACTGTGACACTCTCTAAGACACTGTGACACTTTCGGACACTCTCAGAGATATACTGTATCCCTCTCTAAGACGCTGTGTTAATCTCTGACGTTCGCTGAGACATACTGTGACACTCTCTGACGGACTGTGACAGACTTTGACACGTATTTGACTGTCTCTGACTCTCTCTGACATTCTCTGAAATACACTGGCACTCTCTGACAGGCTGTGACAGACTGTGACACGTTTTGACTCTCTCTGACACTCTCTGACTCTCTCTGACACTCTCTGAAACATACTGTGACACTCTCTGACAGGCTGTGACACACTGTGACATGTTTGGACTTTCTCTGACACTCTCCGACACTCTCTGAAACACACTGTGCCATTCTCCGACTCTCTCTGTCACTCTCTGAGAAACACTATGACATTCTCTGACAGACTGTGACACACTGTGATACTGTTTGACTCTGCATACAGCACTCTCTGACTCTCTCTAAGACACACTATGACACTCGCTGACACACTGTGACACTCTCTGACTCTCTCTCTCTGACACACTGTGACACTCTCTGAATCTATCTGACACACTATGACATTCTCTGACACACTGTGGCACTCTCTAAGACACTGTGACACCTTCTGACACTCCCAGAGACATACTGTATCCCTCTCTAAGACACTGTAATAATCTCTGACACTCTCTGAGACATACTGTGACACTCTCTAACAGACTGTGACACACTGTGACACTCCCTGACTCTCTCTGATACTCCCTGAGACACACTGTGACACTCTCTGGGACACACTGTTACAATGGCTGACCCTCTTTGGCACTCTCTCTGACACTCTCCGAAACACACTGTGACACTCTCTGACAGACTGTAACACACTGTGACACGTATTTGACTGTCTCTGACTCTCTCTGATATTCTCTGAAACACACTGTGGCACTCTCTGACGGGCTGTGACCGACTGTGACACGTTTTGACTCTCTCTGATACTCTCTGACTCTCTCTGACACTCTCTGAAACATACTGTGACACTCTCTGACAGGCTGTGACACACTGTGACATGTTTGGACTTTCTCTGACACTCTCCGACACTCTCTGAAACACACTGTGCCATTCTCCGACTCTCTCTGTCACTCTCTTAGAAACACTATGACATTCTCTGACAGACTGTGACACACTGTGATACTGTTTGACACTGCATACAGCACTATCTGACACTCTCTAAGACACACTATGACACTCGCTGACACACTGTGACACTCTCTGACTCTCTCTCTCTGACACACTGTGACACCCACTGAGACGCTGTGATACTTTCTGACACTCTGTGAGACACACTGTGACACTCTCTGACGGGCTGTGACCGACTGTGACACGTTTTGACTCTCTCTGACACTCTCTGACTATCTCTGACACTCTCTGAAATGTACTCTGATACTCTCTGAGACACACTGTGACACTTTCTGACTCTCTCTGATACTCCCTGAGACACACTGTGACACTCTCTGGGACACACTGTTACAATGGCTGACCCTCTTTGGCACTCTCTCTGACACTCTCCGAAACACACTGTGACACTCTCTGACAGACTGTAACACACTGTGACACGTATTTGACTGTCTCTGACTCTCTCTGATATTCTCTGAAACACACTGTGGCACTCTCTGACGGGCTGTGACCGACTGTGACACGTTTTGACTCTCTCTGACACTCTCTGACTATCTCTGACACTCTCTGAAATGTACTCTGATACTCTCTGAGACACACTATGACACTTTCTGACTCTCCCTGACACTCTGATACAGACTGAGACACTCTCTGGCTCTCTCGGACAGTCTCTGACATACAGTATGACACACTGTGACACTCAGACTCTCTCTAACACACTCTGAAACACACTGTGACACACCGCGACACTCTGACACACGGTGACATTCTCAGAGACACCGTGTCACTCTTTGACACTCTCTGAACCACTCTTAGACAAATGCTGACCCTCTCTGACACTCTCTGAGACACACTGTAACACTCTCTGAAAAACTGTGACATTCTCTGAGACAAACACTGACACTCTCTGAGACACAGTATGACACACTGTGACACTCTCTGACTCTCTCTGACACACTCTGAAACACACTGTAACCTTCTCTGAAAGACTTTCTCTGACACTCTCCGACACTCTGAAACACACTGTGCCATTCTCCGACTCTCTCTGTCACTCTCTGAGAAACACTATGACATTCTCTGACAGACTGTGACACACTGTGATACTGTTTGACTCTGCATACAGCACTCTCTGACACTCTCTAAGAGACACTATGACACTCGTTGACACACTGTGACACTCTCTGACTCTCTCTCTCTGACAAACTGTGACAATCCCTGACACACTGTGACACCCACTGAGACGCTGTGACACTTTTTGACACTCTGTGAGACACACTGTGACACTCTCTGACACACTGTGACACTCTCTGAATCTATCTGACACACTATGACAATCTCTGACACACTGTGACACTCTCAAAGACACTGTGAAACTTTCTGACTCTCTCAGAGATATACTGTATCCCTCTCTAAGACAATGTGATAATATCTGACACTCTCTGAGACATACTGTGACACTCTCTAACAGACTGTGACACACTGTGACACTCCCTGACTCTCTCTGATACTCCCTGAGACACACTGTGATACTCTCTGGGACACACTGTTACACTGTCTGACCGTCTTTGGCACTCTCTGTAACACACTGTGACACTCTCTGACACACGGTGACGTTCTCTGAGATGCTGTGACACGCTCTGAGACGCACTGTGACACATTCTGTCTCTCTCGCTGACTCTCAGAAACACACTCTGACACTCTGAGACACACTGTGACATTCTCTGCATCTCTCTCTGAGACACTCGGTCTCTCTCTGAGACAGAGTGTGACACACTGTGACATCTTCTGACTCTCCCTCACACTCTCTGAGACACACTGTGACTCTCTCTGACAGATTGCGACACACTGTGACATTCTCTGAGACACTGTGAAACTCTCTGAGACACATTGTGACACTTTCTGACTCTCGCTGACACACTGTGACACTGTCTGCCCGACTGCGATGCTATCTGACACACGGTGACATTCTCTGAGACAATGTGACACTCTCTGACACTGAAGCACAATGTGAAACTCTCTGACTTTTTCTGTCAATCTCTGAGACACACTGTAACATTCTCTCACGGACTGTGACCCTCTCTGAGACAAATGCTGAACCTCTCTGACACTCTCTGAGACACAGTATGACACACTTTGACTCTATCTGACTGTCTGAGACACGCTGTGACTCTCTCTGAGACACATAGTGACACTCTCTGACCCTCTCTGAGACAGACTGTGACACTCTCTGACTCTCTCTGACCCTCTCTGAGGCACAACACAACACACTGGGACACTCTCAGACAAATTGTGACAAACTGTGACACTTTCTGACACTCTCTGAGGCACGCCGCAACACTCTCTGACAGACGTCTACACACTGTGACACTCTCTGGCTCGTTCTGACACTCTCAGAGAGATACTGTGACACTGTCTGACTCGTTCTGACACTCTCAGAGAGATACTGTGACACTCTCTGACACTCTCTGACACTCTCTGAGACGCACTGACTCTCTCTGACAAACTTTGACACACGCAGACTCTCTCTGAAAATCTCCGAGACACACTGTGACACTTTCTGGCAGACTGTGACACTATCTGACTCACACTGACACTCTCTGAGACACACTGTGACACTCTGTCACTCTCTCTGATGCTCTCTGAGACACACTGACTCTCTCTGACAGACTGTGACACACTGAGACAGTCTCTGAAAATCTCCGAGACACACTGTGACACTATCTGACTCTCACTGACACTCTCTGAAACAGACTGCGACACTTTCTGACAGACTGTGACACACTCTGAGACACTCTGAGACACATGGTGACACTTTATGACTCTATCTGACACTCTCTGAGACAAAATGACTCCCTCTGACAGACTGTGACACACTGAGACACTCTCTGAAAATCTCCGAGACACACTGTGACACTCTCTGACAGGTTGCGACACACTGTGACACGTTTTGACTCTCTCTGACACTCTCTGAAACACACTGTGCCATTCTCCGAATCTCTCTGTCACTCTCTGAGAAACACTGTGACATTCTCTGACAGACTGTGACACACTGTGATACAGTTTGACTCTGCATGCAGCGCTCTCTGACTCTCTGAGACACACTATGACACTCTCTGACACACTGTGACACTCTCTGACTCTCCCACTCTGACACACTATGACAATCCCTGACACACTGTGACACCCACTGAGACGCTGTGACACTTTCTCACACACTGTGAGACAAACTGTGCCACTCTCATTGACACACTGTGACACTCTCTGACACACTGTTACACTGTCTGATCCTCTTTGGCACTCTCTGTAACACACCCAAGCTCTCTCTGAGACACAGTGACATTCTCTGAGATGCTGTGACACTCTCTGCGATGCACTGTGACACATTCTGTCTCTCGCTCTGACCCTCAGAAACACACTGTGACACTCTCTGAGACACACTGTGACACTCCCTGCCTCTCTCTCTGAGACACTCGGTCACGCTCTGAGACAGAGTGTGACACACTGTGACATCTTCTGACTCTCTCTCACACTCTCTGAGACACACTGTATCTCTCTCTGACAGATTGTGACACACTATGACACTCTCTGACTCACTCTGAGACACACTGTGACACTTTCTGACACATTGTGTCATTCTCTGTGACACTGTGACACTCTCCGAGACACACTGTAACAGTTTATGACTCTCTCTGACACTCTGATACAGACTGAGACATTCTCTGGCTCTCTCGGACACTCTGAGATATAGTATGACACACTGTGACACTCTCAAAATCTCTCTAACACACTCTGAAACACGCTGTGACAGACTGCGACACTCTGACACACGGTGACATTCTCAGAGACACTGTGTCACTCTCTCACCCTCTCTGACCCTCACTTAGACAAATGCTGACCCTCTCTGACACTCTCTGAGACACACTGTAACACTCTCTGACAGACTGTGACATTCTCTGAGACAAACACTGACACTCTCTGACACTCTCTGAGACCCAGAATGACACCCTTTGACATTTTCTAACTCTCTCTGACTCCCTATGAAATACACTGTAACCTTCTCTGAAAGACTTTGACACACTGTGAAACTCTCTGAGACACACTGTAACACTCTCTGACACACTGTGACATTCTCTGACACTCTCTGAGACACACTGTAACACTCTCTGACAGACTGTGACATTCTCTGAGACAAACACTGACACTCTCTGACTCTCTCTGACACACTCTGAAATACACTGTATCCTTCTCTGAAAAGCTGTGACACACTGTGAAACTCTCTGAGACACACTGTGAAACTTTCTGACTTTCTCTGATTCTCTGAAATACACAGTGACACTTTATGTGACACACTGTAACACGCTCCGACTCTCTCTGACACACTCTGAGACATACTTTGACACTCTTTGTCAGGTTGTGACACACTGTGGAACACTCTGTCCCTCTCTGAGACCGACTGTGACACTCTCTAAAACTCTCTGAAACACACTGTGCCACGTTCTGACAGACTGTTGCACACTGTGACACTCTCTGATACACACGGTGACACTTTCCGACTCTATCTGACACTCTCAGAGACAAACTGACTCTCGCTGACAGACTGTGACACACTGAGACACTATCTGAAAATCTCCGAGACACACTGTGACACTCTCTGGCAGACTGAGACACTATCTGACTCTCACTGACACTGTCTGCGACACACTGTGACACTCTCTGACTCTCTCTGACAGACTGTGCCACACTGAGACACTCTCTGAAAATCTCCAAAATACACTGTGACACTCTCTGGCAGACTGTGACACTATCTGACTCTCACTGACACTCTCTGAGACACACTGTGACACTCTCTGAAACACACTGTGGCTCTCTCAATGACACTCTCTGAAACGTACTGTGACACTCTCTGATAGACTGTGACAGATTGTGACACGTATTTGACTCTCTGACATTCTCTGAAACACACTGTGGTACTCTCTGACAGACTGTGACACACTGTGATATATTTTGACTCTCTCCGACATTCTCTGACTATCTCTGACACTCTCTGAAACGAACTGTGACACTGTCTGACAGACTGTGACACACGGTGCCACTCTCCGACTCTCTCTGTCACTCTCTGAGAAACACTGTGACATTCTCTGACAGACTGTGACACACTGTGATACTGTTTGACTCTGCATGCAGCACTCTCTGACTCTCTCTGAGACACACTATGACACTCGCTGACACACTGTGACACTCTCTGACTCTCTCTCTCTGACACACTGTGACACCCACTGAGACGCTGTGATACTTTCTGACACCCTGCGAGACAAACTGTGGCACTCTCTTTGACACACTGTCACACTCTCTGAATCTATCTGACACACTATGACACTCTCTAACAGACTGTGACACACTGTGACACTCCCTGACTTTCTCTGATACTCCCTGTGAAACTCTCTGGGACACAATGTTACACTGTCTGATCCTCTTTGGCACTCTCTGTAACACACTGTGACACTCTCTGACACATGGTGACGTTCTCTGAGATGCTGTGACACTCTATGAGACGCACTGTGACACATTCTGTCTCTCTCTCTGACCCTCAGAAACACACTGTGACATTCTCTGAGACACACTGTGACACTTCTTGCCTCTCTCTCTGAGACACTCGGTCACTCTCTGAGACAGAGTGTGACACACTCTCTCTCCCAATCTCTGAGACACACCGTGACACTCTCTGACAGATTGTGACAACTGTGACACTTTTTGACACACTGTGACATTCTCTAAGACACTGTGAAACTCTCTGAGACACACTGTGACACTTTCTGACTCTCTGACACTCTGACAGTCTGTGACACTCTCTGTGACACTCTCTGAAATGTACTGTGAAACTCTCTGATACACACTTTGACACTTTCTGACTCTCTCTGACACTCTGATACAGACTGACACATTCTCTGGCTCTCTCGGACACTCTCTGAGATATAGTATGACACACTGTGACACTCTCAGATTCTCTCTAACACACTCTGAAACACACTGTGAAACGCTGCGACCCTCTGACACACGGTGACATTCTCAGAGACACTGTGTCACTCTCTGACCCTCTCTGACCCTCTCTTAGACAAATGTTGACCCTCTCTGACAGTCTCTGTGACACACTGTAACACTCTCTGACAGACTGTGACATTCTCTGAGACAAACACTGACGCTCTCTGACACTCTCTGAGACACAGTATGACACACTGTGACACTCTCTGACTCTCTCTGACACACTCTGAAATACACTGTAACCTTCTCTGAAAGACTGTGACACAATGTGAAACTCTCTGAGACACACTGTGACACTTTCTGACTTTCTCTGATTGTCTGAAATACACTGTGACACTCTCTGAGACTCACTATAACACGCTCCGACTCTCTCTGACACACTCTGAGACATACTTTGACACTCTTTGACAGGTTGTGACACACTGTGTCACACTCTGTCCCTCTCTGAGACCGTCTGTGACACTCTCTGAAACACACTGTGACACTTTCTGACAGACTGTGACACACTGTGACACACTCTGAGACACATGGTGACAACTTCCGACTCTATCTGACACTCTCTGAGACAAACTGACTCTCTCTGACAGACTGTGACACACTGACGCCTCTCAGAAAATCTCCGAGGCACACTGTGACACTCTCTGGCAGACTGTGACACTATCTGACTCTCACTGACACTGTCTAAGACACACTGTGACACTCTCTGACTCTATCTGACACTCTCTGACTGACTGTGACACACTGAGACACTCTCTGAAAATCTCCGAGACACACTGAGACACTCTCTGAAAATCTCCGAGACACACTGAGACACTCTCTGAAAATCTCCGAGACACACTGTGACACTCTCTGGCAGACAGTGACACTATGTGATTCTCACTGACACTGTCTGAGACACCCTGTGACACTCTCTGACTCTCTCTTACACTCTCTGAGACATACTATGACACTCTTCGACACGTTGTGACACACTGAGACACACTCTGACCCACTTTGAGATCGTCTGTGACCCTCTTGACTCCCTCTGTAACACACTGTGACATCTCAATGACAGACTGTGTGAAACTGTGACACTCTCTGCCTTTCTCTGACTGTAGGCAGACTGTAACAATCTCTGACACTCTCTCAAACACACTGTGACACTCTCTGACAGACTGTGACACTGTGACACTCTCTGAGACACACTGTAACACTCTCCGACTCCCTCTGACACACTCTGAGACATACCATGACACTCTTTGACAGGTTGTGACACACTATATCACATTCTGACCCGCTTTGAGATAGACTGTGACACTCTCTGACACTCTCTAACGCACTCCGTAACACACTGTGACACTCTCTGACAGACTGTGACAAACTGTGACACTCTCTGTCTTTCTCTGACACTGTCTGAGGCAGACTGTGACACTCTTTGACAGGTTGCGACAAACTGTGGCACAATCTGACACTCTCTGAGACCGACTGTGACACTCACTGACACTCTCTGAAACACACTG
Organism: Chiloscyllium punctatum; assembly: GCF_047496795.1. NCBI lineage: Eukaryota > Metazoa > Chordata > Chondrichthyes > Orectolobiformes > Hemiscylliidae > Chiloscyllium > Chiloscyllium punctatum. The sequence goes on from NC_092788.1 coordinate 8,356,988, forward strand.
TGACACTCTCTGACTGACTGTGACACACTGTGACACACTCTGAGACACACGGTGACACTTTTTGACTCTATCTAACTCTCTGAGACACGCTATGACTCTCTCTGAGACACATAGTGACACTCTCTGACCCTCTCTGAGACAGACTGTGACACTCACTGACTCTCTCTGACCCTCTCTGAGGCAAAACACACTGTGACACTCTCTGACAAATTGTGACAAACTGTGACACTTTCTGACACTCTCTGAGGCAAGCTGTAACACTCTCTGACAAACGTTTACACACTGTGACACTTTCTGACTCGTTCTGACACTCTCAGAGAGATACTGTGACACTCTCTGACTCGTTCTGACACTCTCAGAGAGATACCGTGACACTGTCTGACTCGTTCTGACACTCTCAGAGAGATACTGTGACACTCTCTGACTCTCTCTGACACTCTCTGAGACGCACTGACTCTCTCTGACAAACTGTGACACACGCAGACTCTCTCTGAAAATCTCCGAGACACACTTTGACACTTTCTTGCAGACTGTGACACTATCTGACTCACACTGACACGCTCTGAGACACACTGTGACACTCTGTGACTCTCTCTGATGCTCTCTGAGACACACTGACTCTCTCTGACAGACTGTGACACACTGAGACAGACTCTGAAAATCTCCGAGACACACTGTGACACTATCTGACTCTCACTGACACTCTCTGAAACAGACTGCGACACTTTCTGACAGACTGTGACACACTCTGAGACACTCTGAGCACATGATAACACTTTCTGACTCCATCTGACACTCTCTGAGACAAAATGACTCCCCCTGACAGACTGTGACACACTGAGACACTCTCTGAAAATCTCCGAGACACACTGTGACACTCTCTGACAGGCTGTGACACACTGTGACACGTTTTGACTCTCTCTGAAACACACTGAGCCATTCTCCGAATCTCTCTGTCACTCTCTGAGAAACACTGTGACATCCTCTGACAGACTGTGACACACTGTGATACTGTTTGACTCTGCATGCAGCGCTCTCTGACTCTCTCCGAGACACACTATGACACTCGCTGACACACTGTGAGACTCTCTGACTCTCTCACTCTGACACACTGTGACAATCCGTGACACACTGTGACACCCACTGAGACGCTGTGACACTTTCTCACACACTGTGAGACAAACTGTGCCACTCTCATTGACACACTGTGACACTCTCTGACACACTGTTACACTGTCCGATCCTCTTTGGCACTCTCTGTAAAACACCAAAACTCTCTCTGACACACGGTGACGTTCTCTGAGATGTTGTGACACTCTCTGAGACGCACTGTGACACATTCTGTCTCTCTCTCTGACCCTCAGAAACACACTGTGACACTCTCTGAGACACACTGTGACACTCCCTGCCTCTCTCTCTGAGACACTCGGTCACGCTCTGAGACAGAGTGTGATACACTGTGACATCTTCTGACTCTCTCTCTCACTCTCTGAGACACACTGTGACACTCTCTGACTCACTCTGAGACACACTGTGACACTTTCTGACACATTGTGTCATTCTCTGAGACACTGTGACACTCTGCGAGACACGCTGTGACACTTTATGACTCTCTCTGACACTCTGATACAGACTGAGACACTCTGACTCTCTCAGACACTCTCTGAGATATAGTATGACACACTGTGACACTCTCAGATTCTCTCTAACACACTCCGAAACACACTGTGACACACTGCGACACTCTGACACACGGTGACATTCTCAGAGACACTGTGTCACTCTCTGATCCTCTCTGACCCTCACTTAGACAAATGCTGACCCTCTCTGACACTCTCTGAGACACACTGTATCTCTCTCCGACAGATTGTGACACACTGTGACACTCTCTGACTCACTCTGAGACACACTGTGACACTTTCTGACACATTGTGTCATTCTCTGAGACACTGTGACACTCTGCGAGACACACTGTGACACTTTATGACTCTCTCTGACACTCTGATACAGACTGAGACACTCTGACTCTCTCAAACACTCTCTGAGATATAGTATGACACACTGTGACACTCTCAGATTCTCTCTAACACACTCCGAAACACACTGTGACACACTGCGACACTCTGACACACGGTGACATTCTCAGAGACACTGTGTCACTCTCTGATCCTCTCTGACCCTCACTTAGACAAATGCTGACCCTCTCTGACACTCTCTGAGACACACTGTATCTCTCTCCGACAGATTGTGACACACTGTGACACTCTCTGACTCACTCTGAGACACACTGTGACACTTTCTGACACATTGTGTCATTCTCTGAGACACTGTGACACTCTCCAAGACACACTGTGACACTTTATGACTCTCTCTGACACTCTGATACAGACTGAGACACTCTGGCTCTCTCAGACACTCTCTGAGATATAGTATGTCACACTGTGACACTCTCAGACTCTCTCTAACACACTCCGAAACACACTGTGACACACTGCGACACTCTGACAAGCGATGACATTCTCAGAGACACTGTGTCACTCTCTGATCCTCTCTGACCCTCACTTAGACAAATGCTGACCCTCTCTGACACTCTCTGAGACACACTGTAACACTCTCTGACAGACTGTGACATTCTCTGAGACAAAGACTGACACTCTCTGACACTCTCTGACACTCTCTGAGACAAACTGACTCTTTCTGACAGACTGTGACACACTGAGACACTCTCTGAAAATCTCCGAGACACACTGTGACACTCTCTGGCAGACTGTGACACTGTGTGACTCTCACTGACACTCTCTGAGACACACTGCGACACTCTCTGAGACACACTGTGACACTCTCTGACTGACTGTGAGACACTGTGACACTCTCTGAGACACACTGTGACACTCCCGGAAACACACTGTACCTCTCTCTGACACTCTCTGAAACGTACTGTGACACTCTCTGACAGGCTGTGACAGACTGTGACACGTTTTGACTTTCTCTGACACTCTCTGACACTCTCTGAAACACACTGCGCCACTCTCCGACTCTCTCTGTCACTCTCTGAGAAACACTGTGACATTCTCTGACAGACTGTGACATACTGTGATACGGTTTGACTCTGCATGCAGCGCTATCTGACTCTCTCTGAGACACACTATGACACTCGCTTACACACTGTAACACTCTCTGACTCTCTCTCTCTCTGACACACTGTGACAATCCCTGATACACTGTGACACCCACAGAAATGCTGTGACACTTTCTGACACTCTGCGAGACAAACTGTGCCACTCTCTTTGACACACTGTGACACTCTCTGAATCTATCTGACACACTATGACACTCTCTAACAGACTGTGACACACTGTGACACTCCCTGACTCTCTCTGATACTCCCTGTAAAACTCTGGGACACAATGTTACACTGTCTGATCCTCTTTGGCACTCTCTGTAACACACTGTGACACTCTGACACACGGTGACGTTCTCTGAGATGCTGTGACACTCTCTGAGACGCACTGTGACATATTCTGTCTCTCTCTCTCTGACCCTCAGAAACACACTGTGACACTCTCTGAGACACACTGTGACACTTCTTGCCTCTCTCTCTGAGACACTCGGTCACTCTCTGAGATAGCGTGTGACACACTGTGACATCTTCTGACTCTCTCTCACAATCTCTGAGACACACTGTGACTCTCTCTGACAGATTGTGACAACTGAAACTTCTGACACACTGTGACATTCTCTGAGACAGTGTGAAACTCTCTGAGACACACTGTGACACTTTCTGACTCTCTCTACACTCTGATACAGACTGAGACATTCTCTGGCTCTCTCGGACACTCTCTGAGATATAGTATGACACACTGTGACACTCTCAGACTCTCTAACACACTCTGAAACACATTGTGAAACGCTGAGACACTCTGACACACGGTGACATTCTCAGAGACACTGTGTCACTCTCTGACTCTCTCTTAGACAAATGCTGACCCTCTCTGACACTCTCTGAGACACACTGTAACACTCTCTGACAGACTGTGACATTCTCTGAGACAAACACTGACGCTCTCTGACACTCTCTGAGACACGGTATGACACACTGTGACACTCTCTGACTCTCTCTGACACACTCTGAAATACACTGTAACCTTCTCTGAAAGACTGTGACACACTGTAACACTCTCTGACACACTGTGACACTCTCTGACACTCTCTGAGACACACTGTAACACTCTCTGACAGACTGTGACATCCTCTGAGACAAACACTGAAACTCTCTGACACTCTCTGAGACACTCTGAAATACACTGTAACCTTCTCTGAAAGACTGTGACACACTGTGAAACTCTCTGAGACACACTGTGACACTTTCTGACTTTCTCTGATTCTCTGAAAAACACTGTGACACTATCTGAGACACACTGTAACACTCTCCGACTCTCTCTGACACACTCTGAGACATTCTATGACACTCTTTGACAGGTTGTGACACACTGTATCACATTCTGACCCGCTTTGAGATAGACTTGACACTCTCTGACACTCTCTGACGCACTCTGTAACACACTGTGATACTCTCTAACACACTGTGACAAACTGTGACACTCTCTGTCTTTCTCTGACACTCTCTGAAGCAGACTGTGACACTCTTTGACAGGCTGTGACAAACTGTGGCACACTCTGACCCTCTCTGAGACCGACTGTGACACTCACTGACACTCTCTGACGCATTCTGTAACACACTGTGACACTCTCTTACAGACTGTGACACACCGTGACACTCTCTGAGACACACAGTAACACTTTTTGACTCTATCTGACTCTCTGAGACACGCTGTGACTCTCTCTGAGGCACATAGTGACACTCTCTGACGCTCTCTGAGACAGACTGTGACACTCTCTGACTCTCACTGACCCTCTCTGAGACACACTGTGACACTCTCTGACTCTCGCTGATACTCTCTGAGACACACTGACTCTCTCTGACAGACTGTGACACACTGAGACACTCTCTGAAAATCTCTGATACATACTGTGACACTCTCTGGCAGACTGTGTCACTATCTGACTTTCACTGACACTGTTTTGAGACACACTGTGACACTCTCTGACTCTCTCTGACACTCTCTGAGACATACTATGGCACTCTTTGACACGTTGTAACACACTGCGACACACTCTGACCCGCTTTGAGATAGACTGTGACACATCTCTGACTCACTCTGAATCACACTGTGACATCTCTCTTACAGACTGTGAGAAACTGTGACACTCCCTGTCTTTCTCTGACACTCTCTGAGGCAGACTGTAACACTCTCTGACACTCTCTGTAACACACTGTGACACTCTCTGACTCTCTCTGACACTCTCTGACCGACTGTAAGACACTGTGACAAACTGATTCACTGCGACACTCTCTGAGACACACTGTGGCACTCTCTGAAACACATTGCTGCTCTCTCTGACACTCTCTGAAACATACTGTGACAATCTCTGACACGTTTTGACTGTCTCTTACTCTCTGTGAAACACACTGTGGCACTCTCTGACTCTCGGACACTCTCCGAAACGTACTGTGACACTCTCTGACAGACTGTGACAGACTGTGACACTTTTTGACTCTCTCCGACACTCTCTGACACTCTCTGACATTCTCTGAAACGTACTGTGACACTCTCTGACAGACTGTGACACACTGTGACACGTTTTGACTCTCTCTGACACTCTCTGAAACACACTGTGCCACTCTCCAACTCTCTCTGTCACTCTCTGCGAAACACTGTGACATTCTCTGACAGACTGTGAAACACTGTGGTACTGTTTGACTCTGTATGAAGCACTCTCTGACTCTCTGAGACACACTATGACACTCGCTGACACACTGTGACACTCTCTGACTCTCTCTCTGACAAACTGCGACAATCCCTGACACACTGTGACACCCACTGAGACGCTGTGACAAATTCTGACAATCTGTGAGACACACTGTGACACTCTCTGAATCTATCTGACACACTATGACAATCTCTGACACACTGTTACACTCTCTAAGACACTGTGGCACTTTCTGACACTCTCAGAGACATTCTGTATCCCTCGCTAAGACACTGTGATAATCTCTGACGCTCTCTGAGACATACTGTGACACTCTCTAACAGACTGTGACACACTGTGACACTCCCTGACTCTCTCTCTGACACTCCCTGAAACACACTGTGACACTCTCTGAGACACACTGTTACACTGTCTGACCCTCTTTGACACTCTCTATAGCACACTGTGACACTCTCTGACTCTCTCTGACACTCTCTGAGTCCCACTGTGACACTCTCTGGCATTGTCGGGGACATACTGTGCCACTCTCTGATACACTTTGAAGCGCTCTGACAGTCTTTGAGACATACTGTGATATTCCCTGACACACTGCGACACTCTCTGACAAATATGACATTCCCTGCCTCTCTCTGATACACTGTGACACTCTCTGAGACACAATGGGACACACTGAGACTCTCTCAAAGACACACCCTGAGACACACTATGACACTCGGACTCACTGTGGCTCTCTCTGAGACACATTGTGACACCCTCTGACTCTCTGAATACACTGTGACAGTAATAGAAAACTATCCATTTACTGTGAAATTAATTATCCATTTACTGTAAAGTTTAAAGAGAATGCTTTGTTTAAATCAATGCTGTGCTGAGCTTTGTAAACGATGCTTTGATGAAGGGTTGCAGTTAGCTTATCTCTGTTTGATTTCTGTAAGCATTCAACTCGACCTTGCGATAGTCGAACTCAGCGAAAGCTGAATAACTGTTATTTCTCGCACCAGGGGATGAGAGGATAATAACTTGAGTTTCCCAGTTTCTGCCCTTGAGAGTGTGGTAAGGAACGCTATAAGGCAGGTGTCTGTGTAAATGTTTGGGTACTTATTGCATTGAGGCATCTGACTTTGTGTAATGGGTCAATCTGTAAAATTTTTAATAAAGACCTTTGCTTTGCTCTTGCTAATTATTGAGTCAAGTCAATTTAATTTCCATGCCAGTAAACGTGGGGGCTCGTCCTGGGACCCCGCGACTGGATGAGATTCTGAAGATTCCCAAGAAGCGCAGGTGCCAGCGCCTGAAAGGTCTTTCACTTCATCTCGAGAGCTGAATTGGCCCTTTTGCGTGAGAGGACTGGGAATCTGCAGATTGCCCTAGCACCAGGGTTTCAAATCAATTAAGGTTGGGTAATAGTTGTGGTTTATATAATCCTACTTAGAGAGTCATTCTAAGAGAATAAATACAGCAGGAAAAGGGTTCAGTGAACTCTCACGTGGTATTAGAGTAAAACCCCAAGGGGAAGGGGATTGCTGTCTGAAAAGTGTTTAGGAAACAGCAAGTTTAAGGCTGGTTTTAGACTTGGAACCACCACTGGCTGAGTTGGACTCGCCAAAGACGTACCAGGTACGTGGTTTCTTGGTTTACGAAAACCAAGGCCTTGAGGCGGACGTGCTCAATGTGAGAGGGGACCTCCGGAGGTAAAAACAAGTCAAAAGGGAAAAGATAACTGTACCACGAGAGCGAGAGACAGAGAGAGAGAGAGAGAGAGAGAGAGAGAGAGAGAGAGAGCTGAACACTTTTCCAGTTACACTAAAAATGGGCTCCAGCAAGAGCAAACAAAGGGGAATCCACACAAAATTTGGAATGGCCAACCAAAATTACAATACATGCTAAATAAGTACCGCCCAGAATGTGTAAAGCAGTTAGAATTGTGGATTAAGGAATGTGGTTTTCCGGAGGGAGGAAGTTTTAGTAAAAAACAGCTGGAAATATTAAGGTTGAGGTAGGAGGAGAGAGAGAAGGAGAAAAGGGACGGAAAGATCGAAGCTATGAATTGGAGTGCTTCTTGTATGTGGAAGGTTGAGGCTGATATCAGAGAAAGGAATTCTCAAGTAAAGGATAGATCAAATACACGTACAACCACCAGTGCCCATGTGGGAAACAACCTAACGAAGCTGTACAGTGTCTTAAATCTGTTTCAGACCCTGACCTTGACGACTTCCCTCCGAGACCTGCCGCCCCCCCCCCCCCCCACCCTCCCCGCCACGGGATCCGCCTGGTGAAAGTTCCACGTCCGCGACCACCGCCTCAGGGCCTGCTAGATCACCGAGAGTACACCATACCCGCAACAGACCGAAGCAAGAAGGCCAAAAGAAGGACGACCACTCCAAGGTGGAAAGGCATCCAAGGATTGTCCGTGATCACCCCCCGACAGATGATGAGTCCGTGAGGGTACTGGTGAACGATCATCTAACCAGGTCGTTCTGCAAGACTCAATGGTTGAAATTACAGGTCCAGAAGGGTGCCCAGTGTTGGCCCACCAGCCATGGACCATGAAGGATCTGGAAAGTGCCTGTGGGCAGTTGCCTGACCCACACGAGGTTGGAGCTAATAAGAAGTGACAAAGTTCTGTACTGAGTTCCGTCACACGTCACAAGAGATGAGAGGTCTCCTGGGATGAAAACTAGGTGCCAATGTCACCAAACACAAGTATACCTGGCCAGCTGCAAACGTCCATGCCAGAGCAGCCAACCCACAAGTGGAAGAGAAGGGAGACTTTAATGCTTTTGTTACAGTGCTGGCAACCGCCTGGAGGGAGGCATTCCCAGTGTGAATGGACATGACCAAAACAGCAATGTGAAAACAATGGGAATGTGAGAGAGTGTCCCAGTACCTCACTGAAGTCCATAACACCCATAGTGCACTGAGACGAGATGAGGACATAACGACGGCAGAAATCACACTGTATGAGGCACACCTGAGGAACAGCTTCATCAATGGAAAGAAGGAAGAAATAGTGAAAAAGGTAAAAGACCTGGGACACGGGAAAGCTGAATTTGATAGAACAACATGCAATACATGCTGAAATATGGCTTACCCAAGAGAAGGATAATCAGAAACTAAAGATGGAACAGCAAACACATAAAGCTCAGCTTACTCTGGTGTAAATGGTCACCCAGCTGTTGGAGGGAGGTGCTGCAGGAAGAGAGAGAGGCAGAGGGGGAGGTCGCGGAAGAGGAAGAGGTCACAAAAGAGGCACTGATAGAGGGAGATCTGGCGGGTGCTTTGTTTGCAGAGCAATGGACCACTGGGTGAGACGGTGCCCCACACAGACAGCCTCACTCGGCCCTAGAGGTGGGACATGAGGGTGACTAACAGGGGAAGGCTGAGGTGGAGGTGGGCAGCCCACAAGGTACAGGTAAGCCTCTTTCCTTTATGCTTGGCAACGAAGACTCGCTTATGCTAATCTCTTCTACTAACCTTTCACACACTGAGACAAATCACACCTCAATGTTCAGCACTGAGATTGCAAAGTGTGGACGGTATGTCCAATATCACAATGATGTGTATAAGCTGATGCCCACCTCTATGTTATATATGAAAGTACATCAGTTACCTTTTTGGTAGATACAGGGCCACATACTCAATCCTTACATTAGGCCCGTTTAGACAATCGACACAAATAAAGATGAGTGAAAGGTTCCTGAACACAATGGGTGCATCAGGAGTCATGATGCGGGAGAGATTTTCTGCACCTCTCGTAAAAGGGAAACATTCCAATTCTCCTTCTTGTTATCGGAATTTTCTCCTTTAAATTTGATGGGCTGGGATCTCATACAGAGACTGGGATTGGATTTGATCAGTACTCCGACGGGCTTGTAGATAATTCAAAGAAACGATTTACCCAGTGCAGGCTGTAAAATATGACCTACGACCCCTGATGTATGTCTATGAGTGGCTATTAATACAGAGAGCGATAAGTTCAGTGAGCAATTCCCTCGCCCTGGAAGCAAGTAATTATATTAATCCTATTTAACACCAATTTTCTTGCTGGAGACATGCTGCACTGCACAGCACACATACATAACGTTGGCCCTGACGAACCATATGAGAAGGATTGGTTCAGGAGATTTGTGAAACCAGATCAGTTGTTATTGTGTGAATTTTATTGGAACTTATCTAAAGTATCTGTGACGGCAAGTAGACCCTATCTTGTTGATGTGGAAGGTTCTGGTCTCACGTGTTACTGGCGAAGGCGTCTAGTGACAGGTGGTAGGATTTAGGAGCATGGGTGCTAAAGGCACAAAGAATGAAAGGTTGGGTCTTCAGGGATGATGTGGGTATCTGGTTAAATGCAGATATGCGGACATATAAGAATAAATTAAACTGGCTAACTCAGGCAGATAGGACAGTCCAGGTAAGGCCCGCTAACCCTGAGAAGCCTAGGGAGATAGCCTGGCATTTCCCTAAGATTGAAGTCTCAAACCCAAGATTAAAAATGGTCCCTACTGAGTTGTGGACAAAGGGCAAACATGATATGGGACTCATATGGGGCTGTGAGCCCATAAGGATAACCCCGAAGTCTGAGTATCGTCCTTGTAGAGCACAATACCTGTTAAAACCCGAAGGCAAAGAAGGAATTACTCCAGTCTTTGAATCCCTCCTAAAAGCTGGAGTGATAATCCTTTGTGTAAACTCACCAGTGAGAACCCCCATTTATCCGTTCAAAAAGACAAACAGTCCCGGTGAACCAGAGGAATGGAGATTTGTTCAAGACCTGCTGTCAATGACGCTGTTGTTCCACATGCCCCAAACATTCACAATCCCTATACTATATTGGCTCAAATTCCACCGGACAGGAAATGGTTCCCTGTTGTGGATTTAACAAATGCCTCCTTTAGTGTACCGGTACACCCAGAGAGTCAATTCTGGTTCGCTTTTTCATTCAAAGGGAAATCATATACCTTCACGTGAGGTTACTGTGAGTCTCCCACCATATATAATGGGGCTCTACACAGGAGTCTGGAGACTCTTGTTCCAACCCCAGGGTCAGTGCTGCTGCAGGATGTAGATGATTGCTTGACTGCGACACCAACAAAGGAACAATGTGAGAAGTAGACCCTTCCGTTGCTCTGCCATCTAATGCGGAAAGGGCACAAAGGCAGTCTCACAAAGCTACAATTTATGCAACAACAGGTGAAGTTCTTAGGTCACCTAATATCTGAACAAGGGAAGGCTATTGGTCAAGACAGAGGTCAAGCAATCCAGCAAATTCCAAAGCCTCATACGAAGAGACAATTGCTCTCCTTTTTGGGTATATGCTCCTACTGTAGGATGTTTATTGCACATTACACAACCCTTGAGGCTCACTAAGTGACATAGCCCATGGAAAAGGGTTGCAGAACCGGAGTCCATTACAGTGGACCCCAGAGGCCGAGAGTGCCTTTGCTGAATTAAAAAGGGGCGCTCCAAACTATGCCTACACTGGGGATTCTGAATCCAAACCAGCCTTTTGCACAAACGGTTGATGATTAGCGTGGCTGCATGACATCTGTGCTGTTCCAGGATCATTGGGGAAGATTGAGGCCGGGAGCATATTTTTCAGCTAAACTTGACCCTGTAGCAGCAGGATTGTCTCAATGCCTGTGAGCTGTGGCCGCAGCTGAAAAGGCTGTTGGAGCATCCAGGGATATAGTCGGCTGTGGTGAATTAACCCTTCTGGTCCCACATGCAGGATCCTGACTGCTTTCCGAGCAAACGACCGCACACATTTCAGCAGCACGTTGGCTCCGATACAATACTGTGTTATTGGAGACGCCTAACATTATAATAAAGCGATGTAACGCCCTTAACCCTGCTAGCCTTCTCCCCACAGAAGGAGACAGAGACCCACATGATTCTGTTGCTGTAACTAATGAAATTTGCAGCCCGAGACCAGATTTGCAGGATTGACCATGTCAGACTCCAGATATGGAGTTTTTTGTGGATGGGTCAGCATTTAGGAGCAAGGGGACAGGCCAGAATTGTGTTGGGTATGATGCAGTGACTATGTACGAGGTAGTCAAAGTGGGATCACTCCCTTCTCATCTGTCAGTGCCAGCAGCGGAGCTGATTGCCTTGACTGAGGCCTGTAAGTTGGCTGAGGGAAGGACAGTGAATATTTACATCGATAGCAGATATGCCTTTGGTGTTGTACATGATTTTGGAACCCTGTGGAAACACAGGGGATTCTTGACCTCCACCGGAAAGCCCATCACACACTGCGACCTGTTTTCCGACCTCCTGGAAGCAGTCCTGTTGCCTAAATCAATCGCTGTGTGTAAGTGTGAAGCTCACACAAAAAATAATGATCTTATTTCCCAAGGCAATGCGAGGGCAGACTCAGCAGCAAGAACGGCAGCCCAGCAGCTGCCAACTGAGCAGATTGACATGTGTGTGGCGAAGAGGTGGCTTGGACCATTTCAAGTGCTCCTCACAACACAGACAGTAGTTAAGATCGCAGAAAGCCAAGTGGATACACACCAGCCATTCCAGGCGTGTAGCTGGACCTGAGGAGATATCGGACAGCACCAGAACCAATTAAGTGCAAGTAGTGATTAGAAGCCTCATACGGTTATGGAGCTGCCGCAGCTCACACATGGGCTGTGTCCAGGGCACACCAGAGCAAGGGAAGGTACCACCACAAAGCTGTGTTTCGGATAGGTGGTATCTGAGGAAAGGCCTGGTGTTTTCTCAACTTTTTTTTGATGTATAACTATTACGGCTCTGTATTTCTTTGTAGTTGTTGCTGTAGTTGGGCTTGATATCATAAAACGACAAAAAGGAGGAAAATGAAATGGGAAATTATCCATTTACTGTGAAATTAATTATCCATTTGCTGCGAAATTTAAAGAGAATGCTTTTCTTTAATTCAATGCTGTACTGATCTTTGTAAACGATGCTTTGATGAAGGGTTGCAGTCAGCTTAACTCTGTGTGAATTCTGTAAACATTCTACTTGACCTTGCGATAGTCGAACTCAGCGAAGGCTGAAGAACCATTATGTCTGAAAGACCAGGGAGTTGCCCTTGAGAGTGTGATAAGGAACACTATATGGCAAGCATCTGTACAATGTTTCAGTGCTCTTTGTATTAAGGCATCTGGCGTAGCGTAGTGAGTCAATCCTGCAGGATTCAAAATAAAGACCTTTCTTTGCTCCTGCTAATAGTTGAGTAGATTTAATTTCCACGACAATGACCCTTGATTGTATTTTAGTTGAGAAAATCTACAGCACCATCTTCATTGATCTGTTCTGATACGAGCTTAATAAACTGACCTTTCTTGTCGATACATGCGTTTTCCATTTGCGTCTCTATTCTAGTTGCTTTGTGTAAATCCAATGGTTCTGAGGAACAGATTATTCTCCCCAAATGGTGGACTCTAGAAGTCTCCTCAATATTTTAATTATATTATATTGGTTGTTCTTTATTACAGGGTTTGTCTCTTCTTTTATGAAAAGAGATGGTAATTGAAAACTCTTCAGTCCTCTGACTACACTTCCATATCTATGGAGCATTAAATAGTTAAGATCAATCACTTTGCTGTTGTGTCTATTCCTCAGAAACACTCAGACATCCCATTCAGACTGATCAAATGTATTAATTTACCATGGTATAAAACAAATTGGTTTGAATGGGGTTAAGTGAACCTGCTCGTTCAGTGATTGTAGTTAATGTCAGTCTCCATGCATCAAATTATTTCACTAAAAGGTTTACTTCCTATGAATAAGGGGGTCTTACAATATTATCACATAGTATCAGTAGGAACTTCACTTGCAGCACTACCCAGGAACAACAGTTCAAGAGTGAGGGAGAGAAGAGATCAGAGTCTGAGAACAATGCACTGGAGTGTTCCAACAATGGACCAGAATATGAGAACAATAGACTGGAATGTTCCAAAACTGACCAGGGGTTTACATTTGGGTCTTCACAATCTTCCTCAAGATTGGGTGGACCGTAAGTGTGCTTTGGCTGATTCAAGCTGATTTCTATCCTCTCCTCACTATTATTCCTGGTAAGTCTTTCTATCTGACTATGAATTCAATAATCTTTGTTGAACTAACTTACTGTCCTCATAATTTAAATACTGAAAAAAAGGAAGCTGTTGCCATGACTTCTGTTCACAAACTCCATTCCTAACCAAGCAATTTTAAAGCCAATATCTGAAGTGGAATTAAACTGCGTATAACTCCAATATGTACTTCGGCTCTAAGCTGATATCTATTTCCATATTCTCTCCAGCATCAATCCTGTTCACTATCAACTCCGCAATATCTCAGGTCTACCATTTTGTCTCAGCCTACCTGCTGAATAAACCATCATCTGCACCTTTGTTATATCCAGATTCAACTGTTCCTATTCTCTTCCTGCCACAAATAATTATACCAGAAATGGTTCTGTTCGTCGAGTTGGGAATTTGTGTTTTTGTGTTACAGACGTTTCGTCCCCTGTCTCGGTGACATCCTCAGTGCTTGGGAGCCTCCTGTGAAACACTTCTGTGATCTTTCCTCCGGCATTTGTAGTGGTTTGAATTTGCTGCTTCCGGTTGTCAGTTCCAGCTGTCCGTTGCAGTGGCCGGTAAATTGGCTCCAGGTCGATGTGCTTATTGATTGAATCTGTGGATGAGTGCCATACCTCTAGGTATTCCTTGTCTGTTCTCTTTTTGGCTTGTCCTATAACAGTAGTTATACTGACAACCGCACGCGGCAGATTCAAACCACTATAAATGCCAGAGGAAACATCACAGAAGCGCATCATAGGAGGCTCCCAAGCACTGAGGATGTCACCTAGACAGGGGACGAAACGTCTGCAACACAAATTCCCAGCTCGGCGAACAGAACCACAACAACGATCATCCGAGCTACAAATCTTCTCACAAACTTTGACCAGAAATATTGTGTGTTCTCCCTGAAAGGTGCTGACTTCAGGAGAGTCAGTGGGATTGTGATAATATCACTACACTTGCAATCAGAGCCCCAGGCTATTACTGTGGATAGTCAGAGCCTTTTTTCCCAGGATACTCATCTCAATAACAAGGGGACATAGTTTTAAGGTAAGAAGGGAAAGTTTAAAGGAAATGTGAGACAGCTTTTTTACACCGATGGTGATAAGTACCTGAAATGTGCTTCTGAAAAGTAATGGTGGAGGTGGATACAATAGCAATTTCTTGGATAGGTAGGGAATCAAGGGATGTGGACCATGAAAAGATAAATGGTTTTTAATTTGGAAAGGCATCAAGTGTGAGCACAGTCTTGGTGGGCTGAAGGGCCTGTTCCTGTGCTGTACTGTTCGTTATTCATTACTCTCTGTTTCCTCTATAGTTTAGATTATATTAGATTACTTACAGTGTGGAAACAGGCCCTTCGGCCCAACAAGTCCACACCGACCCATTCCCCTACATTTCCCCCTTCACCTGTTTGAGGTTTGGGAGTTCTTTAAAGACGAGCAACAACTGCCTATTTCCAAGAACCGTCCTACAACTCATCCGCTTTATCCTCAATTACAATGTCTTCACCTTTGACAACAGGTTCTTCATCCAGACACATGGTTCAACCACGGGGACCAAAGTTGCACCCCAATATGCCAACATCTTTAGGCACATGTCTGAACAAGACTTCTTCTTTACGCAGGACCTCCAACCAACACTATACACCAGGTACATCAACGACATTTTCTTCCTCTGGACCCATGGAGAGGAGTCACTGATAAAACTACACAGTGATATCAACAAATTTCATCCCATCATCACACTCACAATGGACTACTCTCTACTGTCTCATTTTGGACACATGTATCTCCATCAAGGATGGGCACCTCACTCTACTGCAAACCCACAGATAACCTCACAATGCTACACTTCTCCAGCTTCCACCCAAAACATATTAAAACAGCCAGCCCCTATGGACAAGCCCTACGCATACACAGAATCTGGTCAGATGAGGAGGAGTTGTTTAAAAGAGTTAAATCATCTCCTTGGTACACTGTGCAGTCCGTTCTAAGTGCTGAATACAAGATTCTCTGCAACTCTTTAGAGGGGCTGAATGGTTTATTCCTGTGCCTCAGTAATAGCCATGAGGAATTCTGTCAGAGACGTGTTGTGTGACATTACACGGGAGGTATGAGCTCCAGTTGGCCATTCGGTCTCTGATACACCATTCAGACAGATCAGAGCTGATCTGACTGTGGCTGAACTCCCTGTCCATCTCTGTTCCCAATAAACATGGGCTTCCTCGACCATCAAGGAGCTACTGAGCTCAGCCTTGAATATCTTCACTGCTCCATGCAGATGAGAATGCCACAGTTAGCACATCCCTCAGGACAAAGGAACATCCTCACCTCAATCTGAAATGGGAGCACCCTTACATTTAAAGCGATTGTCCTTGGACCAAATCACCTCCTCTTTGTGACATGATGCACAACAAATCAGAACAGACGTAGACCATTCAACCACAACAAACCTGACCCACATAAGCACTGGCTGTCTAGTTGATCAAATATCTATCAAATTCAGCCTTCACTGCTCTCTGGGCAACACATTATCAGATCCATCCTTATCTTAGTCTGAAATGGAAGAGGCCACATTTTCAAACATTCTCCAGTTCCCCTAGTTCGACACACCCACACGTGGGGATCCATCCTCTCAGCATCCAGCCTGTGAAGTCCTCTCAGAGTCAGTTATGTCTCAATATGATCATGCCTATTTCTGCTGAACTTCAAAGGGTATACATCCAAACAGCGCAACATTTCCACGTGGGATGAACTGGTCATCCCAGGAATCAACTGAGTGAGCTATGTCCATACACCTTCTCGTGTAATTAAATTCATTCTGAGGTAAAGAGATTTTAAAAATCCCGATACAGTCCTCCAGCTGTGATCTCAGTAAAACTGGGAACAGCTGCAGCAACGCTTCCTTCATGGGTGACTCCTTGTAAGAAACATTAAAATTGAGACAAGAGCCGGAAGACACTTGATTTCTTAAGTCTTAAAGAAGGCAACTTTGTTTGGTTAAGATTCGGAGATGCCGGTGTTGGACTGGGGTGTACCAAGTTAAAAATCACACAATACCACGTTATAGTCTAACAGGTTTAATTGGAAGCACACTAGCTTTCGGAGCGACGCTCCTTCATCAGGTGATAGTGGAGGGCTCGATCGTAACACAGAATTTATAGCAAAAATTTACAGTGTGATCTAACTGAAATTATACATTTAAAAATTGATTGTCTGTTAAGCCTTTCATCTGTTAGAATACAGTGATAGTTTCACTTCTTTCATGTGTAAATCACAAAACCCTTTTGTTTAAAGTTGCATTCTCGGGTTAGCTGTTAACAATGCTGATAGCTAGACAATATGTTGAAGGTGTTAGCCCCCTGTGTTCTCTGTCTATGACCTGATGTTTAGATTGATTCTAATCTAAAAAGTGAGATAACAGAGTTTTCCATAAATTCATACATTTTTGAGCTCAGAGTTCTACATGAATGTATGCAGCTTTTGAACAAACTACATGTAGTATATGTGTGCATGTGGGTCTTTGTGTGTGTGTCTGTCTGGGGTGGGGGTTGTGAGTGTGAGAAAGTGTGTGTGCGTGTGTGTGTGTAGTGAGTGCAGAGCGTCTTAAGTCTGTGAGGGGGTGCATGTTTGGGAGTATGTGTGTCTATAAGGGTGTGTGTGGGTCTGTGTGTACGTGTGTCCGTGTGCATGTGAGGGTGTGTGTGTAGGAATACCTGTGTCTGGGTGTAGTGCACTGGTGATCACCTGTAATGTGACATGAACCCAAGGTCCCAGTTGAGGCCCTCCCTATGGGTACCGAACTTAGCTATCAGCCTCTGCTCGGCCACTTTCCTCTGCTGCCTGTCCCGAAGTCCACCTTGGTGGATGGTCACCCGAAGGTCTGAGGCTGAATGTCCTGGACCACTGAAGTGTTCCCGAACTGGGAGGGAACCCTCCAGTCTGTTGATTGTTGTGTGGTCCCCATTCTTCCGTGACCAAAATTTGATTAATTTTAAAGTAGCAATGTTTTTTTTCTGTGGGAAATCATGTCACACGAACTTGACTGATTTTTTTGAAGAAGTAACAAAGAGGATTGATGAGGGCAGAGCGGTGAACGGGATCCGTATGGACTTCTGTAAGGTGCTTGACAAGGTTCCCCATGGAATACTGGTTATCAAGGTTACATCATATGGAATACAGGGAGAATTAGCCATTTGAATTGTCTCAAAGGCAAGAGGTAGTGGTGTAAGGTTGCTTTTCAGACTGGAGGCCGATGCCCAGTGGTGTGCTCCAAGGATCGGTGCTGAGTCCACTACTTTTCATCATTTATATACATGATTTGGATGCAAACATAGGAGGTAAGTTTGCAGGTGGCAACAAAATTGGGGGTGCAGTGGACAGTGAAGAAAGTTTCCTCAGAGTACAATGGGATCTTGATCAAATGGGCCAATGGGCCGAGCAGTGGCTGTTGGAGTTTAGTTTAGATAAATACGAGGTACTGCATTTTGGAAAATCAAATCAGAGCACGTCATTTCCACTTAAAGGTAAGGGTGCGTTGCTGAACAAAGAGACATTGGAGTGCAAGTTCATAGTTCTTTGTAAGTAGAGTTGCAGGCAGATAGGATAATGAAGAAGACATTTGGCATGCTTTCCTTCATTGGTCAGATGATTGAGTATCGGAATTAGGAGGTCATTTTGTGGCTGTACAGGACATTGGTTAGGCCACGTGCAATTCTGGTCTCCTTCCAAACGAAGAATGTTGTGAACCTTGAAAGGGTTCAGATAATATTAACAAAGATATTGCCAGGGTGGAGGATTTGAGCTATAGGGAGAGGCTGAAATAGTCTGGGGCTGTTTTCCCTGGAGTGTTGGAGACTGCTCAAGTTTCATAAAATCACGAGGGGCATGGATCGAACGAAGTCTTTTCCTGGGGTGAGAGAGTCCCAAATTGGAGGGCATAGGCTTAGCGTAAGAGGGAAAGATATAAAATGGACCAAAGGAGACAACTTTTTCACATAGAGGATGGTGTGTGTATGGAATGAGCTACCAGAGGAAGTAGTGGAGATTGGTACAATTACAGCATTTAAAAGGCATCTGGACGGGTATATGAATAGTAAAGTTTAGAGGGATACAGGCCAGGTGCTGGCAATAGAGACTAGATTAGGTTAGGATAACTGGTTGGCATGAATGAGGTGGACCGAAGGGCTTGTTTCCATGCTGTACATCTCTATGACTAAGTGCAGTATATCAGAGCATTTAGGGCTCCCTTAGTGACAACAAGGGTGTGTTTGCACTGTGGTGATATTTACACTCTAAATCTACAACATCTGTACATGACAAACACCTCAACGTACAGAGACCAGGAGGGCAATCTGTCAAGACTTGAATTCTTTAACCAGAGACTGTGAGAACGAGAACATTTCTGGGTGGCATGGTAGATGGATGTAGCTTCACAAATCAAAATACGTGTATCCTTCAGTTCCTTTGTTAAAAAAAACTTCCTCATTTAAACTGACTAACAGTTCCAGTATCCACTGTCGTTTGTGGAAGAGAGTTCCAAACCTCTCCCATCCTTTGTCTGTAGATGTGCATCCTAACATTCCTCCTGAACGCTCTGGCTCTCATTCTCAGACTGTGCCCCCTCGGTAGAGAATTGCCAGCCAATGGAAATCATTTATCTTTTTCTGTTAATGTCTTGGAGGACTTCACTCAGATCAGCCCTTAACCTTCAAGATCCTTGTGAACACAGGCTTCGTTTGCATATCAAAAAACAGAAATTGTTCAGCAGGTCTGGCAAGCATCTGTGAGAGAGAAAGTAGAGTAAATGTTTCATGTCCGGAGACCCTTCTTCAGAACTAAGTTGCATGATCTCTCTTCATTCCTTCAGAATATACGAAACCAGAACAGATGAGAGAATACTGAAGTCAGGACATTCTGCAGCAGCAGTGACTTTGGGAGTCTCTGTCAATGGAAAATTGTACTATGAACGCTGCTCACTGGATTGTTATCACTGTTCTGGGGTCTGGATATGGCTGACCAGTCAATGAGACGGTGACGTTGTTGTTCAAAAGGTAAAACCAGAGAGCAGATCAGCAGCAGATTAAAGTAAGTCCAAAATGCCTTTATGCCACTCCAGGAACACCAATAATAACAAGGATGGTGTAGGACCCCTTCTCCACCTGCTGAGTTGGTCGATGCATGTTTCCGTGTGAGGTGGTCTGTCCCTTCAGGCAGCTGACAAGCTCCTTGTTTGAAACTCTGGGCTGATGCATTCCCAGAGATGCTGCCTTATACTGTCTGAAAGCTCCTTTGGGAGACTGACACGACAGCATTGCTCAGCTTTGTCTCAAAACTCTGGCAATGAACAAATTCATTACAATAACAAGTTTGATCCCAATTATGAAGGGGCGTTGCTGTTTAGTATATCATAATGAAATAACAAAAAAAAACAGAACCTGGGATCTCTCAGCAATAATGCTGCCCACACAAATACCGCGAGCCCCATCACGAGATCACAAATAATTTCAACCAATGCTGTATCGAGCCAGTTTATTCCATGTGTGAAAATATATCTCAGAGCTGGTCTTCTGTTCTCTAGAGTAGGAGCTGCCCTCTTTAAACAAGAGCATTTCACTCACTGATTGAAATGGGATTCTTCATTCACACTGAATGTGTGCATTCCTGCCGAGGTCAGCATTTATTCCTCATCCCTAATGGCCCAGGTTCCAGAGGTACATGAAGGGCTTTCCTGGAGGAAGGGGACTGAGTGAACAAGTTGGGCTTCCAACAATGGAGGTATCACCGATGTCACTCTTATTGTCATTCTTCATCCTTCCCAAAGGGGCAACTCGGGACGAGAATAAACACTGGCCCAGCCAGTGATGCCCACATCCCATCAATGGATAAGAATAAAGTGATAACCCTGGAGGTTCCCTCTACCTTATCGCCCCTGGTCAGTATTCATCAGGATCATACGCATGTGTGGGGATAGGTGCCTTTTCCAAAGTACAATCACAACCACCGGTATCCCGAGATATATCAAGGTGAGTGCAGTTAGGACCACAGCTTGATGTGAGAGGAGCCGAATTCATGGGTACAGGCTATGGGCATGTGATGGCATGGCCTTCTCCATCACATTTACTTAAGAGTGGTCCCTGTCAATGTCCCCTCTATCTCCACATTATGTGGGAGGAAGATATGATAAGCCATCTAAATACATTTTTTAATATAATTCCGTTAATTTGGACATCATCCTAACTTCGTCACTTGGGATAATTGGAATCCCGAGCACTGAGAGTGCCCTTGCAGTTGCCATTAAACCAGACCTTAGTGAGCTGCTGTAATTGGGGTGGATGGTGGCTCAGTGGTCAGCATTGCTGCCTCACAGCACCAGGAACACGGGTTCATTTCCAGCCTTGGGCGACTGTCTGTGTGGAGTTTGCATATTCTTCCCGTGTCTGCATGGGTTTCCACCCACAGGCCAAAAATGTGCAGGTTAGGTGAATTGGCCATGCTAAATTGCCCACAGTGATAGGTGCTTGGTCAGGGGTAAATATAGGGTAGGGAAATGGGTCTGAGTGGGTTCCTTTTCAGAGGGCCAGTGTGGACTTGTTGGGCCGAAGAGCCTGTTTCTATATTATAGGGTATGTAATTTAAACTGACAGTGAGAGATATTGGGGTGGGTCTTCTCCTGGAATAAATGTTTACACTGTTTGTCACAAATTTGCTATGGGGCTTTCCCTTGGCTGGCCTGTCTGAACTCCTCCCTCATCCTGTTCCTGCAGATACTGCACAGGGTGTCCCAGTAGTAATGACGGTGGGCAACAAAACTACATTTTGTGCAGTATTTACAACACAGAGACCCAGAGATGGAGAGCAGGAGGAAGTCTGTGATTTTGCTCCTCACCATCTCTTGGAGCTTCATCCTCCTGTTGTTCAAGTATGCTTTAAGTTTCTTACATTATGTTACTCAAGGAGTCCATCCTGAAGATTACTCGCTTTTCCTGCATAACTTCACAAAACTTGGTTATATGCTGCAGACCCTAAGTTGTTGCACAAACAAGTTTATTTATGCAGCAACATTATCTCGGTTCAGAGTGAAGATCACTAACACAACAAAGTAGTGAGTTACGCAAATTCCTTGCATAATGAATATATAAAACTCCTCAGTTAAGCCACAGGAGGGTCTGTTGTTCCAGACATGAAACAATTTTACAAATTCATTCATGGGACGTTGGCGTCACTGCCCAGGCCCAGCATTTATTGCCCCTTGAGAAGTTGGTGTTGAACTGCCTTCTTGAACCGCTACTGTCCATGTAGGTCAACCCATAACGTTGTTAGGGAAGGAATTCCAGGAATTTGACACAGGGATATATTTCCACTTCAAGATGGTGAGAAGCTTGGAAGGCAATTTGCATAAGGTGGTATTCCCATGTATTTGTTGCCATTGTCCTGGGTTTACTGTAGGTTTGGAAGGTGCTGTCTGAGGATCTTTGGTGAATATCTGCACTGAATTTGTAGGTGGTCCACACTGCTGCTACTGAGCATCTTTGGTGGAGGGAGTGGATATTTGTGGGTGGGGTGCCAATCAAGCAGGTTGCTTTGTCCTGGATGATGTCAAGTTTCTTGAGTGTTTATTGGAGTTGCACTCATACAGGCAAGTGGAGCATATTCCATCACATCCTACAGAGAGTCCTTATCCCAGTGTAGAGACAGGGTTGAGCTGGGAACCGGCAGATTCCCCATCCTAGCATAATCCAAAGGAATTGTCCAGGAAAGTTGAATTTCCTACTGGGTAAGTCCTATCAGCTTGGAACCCTCTAAGTGTCCATTAAAAAGCAAATTCTTCAGCGGGTTCTGATACAGTTAAACAAAAGAGATAATCTGTAAGTATTCCATGTCAACCAACCCTATACTAATGTCCCAAATAGCTTTCTTTGAGCTGTTTTGAAGTGAGAAATCATGGCAGGTTCTAATAATGATATTATTGATATTATTAGAACCCACTCACCAAAGGAATGGCTGGCCTCTATTTTTCAGCATCAAGCTTCCAGTCTCTTTGGGCTGCTGATCCATTGCAGTCTCAGCAGAAATTTCCTGCCATTGATTACGACGCAGAGGTCGAACCTCTCTGTTAATTAAACCAAACACCCAGAGAGTCTTGGTTCACTCTGTAATCTGTTAAAGTAATAGGGGCAGAGAACTCTAAAATTCCAATACATTAAGAAAAATATAATTATTTTATTAACTTTAATAGTGAACACTAAACAACAACTGTTCACAAATCCAAGTCCCCTTCTTTTACCTACTTATTATCTGACTCCAACTCCACAAAAGTACACTGTTCCAATTATTAAACTTGACACTTATTAAGCATTGCATTAACTTAATCTCAAGACCAAACATGTTCATCTGAATTCACTCCTCTGGCTGCTGATCTCGCTGGGCCATCTTGTTTCTTTTTTTTAAAATGAGAAGGTTTTACATGAAAAGATACCATTGGTAGTAATTGTTTTCTAATTTCTTTGAGAGGAAGATGCGAGATGGCCATTTAGCTCTCCGTCTCGGCAGCAGTTGCTCGCTATTCGATGGCAGTTGCTCTCCCTCATACTTTCAAAATACCGGGTTTATATAACACCCACGACTCAATAAACTCTTAGAATCAGTTTCAAGGTGTCAAAACAATCAAACCAAATGCTATTGGTTTCTGGTATCCTGGGCACAATTTAAACTAATTGGGTAAATTGGAATTGTGGTCAAAAGAGCAGCCAAACCTCAAGGATTGGACCATGTATCTATTTTGGAACACCTCCTCTCTCAGATGGCAGGTGTTGCTGTGCTTAAATTCAAAAAGCATTTTCTATCTTGCAGCAAACATACACTCTGCTGACTTTGGAACAATGTGGATTCGTTGGTTACAGTTCCAGATACAGACTGTACATCCATCTGTACTGTCACCAAAAAAACAAATTCACCGAAACTGCAGTCCCCCCTCCCCCCGACTGATCCCTACTCAACACTGCAAAATCCCCCTCCCTGCCTGATCCCTGCCCAAAACTGCAATCTCCCCCTCCCTGCCTGATCACTACACAACACTGCAATCTCCCCCTCCCTGACTGATCCCTACCCAAAACTGCAATATCCCCCTCCCTGACTGATCCCAACACAACACTGCAATCACCCCCTCCCTGACTGATCCTTACCTAACACTGCAATATCCCCCTCCCTGACTGATTCCGACACAACACTGCAATCACCCCCTCACTGAATGTTCCCAACCCAACACTGCCATCCACCCCTTCCCTGACTCATCCATACCCAACACTGTAATCACCCCTTCCCTGACTGATCCCGATCCAACACTACAATCTCCTCCTCCCTGACCTATCCCTACCCAACACTGCATCACCTCCTCCATGACTGATCCCTACCCAATACAGCAATTGCTCCCACCCTGACTGACCCCAACCCAACACTGCAATCATGCCTTCCCTGACTAAATCCCATACAATACTGCAATCACCACATCTATGTCCGAAACCGATCCAAAACTGTAATCACACCCTCCCAGATTAATCCCTACACAACACTGCAATCTCCCCCTCCCTAACTGATCTCTACCCAACACTGCAACCTCCCCCTACCTGGCTGATCCCTACCCAACACTGCAATCACGCCCTCCTTGACTATCCCCTACCCAACACTGCAATCTCCCCCTCTCTGACTGATCCTTACCCAACACTGAAATCACCCCGTCCCTGACTGATCTCTACCCAACACTGCACTCACCCCTTCCCTGACTAATCCCTACCCAACACTGCAATAACCCCCTCCCTGTCTGATCCCTATCCAACACTGCAATCACCCCCTCCCTGACTGATGTCTACACAACACTACAACCCACCCTCGTTGACTGATCCCTACCCAACACTGCAATCTCTCCCTCACTGACAGTTCACTACCCAACACTGCAATCTCCCCCTTCCTGACTGATCCCTATCCAACACTGCAATCTCCCCCTCCCTGACTGATCCCTCCCCAATTCTGGGTCAGTGGTGCTGGAAGAGCATTTCAGTTCAGGCAGCACCCAATGAGCTTCGAAATTGACGTTTTGGGCAAAAGCCCTTCATCAGGAATAAAGGCAGTGAGCCTGAATCGTGGAGAGATAAGCTAGGGGAGGGTGGGGGTGGGAGTGTGTAGCATAGAGTACAATGGGTGAGTGGGGGAGGAGATGAAGGTGATAGGTCAGGTAGGAGAGGGTGGAGTGGATACGTGGAAAAGGGGCTAGGCAGGTCGGACAAGTCCGGACAAGTCATGGGGACAGTGCTGAGCTGGAAGTTTGAAAGTAGGATGAGGTGGGTTAAGGGGAAATGAGGAAACTGTTGAAGTCCACATTGATGCCCTGGGGTTGAAGTGTTCCGAGGCGGAAGATGAGGCGTTCTTCCTCCAGTCGTCTGGTGGTGAGGGAGTGGCGGTGAAGGAGGCCCAGGACCTCCATGTCCTCGGCAGAGTGGGAGGGGGAGTTGAAAAGTTGGGCCACGGGGCGGTGTGGTTGATTGGTGCAGGTGTTTCTGAGATGTTCCCTAAAGCGCTCTGCTAGGAGGTGCCCAGTCTCCCCAATGTAGAGGAGACCACATTGGGCGCAACGGATACCATAAATGATATTAGTGAATGTGCTGGTAAAACTTTGATGGGTTTTGAAGGCTCCTTTAGGGCCTTGGATAGAGGTGAGGGAGGAGGTGTGGGCGCAGGTTTTACAGTTCCTGCAGTGGCAGGGGTAAGTGCCAGGATGGGAGGGTGGGACATAGGGGGGGCGTGGACCTGACCAGGTAGTCACGGAGGGAACGGTATTTGCGGAAGGCGGAAAGTGGTGGGTAGGGAAATATATTCCTGGTGGTGGGGTCTGCTTGGAGGTGGCAAAAATGTCAGCAGATGATTTGGTTGATGCGAAGGTTGGTAAGGTGGAAGGTGAGCACCAGGGGCGTTCTGTCCTTGTTACGGCTGGAGGGGTGTGGTCTGAGGACGGAGGTGCGAGATGTGGATGAGATGCGTTGGAGGGCTTCTTTAACCACATGGGAAGGGAATTTGCGGTCTCTAAAGAAGGAGGCCATCTGGTGTGTTCTGTGGTGGAACTGGTCCTCTTGGGAACAGATACGGTGGAGGCGGAGGAATTGGGAATACAGGATGACATTTTTGCAAGAGGTAGGGTGGGAAGAGGTGTAATTCAGGGAGCTGTGGGAGTCGGTGTGTTGTAAGAAATGTCAGTGTCAAGTCGATTGTCATTAATGGAGATGGAGAGGTCCAGGAAGGGGAGGGAGGTGTCGGAGATGGTCCAGGTTAATTTAAGGTCAGTGTAGAATGTGTTGGTGAAGTTGATGAATTGCTCAACCTCCTCGCGGGAGCACGAGGTGGCGCCAATGCCGTCATCAATGTAGCGGAGGAAGAGGTGGGGAGTGGTGCCGGTGTAATTACGGAAGATCAACTGCTCTACGTAGCCAACAAAGAGACAGGCATAGCTGGGGACCATACGTGTGCCCATGGCTACCCCTTTGGTCTGGAGGAAGTGGGAGGATTCAAAGGAGAACTTGTTATGGTTGAGAACCAGTTCGGCCAAACGTATGAGAGTGTTGGTGGAAGGGTACTGGGCTGTGCTCTTCCAGCACCGCTAATCCAGAATCTGGTAAACAGATGGCCTATCCGCGTTCTTAATTTCTGATGTTTAATTGTTTGGAATAAAAGAAATCAAAATGTAACAGTCAAACAGATAGTTCGTAATTAATATGCTGTTTTGCAATAAAGGAACAAATGACAATTTAGACCAGAAGCAAAGACTTGGCAATTCTTTTGAGATTTAATGACTATTTGCTGCAACTGCAGTCTGGGAACTGGGTGATGGGACAACAAAACACGTTAGCGTTGTTGCAACTCTAAGTTCAGATCTTGAGTAAAAATATTACATTATCAATTCTATTGTAAAGAGGCCATAATCTATATCTTCTGAAAAGTATTTTGAAAGTATCATGGAAGAAAACAAATATTGAAAATGTTAGAAAAACAAGATGTGAAGAGGATATGAGTCTATAAATATTTATAGGTGGGTCAAGGAAACTGACAAATATTGGTGTTTGGATCATAGTTGGGAAATTTTTTCTGTCTTCGAATACGTTGATGAGTTGAATGGAAAAGCAGTGTAGTATTTCAATGGACAGATTGTAAAACTGAGGCATAAGGAAGGGGAACCTGGATCACAAAACAAAACCTCTCACATCAACATCAAGTTATTTTCAGGAGGCAACATAAAGCTTGAATTATATTAAAACCCAATACATTTAGAAATAGGGAAATTTCCATTACAGATTAATAGTGAGATCACTTTCACTTTAATAATTGTGTCTTCTTGTTTTTGAGCCTTGGAGCAACGGGAAGAGCTGTTCTCTGTTCACCCTGTTCTGAACCCTCACGCTGTTAAACAACTCCATCAGGAGCACCTCTCAACCTTCTTTGCTTACAAGTAAAATCAAGAAATTCTAGCCTGTCTTCATAGATTGAGTACTCTTGACTTGTTGCATCTGAAATTTATCAAATTTGTCAGTATTAATTTTCAACTGTCATCGACCTGGCTACCTGAACAATCAGTGTATACCCTCCGAACCCTAACACGTTGCTCTTCACTGTGAACTACCTCGCTAAACTTTGCATCACCCACAGCATTGTTTATCATTTCCCCCAAACTCTCTCCCTCCCATTCTCATCATCATCATTTATGAAGTTCACTCTAAGCCTGTTCTTCAGATGTTACTCACAGGGAAAGAATTGAGAATCGCGGTCTCTTGTTTTTTTCGTATTTTGGACAATTTACAACGTGATGCAGTTGAGGTCTTTTTATGACGGAGACACAAATTTTATTTTGGACATGTAGCTGAATGCCCCTTTTGTACTATGCGCCTCTGTTCGTTTCATTTATAAGGCTTGTATGAAATTAATATTGGATTCAGTTTAGGTGGCTTTCACTGCAATATTTGTGCTTTACGTGGACCTGGATAATGTTCTTTGTAACATGCCCTGCAATAGTCAGAGCTGAAGGAAATTTCGCCCGTAGGATGGACACAGATTCACAGATTCATAATTTTGTTTGAAAGGGCTAGAGTGACGAGGATAAAGCTCCAATTAAATTCTACATATAGACCTCACGGCAGGAGATGAGTCATATCGTCAAGTCTACCTTGAACTGGAAACAAATTATTAAAACATTCAACCACGTTTATTCATATTGTAAAAAAAGTTTCAAAAAATGCGCTTCGAGCAGCATGGAAGTGACAGCTGCTTCTGGGATTGCAGGCTGTTAAATATTTATTATCGTCTTTTTTTAACAGATGATCAAGTTATTATAGTTTATTAATATAACATTATGTTTCAATTTCTATTAACATGCAAAAACAAGGAAAAAATCACGATTTTCTTTCAAATGAGTACTTTTTAAAGACCATTTTAAAGGGTGGTTTAAAAAAACAAAGTGTATTCATATTTTAAAGTTAAAAATCACACAACACCAGGGATTATAGTCCAATAGGGTTAATTGGAATCACGCGAGCTTTCGGAGCAACGCTCCTTCATCAGGTGATAGTGGAGGGCTCGATCGTAACACAGAATTTATAGCAGAAATTTGCAGTGTGATGTAACTGAAATTATACATTGAAAAATTGATTGTCTTTCACATTAAGCCTTTCATGTGTTAGAATACAGTAATAGTTTCACTTCTTTCTTGTGTAAATCACAAAACCCTTTTTTTTAAAAGTTGCATTGTGCACCCCAGTCCAACACCGGCATCTCCAAATCATGACTCATATTTTAAAAGTTTTTTTTATGCTGTAAAAGTTTTTTTTCGAAAAATTAAATAGTCTTTTTTGTAAACAAGGAGTTGTGCCTTCATTCCGGAGAGTCCGACATGTTTTTAGCTCCAGAGAAAACTTGTCTCTTCGAGGCATTTATTGAAGATGAATGTTTTTATTGATTTATTTAGCTAAATGGTTGGTTTTATTCAATATTGCGTATGTTTGATGTGTAAATGTTTCTATATTCTTTCCATCTTAACAGTATTGTCTGTAGGTAATGAAAGGTAACATATATAAGGTGTCATGAAAAATCCTTCTTTAAACATAACATTACTAAGGCCAAATATAAGGTACACAGAGGATGGCTAGAATATTTAGAAAAATCATTATCCAGCACTTCAGTCAGATAAATAGTGACTGTCAGGAAATATAAGAAGGTAGTTCAAACGTCTGCGGTGGCTATTACTCTGTCAAAATGATTTTCAGTTTTTAGAACTGTTGAAGGGGATTATCTCTCTGAGGAAAATGGAAGAGCAGTCAATTATTGGAAATTTTGAATGATTCTTATGTTCGGCAGCGTTTTAGAAGATTTAGTAGAATTATTGCTTCAGTTTACTCTTCTGTCAGGGACGTCAACAGGAGATTCTGTGGCGCTGAGTGGGAGTTTAGGATAGCTTGTGACTTTCCCGGTGGTAGGATTAAGAATGACGCCAAACACTTCAAGCACGTTGTTAACTGTGAGATTGAGTAGCCAGAAATTATTATACATATTGGTAGGAATTACATTTTTTAGGGAAAAGAATAAAGCAATACAGAGTGAATTGAAGAGGTGATGTCGAAGATTAAAAATAAAAACTTTAAAGAATTCATTTCTGGTTTACTCCCAATGCCAAAATCAACCAGGAAATGAACAAAGGGTGAAAGGAGAAAAATCACTGGCTGACGAACTGGTATGTTGTTGAGCGATTTAGATTTTGGGAAATTGGAATGTGTTTTTGAATAGAAACGATCTGTTCAAAAAGGATTGGTCTAATCTGAACTGGAGACCAACCAATATGTTAGCAGTGAGAATTTCTCACTCTGTGTAAGGAGTATTTATATTCACAGAGAAGGCATGGGACGTATTCTAAGTAGCAGTGTTAATGGTGGGATGGATGGAGAAGATTATGAATGTGACAAGAGCACATCAACTAGAAAAGAACGATTAGAGAATCAGAATATATAGAAAGTCTGAAGAACTAAATTGCATTGATTTCACTGTAAGAGGTCTTACAGGGAAGACTGATGAACTCAGAGCATGTTAAAGAACATGGGATTGGGACATCAAATTTATGACAGAACCTTGGCTGAGTGATTTTCAAGACTGACAATACAATGTTCCACGTGTTAGGTGTCATAGAAAGGATAGAAAAAGGGGCATGTGATGAGCAGGGAAGGGATGCCTGCCCGTTTTTGATTAAGGAATAAATTATTGTTGGAACTGGGGAAGATATTTGTGAAAACCCTCCAGATAAAACATAAGGGTAGAATTACACATAAGAAAGTAAAGATCACTTTGAAGAGATTGTACGGTATGCTTAGTTTAGATTAGATTAGATTAGATTAGTTGCAGTGTGGAACCAGGCCCTTCGGCCCAACAAGACCACACCGACCCGCCGAAGCGCAACTCACCCAGACCCATTCCCCTACACTTAACTGTGCACCTAACACTATGGGCAATTTAGCATGGCCAACACACCTGACCTGGACATTTTTGGACTGTGGGAGGAAACCGGAGCACCTGGAGGAAACCCACGCATGGCGTGGCATGTGGCATGGCGGATCAGTGGTCACTGGTTTGATCCCAAACTCAGACCCCTATCTGTGTGGAGTTTGTACATTCTCACCGTGTCTGAGGGGGTTTCCTCCTACAATCCAAAGCTGTGCTGGTTAGTTGAATTGGCCATGCTAAATTGCCCATAGTGTGAGGTGCATTTGCCAGACGTAAATATAGGAGAGGGGAATGTGTCTTTGTGTGTTACTCTTTCGGAGAGTCGGTATGGAGTTGTTCGGCTGAGAGGCCTGTTTCCATACTGTAGGGAGTCTCTTCTTAGATGTGACAAATCGTCCCAGTGAAAATATACTGGAAGAAATTTATAAAAATAAGAAAGGAAAGAACACGTGGATGGTATTGTACCATATGCTCTCCAACAGTAAGAAAGAAATTGAGAAACAAAATGGAGGTTGATTTCAGATATGTGTACACTTAATGAGGTTGTCATAATGAGGGATTTTAATTTTTTTAAAAATTGATTCGGACTGCCATAGTTTTAAAGGGTTGGATGGTGACATACTTGTCAAATATATTCAAGAAAAACTTCTTTATCAATATGTGCATGATCCCATTCGAGAAGGAACAAAACTTGACCTTCTTCTGTGCAATATACAGGGCATCTGTCTGAAGTAAATGTGGGTGAATAGTTTGGATCTTGCAATCATAAATGTATAGTTTCAAAATGTTTAGAGAAAACAATTAAGCCTTCCATCAATGTTATCTTTTTAATTGGAGTACCATAAATTTTAATGGCATGGGACAAGGACTTACCAACTTTCGTTGCACTAGACTGCTAGCAGGTAAAACAACGCCTGACAAATGGGAGGCATTCAACAGTGCGACGACGAGAGTTGAGGGGCATTATGTTCCTGTTAGAGTGAAGGGTAAGGCTGGTAAGATGAAGGAACAATGGATGACTAAAGTTGTTGATGTCCACAAATCATAAAAGAGATTGTTACTTTCGGTACAGACAATTCTGTTCAATTGGATGACTTAATCAAGATGAAGATGGTGGGCCATTATTTAGAGAGAAATCAGGAAAGGTAAAAGGAGAAATGGGATAGTTTGGGCAGTTAAGTTTAAGGATAATCCAAACATATTGTGCCACCACATTAACATTAAGAGGGTACCCACGGAGAGGGTAAGGCCTCTCAAAGATCATGAAGGGTATTGATGCGCTGAACCCAGGAGACGGGGAATAAAATCATTCCATTCCTGGTGCATCAGACAGCAACAAACACACACTATTGACTGCACCTCGCATTCATCCAGATTGAACACTATCTGCTATTTGTCAGCACATTGACCCATTTGATCAAGATCCTTTTGTAATCTCAGAAAACCTCCTTCACTGTCCACTGTGTCACCAGTTTTGGTGTCATCCACAAACTTATGAACATGCCTTCTATATTCTCATCCAAATAGTTTACATAAATGACAAACAATGAAAATCCAGAACCACTCTCTGTGTAACACTGTTGGTCACAAGACTTCAGTCCAAAAAGCAACTGCCCACCATTACTCTCTGTCTCCTGCCATTGCACCAATTGAAAGTGGTGGAGAGAAACCCCACAGGTCAGGCAGTATCAGAGCAGAGAAAAACAGAATTAGCTTTTTGAGTCCCACTTGACTTGTTTAGAACAGGTTCGTATAAGCCTCAATATGTCAACTTTGTTTCTCCGTCCAGATCCTGCGCCATCTGCTGCATTTCTCCCCCATTTTGTTTGTGTTTAAGATTTCCACTATCTATATATTTTGCTTATCTTGATTGGGCTAGATGCTGAACCAGGTTATATTTGGAAATCATGCTCCAATCCTGTTCCCATTTTTTTTGTGCGAGTGCTATATGTATTACATTTCTGCTTCTTTAAGTTCTGAAAATAAATTAACGAATCACAGCAAATTGATTTTGATTTAATAGGTATTTTAGAGACAGCTACACGTGATGAAAACTGGGAATAGATTATTAATTATGACATCGTCTGCGCGCTTTTTGATTAAGCTTATACCCTTAGGCTTTGAAAGTTTACAACACGTTTCTCAGAATAATTATAGCAAAGGTGGTGGTCACGTAGCCCATCATCTCTGTACCAGCTCGGAATGAGCTATATCCTCACTCTTACTCTGCTGTAACTCCCTGTAATTTAACATATTTTGTTATCTGTGTCTGTTTTTAATTCTGAATATCACGTCCATTTATAAACAATCTTCTCAACCTATATAACCTGTGATTAAACAGTCTAAACATAAAATACAATTCCACATATCTCATTTAAAATTGTCCTGTTCTACTCACATTGTCGTTCAGCATTCCATGTACCAAAGATTATCTGTTATCTTGCTCTGCATTGCATTTCATTCCATTTTTCAGAAAGAGTGATGGTTGAATACTCGTGACCAGAATATGTTACTGTCCTCCCCTCAGCGTTGCTCAGCCACTGGCCGAAGCCCTTCTTGTCTCATAGCCAATATCCTATTCATTCCATCCCTTACTCATTAATTCATGACTTTTAATGAACAAGGTTATTATACAGGACCAGGCCCAACTCCTCAACACATTTTAAGCAGGTAACCCAGACCATAGGTTTGCTATTTATTGAAGGCTAGTGTATAGTGTATATTTCCGGAGGGAATGAGCTGGTTCAGACGGCCGAGTTTTAAACAAACAATATTTATTTTCCAAATTACGGAATGAAGGACACGACCTGAAGATATAATACCCGAATAACTAATTCTATCCAACCGATAGGGTTTGACTTAAGGATGCTGTTCCAAAATACTTGCAACAATCGCAATCAAATAACCTCTTAGGACAAAGAGTAAATCTGACACAAAAATCTTACAGGTTATGAGGTCAGAAAGGCAGAAGGAGGTAGAGAGCGTCCAAAGTCAACAGTGACCCTGACTCATCTAACCCCCAAACTTAAATGATCTGCCCATCCCATCCATGTCCTCTTGATTACACTAGTTTGTTTTTAAATGAAATGAAAGTGGTCTACCTGAGGCATTACCTGTAGTTACAATCAAAGGTGCCACAATGGACTTTTCAAAATTCAGATATATTGGAATCTTGGGTTTTTAGAACCCTCTCTGAAAATAAACAAGGACAACATAAACTTTTAAAGGGACCGGCGTTGTAACATGCCACATTTGGCTTTGGACTGAATTCAAAGAAATGTAAGACTTACTGGTTTGAAGCAAATCAAGTGCATTAAGATGTTTGTGAGTTTGAATTGAAAAATACTTTAGCGCATTGTTTATTGAAGATACAAAATTGCCTTATCAGAGCAATGAAAGGAATACCCAGACA
This sequence comes from Chiloscyllium punctatum, assembly GCF_047496795.1. NCBI lineage: Eukaryota > Metazoa > Chordata > Chondrichthyes > Orectolobiformes > Hemiscylliidae > Chiloscyllium > Chiloscyllium punctatum. Next base: position 8,390,791 of record NC_092788.1, read on the forward strand.
GACCAACACTTGCTGTGTATGGTCAGGGCAAATATGCCCACTGAGAATCTATTGGCTTTGCGTAATCTAGTCGAGGAGAGATTGGCTCAGTAACAGCATCTAGGTTGTGTTTTCTGGGGGGTGGTTGTGGGAGGCTCAGGCAGTTACAACATTGCAAACAGACAGCACTTCAGTATCATCCAGCCTGCGATTACAAAACATCCATCATTCTTCCTCACAACGAACTTCACCAGAGCAATGGGTGATGGGAGATGTGACCAATAGCCAGCAATGTCAGAATCCAGTCCAGTCCTGTTCTTATTATGATCTGAAGGAACCATACTGAAAGGAGTTAACTGGATCTGTTTGTTCATTGACTGTAGTTGATGCCAGTCTCCATCGACCCTAATTGTGTCACTGGATGGTTTCCCTCTTCTATTCATAAGGGGCTTCTTGCAATGATTTATCCCATTGCAGCAGCAGATGCATCACATCCAACACTAAAAGTGACCAACAGCTCCAGGTACAGTAAGAGGAGAGATCAACATCTGAGAATAGTCTGGAATGTTCCATTAATGGACTAGAATCTGAGAACATTAGACTGGAATGCTGCAACAATGGACAGGAGTTTATCCTGGGGTCTTATTATGTTTTCCTGGTCTGGGTCGACATTATCCGATCGGATATCCGGTGTACTGATGATTATTCAGGCGGTTGCTATCCCATGCTTGCTATTGTTGGTGTTCCTGGTAAGTCTCTCCATCTCTATCCATTTATTAATCCCATAAACCATTTCAAACCTCATTGTTATTTCTGTTTTCTATATTGGCAAAGACGGAAACTGTTGTCTTTAGTTTCAACTGCAAATTCCATTCATTACCCACATATTTCAGAATCGCCCACACTCCTGGCCTCACAAATATCTGAGAACAAGACTGTTCACAAACCGAAGTACCTTTTTCCCTGAATTAATTTATGTCTCGGTATTCTGGCTGTCACCAAACCTATCCACTACAAGCTCGATAATACCCCCAGTTGCCATCTTGACATCAATGCTAATGCTTAATAAATGATTATCTATACCTTGATAAAATTCAGACTATATGGTTCCAGCTCTCGTCGAAGCACGATTTCAGTTGCAAATATTTCGATCACAGCATTGTTCTTGTCTCTAAATTAACTCCACGAAAGGCATACTGTCATATTCGTAATGTCACAACAAATTTAAGTCAGAGGCCCAGGTTGTGTCACATAATGATACTGTTTCAGATCCTACCACAGATGATGTCAGAACTTAAACTCAAATGACAGGAATTGGAAAGGAAAGCAATTTCACTCATATCAACCATATCTTCACCTGAATTTTGTCAATAAGTTCATCTGTTTCACTGATGTCCTTTGTTAAGGACATCTAGCATTATTATCTGGTCAGACATAAGACTGACGTCAGACCCACAGCCAATGTGCTTGGCTGTATACTGCCTGAAAGAATGACCTCACAGGAAAATGCATTCAGTGAGGTGAACAAATGCTGCCCTTGCCAGCGATACAGACATCCCATGTAATAACAAAATTAAAGGTTAAATAAAACAAATATTTTCGCAAGAGATCAGAAGCAAAAAGAACGAGAAAGTGCCAGAGAAACAGCTGATTTGGCAGCCTCGGATCGAGAGAACAACGAAATTTCCATTTCGAGTACAATGAGCGTACATCAGAACTGAACACAGCTGTGAAATAGCGTGATTGATGCTGGCGACAGGGAAGTCTGTTGTAAAGGGGAGTAGGACTGTGTTGAATAGATAGAGAAAGAGAGAGAGAGAGAGAGAGAGAGAGAAAGGAGCAAGCAAAGGGATTGTTGATGGTCAGCTGGGATGGAAAGTTAAACGAGATTAACCTTATTTATTTTTATCTTGTTCCTATATTACTGAAAATCATGCCCATGTAAGGTATAAATCAAAGTTACTGTTGAAGTGAATTATGTCCCTTTTTTTCTCTTCCCTGAGTGTGATCATCTTCTTGTATTCATGAATGAATGCTTAGCCAGCATGTAATTCTCTTTCCTCATTGTCCTTGAGAAGATGTTGGTGAGCTGCCTTCCTAACCCACTGCAGTCTGGGGGCTGTAAGGAGTCAGTGCGTAGTTCTGTCCTGTTTCATTTCTTTGAGACTTTGTAGTGAGTGATATAACTGAGTGGCTGGCTTGGCCATTTCAAACTACAACTGAGGGTTAACCACATTGCTGTTGTTCTGGAGTCACATGTAAGCCCGAACTGGTTAAGATGGTAGATTGCCTTCCCTGAAGAGCATGAGGGTGCCAGGTAGGACAATCGAGAGAATGGTTTCATTGTTTTATTTGATTATGAATTCCTGATATTTTATTGATTTCCTTCCAACATTTGCCGGGGTAGGATTCGAAGTCTGGCTCTGGGTCATTACCTGGCTCCCTGGATTAATATTTCGTACATAATACAGCTAAACCATCGTCTCCTCAGCATCGCCACTGACAGTAGTGATGGTGCTTTTGGTGTGGCTTTGCTTCATAAGGCAAAGAAATGATTTGGCAAAATATGCCATCCTTCTCATTTTGTATTTATGAGAAGGCGAGATGATGGGAAGTGCTCTTGGTGAAAAGGAGCTGGATGTCCTTGGACATGAGCCACTGACAGAATTCATACAGAGCAGTAAGTAATCAGCACAGTAAATGTGTGGTATCGTTCATTGCAAAATGATTAATGTATAAGTGTGATGACACATTCCTTCAGTTGTAAAGTGTTATTGAGACAGTACACTGTCACGGTGAACAGATTTTCATTCATTTATATTGTATGATCTCCTTGCTACAGAGTGACAGTTTAATGGAGTATCACCATACCATCGCTGCAGTGATGGGACCATGAGGACAGTGTGAAGGAAATGAGTGTTTAAACTGTATATCTACAAAAGAATTTTTTAAAAAACTGATTGTATTAAAACATGAACGTTATGGAGTAACTCTCATTATTTCCAAACCAAAACGTTGATAGCGTGAAATATAACGTGTTTTCTGCTATTCACGTCTTCACACGAGGCCAAATATATAGATTGGAAATGTTGAGAAGGACATGTGCCAAGTGCAGAGAAATGAGGTTAGTATGAGTGGACAATTTTGTCAGCATGAACCAGTTTGGGCACAGCGGACTGTCTCCGTGCTGTAGGATTCTATGACTCTATGTTAGTTTTCATAACTCTGCAGACACACCCACCATGATGGTTGAGAGAGAGCTCCAGGTTCTGAATGAATGCTCACCGCCTCAATGTGCAGTTGTTGTGTGACCTTGCACTAAACGTCATGTTGTTCACAGATCTGTCAGCAGTCACCCTCTCATCGAGTTAACCATTCCCACCAGATTGTGACCTCCATACAGAACACTACCCTGTCTTCTCTGTCAAAAAAATCTAGTCCCTTTTGTTTTCTCAAGGCTGTTCGTTGGCTCAAAGAGACTGCCCTTGACTTTAGGGGCAATAAAACAGGACCTGACTCCAGTCAGTCTGGTTTGTTACAGAGATGAAATTATTTTAAGAGATGTTTGTTTATATGTAAACAGATGAGACGTCAGGACAAAGTGGTCATGCTTTAGAAGTGACATGTATAATGAAAGGGGAGTGGTCAGCTCTTTTAGATTATCTAGCTGAGCTGAGCTGAGCTGAACAGTTTTCAGTTGAGTCTTGAACTGGGACGTTCAGCAGGGAGCTATGTGGAAACTCTCTCTCTCTTTTCTGCCCTTCACCTTCAACCTGTAAGCATGTGTTCCATTTATACTGGGGTTTAAAGGGAGTTTGCTAATTGGGACTGTTGTATATATTCGGAACACTTAAATTAATCTAGCTGGATAGATTGAGTTCTATAGGGGTTCTTTACTCTGTTCTTTGTGTTTCATTGTGTAATTTTGTGAGTACAGTTTTTGTGTGTTTTAAAATCTAGTGGACAACCTCGCTATCTTACTCAGGGTAATTTTCATTGTACATTGAACGAAAAAGATTGCAAAGTTATGGTCTGGGCTGCCTGCTTACGAATGTGTTGAGTGGTCCAGCCTAGCCCCTATCAGATTGGGGGCTCTTTAAGGGATTTTAAACAGAGAGTGTGAGGTGCTCGTGTCTTTATTTTGGGTGTTGGTTTTGTTGGGTAGTCAAATCTTGGGATAGTAATTTCCATTTCAGTCGCCAGAAGTTTTCTCGATGTGAATGCAGTGATTCTGGAAGATTTGCAAAATGTAAGAAAAGACCAACTTGCAAGAATTAGCAGAGAAGATGGATTTAGAACTGTCTGCTTCTGTGAGGAAATGAGAGCTCATAACAACAGTTGCACATCAATTAAACCTGCTACAAAAACCATCAGAATCTCTAGAGTTGGCAACAATTCAATTGCAACTGAAGAAGCTTGAGTTGGAGGTGAGAGGTAAGGAAAGGGCAGCAGAAAGGAAAGAATTTGAGTTACGATTAAAAGCAAAAGAAAACGAAAAAGAGAGAGCATTAGAGGAGAAAAATGAGAGAGCTTTTTTGACCGCGAAAACTAACACTTTAAAACGCAAAGTCAGTGTCAAAGGCTGGAGAGAAAGGCTTTGGGGGCTTAGTGAGGAAGAGAGTGAGGATGAACAAGCCCCTGATAGTCAGAAGCCCAATGAGAAGCTGTTTAAGTATGTTCAAGCATTCCCTAAATTTGATGAGGAGGATGTAGAAGTCTTTTTTCAAATTATTTGAAAAGTTGGCTAAACAAATGCAGTGGCCAGAGGCAATGTGGGTTTTGTTGGTCCAAACGAAACTTGTAGGTAGGGCAAGTGAGGTATTTGCACCACTATCAGACGAGGTATCTGGGGTGTATGAGGAGGTGAAAAAAGCCATTTTAACTTCATATGAGCTTGTACTAGAAGGCTATGGCCAACGTCTCAGAAATCTAAGGAGGGACCCTGGTCAAACCTACATTGAGTTCGAAACGATCAAAGAGAGTTACTTCGTTGAATGAATAAGGGCTTTAAAAATCAAGCAAAACTACGATGCCCTTAGAGAGGTAAGTATTTTGGATGAATTCAAAAGTTCACTGCCTGAAGTGGTGTGAACTCGTATGGAAAAGAAGAGAGTTAAAACAGCAAGGTGAGCTGTTGAAGTGGCTCATAATTATGAACTGTTCCATAAACTCGGTTGGGCTTCCAGAATCAATTTCAGTCCATGAGGGATAGAAATTGGAGCAAAGAGATTTCCTCCCGTGGAAACGGAAGGATAGATCTCAGTGAAGGTCATAAGGATAATTTACCACAGGGTAAAAAAGAAACCCTTGACGGGGACAAAAAAGGCGCAGGTGTTTTCATTGCAATAAAGTGGGCCACACAAAATCACTGTGTTGGTGGGCGAGCAGAAAACCAGATATAGGAAAATTAGACAAGCGTGGAAGTTTTGGTGGACTAGTAACAAAAAGCACAAGAGAAGTTTGACAACTGTCTCAGAGTTACAAGATGATCAGAGGTTGATTTATGAGGATGTTTCAGATCTGCTTAAAAAATATATATTGAAAGATTAAAGGAAATTCACATAGGCCAGGAGTAATAGGTAAGGAGGTTCCAATATTCTTGGTCACGGGATCTTCTCAGTCTGTAATGCTGAGGGATGAGGAGATTATGCACTCCTGAGAGAATATTGTCAGAAAATGTGCTGGTAACAAGAATTCATGGCGAGACAAAATATGCTCGGTTATGTAAAGTGAGAACAGTGGAGAATGTGTGATAGGAGTACTGGACCCTAAACTGTCAGCTCCAGGAACAAAATCTGTCCTTGCAAATGGTATAGCTGATTCACCGGTAGGAGTGCAGCCTACTCTAATTGAAAAGCCAGTGGAGATGCAGGCAACGGAAGACCTGGGGAATGATTATCCAGGAATTTTCCCTGATTGTGGGATCACAGATCACAATGTACAGGTTGAAGCAGGAAGGATCAAAATGCATGGATGAAAAGGAAGCTGATGTGGAGTTATCCGAATCTTATTTTGACCAGCTAAGTAGAACAGAGAAGGAGGAGGTCGGAAAACATGCAAGTATTTTTAGCGCTGTTAAGTTGATTGACTTGCAGCAGAAAGATGAGGAATTAAAACAGTTATATCAAAGGCATTTCGCAAGCAAGAAAGAAAGCATTCCTGTCTGTTATTACTTAACAAATTATGTCTTAATGAATAAATGGAGACCATCACAATTTCAAGCAGAGCAGACATGAGCAGAAATTCATCAAATTATTTTTCCAATTGGGTATATAAAGGAGGTGCCGTGATTGGCACTTGGGCTACTAGATGGAGGTCATTTTGGGGTGAGGACAGCACCGGCTAAAATATAAAGATTTGGTAACAGGCTTGGACTACATAAAGATGTACCTGAATTTTGCTAGACATGTAAAACATATCACGCAGGCAGGAATAAAACTTGCATCTTTAATACCTATTCCAGCATTTGAGGAGCGTTTCATAAGAGTGTTGATTGATTGCGTAGGTCCCCTACTACAAACAAACGGTGGGAATAAGCATTTATTAACAATAACGGACGTGCTGACTAGAGATCCAGAGGCAATCTCATTATTCAGCACCACAGCTTAAAAGGTTGTAGATAAAAATAATTATTTTTTTGATAGATACGGACTATCAATAATGATACAGTGAGATCAACGATCAAAATTCACATCCAAAGTATTCAAGGAGGCGACGGATAACTTGGGAATAAAGCAATTCAAATCTATTGCTCATTATCCATAATCACAGGGAGCATGAGAGAGATGGCATCAAAAACCGAGACCAGGTTGAGTTTTTGTGATCAGGATTATCCAGATGATTGCGATAAGGAAATCCCTTTTGAACTTTTTGCGATCAGAGATGTATCGAATGAATCGACCAAATTCAGTACACTTTAAATAATTTTTGGGTAAGAACTAGCAGGACCATTAAATTTGATGAGGGAAGATTTAACAAGTCATAATTCAGAGACTACCCATTTGAATGATGTGTCAAATTTTAGGGAACGACTCAATAGAGCTGGAGAGTTGGAAAGATACATTTAAAAGTATCACAGCATACAATGAAACAGGAAGCAGATAATAAATCACAAATTTACAATTTTGCCATTGGGAATAAGGCATTGGTGTTCCTTCCAGTGACAGGTGAGCATTTAAAAACAAGGTTTCGTGTACCTTATCAAGTTGAGAAGAACTATAGTGAGATGAGATGAGCTAATTGATAAGGACTCCAGACAGGAAGAAATCGCACAAAGTGTGTCATGTGAATATGCTCAAAAGATAGGTTGATAGTGAAAGAAAGCAAGAGGAGAAGGTGATCATGAAGAAAGGAAGAACCAATTTCAGAGGATTCTGAATTGGACATTCCTCAAATCAAATTGAACAATGAGAAAGTTGCCAAAAATTGGGATAAATTATTGAGTTACCTTCCACAAGAAAATCGAAATGACCCAAAAGAGTTATTACTATCACTTCGGCAGATATCCCGAAATAAACTGGGAAGTGCTATCATAATTGTGCATGATGTAGATATAGGAGATGCTGTTCCGATTAAGCAACATCCTTTTCGGCATAACCCTCCAAAGTTGGCACAGGTTCAGAAAGAGAGAGAGAGTGAATGCTCCAAGATGTCATAATCGAAGTGAGTTACAATGACTGGAACTCTCCTATAGTCATGATTCCAAAGCCAAATGGTACCCGGAGGTCAAGTGGGGACTATCACAAAGTCAATACCATTGCAAAGACTGATGCATATCCAATTCCATGTTTGGAGAACTGTGTCGAAAAAGTGGGAGAAGCTACTTACATTTCTAAGTTAGACTTGTTCAGAGGCTCCTGGCAAGGACCTCTGCCATTGAGGGAAAAGGCAATCTCGGTGTTCATAACACCAAATGAACTACATCAGTTCAAAGCCATGGCATTTGGTGTGAAAAATGCTCCAGCCACATTTCAGAGATTGACAATAATGTTTTTTGCCGGATTGCCCAACTATGTAATGTACATTAATGTCGTGGTGATTTTTAGTCGCTCATTGATGGATCACTTTCAGCATTTATCGGACATGTTCTCTCGAATTCAGAAGGCAGGCTTGGTGGTAAACCCAGATAAAAGTGAATTTGCGAAAGCCCAAGTCACGTTCCTGGGCCATGTTATTGGAAATGGACCAATAACCCCATGAGATACAAAAACGAAAGTAGTGGGAAAATTCTCACACCATCAACAAAAAGCAATTTTACGTTTACTGGGATTGACTGGATTTTACTGAAAGTTTGTGCCAAACGTTACCTGTGTGGCTGCCCCACTCACCAAATTATTTAAAAAGGGCAAGAACTCTCAGTGGATAGAAAACTGTCAATTTGTCAGCCTAAAAACTGTGTTAACCACTGTCCCCAGTATGAGCCCCACGGGATTACACAAAGCCTTTCAAGGTGGCTATCGATGCCAGTGATGTGGGGGTCGATGCGGTGCTCCTGCAGGAAGATGACAACGGAATCAAGAGACCCATCGGGTATTTTTCCAGGAAGTTGAACGTTCATCAACAGAAATATTCAATGGTAGATAATGAGAATTAAAGCTTGGTGTTGGCATGACAACATTTCAGTGTTTATATCACCAGCGATGCATCTCAGACAATCGTATATGCTGATCACAACCCATTGATATTTGTGGATAAATTTAAGGAGAAAAGTGCTAGACTGTTTCGATGGAGCTTGTTGTTGGAGCCATTCATTATGACAATTGTGCATGTGGCAGGTTGCAAAAACGTATTTGCCGATGCGTTATTGAAACTTAAATGAGATATGGAGGTGTTTTGTTGTGGGTGTACCGCAGCCTGAATTTGCATGGGGTTGGCATGTTTGCATGTTTAGAGTTGCTATAGTGTATATGTGCATTTTTAGACTACTAACTGGGTTTGAATGGTTAAAACTGCAGTCATCTTTTGGTATTGATGGTTTATTTTTCAAGGGGGAGTCGTCGTAAAGCTAGTCCCTTTTTTGTCATGAAGCTTTTTCATGGTTCAGGAGTACTCTGTCCTTGATTTTTTTCAGAGAGACAATAAAACTGGGCTGGACTACAGTTAGTCTGGTTTGGTAAAGAGACTAAAAGGATTTTCGAGGCCATTTGTTTATCTGTAAATAGATGAGAATTCAGTACAAAGTGGTCGTGCTTTAGAAGTGACCTGTATAATTAAATGGGAGTGATGAGCTCTTTGAGCTGAACTAGCTGAGATGAGCTGAGCTGAACTCAGTTTTCAGTTGAGTTTGAACTGGCAAGTTCAACAGGGAGCTGTGTGGCAACTCTCTCTCTCTTTTCTGCTCTTCAACTTCAACCCGTAAACATGTATTCCATTTGTACTGGGTTTTACAGGGAGTTTGCTTATTGGGACTGTTACGTGCATTCAGAACAGTATAATTAAGTCTCACTGGACAGGCTGAGTTCTGAAGGCGTTCTTTATTCTGTTCTTTGTGTTCATTGGGTACTTTTGTGAATAACGTTTTTGTCTGTTTTAAAATCCAGTAATCAACGCAGCTAAATTACACCAGGCAATTTTCACCGTACACTTAATGAAACAATTTGCAAAGTTATGTTCTGGGCTGTTTGCTTAAGCATGTTTTGAGTGGTATAGACTCGTCCATAACACCTTGGAACTTGGTACAAATCATTCACTTTCCCTCCTTACTGTTATCAAACCATGTTAATTTAACACGTGTGTACCATTAGCAATGGGGCCAGGAGGAAAGAAACATGGAGCAGATTGTTTGTGCAGTCTATGCTTCGTTAATTTGTCACATTGCAGCATCAAAGACATCCTCCTGTTTCAGTATCACTGTTTAGAGGGGCCGAATGGCCTCTTCTTTTGATGTGTCAGTGTCTCAATTGTCTCGAGAACACTGAGTTCTCTAATTTCAAATAAACACCCTTCCAATCTGTTGACTCCCTACTCAGTCCCTCCCACTCCCTTCCCATCACCTCCCCCTCCCTTCCCAGCCCGTCCACCTCTTTACCATTCCTCTGATCAACCCTTCTTCCAGCTTCCAACTGGATGTATTCCTCCAATCGACTAACCCGGTGGTACCCTTTACCAGTGGTGATCCATCCCCACCTTACCACACCACCTCTTCTCCCCATGCCGCTTCTTTATCTGTAAACCTCCTTACCTCTATCCCCACTCCTGAAGTAATGTTACACCCAAAGTCTTGACTTCTCCACCTCCTGATGCTGCTTTGCTTGGTGTGGTTTTCCAGCCGCCTGCTTTCCAATATTTGTATTTTTTTTAAAAAAATCTTCAGGTGTAATAGGCAGGAGAGAGTGAATTGGTTGCGACTCTGCTTATCCAATAGTTTCGATGGACTGAATGGCTTTCTCACATTCCTGTGAAACCTGCTTGACATGCTGAAAGAGCTCCTCTTTTTATCCTGTAAAAATGTTCAGGGTCCAGCAGTGATGTCACATGAATGTTACTTGCACGTTAACAACATGAGCTTGAACGTTGTCCAGGTTTTGAAGCTCTATGTGATTTCTACAGAACATCTTCACTTCTGATCGAATGATGGAGGGAAAGACATTGATGAAGTAGCTGAAGGTGTTTGTGCTGAAGAAGCTACCCGAAGGATTGCCCACAGACATATCCAGGTACAAAGAGTATTGCTGTCGACCAGCCACATTGTTTTCTGAATGACCCAGGGGGGAGGTTACACCTGCTCCCATTCAGTTCAACCTTATTCAGAATCTTTGACACATTGCTCCGTCAAATCCTGCTGTAATGTCAGGGCCAGCCACTCTGACGCTGAGTTCGCATTTTTGTTCATATCAATAGGCCAAGGCATATGTGTGGGGAGTGTTGCCTTCCCTCAGAGGGTAGAGAATGTTGGGGACTCTCTGTCTCTCACAGCTGCATTCCTGAAATGGTTGGGGGGGTGGAAGTGGATGTCAATGGATTTTGACACGTCAGAGATTCAAGGGCTACAAAGAATTGGGCATGAAAGAGAAATTGCAGCCGAGACCAGATCAGCCCTGACTTTACTGAAGGGAAAAGAGGATTGAGGAGCTAAATGGCCTTGTATTATTCCAGTATACCCCAGAGTCCAGGCAGTTTGTAGCCTCTTCGATTTCCTGTGTTACGGACTTCAAGTAACTGAACAGACTGATCCTGTTCCTGGAACAGGATACTGATGCTGCGTGATCTAATCTGGGTACAGCTTTATAGGCTCAAGGGGCTGATGAGCCTCCTCCTGTAACTGTATGTCAGTGTCCTGGGGGGTGGAAACCTTCATCCTATTATGTTGTAACTGAAATCCATACGGACTAATTCTACCATCCGAGGAGAAAGTGAGCACTGCAGATGCTGGAGATCAGAGCGAAAAAAGTGTGGCATTGGGAAATCACGACAGGTCAGGCACCATCCGAGACGCAGGAGAATCGATGTTTGGACGTTCCTGATGTAGGGCTTATGTCTGAAATATCGATTCTCCTGTTCCTTGAATGCTGCCTGGTCTGATGTGCATTTCCAGCACCATATGTTTCGACGTCTAACACCCTGCCAAAATCAACCTTTCTGGTCACATCATCAAATAACTGTAACAGCCTATTAGGCATAAACCTCCATGCACAAAGCCTATGCTTACTATTCCTAATCAAACCCTGCCTTTCCGAAAACATTTACATCTTATTCCTTTGTATATTCTCAAGTAATGTACCTACCAAAGATGTTAAACCTACTGGTCTATAGTTCCCAGGCTTTTTTTTAAACAGTTCTTTTTGAATAAGGGCACAACATTTGTTATCCTCCAGTCTTCCGGAATCTCACCTTTGTGATAAATGGATTTAACCAGTGTCCCCGCAAGTTCTTCTCTAGCTCCTTGCAGTGTTCATGGATATACTTGTTAAGGATTGTGAGATGAATCCACCGTCAAACATCCTAGTACGCCCAATGCCTCCTTTACTGTGATACAGACTGCCCCTAAGATATCACCACTAACTTCCTCAAGGCCCCAACTCCTTATGTCTTTCTCCATGGTAAATACGGAGAAGAAATATATTTTGAGGACCTCGTTCATCTCTTATGGTTCCACACATATATGTCCACTTTAGTATTTGAGGGGTCCTATTCTCTCACTAGCTATTGCTTTCCTTTCATATTCTTAAAGTGCCTCTTTGGATTCATCCTAATCTTCTCAGCCAAGGTTCTTTCATATCCACTTTGTCGCCCTCCTGATTTCCATCAAATGTAAACTCCTATATCCCTTATTGTGTGCCAGGGACTCCCTTGATCCCAGTTGCCTGTGCCTGAGCCACGCATCCCTATTTTTTTCCAGTCAAAGCCTAAATATCTCTTGTCATCCTGGGTTCCCCTTTCCTGCCAACCTTGCCCTTCACCGTATCAGGAACATATAGACCTTGAACTCTAGCTATCTCACGTTTAAAGGCTTCACACTAGCCAGCGGTCCACTTACCTGTAAACAAATTACTCCAGTCGACCCCTGCAAGATCCTGTCCAATCCCATCAATATTCCACTTGTCCCAATTTAGAACTTGAACCTGTGGACCAGTTTTGTCCCTCTCCATAGCTATTTGAAAATTAATAGGACGATGGTCACTGGTTCCAAAGTGCTCCCCCACTGTCACCTCAGTCACCTGTCCTCCTCTGTTTCCCAAGAGTCGTTCGAGTTTTGCCCCTTCCCAAGTAGGACCCTCTACATACTGCTTGAGGAATCTTTCCAGAACGCACTTAACGTACTCCACTCCATCAACATCCTTAACGCTCCAGCAGTCTCAGTCTGTTACAAAAATTAAAATCCACTGCTCTGACAACCATGCTCCTGCATGTCTCCCTTCTCCCTGCATATTTGTTACTCTAATTCACGTTGACTATTTGGAGGCCTATCGTACAACCCCGGTGACATCATCATCTCCTTCCTACTTCTTAGCTCCACCCGCGAAGCCTCACTGGATGATTGGTCAGTTATTTTATCTCTGATTACTGCAGTGATAATCCCCTTAATCAGAAATTCAACTCCTCCTCCCCTCCTTCCACCATCCCTGTCCCGCCTAAACCACCTGTACCTGATGCGTGAAGCTGCCAGTCCTGACCCTCGCTTAGCCATGTTTCTATAAAGGCTATATTATCCCAATCCCATGTTCCTATCCACACCATTAGTTTATTGGTCTTACCTGCCAACCCTCTTGCACCGAAATAAAAGTTGTTTAATCCAAAAGGCATTCCTTACTCCTTATCATGTTCCAGCCTGACCTGTCTCTTCGCTTTATTGTTTCTGATTACTGTATCTCCTACCAGCCTCGTTCTTGCCTCCCTGATCATGACGGTATTGCTCCTCGCCAATATAGTTTAAATCCTCCCTTGTAGCATGAACAAAATTCGCCAACAAGACAGTGGTCCCCTTCCCAGTGCATGCGCCAATGTCCCTCCTGATCAGGTCAACTCTGTCACAGAAAAGACAACAATGTAAAAATCTGAATCTCTCTGCCCCCCTCCCCCGCACCAATTCTTTAGTTACTTATTTATCTGCTATATCCTCCTGTTCTTACCTTCATTAGCTCATTACAATGGAAGTAATCAGGATATTACCACTGTCAAGGTCCTGGTTTTTAACTTTTCTCCCAGCTCTCCCTAATCACTCTGTACGACCTCATTCCTACATCTACCCGTGTCATTTGTGCCAACGTGCATAATGATTTCTGGCTGCTCCCCCTCCCCCTTGAGAATGTTCTGCAGCCGCTCGGAGACATCCTGGACCCTGGCACCTGGGCGGTAACTCAACATTCTGGATTCCCATTTGAGGCCACAGAATCTCCAATCTGTCCCTCTAACAATCGACTCTCCTATCTCGAAGGTCCTGTTAACTGTTACCATTTCCCACTGTGCCCCAGAGTCAATGGTAGTGCCACCAACCTGGCTACTGCTGCTTTCCCCGGAATGTATTTCCCCTGAACAGTATCCAAAACGGTGCACTTGTTTTCGCGGGGAATTGCCACAGGGGATTCCTGCATTCTCTGCCTACTCCGTTCGCCATTCCAGATGGTCGCCAATCTCCTTTCTGTCTTGAACACAACAGGGAGCAAGGACTCCTGTTGGATTAAATTGCCCTTATTTAAATGCAACAGGACAGATAGGTAAGCCTGATGTACTCATTGCATGGATCTTAACGTGGGACTGGGATATTATAGTCATTACAGAAATATGATTGGGGCGAGTCTTGGGTGTGACCACAACACAAAAGCTCTTATCTATGAAGTTCTCAATATCTCAGATGATCCTGAGGGCATCCAGCTCCAGCTCCTGAACACGGTCTCCCAGGAGTTGCAGCTGGGTGCATTTTCCACACGTGCAGTTACCACGGACGGTGGGAATTTCCCTGATCTCCCAAATCCCGTAGGAAGAACGTTCAACAGTCCTAACTGCCATCTCCATTGCTGCAAGACTAAAGTTGAAAGGACTTTATTTGAGCTTGCCTGTAGTTTTCGCTGAGCTGCTGCTGTCCAAAACCTCTTGAGCCAAACATTACTCCTGACTCTGCTGCCAACCGCATGTCTCTCTACCCCTTCATATTTAGTTTTGGATTGGGAAGGAGGGAGACACTGCAGTGATGTAGCACTTGGGCATTAAGCACTCCTTGATACCTGGCCACTGACGACCTGCTCTCCATCCAAGATCACTGATTGGCCTTGGAATATGTCTTACTAAGATTTTCCTTCTGGTAGTGCTAACTGCGCTGATGCTAATCTTCACCCCGACAGCCAATCTGCGTTGCCACAGTCCCTTGGTCCTTTCCGTTTAAGAGTACTGCATTTATTAATTCCTTGAATCCGTCGACTGCATTCCAAAATGTGTCGCACTCCACAGCGAGCGAGGTTGATGTTCCAGTGAATACAAGGCTATTGTAAAAATGATACAATTCAACATAGGGACACCAATATGTCTATCCACTCACTGAGTCTGCTTTTCCACTCAATTAGGTGAGATCGATTTTGATAATCCCCCATTCCACTTGTCTATATTTTCACCATAAACCTTGTATGAAAATCAGTCTGCCTCAATCCTAAAGATATTTAATGAGCCAGGCTCAACAGCCCGAAGAATTTTCAAAAATGATTTTCCTCTCACTGATGTGAGACTTGGTGGTCTTAAAACCCATGCGGTATTTCTAGCACTCTTTTTCAAAGTTGTATCAATATTAGATGTTATCCTGTCCTATCACACCTTTTCTGTGGCCCGAAGCAAAACAAAAATGAGAAGTTAAGAGAATGTAATCTCCTCACGTCAGCCTAAGATACAGCTCATTCTGGTCTGTACATTTGCCTACTCTCTATCCCACAAAAACTTCCAATTCATTGTCAGCTTCTGTATCAATTCACTCAAGGATCACACAGTCACTCTCCTTGAACCCAGGAACTCCTTCTTCAAACTGAAGATCGGAAGAAAGTCAGTGTTTAACATATTCTCTGGCTCCGTGCACAGGCTGCCCCCTTGGTCCCCCATACTCCCCATTCTCTCCCGCGTTATCCTCTTCCCCTTAATAACACGAAAGAATGTCTTTGAATTCTTGCTAATCTCTACCCTCGAATATTTTAACTCCCCGCCACCACTTCTGCACTTCTACTGACTTTTTAAGTTTTGCCCTACACTTTCTATATTCTTTCCGGACCTCCGTTGACCTGCTTTCTTTGTAACTGCTTTAAGCTTCTTTTTCCTTTTTAATTCTGTTCGGAAATGTGTCGACACCCGAGGTTCTCTGGGCTTGTATTCCTAAAATTCATCTTTGGTGTAACATGCTGAGCCGACACTGTCATCAATTACATTTTGCTCAAGTGACCCCCTAATTCGCGCCCACGCTGTTCTGCTACAGTTGCACCCAGAAGCATCTGCACTTTGGCCAGATCCTGTCATATTTTTTCATACAATCGGTCTCCCAAATGCAAAAAGCTTTTATTTTCAAACATTTTTGGGTCTTTTCCTTAGCAAACGCAAGACATAGGAGTCACGGTCACTGGTCCTTTCATGCTCACCCCAACCCTGCCTAAAACATCTGAATGGCTTCGTTCCACATGGTGAGGCCCAGCACAGCCCCGCCCATTGTTGTATCTGCTACACGTTGACATAAGAATCTCTCAGGAATAAATTTCAAGGCATCTGTTCCCTCTTAAAAATGTTATCACTGCCCGAATGAATGTTTGGAATTGAAATGCCTGAATATAATGATCCTATTGTATTAGCACACCTCAGTAAATTGGTTCTGTATCAGCTCCTGTACTTCCTTTTGTTTGGGAGTCTATAATATATCCCCAGCGGTGTGTCTTCCTGGTTTTGATCCAGAGCTCTAACCACCAAGCCTCATTAGATCATTCTTACTGCAGTAATTAACTCCACAATTAGTAATGCAACCCCACTTCCTCTTTTCCCACCTCTCCTGTCGTACCTATAGATCTGGTACCACAGGATATTGAGTTGTCAGCTCTGACCTCCCTCAAAACATCTCTGTGATGGCAAAAATGTCACACTTCCCCATTTCACCTCATTCCATTATCACATCTGTTTATCCGATAATATTCACAGCATTAAGGTAGACGACATCCAGCCTGGAATATAACACCCGAATACTCTATAACGCGGAATTCTTTAGTCATTCATTGTTTGTTCTCAAGCTGCCCAATTCATGAACCAAAAATGTAAATCTGGAAATGAATGAATATTTGTTGAATTGTAATTTCTCTTTTAATAACTGTATTCATCAAATGCAACTTTCCAGAACTAAACAGTCAGCTCCACATGCAATGAGTTCCTGCTAATTAATTCCCTGTTCAGTGTGCAGAGGGGAGAGCTCTAAGTAATGGAGAAAGTGAGAACTGCAGGTACGGGGGATCAGAGCCGAAACGTGTGGTGCTGGCAAAGCACAGCCATTGGGGCAGCATCTGAGGAACAGGAGAGTCAAAGCTTTGGGCATCAGCAGTTCATCAGGATCTGCAGTTCTCACTTTCTCCATTACTTAGTTCTGGAAAGTTGCATTTGATGAATACAAAGGAGGATGAGAGATGACTTGATAGAGGTGTATAAGATGACGAGAGGCAAATATAGAGTGGAAAGCCAGATACTTTTTCCCATGGTGCAAAGATCTATCATGAGGGAGAAAAACCTAAAGGTAAGTGGAGGAAGGTTGAATGGCGATGTCAGAGGTAGGTTCCTTTCACAGAGAATGGTGGATGGTTGGAATGTAGTGCTGGCAACTGTAGTAGAGTCAGCTGCATTGGGGATATATTAAGAGACCATTGGATAGGCAATTGAATGATAGCATAATGAAGGGTATGTGGGTTAGTCTGATGTTAGAGTAGGATAAAGAGTCGGCAGGACATCAAGGCCAAAGAGTCTGCGCTGTACTGTTCTATGTTTCACTCAGCATGTGGATTCGTTTCAATTGTTGAATGTGTGAGGGAGTGATGTGTGTGCGATCAGGACGCTCAGTAGGGGCGTTAGGCCAAGACGTCCACTTCTGGGGTGCATTCCTACAGTCACCTGAGTACCAGTACAATATGTGTGTGATGACCTACACCAGACAGAATCCGTCAAGTTCTGTTATTAAGGTGATTCTGGACTTGTCATTTGCTGCTGTGTTCTTCAGATAGATTTTGTTGGTTGACCCATGTATTAATTTTTGTCCATCAACAGAGATGCACAATTTTATTTGTATACTGATGAATGTGAAGGTGACATTTATTGGACACGGTTTTGGAGCTTTTTTGCGAGACACAATGTGCTGCAGAATACCGTCACCTTGTTAACGTCTTTACCCAGTGTCTGGTCCAGATAGCTTGGAGTCTGGGAGGCAGGCCAGATATAATCACCATAAGTAACTTGTGCGATGTGATTCTGAGACTCCATGTCCATTCATCTGCCCCCAGTCAAGTCTCAGACCGAAGATGGAGTCGAAATAATTTGTTGTGAAATAATGTTTGAATGACTGCCCTGACCCAGGTGGAAGCTCTCTGGATTCATTTAAGAGCAGACAAATGTCTTACCCAGTATCACAGGCAGCTGTGACTGAATTCAAATCTTTTAAATTCTTTTTTCAATGTAGGTTATGATTGCAATCTGATCTGATAAAATCAGATATTTGCTATGGTCGTGAACTGTGATTCACAAAAGTGTGAAATATCATTATTTAACCAAACAATAATTGCATCACCTCTGAAAATAATTAGGTTGATGTTATATTTATGGAACTAAAATATACTTTCCTGCCAACATTTTATGATACAAAAATAAAGATTGTATATTTTATTTAATACCGAACAAAGAACATGTTATCTGACTATAGTGGTGATCACAATTACATGCTTTTGCATACATGAACATCAAGTAACCACAAAAATACATCATCCTCTCTCACTAGTATTCTCACATACGGATGAGGAAGGACACCACTTCAACTGGGACAAAACATCCCTCCTAGGACAAACCAAATAGAGGCACGCACGAGGATTCCGAGAAGCATTGCATTTCAACTTGAACTCTATCAACAAACACACCGAGTTAGACCTCAGCCATCACCCCTGAGAAAAAGAACAGGACGTGACTTCACCGCAGGAAATAACATCACCACAGGAAATGACATCACAAACCCAAAGAAACTCAAACATATAAATAGAAAGCAGGAAGTTTCAGCGTTGGTTCCCCTGAGGCCCACTAAAGATGAAGATGGTAAAACATCTCGAAATGAACCTCCCAGCTCAGCGAAGAAGCCTACATCCAAAACTTCAACCTGAGCTAAAAATCTTCTCAAAACTCGCTGCAATTGCATACTCATTGTCAGTATTTAAATGAATACATCGTTGCTCCAACATTTGGAAAGTCGTTGGCTTCTGAATGATTGTAGTTTTCGAGTGAGAAAACTATTGAACAGTAATATAGAAATTGCGGTCTTACATATTTATGCATAATCGATCAGTTTAATTTCTCACCTAATGTGCGAGCTTCAGTTATTTTCCAACAATTGAAAAATGACAATAATTCAGAGAATATTAGATTAAATAAATGATTTATGTTATTAAATTGAAGTGAACAACAATTTGAAACCTTGCAGTTTTCAGAATGAATGGTATTTAATGTGAAATGTGAAAAAGAATGAACAATATACATCCGTGTGAGTAAACAGTCAGACATTTTCGAAAGAGTATTGTGGCAAAGCAAAGGAAATATTTGTTTTATTTGTTGGGATACAAAATTTAAAATATTCGTGTGCTGAGTACTAATTAGACTTCATCAGGAAGCTGAACTTGCAACACTTGCATTATAAATGGTTATGCTACAGCAAAATGATCAGATATTTGCCAACATTTACAGCTGGAAATAATCTGATACTGGCTTTGACTTGCATCTGTACATGATAGAGAACAGTGTACACAATGAGGCTATTGGAACAGTGTGTATGCATCAGCTGAGGAAGTGTCTCCCAAATCCTCGCATTTGCCACCTCTATCACTGTTGCCCTTTAATTTGGGAAGGTTAAATTATATAACCATTTCCCTCTTGAGTCTTCATTCACAAATCTCCCAGGTAGGGCATTCCAAATCCTAACAACTCTCTCAATAAAGAGCTTTTGACTTATCTCACTCCAACGTCTTGTGCCGATGATCTTGAAACTGGGATGATGTAATGCCAGCTAAGAGAAATGAAGTATTCTTATTTTACCCTGTTTTTTTTCATAATTTTGATCACTGCAATAACTTCACATCTTCGTCTGTTCTGATCAATCAGGAGTAATTTCATTACTCTAATTTCTCACATCCTACCTTTGACGAATTTCTTCATTCCACTTATCATTCTGATTATTTATAAGGTTCCAGGTATTCTTCTTCAAAGTAATGAAGGGTGTGTGTGTGTGTGTGTGTGTGTGTGTGTGTGTGTGTGTGTGTGTGTGTGTGTGTGTGTGTGTGTGTGTGTGTGAGAGAGAGAGAGAGAGAGAGAGAGAGAGAGAGAGATGAGAGAGAGAGAAAACAATTCTCTGTAATGTCTGAATTACACCCAATGCCTGGTGTAAAAGAGGTAAGGATTAGGTAACGATTAACATATGGTAAAAGAGCTACTTCAGGGGCGATGGTTTCAGATTTCTGGATCATTGGGCCCTCTTCCACGACAGGTGGGGGCTTTAAGAAATGGAGAGATTGCATCTTAACTGGATGAGCACCAACATCCTAGTGGGGAGGTTTTCTCGTGTAAATTGGGTGGATTTAAACTAATAAACCAGGAGGCTGGGAAACAAAGCAGCAGGTCAGGAATGGAGCAGAATGTCGAGGTGAGTAGGACATCATGCACGGCCAGTCTCATGATCATGCTGCGAGAAGGAATCAAATCAGTCCAAAATGTGAGTTGGAGATTGGAATAAATGATAGAGATGTCTGTCCGCGATTAACAAATGAAGATGGGATTCGTGAAGGAGTGAGGTGTGTGAGATCAGGAAGCTCGGACTCAAGAAACGATTAAAGGGGAAAAATAAATCGAAATAAACTTATTTAAAATCCTTAGTCTAAAAGCACGCAGTAATTGGAGTAAAATTGATGAGCTGGCAGTAAATACAGAGATAAATGGGTATGACCTGGTAAGGATGATTGTAACATGGTTACAGGAAGATCAGGACTGGACAGTGAACTGTCCATGGGTACTTGGTATTCCGAAAGGATTGACATGAAGGTAAAGGAGGTGGAATTGGTGTGTTGGTTAAGGATGATATCAAGGCTATATTAAGAAATGATATTGGCACTAGGGAACAAAATTAAAATCAGTCCAGGTGCAAATAAAAAGCAACTGAAGAAACCTCTTTGGAAGAGTAATCTTCAGCCACCGTCTCCCTAAAATACTTCTGAGGTCGGAAATGATGAAGGTTCGTGACAAGATAACAACGGTGGGATACACGTGCATATTGAATCAATTAATCAACTTGGCAAAGGGTAGGCTCCAATTACGAATCGTAGAGTATATGAAGGATTGTTTCGAAGAACACATGTCATGGAGCCAACCAGAGAGTAGGGTACTTCAGATTTGATATAAGCAAGGAATGAAAAACGATCTTGCAGGAAAGGATCCTCTTGGAAAGAATGACCACAACATACTGGTGAGAATAGAGTCACATACGAGAGCCTTAGTGTTGGGTAATAATACTTACAGTGGCCTAAGGAAGGTGTTGGTGGGGGGTGGGGGAACAGTCAAAGGCAGGACAGATGAAGAAATTTGTCAAATACTAAAGGGGATACTAAATACGTCTCAATTAAAGTATATTTGTGAGAGAAGAGGAATTGCATGACAGAGAAAATTTATCCATGTCTAGATAAGGAATTCGATGACACCATGAGGGCAAAAACTAGGGCAAATCATACTGCACAATTTAGTCCTGCTCCAGGGATTGGGTAAGGCGGTGGCCTAGTGCATTACAGCTGAACTGCTCATCGAGAGACCCAGATAATGTTCTGGGAAGCTGGGTTCGAATCCTGCCATGGCAGATGGTGGAATTTGAATTCAAATTTGGGATTAACAAACTGATGGTGAATATGAATAGATTGTCAGGAGAAGCTCACCTGTTTCACTAATGTCATATAGGGAAGGAATCTGTCATCCTTAGTTGGTCTGGCCGATATGTGACTCCAGACCCACATCAGTGCAGATAACTCCTAACTGCCCTCTTGGAAATCAAGGATGGGCAATAAATACCGGCCTACGCAGCAATGCCCTCTTCCGTGAATTAATGAAAACAAACAAAAAACATCATCAAAGGGTTAACACACAACATTAAAAGAAGCTATGAAAGGAAATGAACGGAAACATAAATACTGATACCAGTAGCTTTCACTAGTACATAAAAAGTAATCGCAGAGTGAAACTAAGTGATGGCTCTTTGCAGGATGAAAATTACAAGATAACGATGAAAGACTCAAAAATGGCAGAGGCACAAAAGCAATGTTTTCTGTTTTCACAGACTACACTAAAAACTGTAGTTCCTACAGAGGAACCTGTTGGGATTACTGCTGTTTGTCATTTTAATAAATTACCTCGATGAGGGCATAAAATGATGTGTTAGTAAATGTAATGATGATACTAAGGTTGGTGAAGTGTGGATAGTGCTGAAGGATGTTGCAGGTTACAGAGGGACATAGATAAGCTACAGAGCTGGGCTGAGAGGTGGTAACTTGAGTTTAATGTGCAAGAGTGTGAGGTGATTCATTTTGGAAGTAGCAAAAGGAATATAGAATACTGGGCCAATGGTAAGATTCTTGGCAGTGTCCATGAGCAGAGAGATCTCGGTGTCAATGTATGTAGATCACTGAAAGTTGCCAATCTGTTTAATACGCTTGATAAGAAGGCGTAGAGTATGTTAGCTTTTACTGGAAGAGGGATAGAATTTTGGAGCCACATGATCATACTGCAGGTGCACAAAAGTCCGATGTGGCCGCACTTGGAGTACTGTATATTTCTGCTTGCTACATTACAGGAAGGACGTGGAACGTTTGGAAAGGGTTCAAAAGAGATTTACAAGGATGTTGCCTGATTTTTTTTGAGGGAGGGTCTTATAAGGAATGTCTGAGGTAGTTGTCGCTGTTTTCATTCGAGAGAAGAAGGATGAGAGCTGTCTGAATTGATCTATATAAGATAATCACAGGGTTAGATAGGGTGGACAGTGTTATGAATTTTTAAGTGTATTTTTCCTTCAAGAGAGTTGGAAGGCTGCCCAGCGTACTGCAAAAATTAAAAAATGTAATATTTGGTCAAACAGCTAGCAGTATCTGGGTTGCTATGGGACAGATTCAAATTCAGCCAATCAGTATAAATAATGTGCCAAGATGCCAAATGCTAATCAAGTTTGTATTTAGTGTTTTTACAATATTAAAACCAATGAAACAATCCAATCTTTTGGGGTATAAATATCAAACATTTTGAACAGTTAGCCAGAGCGGCGAAGAGCAGCAAGCCGCCAACAAATCCAGCCTGGCAGCAGAAAGATCTGCTCTCTGACAGGGACCTTTATCAACCAAAGACCTGGGAAGCAGAATCCCCAAGAAGAAGAAAAGAAGACTGGAATATGGAGAAGAAACGACAGGTTTTTAAAAATCTTCATCAGGATTTTTTGATCGGACTATTATTATAGAGGTGGAGGTATCAGTGTGCATATCAAATATATTGGTGCGTAAAAACGGAAAACTTGCAAAATTTTGGGCAATACCATGATGACCTTTGACAAGGTAAGGTGCTTTTCGGTGATTAAACAGAAGAACGAATGTCGGTGGGTAAGCAGTTTGCAGGTGCCCAAATTGACAGAATGGATCAAACCCGTTCGGTTTTCAGGCCCAAGCAGCATTTCTATCCAGGCAACAGTTCAAATGCTGCCAATTAACTTAAAACGGCACTTGGAGATTAAGGATCCATTTTAGTGTTAACAATATGAAACCAATCATATACTAAGAATTTCTTATGTCAAGGAGATATATATATAAAACAGAGAGGCAATTGGACAGAGGGGGAGAGTCCACTGCTAGCTGAAAAAACGATGACAGGGAAGTGTCATCCGTGAATGGAATATTGGGGTCTCACAAAAAATCTCCATGCTCTGCCTAAAAAGCTCTATCCATTAATAAAGGTGCACAACACGCTGAGCAAATATTCTTGAAACCAGAAAACAACTGAGAAGGCATTTCAGACAGAGAAAGACGAGGGAATAAGATACAGAAATTTCAAGACAGTCCATACTCGATGAACTTTGACAGACTAAGTTTTAATTTTACTCTTAGTAATACTGGATTTATGAGTGGAATCCGCATTAGTGAAACCGCAAATCAGGAAAATCTTTTTTTTCCAGAAAACGTAATTAGTTACAGACTGATTGTTCAGTTTGTTAGTGATTTGGTCACTGTTAAAGTTAGAATCATAGAATACGGAGAGTAGGGACACAGGCCCTTCGGACAAACAAGGATCACACTGATCCTCTAAAGAGTAAACCACTCAGATGCATTCCTCTACACTATTGACTATATTTACCCCTGACTAACGCACCTAACTTACACATCCGTGAACACAATGGGCAATTTGGCATGCCCAACTCAAGTAACCTGCACACCATTGGATTGGGAGAGGACACAGGAGCACGTGTTTGAGCCCACGCAGACACGAGTAGAATGTGATAACTCCACATAGACAGTTGCCCAAGTTTGGAATCAAGCCTGGCTCTTTGGCACTATGAGGCAGCAGTGCTAGCCCCTGAGCCACGGTGTCACCCCTAAACAAGCAAATAGTACTTGTTAATTGCAGAATGCGTGAAAGGATTCTATTTCATTGAACCATTCCTTTATAACAAACTGGGTTGTCAAAAAGGAGGTGGATTACATCACTTGTCACACTCTCTTCGCTGGGTGCATTGCTTTTAATTATCAGATGGATGTTGACCTCCACTTCATTATATTATAGAGAGTTCGAAGTGGGTCAAGTGAAGAACTATATTGGTATATGGGGCACAGCAGGAAACATGTGTCTGTGTTTGAATAGATTGGTGGTTTGAATGAAAAACAGTGCAATAATCCAATGGAGAGATTGCAAAGCTGAGGCACAGAAGAATCAGGCACCTGGATAACAAAATAAAAACACATTGCGTGAACATCATAGGGAGCCAATAAAAACTTTCAAACCTTTTGAAAGAGAATACATTCAGGAGTAGGGAAGATATTCTACAGTTTTGTAGGGTACGGTGAGACCACATTAGGAGAGCTGAGGGCCCAATGACATGAAAAGCAGTCCAGAGAAGATTCACTCAACTGATTCCTGTGAGGAGCATTTATCTCTGGAAGATCATTGTCAGATTGGCCTTGGATCAGTTAGGGTTTAGGCAAATGACGCATGATCCCTTTTAAACCCATCATATTATGAGTAGTCTATTCAAGTTGAATGCTGAAACAATATTTAAATTTGTGCAAGAGATTTACAGACATGGATGGACTCCTGGAAACTGGAGAGTATCCCAGTGAAGGAGTTGGTGATTGTTTTAACTATCTTAAAGGGTTCTGCGTCTGTGGGAACTTCCATCCCAGAGAGTGATGGAAGGTGAGACATTGAATATTCTTAAGACACAGTCAGACAGTTTATCGGCTATGAATTATGAATTAAAGTTATAGGGCATAGCCACAATCAGATCATCCATGATCTTATCACATGGCAGGCTTGGTTCAAGTTGTCCAGTCATTTACTCCTGATCTTAGTTTCTTCGTTGCTATTGCCTTTAGATACTGACAAATAATGAAAGCATTCTCAACTGCAAAAAGGCTCTCCCTTTCAGTATGATGAGCACACCTTACAAATGTTATTTTAAATCAGCACTGCGAAAGCACTCGTGGAAGTTTCATGGAGTTACAGAAAGATCAGATGCTTAGGTCAAAGTAAAAGCCTCATTAAAACTGCGTTAGAAATCAGACAGGTTAGAATGGATGCCTTTAATAGAGCAGATTCCTGTCAATTGTTCTTGTAAGGTGAATTACGTTAGCAAGACCAGCATTTATTGCCTATGTTGAATTTCCATTCAGAATATGGTGGTGAACTCCAGTGATCCTCGTGGTGCAGGGACACCAACTGATATGTTTCAAACAGAGCCACAGAATTCTAAACAAGTGACAGTGAAGGGACAATGATATTAATTCAAGCCAGGATGCTGTGTAACCTTGGAGATTGTATTCCTCACCACATGATACTCACAGCGATGGAAATAGTGGGACAACCTCTTGCTGTTCTTATTTTGGGGAATGTACAGAGTGATGTAGTTAAGGTCAATTCTGAGGGAGCCTGAAGTAGCATTTTGAACACAGAGCTGAATTCAACTTTTACATATTATCTGCCAGCTCTGCATGTTTTATTTATAAACCTTGTGAATAATTTAGGATGAAAATGTGTTGCTGAAAAAGCGCAGCAGGTCAGGCAGCATCCAAGTAGCAGGGGAATTGACGTTTCAGGCATGAGCCCTTCTTCAGGAATGAGGGAAGTGTGCCAAGCAGGCTAAGATAAAAAGTAGGGAGGAGTGACTTGGGGGAGGGGCGTTGGAAATGCGATAGGTGGAAGGACGTTAAGGTGAGGGTGATAGGCCAGAGTGAGGGTGGGGGCGGAGAGGTCAGGAAGAAGATTGCAAGTTAGGAAGGTGATGCTGAGTTCGAGGGTTGGGACTGTGAAAAGGTGGGGGTATGGGAAATGAGGAAACTAGAGAAATCTGAGTTCATCCCTTGTGGTTGGAGGGTTCCCATGCGGAAGGTGAGGTGCACTTCCTCCAGCCATCGTATTGCTATGGTGTGGCGATGGAGGAGTCCAAGGACCTGCATGTCCTTGGTGGAGTGGGAGGGGTAGTTGAAGTGCTGAGCCACGAGGTGGTTGGGTTGATTGGTCCGGGTGTCCCAGAGGTGTTCTCTGAAATATTCCTCAAATAGGCGGCCTGTCTCCCCAATATAGAGGAAGCCACATCGGGTGCAGCGGATGCAGTAAATGATATGTGTGGAGGTGCAGGTGAATTTGTGGTGGATATGGAAGGATCCCTTGGGGCCTAGCAATTAGACTTTCTCATTACTAGGACTAAATCTAAAGTTGCCCAATCTCTAATGGATTGTGCTATGGTAAATTTAACCTGAGGAGTTGTGGGTGGTATTTATTGCACATTTGTCATTGTACATTCGCACTTTTGAACTTATAATGGAGGGAAGGACATTGATGAAGCAGCTGGAGATGGCTTGGCCTCGGATATTTTGCTGCAGAACTGGGCCCTTGTAATGCAGTACTTGGAGGTGCATAGTAAAATAGGGCTGAGACAGCATGACTTCGTCAAGGAGAGGTCTCGCTGACAAGTCTGGCAGAATTCTTTCAGATGATAATGTGCAAGTTTGACAAGGAAGGATGTGATTTGATTGGCTAATTGGGACTCTGCGAAAAATGAATCTGCCTTAAATTGAATTTTGTTCATCTATTGGTTACAAGTTGCATAAGTAGAGATATAAAAACATTTAAAAATTAAAAAAAAACAAATTCAGCACTAGCTAAATACAATAACGATGGTGGGTCTGGGGATGTGTTATTTCTTCATCATGTGGTAGCTGGAGACATTCACTGTCTCGCTCAGCAATCCTAACCTGCGGTGTGACCAGTTCACGAAATGTGCTATCCACTCCCTCCTCAGCATCGCGGATGCTCCACAGTGAGTCCATCCGCAGCTCCAGTGCCATCATGCGGTCAAACAACAGCTGCAGCTGGACACACTTCATGCAAGTGTAAGAGTCAGGAACGACAGACACGTTCCTAAGCTCACACATCAAGCAATAGTCACATGCGACGCGTCTGACGTCCCCTGCCATTGTAAGCTTACCTTTATATGAACTAACTAAAACCAAACAATGCACTTAAATAAATGAAAATGATGGATAATTTATAAAAGCCTTACCTTACAGGATCGTTTTCTTCTGGTTAGTGGAGGGGGGCGTTAGGGAGATATACGTGTAGTATCTCGGTATAACAACAGCCAAGATATAAATTAAGCCCTAACCTTCCCAGCAGCCCTCGCTTCACTCCTCCTCCTCTCCCCGCCGCTCTGGAAAACTGGAGTTCGTTGTCAAGCAGGTTTGGTGGAGGAATTAGATATCAGATCCTGTTATCACTGGACTGATTCAGAGGACTCCTCTTTCCCAGTTAATGAACTCACTCTTAAGTATTTATTGTCAAGTCTGTCCACTTTAAAGAGAAAGCAATGCCGGAGTTGTGCTGAAATGATATGTACATTTTCAAGCGACAAGATTATTCAATGCCCCAATGAGGTGAGGAATAGGATGGAGGTAGAGTTAAATACATGGGCAAAGAACTGGTAGAGGAGGCAGCACTTCCAATATGTGTATCATTGGGATTCCCGAGTCCCTCTCTCAAACAAATATCTATAATATTGACATAGCAGTGATATATACTCACCCAAGCTCCAATTTCACCCCTCCTACCTGTCATACTCCTCACATTATAATCAGTGTACTTCAGACTGCCAGGCTCATTGTGTTCAGTAACCTCTGTCTGTTTGTTGTTGGTCTTAGCTGTACTGGGATTAGTCACCAACCCCGCCTCAGTCGTGTACTTGTGGATCGACAGCTCTGTTTCCCACTGTTCCCCCCTCCCCCCAACTACCACACTAGTTTAAACCCTCCTGTTTGACAACAGCAAACCTGCCTGCCAGGAGATTGCTGCCAGTTCAGGTCCATCCCGTCCTTCTTGCGAACATCCTACCGACCTGCAAATCCCAATCATCCACATATCGGAGATTGCTGCCAATTAAGGTCCATCCCGTCCTTCTTGTGTATATCCTTTCGACTCAGGATCTGATGGCATTGGGCTGAAGTGTCTTTATGTCAACGCAATGATTATTATGGGTAAGGCAGATGAGCTTCCAGCCTGATTCAATACGTGGAACCATGATGTTGCAGCTAATACAGGCATTTAGTTGGGAGAGGGACAGGACTGGGCGTTCAACATTCCAGGGTATTGTTGTGATAGATGAGATAGAAAGAAAGGTAAAAGAGGTGGAGGAGCTATATTACTAATCAGGGATCATGTTGCATTTGCACTCAGAGAGGTAGGACTGGAGGGCGCATCCACTGAGGCAATATGAGGAGAGCACAAAAATAAGATTGATGCAATTGCTGTGTTCGGATTATACTATAGTCCGTTCAACAGCCACCGAGACTTTGAGAACAAATGTGTGGACCAGTTATGGAAAGGTGTAATAAAAACAGAGTTGTCATTTTGAGTGACTTCAAAATCCCCAATATTAACTGGGACTCGCTTAGAGCAAGTGGCTTAGACGGGGCAGAATTTGGTGCATCCAAGTGGGTTAATTGAATCGGTATGTGGGTAGCCCACTACAGGAAGGGCCATACTGGACCTCGTATTGACTAATGAGCCTGGACAGTTGACTGACATTTCAGGGGGACAGCATTGTGGAATCATATTGGAAACTCCTTCAGTTTTAAGATAGCTAAGAACATGGATAAGTCAGGATCTTTTGAGAAGCTATGGAATTGGAGTAAGGCAAGTTATGTCAGTATCAGGCAGGAGCTAGGGAGTGTTAATTGGGAGGAGTAGCTATCAGGCAAATCCACATTTTGTATGTGGCAACTGTTTATTAAATCCTGATTGCAATATCATCTGGCGAACGTCCTCTCGACTGTTCGAATTTCAATTTATTTTATTTGAACAGATATTTCAAAGTCGCTGTATACCAGAGAACAGAAAGAGATAATGGATGATTGTGACCTGTGTCCTTCACTGAATCAGATTGTCTCTACAGGCACCGAATAATTTTATTGTGGGTCAGAGCACCACAGAATTAATAGAGCACAGACGGAAGCCATTCAGTCCTTCGTACATTCACGAGCTCTCCAACTATGCAATCAGAAAGCAGAGAGAGTTATTGGAGATAGATAGAGAGAGAGAGAGAGAATGAAATAGAAAGAAAGAATGTGAAGGGAGATGAACAGAGAGCAGAGAAAACGGAGTGACAGAGTGAGTGAGAAATGAAGGGGTGTGAAATGGGGATGAACTTCGGTAGATCAGGAGACAGCATGAGGAGACATAGACAGAAGATGGAAGCTTTATTTAAACATTTCCCCTGAATCAAAAGCTCTTTGTTTGGGAGCCATCCCCTGTGAGCACCATGCTGATACTGGTTATGATCCCAGATCATTTATCTCCTATAATATCACAGAGTTGAGTGGCTGACAGCTAAACAGAAACCAATAGACCAATTGACTGGCTCCAGAGAGAAGGTGGATTAATTTAAATAGACTGTGCCAATGGTAGCAGGAACTGATAACCCCCTGAGAATCTGTGCGAGTGACTGAGCCAGAGAATCTCAGTGAGGGGGATCACTGTCAGAGGGGAAATCAGCATCTCAGCTATGGGTCAAGTAATGACTGAAAAAGTTTTGCACCCCACTTCCATGGTTTAGTAATCCACATTTCACTTCATACAGCTCGATATCATGAGGGTATTTGAACAATCTTATCTCTTTGTACATTTCATATCTTGGTTTGTCGAGAAAATCATTTTGTCCCTGTATTTGGTGTTGAATAAACGCATATCATTTCTGGGGAAGGAAGGACCTGTTCTGATGGGACAGCCTGTATCGGATCCATGTTGGGACCAGAGTCCGAATGAATCGCTTAACTTGGACGATAGACAGAGATGTAAATGGAATAGGAGTGGGGGAACAGGAATCAGTTATAGGGGTAATTAGAAACCTGAATTAAAAGAGGAGGTAAGAGTGCAGAATTCAGGGTAGATTATTAACATCTCCATCACAGACATAAATAGGATAGAGTATCGAGAAATGATTAACAAACAAACTTCAACCACACTGGAATACGAATGACAATGAGAGGAGAGATGGTTAATACAGGACGGACAGCGTTATATCTGAATGCAGGCAGTATGAGGAATAGGGTAAATGAATTTGTGACCCAGATCGAAATTGGCAGGTATGGCGTGATGGGCATCATGGAGATATAGCTGCAAGGGGATCAGGATTGGGAGCTAAATATTCCAGGATATGCACCCTATCCAAAAGATACACTGGTGGGCTGACGAGGTGGGGTTGCCTTATCAGTAAGAAATGAAATTAAATCAATAGCAAGAAATAACATAGGGTCAGATGGTGTAGCATCTGCATATGTAAAATTGAGGAAGCACAATGTTAAAGCAACGACAGTTGGTGTCTTATACAGGCCTCCAAACAGTCGTGAGGCGGTGGGCCATCAGATATATCAGGAGATAGAAAAGGTGTGTAGGAAAAGCAAGGTTGCAGTGATCATGGGCGATGTCAATATTCAGGGGAACTGGGAAAATCAGGTTGATAGTGGATTGTAAGAAAAGAAATTCATGAAATGTCTACAAGATTTTTTTTTGAGTAGCTTGTGGTGCAATCCATGAGGGAACAGGCAATACTGGATTTATTGTTGTGTGAAGAGGCAGACTAGATAAGGGATCTTAAATTGAAGCAAGCCGTCGGAAGCAGCGATCACAACATTTATACTACAATTTGAGAGGCAGAAGATAGAATCAGAGGCAACAGTACTTCAGCAGAATAAAGGCAACTGCATAGGCATAAGGGAGAAGTTGGGTAGAATTGACTGGGAGAGTAGCCTTGCAGAAAAGACAGTAGTACAGCAATGGCGGGAGGTTCTAAAAGTAATTTAGGAGACACAGCAGAGATACATTGTAAGACAAAGAGGCATGGTACAGGGAGGATGAGGCAACCATGGCTGACGAGGGAAGTTAGGGATAGCATCAAAGCAAAGCAGAGAAGTATATAATGTGGTGAAGGGCAGTGTGAAACCAAAGTATTGGGACGCTTATAAAGACCAACAGGGGGCAACAAAAATGTTTCAGGAGGGGGAAAATTTAATAAGGAGGTAAGCTAGCCACTTAGATATATAAAGTGCAAAAGAGAGGCAAACGTAGATATTGGAAATGATGCCAGAGAGGTCGTGGTGGGGTACAAAGGAATGGATGAGGAACTTTGCGTCAGTCTTCACAGTAGAAGACACGATTAATTTCCCAAACAAATCAACAGAGTGAGGGGAAGAACGGAGTATGGTGGTCATTACCAAAGAGAACGGGTTAGAAAACTGAATAACCAGAATGCAGATAAATAATCTGAACCAGATGGACTACACTCAAGCCTTGGAAGGGAGATAGCTGAAGGAGTAGTGCAAACGTTAGTTGTGATCTTTCAGGAATGACTAGAATCAGGAAAGGGCAAAGTGGACTGAAAAATCTATAACGTGACACCCCGTTTAACAAGGGAGCAAGGCAGAAGACAGAAAATTACAGACTGATTAACCTAACCTCATTGGGGGTAAGATTCTGAAATCCATCATGAAGGATGCGATTTCTGTATCATTGGATGTCGATGGTAAAATAGGGCAGAGTCAGCATGGTTTCATCAAAGGGCGGTCATGTCTGACAAACATACTAGAATGTTTTGAGGAAGTACTGAGTAGATTAGGAGAGCCAATGGATATTATCTACCTACACCTCAAGACGTCCTTTGACAAATTGCTACACTGGAGGTTATAGAGAAGGGGCACCCATGGTGTCAGAGGCAACGTGCTGGCATCGATTGAAGCCAGCAGAGAGTAAGCGTAAAATGTGACATCTCACGATGGCAGTCAGTGACAAGCATTGCCACAATGCTCAGTGTTGGGAGCACCAAATTTCACCTTATACAGCTAACGATCTAGATGAAGGAACAGAGGGCACGTTGGCTAATTTTTAGTATTAGAATGACTAGAGTGTGGAAACAGGCCTTTTGGCAAAATAAGTCCTACACCAACCCTCCGAAGAGTAATCAAAGCAGACCCATTTTCTGCTGACTAATAATGTAATATCTGGGCAATTTAACATACCCATTTCACCTAATCTGCACATGTTTGGACTGCAGCAGGATAGCAGAACACCCGCAGGGAACCCAGGCAGATATGGGGAGAATACACAAACTCCAAACTAGCATTGACCCGAAGTGGGAATCGAGCCCGTGTCCCTGGTACTGTACTAACCACTAAGCCACCGTGCCACCGACAGCCTGATGTTCAGACAGTACAAAGATATGAAGAGGGTCAGATAGCATTGAAGAGGTGGTGAGCTTGCAGAAAGTTGCTCCACCGATTCTCCTCAGCTTCCCAAACCTCTGTACTTGAACCCCACCCTTCCGACAACAACAATGATAGACTGCCATGGTCCTTAACTTCCACCCCACCAACCTCCAGATAGAATCATTATCCTCCACTATTTCTGCCACCTCCAGTCAGACCCTACCACCAGAGATATATTTCCCTCCCCACCCCTATCAGCATTCTGTGGAGACCATTCCCTCCACAACTCCCTCATTAGGTCCACGCCCCAACCCCCCAACCAAGCCATCATCCACTCCCAGCACCTTCCCTTGCCATCCCAAGTTGTTTAAAATGCGCGCCGACACCTTCCCCATCAACTCCATCAAAGGCCCCAAAGGATCCTTCCACACCCCGTAGACATTGTGCTTTGTCCATTGTTCCCTGTCTCCTTTACATTGAGGAGACACGATGTCAACTTTTGGACCGTTTCAGGGAGCATCGCTGGGACACACACACAAACACACACACACACACACACACACACACACACACACACACACACACACACACACACACACACACACACACACAAAATGACCCTACCACCCTATGGCCGAAAACTTCAACTCTCCCTCCCAATCTGCCAAAGACATGCCAGTCTTCGGTCTGCTCCATTGCCAAACCCAAGTCACCGAAAACCTGGAGGAACAACATCTCATCTTTCACCCTGGGACCGTGCAACCACACGGTAACAATGTCAATTTCACCAATTTCCTCATCTCACTTTCCCCACCTTATCTCACATCGAGGACTCCAACTTCGCATTGTCCCTTTGAACTGTCCAATCTCTCCATCTTCCCTGTCCTTCACGATCACAATCCACCTTCATCGAACTATCGCCTTCCACGCTACCATCCCCCCAGCCTCACCCTCTCCTATTTATCTTTCAGCACCCTTTCGCCCACCCTTTTCAATCCTGACAAAGAGCTTATGCCTGAAATGTCGCACCTCCTGCTCCTCGGATGTTCCCTGACCGCCTGTGCTTTTCTAGCACCACACTTTTGGGCTGTGATCTCTTGCATCTGCAGTCCTCACCTTCGCCTGCAGAAGGATGTGGGCAGTTTGGGAGATTGGGTAAAGAACTGGTCAATAGAGTACAGTGTGCAAAAGTGTGTGGTCGTGCTCTTTGCCAGAAAGACAAGAGGCATGGACTATTTTCAATATTAAGAGTAAAATCAGAAGTCTGAAGTGCAGAGACTTGGGAGTTCTAGTCCACGAGTCTCTCAAGGTAGACTTGTAGGTTGTCACTAGTCAGGAAAGCGAATACAATGATGCTATTCATTTCAAAAGTGTTTGAATATAAAAGCAGGGTTATACTTCTGAGGCTGTATAAGGCTCTGGTCAGACTACATTTGGAGTATTGTGTGCAGTTTTGGGCCTCGTATCTCAGGAAGGATGCACTGACACTGGAGGATGTTCAGAGAAGATTCATAGGAATGGTTTTCGAATGAAAAGCTTAACATATGTGTAACATTTGAGGACTCTGGGTCAGTATCTGATGGAGTTTCGAATTATCTGGGGCATCTAATTGAAACTTACCAAATACTGAATGACGTGGAAAGAGAGGATATTGGAAAGATGTTTCTATTGATAGGAGAGACTAGGACTCGAGAGCCCAACATAACGGGAAGACGTTTTAGAACAAGATAAGGAGAAACTTCTTCAGCCAGAGAGTCGGGGATCTTTGGAATTCACGGCCACAGAAGCTGGAGAGACAAGGTCATTATGTATATTTAAGACTGAGTTTGATAGGTTCTTGATTGTCAGGGAGACCAAGGGTCATGGGGAGAAAGCGGGAGAGTGATGTTGAGAAGCTTAACAGATATGATCAAATGGCGGAGCAGACTCAATGGGCAGAAAGGCTACATTTTTGCTGCTATGTCTTCTGGTCTTATGGTTAATGTTGGCTGTCCTCATCCCTTACTATAGCTGCATCATGATTCTGACCTAATGATTTATAAAGAGGCACGTTCCAATACTGATGACTGGCAATATCATAATCTCTCCCTCCAGTCGCAGCAGCCATTTCCTCCGATTCTCTCTGATTTCTGTCTCCTCCCCAATGTCATAATCACACAGTAATTGAAGTCTAATAAATGATACGTCATCAGAGTTCATTGACATCAATAACATCAACAGCATGACCCTTACTTGCCCCTTCTCATCCTCAAATAACAATCTGAATTGTATTTGTCATGTACAATTCTCTGTTAACATATCCATGCAGTTTGCCTGTTATAATCCATGTTTTCCTAAGCACATTTCCCCATCAGATTTTGGACTATAAAAGTTAATTCATCAATATAATCACTGATCAATAATTTCAGGCTATAATTTTCATTTATAAATGGAGAAACTCGTTTATGTTCCAATAATTCTCTGTCATTGCTCTCATATCCAGGGCAGATTCAGTGATTACACACAAACAATCTGCATCTCCAACATCCCTTCCCTCAGTCACTCCAACATATCCCATGCGGACTGTGAAAATTTGAAACGTTATTTTGAATTTTAACGAAGTAATATTGAACTGAAAGGATTTACCTGGAGCTAATTGTTCACTGACTGTGATTATTATCAATCTCTGTGGATTCTAATTATCCCAGTGGAGCGTTTCCATCGTTAAACGATAAATGGGCTCTGTCAATGTATTATGCCATAGTGTGAGAGGGAGTATCACCGACAGCACTAACAGGGATCAGCAGCTCCAAAGGGAAGGGAGGAGAGATTAGAATCTGAGAAAATTACACTCGAATGTCCCAACAATGGATGAGAATCTGTGCACATTAGACTGGAATTTTCCAACAATGGACAAGAGTTTATCCTTGGGTCTTTACTATCTTTCTCAGCCTTGGATATCATTAGCATGGCGGATCCAGGATATCCTTTGGATTATTCAAGGTGGTTACTATCCCATCCTCAATATATTTGGTGTTCCTAGTAAATCATTTTCTTTGACTGTTAAACTGGGTTGAATTGAAATTCTGCTCATGATATGTAAATAATAGGAAATGGCAATCAATGTCTTCAGTTCCAATCAAAAATTCCTTTCCTTATAAAATATATAAAGCAAATTACTATTTACAAATTACTCACAGATATGCGAGAAGGAACTCAAACTCCATAATCCTTTCTGTCCTGCACAAATTTACATTTCCATATCCTCCCTACCCACCACTCCTGTCTAATACCACCATTATGATATCCCAGTCGCCTCCGCAGCCTCAGTGCAATTCCTGAATGAACCATCGTTTGTGTTTTTGTTAAATCCGATACAGCTGTTTCTTCACATCTCTTCAAACCACGTGTCCACTACAAAATAATTGCATTTGAGATGTTTAACTTGTTCTCTGCACAGAATCTGTCAGATGTAAGACAGTGTATAGTGCTCAAGTCCATGACGCTTAACCTACTGCCATCGAATAATAATCCATTGACATCTCATGAAAGAAATTGATATAATTAAAATGAAACCATTATCATTTGTGAGAAAAAGTCCATCTGCTTGCCTCATGTCCTTATGAGAAGACAATGGGTCATCCTTGCCTGGACAGGTCTCAGTGTGACTGCAATCCCACAGCAATGTAGTTTACTCTTTACTGTCCTGTGGAACAGTTGAACCAGCCACTCAGTTTCAGATCGGTATAACATGCTGGCCTGACCAGGGCTGCACACATCCCGTGAAGGAAGAACAAAGGAAAGATAGCTCCTCCCTCTGCCTGTTTACCATATTCCGACAGCTCATTTCCATTGGGGTAGGTGACCATTCCTTGTTTTAGGTGTATTCTATATCTTTGAAGTTCTTCACAAGAGTGATGTTCATCTCCATCTCTGGTGGTGGCTTTATTGATGTTGATGTACAGACGTAAGGAACTTGTAAATTTCACGTCAGTCTCAGGGCATAGAGAAGGAATGGCTTTTTCACACCACCGGAAAGAAACAGAGACGGCAAAGTGAGGTAAGGGAATTATTATGATCATCTCTGAGAGTGTTGTTGAGGCAGTATTTAGGGTATTTTGGGGCAGATTTTCTCTCCTTTATAGGGAATGATCTTCTCGTCACAGAGAGAGTGTGAAAGAGTGTCAACAGACTAATCACTGGGATCATGGTACCATGAGGAGTGAGTGAAGATTAATCTGTAGCGCTGTGAGAGAATAAGAGGTGATTGCATTGAAACTTGAGGGGAATGGACAATCACTCATTATGTTCTAAACAGACACTAAGAAAGTAATAAATTCCATTGTTTGGTTTTTTTATGCGGGTTATAATTCTCGATAGTTTAAGTGCCTCTGAGAACGTTTCTCCTACTTCAGCCCCACTCTCCATGTCGATTGACAGAGACATGTTCAGGCTTTGCATACAGTCTCCAACATTAATATAGTGCATTCGGTATGTGTGATTCTGCACAGAACGTCATGTTACCCACAATCCCGAGAGCAGCCAAAATACCTTCACACTAAAACAGTTAACTATTCCCAACTGCTTCTGTCCTGGATGGAGAACATGGGTCTGTCTTCTCGGAGGGGGAAGATGTGTCCTTGAGACTTTGCACAAAATATTTGGCTTCTCTCCGCACTGCCAAGAAACTATGTTAAAATGGCACACGTTCCACATGCAATGGGGCTACGAGGAACATCATGGAGCCGTCTCTGAGTGCAGTCTCTGCTCCTTTTGTTTGTCACGTTGGAGCATCAATGACATCCTCCTTTTTCTGCATAAGCCCTTGAGGGGATGAATGTTCTCGTCCATGTCGCATGGAACACGCTCAAGGGTCTGATTGGACTTTTCACGTTCCTGTTTAGCAGTTAGATGCACTGACGAGGCTGCTTCTTTTCTTGTGGAACAGGCAGAAGGATTGAATGGTTTGTCCCTCTTCTTGTTCATTCGTTTCAATGGCCTGAATTACTTCCTCATATCCGGGTGCAACCACATTGAGATGCTGAATGAGCTCCTATTTTAACTGTGGAAATGTGCAGTATCTGGCCTTGCTGTATCATGAATGTTACCGACACTTTAACAGCACAAGCCTGAATGTTGTCCGGGTCTTGCTGCATATGGACGCAGACTGGTTCAGGAGCTGACAGTATACAAAATATTCTGAATATTGTCTGATCTTCAGTGACCATCACATCTTCTGATCTTATGGTGGTGGAAAGTATTGATGCAGCAGCTGGAGCTGTTTGTGCTAATGAAGCTCCCCTGAGGATGTCTTGAAGTGATGTCCTGGAACTGAAAGGATTGATGTCCACAAATCACACATATCTTCCGTTGTGCTATGGATGACCCCAACCAGAAGAGATATTGTGGCTGATGCCCACTAAGTTTAATTTAGTCAGCGTTCCTTGATACCACACTGAGTCAACTCCTGCCTTGATATCAGGGTCTGCCACTCTTAGCTGGGCTCCTGTGTTCACCTCTTTTGAACTCAATAGGTCATTGTGTCTGTGTGGGGTGTGTTTTCTTCTCACTGATGGTAATGCATGTCAGGAACTATCTGGATGATAGAGTTCGGGGATCTAGATCACTGAAAGTAGTTACAGTGGAGGTAGATTGGATTTTGCCCACTTTCATTTTGTTGCAGGGTGTGAAGAATTGGGAATTGAATGGAATTGCTACCAACAGTGGATCAGCCATCATGGTATACAATGGCACAG
The DNA here is from genome assembly GCF_047496795.1 of Chiloscyllium punctatum. Classification (NCBI taxonomy): domain Eukaryota; kingdom Metazoa; phylum Chordata; class Chondrichthyes; order Orectolobiformes; family Hemiscylliidae; genus Chiloscyllium; species Chiloscyllium punctatum. The sequence goes on from NC_092788.1 coordinate 8,429,168, forward strand.
CAGGATTGTCTGCCCGAATTAACTAATCCTGTTCCTTATGTTGTCATATCCTGTATCTGGAAAGTTAACGGTTGTAATTTTCCTGAATGTTGCAGTCAGCGAGCGCAAATTATCTTGTGTATCATCTCTGAGTGATGTCTGTGGGTTGTATTCACAGTGAATCTGGGTCCACGACATGACCAACAAATGAACCACAGGTTGCAGAGTGGAAACGCTCTGTAAAGAGACCAGAGGCCTCTTTCAAACCCAGCTTGTATTACCCAATAACATTTTCCAACCCACACCATACTGTGTGTGTGTCAGTCTGGAGGAACTGAATGATATCCTATGTTACTGTGAACCAGGTATTTGGCGCAAGTGGCCTCCATATGTTCCTGTGAGGGGCTGAATAGAACATTGGAACATTTGAGTGAGGAGCAGGAGTGGGTCATTAACCACTTCGCCACTGCTGTACCAGGTACTAAGTTCGTAGCTGATCTGGTTGTGACCTTAGCAGCACTTTTCTGTATGTACCATTTCCATTCATTCATTTCTCTGTTCAATACAAACACCTAGACATCACATACTTCTGGGAAAGGGAATTCCCACTTTTACAGCTCTTTCAGAATTTCTCATTCGTGTTCCAAACAATGTTACAGGGTCACTGATTCCTTTTGCAGTCACACTCATCCACTGGTTACAAGAAATTTCAAAGTTTACTGATAAGGCCAATGATATAAGTATCAGCCTGGATCACCTTCTAGAGAAATGTGACAAACACACAAACGTGCCGCTGCATGCACACATGAACACACACATTTTAAGACAAAACAAAAAAGAAAGCTTTCCAGAGTTCTTTAATAGCTGACCTCTTAACAAATGGAAAGATGACAGAATGTCCCAAATGTTGTTCGGTCCGCTGAAGTTCTTCCACTCACACAAGCTGCTTGTAATGGGCTATCTCCCTGGAACAGTTGGATTTGGTTCAATTCACTTTACATCAGATAGTGGAAAGATGCCAAAGAATCTTTCATCAGGAAACCTACGCGATTGGTAAAGATGACGCAGGATTTTTTTCTCGTCAGGTGGAAGAAAATGAGGGAGGGGGGCACGAGGCTGCTGCTTCTGTGGCAGGTAACATTTTTATCCCTCCCTGTGTTAAAATATGCAATAATGCCAACTGAACACCAAAAAGCACCACGTGTGATTTCCTTGAAAATTCTCTGCAATGGATGATAAGATCCTGTATACAAGTGCATCATTACTGCTGTTGGACACAGTGCCTTTTCTGGGCAAAAAAAACAACAAAATCCCAGCTGCATAATTTCATGGCATGTTTACATGTGTCTGCATAATTTTAAGAAATCGGTTGATGTCTTCATCATATCTGCTTAAAATAAATGTTACGACAGAGTGTGAAGCCCTTCTGCTAATTTAAACCAAACAGAAAAAAAAATCACCTCGCCTCATAGTCTTTAAAAGTGTGAGTGAGAAAGAATGACCAAATCTCACTATCTATCGAAAGCAATAATAGTTTATTCTTTCACTCCAAGAAAAAAAAAGAGAACATTAAACAACAACTTTCTACACTGTACTCATCCTGGTCTGATCAGTTTATCTACTTCCTACTCGACAGCAATATACTGATCCAATAAAACCACCCGATTAAGATTTACAAAAAAAAATCGAACTTCAAAACCCCAAGTGAGTTATGTCAATTTTCCTGTGAATCTTCATCTGTAGGTTTTCCCGGGTCTTTTCTTCGGTCTTCAACTGCACAGATTTCATAGAAACAGGTACCTTTCAAAGAGTGATTCTGCAGGCAGTCTGCATTTATTAGTGCTTTTTGCCGCCCTGGCTAACTGTTTAAAATGCCCGATTTTATACCACAAAACACCAGAATGTCTCATTAGTTTTATAGCATTAAAATTCAAATTCGTTTGGATTTTGGTTTCTTTGGGCGTAAGTTAATCTGATCGGCCTAAATCGAATTTGTTGTATACCATAGCACTCAGCTCAACTGTTTCTTTCAGTCAAATGTTACTTTTTTTAAAAAATTTCAGCATGCTCTGTGTTTGTTAAGTCCTTGCCAACTTTTACTCTCTTTAAAAGGTGCAGTACACGCCTATGCAATTTTATCAATCAACACATTTTATTCTTAACATTTATTCTGTAGTTTCAAACATCTAACAAGGTAAAATATGTATCCAGTTAATTTTTTCACAAAATCGTGTATGGTTCTAAAAGATTTCGCATCCAATACCTAAACTGGTAATGCTTCTTATCAAAAGGCCTCCCAGGAACGTGTGTACAGGGAGAAGGAGAGGCATGTTTCGGGCACATTCCTGATGAAGGGCTTATGCCCGAAACATTGACTGTCCTGTTCCTCGGATGCTGCCTGACCTGCTGTGCTTTTCCAGGGCAACACTTTTCGACTCTGACCTCCAGCATCTGCAGTCTCGCTGTCCAGATGCAGTAAAACATTTCTACGATTAAACCGGATACCCTTTCCCAGAAACAACACCATTTCATACCACTTGCTACATCTGCAGACTAACGTCATGGATCGGAACAGAAGTTGGTCATTCGGCTGCACCATTGAGAATGCTCATGGCTGATCTGAATGTTCTGACCACCTGTCTCTGGTCTGTTCCCAATAAACATTGACTCTCCTGTCCAGGAAAGATCATTCGAGGTCAGCCTTGAATAGCTTAAAAAAATGCGTCTTTAGTGCTCCCTGAGGAAAAGGGCACCACAGATAGCATAACACGAAAGGGAAAGGAACGTCCTTATTTCATTGCAGGACTCATTTTAAAACTGTGTTAAACTAACATCAAATTGTCACCTTTTTTGAAACATAAGGACAGAATAATTAGGAATAGACTTATACAGCCCCCTAAACCTGTCCAACATTACCACTGACTCTTTCCAATCAAATGTGTATTAAACTCATACGCTGCTCCTGTTCCAGGAAGAGAATACCAGATAGCATAACACCACACGAGCATTAAAAAAGGGAGCAGAATTAGGCAATTGGGTACATCAAAGCTGAATGTCATTTAATATTGGCTTCGAGGTTTCTCAACATCATTCTAGTGACTTCTCTCGGTAACCCTTTGTACCCTTATTCATCAAAAACCAATCGATCTCTGGCTTAGAGACACAAGTGCCTGCGTTTCTGTGTATCTGCATGCGTGCGTGTGTTTGTTCATGTGTTTGTGTATTTGTGTGTATACATTTGTTCTTCCATGTATTTGCCTCTGCGTTTTATCTGTTTAAGTCTGTTTGTGACTGTGTATGTCTCTGTATGCCTCCACATGTGTGCGGGTCCATTTCATTGCATGTGCTGTGAGTGTTAGTATATTGTGGTGTTTACATATGTCTCTCAGTATTTCTGTGTCTGCATCTTTCTGCAATGAGATATTTGTTGTTTTGGGAGGGAAAGAAGTTGCGGAAAAGACAGAGCGGTTAAAGTGAGAATTGCCATCCATAAAACATTGCTTCTTACTCAGTTGGTAGGATGTGGATATTACAGAATCTCCATACGATTCACTCGGTCCTCTCCAGCTCGTGCAAGGGTCCTACCAACATGGCGGGGAGAGGGGAGGGGGGGAAAGGGAACGGATATCGGACACTCCACCACCTGGCTTGGCCCTTTCTGTCTTGTTCAAGGCTGTTTATCCTGGAATGGGAGAAAGGGAAATGGGGAATGAGCTGTTCGTACTGTTTTAGGTGGTTTTTGGGGGTGGGAGGGTTGCTGAATGGTGAGGTGTCTGGACGGAGTCAGTCCACAGTGCAGAATCCATAAGGTGTTATTGGTGCGGGTGTATTGCATGGGCGACAGACAAAATAATGGAAGAAAGGTGCTGAATTCAACAGTGAGATTGGAAATGCATGAACTTTATTTGGAGATAGAGCGTAAGCCTTGTTCGGGGGTAGGTGCGATAACAGATATACAGTGAGTGTGAGGGAGCAGAGAGAATACGGTTATACTTATCCTGGTAGAACGAGGATACAGAACGTCCTGGACATTTCTTCAGATCATCTCAGCGTCGAGGTGAGCCTCAATGAACGTCTTCTCTAAGTCTGTCACTAATAATGCCACTGACCCTGTCCCTCAGATCCCACAGAATCGGTTTTGGAGGATCTTAGCAATGAGAAACAGGCATTGGTGTGCTCTGCCGTGTAAAATTGTCGTGCAAATTTTGTATATCTTATGCTGTGGAAAATTGGTATTGTTGGTGCTGCAGGAATACTGAATTATCTCACGTTACATCTAAACTGCATAAACTAAGTGACTGCTCATGCTGTGAAAAATAAATTACAGAAGTGTGTATTAGGCAGCTGGAAGAGTATGTTGTAATCCAAACTAGAGACAAGGTTAGTTTGGATTTGCTGCTGTGTGCTCAGAAGGACTAATTAATAGTCTTGTTCTCAGGAAATGTGAAATTAATAGGTTGCATTTTACACGGCATCTGCATATAATATCGAATGTTGAACATGATTGTCAAACATCAGGGAAGCCTGCAGGGTGGAGGGTCAAGTTCGCTCCAGTGAATTGGGAAAGTACAATATGACATTCAGTGGGAGACAGGCAATGGTTGTGAGAGTCATAAAGTCCTAAAGCACAGAGGCAGACCCTTTGGTCCAAACTGGCCCATTCCAACCAAAATGTGCATTCAGACTAACCCCATCTTCCTGCCATTGCCCCGTAACCTTCTAATCCTTTCCTATACATTAAACTCTATGGAATAGCTCCACAGTAAGCTGGAATTCAAACCAAAACTTTTGTTTGAGACTTTGACACACGATGAAGCACAGTAAAAACCAGGCACTTTGTTCCCTTGTGAACTTGCTGTTGTTTCAGTAGGTTGGATTTCACATAAAATCTCCTCCAACACCAGTGCAGGTGAACAGCCTCTCCCCACAGTGAGATGGCGCGTGCACAGAGAGTCCAATTAACCACTTTAATCCAGGCCCAGTTTGGGAGCAAATGAAGTTTCTCATCTGTGTCAACATATTGATGGGTCAACAGATTCTCAGAGATTTTAAGCCGCTTCCCACGTTCAGGGCATTTAAAAGACATTTCCGCTAGGCAGACTTGCTGTTGTTATAACAACGTAGTGGATCAAGTGAATTCTGTCCCACACACGAAACAGACGAATGGCCTTTCCCTCGTCTGACTGTATTTATGTTCTGACTAGGCAGATGATCTGGTGAAGCCCTGCCCACACGTACAACACGTGTACAGTTTCTCCACACGGTGAATGATGCTTTTCCCTTTCATGTTCAAAAGCGAATCATAGTCAGGCAACAATCAACTGGACAACACCATCAGATACTGAAGTGATATTTGGATTTTAGCCTTCGCACTGTAAACCTTCTTCTTCTAATGGCCAGTAAATTCATTGATAAAGGAAAAACAGAAGTAATTGAAAGTCCAGAAAGGAAAGATAATAAGATGCAAGAGCAGAAGTCGTCAATTAAACCTGTGCAGTCTGCTCTCACCATTCAGTGCGACTGCAGCTGATCTGATAATCCTCAGATTCAAGTTCCTGCAATAGCACCTAACTTTTGAATACCTTGCTGATTAAAATCTGTTTCTGACAGTCTTAGAACACAGAACATAGAACAATACAGCACAGAACAGGCCCTTCGGCCCACAATGTTGTGCCGAACATTTGTCCTAGCTTAAGCACCTATCCATGTATATAGCCAAATGCCGCATAAAGGTCACCAATGATTCTGACTCTGCCACTCCCACAGGCAGCGCATTCCATGCCCCCACCATTCTCTGGGTAAAGAACCTACCCCTGACATTCCCCCCATACCTTCCACCCTTCACCTTAAATTGATATCCTCTTGTAACACTCTGTTGTACCCGGGGGAAAAGTCTCTGACTGTCTAGTCTATCTATTTCCCTGATCATCTTATAAACCTCTATCAAGTCACCCCTCATCCTTCGCCGTTCCAATGAGAAATGATCTCGCACTCTCAACCTATCCTCGCACGACCTATTCTCCATTCCAGGCAACATCCTGGTAAATATCCTCTGCACCCTCTCCAAAGCTTCCACATCTTTCCTAAAGTAAGGCGACCAGAACTGCACACAATACTCCAAATGTGGCCTTACCAAGGTCCTGTACAGCTGCAACATCACCTCACGACTCTTGAAGTCAATCCCTCTGCTAATGAACGCTAATACACCATAGGCCTTCTTACAAGCTCTATCCACCTGAGTGGCAATTTTCAAAGAGCTATGAACATAGACCCCAAGATCCCTTTGCTCCTCCACCTTACTAAAAACACTACCGTTAACCTTTTATACTGCATTCTTATTTGTCTTTCCAAAAAGGACAACCTCACACTTGGCAGGGTTGAACTCCATCTGCCACTCCTCAGCCCAGCTCTGCATCATATCTAAGTCCCTCTGCAACCGACAACAGCCCTCCTCACTATCCACAACTCCACCTATCTTCGTATCGTCTGCAAATTTACTGACCCACCCTTCGACTCCCTCTTCCACGTCATTAATAAAAATTACAAACAGCAGAGGACCCAGAACTGATCCCTGCGGAGCTCCACTTGTAACTGGGATCCAGGTGGAATATTTACCATCTACCACCACTCTTTGACTTCGAGCGGTCAGCCAGTTCTCTATCCAACTGGCCAAATTTCCCTCTATCCCATGCCTCCTGACTTTCCGCATAAGCCTTCCATGGGGAACCTTATCAAATGCCTTACTAAAATCCATGTACACTATATCCACTGCTCTACACTCATCCACATGATTGGTCACCTCCACAAAGAATTCAATAAGACTCGTAAAGCAAGACCTACCCCTCACAAATCCGTGCTGGCTGTCCCTAATCGAGCAGTGTCTTTCCAGATACTCATAAATCCTATACTTCAGTCCCCTTTCCATTACTTTGCCTACCACAGAAGTAAGACTAACTGGCCTGTAATTCCCGGGGTTATCCCTATTCCCTTTTTTGAACAGGGCCACAACATTCGCCACTCTCCAGTCCCTGGTACCACCCCCATTGACAGTGAAGACGAAAAGATAATTGGCAACGGCTCTGCAATTTCCTCTCTTGCTTCCCACATAATCCTAGAATATATCCCGTCAGGCCCGCGGGACTTGTCTTTCCTCAAGTTTTTCAAAATGCCCAACACACCTTCCTTCCTAACAAGTATCTCCTCTCGCTTAACAGGCCGTTTCACACTCTCCTCTTCAACAATATGGTCCCTCTCATTTGTAAATACTGAAGAAAAGTATTCATTCAAGACCTCTCCTATCTCTTCCGACTCAATATACAGTCTCCCACTACTGTCCTTGATCGGACCTACCGTTGTTCTCATCATTCTCATGTTTCTCCCATACACATAAAAGGCCTTGGGGTTATCCTTGATCGTACCCGCCAAAGATGCCCTCTCTTAGCTCTCCTAATCCTTTTTTTCAGCTCCCTCCTAGCTATCCTGTATCCCTCCACTGCTCTGTCTGAACCTTGTTTCCTCAGCCTTATCTAAGCCTCCTTCTTCCTCTTTACTAGATATTCAAACTCCCTCATCAACCAAGGTTCCGTCACACGACCATCTCTTTCCTGCCTGACAGGTACATACATATCAAGCACACGTCGTATCTGTTCCTTGAAAAAGTTCCACATTTCAATGACATCGTTCCCTGACATCCTATGCTCCCAACTTATGCTCCTCAGATCCTATCTTGCAGCATCGTATTTACCCTTCCCCCAATTGATAAACCTACCCTGTTGCATGCACCTATCTCTCTCCATAACCAATGTGAAAGTCACAGAATTGTGGTCACCATCACCAAAATGCTCACCCACTAACAAGCCCATCACTTGTCCCGGTTCGTTACCGAGTACCAAATCCAATATGGCTTCCCCTCTGGTCGTAAAATGTACATACTGAGTTAGAGAAGCTTCCTGGAAGCACTGCACAAACACCGCCCCGTCCAATCTACTTGATCTAAAGAAATTCCAATCAATATTTGGGAAGTTGAAATCGCCCATGACTACTACCTTGTGGCTTCTGTACTTTTCCAAAATCTGTTTCCCAATCTGTTTCTCCACATCTCTGCTGCTATTGACGGACCTATAGTAAACACCCAACAAGGTGACTGTTCCTTTCCTATTTCTGACTTCAGCCCATACTACCTCCAAATGCAGATCCCCCTCGAACTGCCTTTCTGAAGACATTATACCATTTCTAATTAGCAACGCCACACTCCTTCCTTTTTTACCTCCTTCCCTAATCTCAGTGTAATCTTGGATACACTGAGCTGCCAATTTCTAGAGCGGCCTGCAGTAAATATTTTCACATATTCAGTCGGCTCGAAGAGAAAGAAATTCCTCAACATCTTTCCTAAATAGGTGAGTACTTACTCTGAGATTATGTTCTCTGGTCTTCGATTCTCAGACAAGGCGAATCATTCTCTCCTAAGTTATCCTATCATGTCCCTCATAATCTAATGTATCTCAGTAAAGTCTTGCTACATTATTCTACACTCCAATGAGTATAGGGGCAACATTCTCAGTTTCATCTCCCGAGAATATCCTCCCATATCTAGTATGATTTTTGTTAAATTTCCCCGAAACTGCTATTCCTAAAATAGGGGGACTAAATTTGTTCAAATTAATCCACCTCTGATCTGACTAATGCCATGTGCATTTTGGGAAAAAAAAATACATATGTCTCCATTCCGTTGAAATAAAGTGAAACAAAATTATTTAACTTTCCGATTACCTGCTGAAACTGGATGCTAAATTTTCATATTTCATGTGCAAGGAAGCGAAGTGCTCTGTATGCTGATGCTTTGTGCTGTGTATTTCCCCACTTAATATTTATACCTGCCAAAACGCATAAACCTCTTTTTTTGCATGTTATATGCTGCTACGTTTTTGTCCACTTGTTTATCCTAATTCTGTCCGTCCAAAATGTTGCTGTGCCGCCCACATTACTTGCATCCATATCTATTTTGTGTCATCTCCAAACTGAGCAACAGTCCATTAACTTATGTTGTACAAGTGATTAGTACATGTTGTCAACAGCTGTGGCACCAATATTGTTGGCTCCGGGAATCTGCAAGTTACAACTTACTATCATGAAAATGCCCTCATTACCTCGCCTCTCCATTCATTCCCCAATCCTCTACTAATACATACCCCCAACTGTGTTGGTTCATGGTTCTATGCTTGTGAAGTGCGATCCTATAAAACACCTTTCTGAATATTTTAGAAATTCAGATATATTCCATTTACTGCATTCCCCTTTATGTATTGTGCTTGTGACGATCTGAAAATACTTGGAAACGTGTTAGGTCTGATTTCATCTGCTCAAAGCCATGCGGAATCCATTTTATTCTGTAATGCATTTTTAATGCTCTGTTGTTCCAACTTTAATCACAGACGAACATTTTCCCAGTGGCAGATATGCTGTCAACCTGAGCTGAATTTGTCAGGCTGGTCACTCATAAGACGTGACCATTATTGAAAAAAGGTGTTGAGGAACAAATCAAATCGAAAGAGTATTCTATATTAGACAGACAACAGAGTTCAAGTGAATTTCTTGTAGCGACTTCAATAAAGTGCAGACCAGGAAGGAAAGAGGGGATATGAAATAATTTAATCTGCCAGGGCTGAAGATAATCCAAAGAGGGTCTCCAAGTACATATCTGGCAAGAGAACAACGCGAAAAATATTACCTGAAAGATCAAGGAGGTTGACATTGCTTTTGAGATCAGCAGATGGAAGAGGCATTAAACGAATTTTTCATGTCATTTTTGTATTGTGGAGACAGCGAGACCAAATGTTCACTCTCCATATGTGAAGATGACGATACCTTTTCCGAAACTATTTGAACAAGCATCAAGAATTTGAGATTCGGTGATATTTCTAGCGGCTGGATAACATTCGACTCTGTCTGGCCTCATGCAATAAAGAGTCTACATGTACTCAGGACTGGATTTTTAATATAACGAGCAGAGACTGTGTCGGCTTTGCCTTGTCGGACTGCAGCTTCGGAGGTCGAATTTTGACTTTATAGAGATTCATAAAATCAAGAGTGTTCTCGATAAGACGAACAGCAAAGTTCTTTTTCCCTTGGATCCGGGAGTCCACACCTCGTAAGATTTACATCGCATGACAAGACATCCTTTTCACACAGAGGATGGCTTGCACATGGAATCCACTGCTAGAGCAACTGGTATGTAGAGGTACTGTTACATTATTTTATAAGACATTTGGACGATTAGATGAAGAGAAAGTATTTAGAGGGATTCAAGCAAGGTGGAACAGCTCAGTTTGCGAAGTCTGTTCGCCGAGGATATGTTAGACATAAGGAGGCTACAGAAATCGTGGAAATACATACCGATGAACAATTCATATTACAGGAATATAAGTGCTGGATATCTCAGAAAATGTAAAAGGCGTATAAAACTCCAGACCCTGGACTAGTGTATTGTTATGAACGTTGTGTGAAAAAAAGAGTTGAAAAGCTTGCAAGGACACAGAACAACCTGTTCTGACCAAGGGAACAATGTGATATCTGTTTGAAACAACCACCAGAGCTCGATTGCCATCAGCTTAAATTATGAATCAAGATCCAAAATCAAAATCAGGTGTGAACTTCACATTTTGATAATATTAAAGCCAATGAAATAATCCGATGTTTTGGGGTATAAATCAGGACATTTTCAACAGCTAGGACTGCGTCAGAGACGTCCAGCTCAAGAGATCCTACAAATGTACCTTCCTGGAAATGTGTTTGCATGGCAGAACATCGAGGAAAATCTGGAGAGAGTCTTCCAAGAAAAATCCACAAAATGAGACTTGAAAAAGTTTTGAACCATGATTACTTTTTAAATCATTATTGGGAATCTTTTAGAATCGGAATATTATTGGGGATTGGAAGGTAACAGATGGATTTAAGAGAAACTCGCTGTAAATAGTTGTTAGTTTTCATACTCTGTTAGACATAAAGAAAAACCTGATATTTTCCCTTTAAATTGTGACCTATGCGAAACGTTTTGACGATCGAATTTTCACAGATTACAGCACGGGGTAAATATTTTTCTGTGTTGCTGGTTTCAATTAGCATCGAGGTTTACCCTGTTTTTGAACTGAATCCCAAAGCATTATGGGAGGTAAGCGCGGAAATTGCAACACTCCTTGCTGAAATAATTGTGTCATCTCTAAATATGGGTGTGATTTAAAATGACTCGACATTGACGAACCTTGTTGAAGAATGGATACAGGGAAAAGACTGGAATCTCCAGGCTTGTGACTTTGAAATTGGTGGTTCGCAGGTTTTTTGAGGTCGTTTTGGAAGGTAGCATTTTCAGAGTCCAGGAAATATAGGGGATCATCAATATGGTTTAGTGACGTGAAAACTGGGTCTCACAAATTTCTGAGGTTTTGATCAAGTAGGCAAGAGGATTGATGAGGCAAGAACAAATATCTTTGCTTACTTAGGCTTTAGGCAATGGTTTAACAAGATTCAACATGGAAGACTAACGAGTAAAGTTAAATCAGATGTGGTTCACAAATTTGCAAATTGGATACAAAATTCAATTAACAACAAGAGAAAGGGTGAGGTTTTGGTGTGTTGTTTATCAGACTGGAGGCTTATGACCGGCAGTGTTCCACAGGGATCAGTGATGGCTCCTTTGTTTGTGACTGATGTAAATGTTTTAGATGACAATATGCAAGGTAGGGATCATCAGTTTTTGGTTGACACCAACATGAGCGACATGCATTTCCATGAGATGACAGCATAAGTCTTTGTGTGTACACGAAGAACATTTAAAAAGGCTTTTGGACAAATACATGGATAGCAAAAAATTAGAATGATGTGGTCCAAGTGAAGAGAAATGTGGTTAATGTGGACCGCCATTATGATCAGTATGTACCAGTGTGCTCCAAAAGACCTGTTTCTGTGCTGAGGGACGCTACAACTCCCCATGGTGGTGCAGTCGACAGAGAAGAAGGTTATCTGAGGTTATAGAAGATTAAAAGAGACATTGATCATTCGGGTATATGATAAATGAATTGTAAAGAGAAATTATCTTGAACATATGTAACATACTGCAGTTTGAGTTATAAAGGCATGCGGTACTTGTACAATTACAATTACTGCTTTGAATAGTCCTGCGCAATAGACACGTGAATAGGTCACGGAATAGACTTTGGAAGTCGTGTCACATATCGTCAGCTTCCTTAAAATGCTGTTAGAACGTTTAAATGCGTTGCTCAGTGATGAAGTTGGGACGTTATCCTGAGGTTGTACAGGATGTTGGCGAGGCATCTTCTGTAGTATTGTGTCTATGTTCTGGTTTCCAAGTCAGACAAAGAAGAATATTAAGCTGGACAGAGTTAAGAAGTGATTTACCATTACGTTGCGAGGAATGAAGGGATTGAGCTGTAAGGGAAGGCTGGAGAGGCTGGGACTTCTTTCAAAGGTGCATAGGAGGTTGACGTTTACCGTATAAATGGTTTTTAAAATCCTGAGGGGTACAGATTAGCTCAACTCCCCCGGTGCTTTCCTTCCTTGGGGTATTTCAGGACTAGTGGGCGTACTTTTAAGGTGTGAGGACAAAAGTGAAAAAAAGACATGAGGTTCACTTTGTTTTATCTTACACAGTATGTTTCCTGTGCAAAGTTCTAGAGGAAGTAGGAATGTGGATAAAGTTACAACATTAAAAAGACACTTAGATAAGTGCATGAATAGGACATGTTAAGAGAGATATGGGCCCAGTACACGTAGTTGGTCGTACGTTAGTTTCGGTAAATGGTAGCATGGACTGTTTGGAACAGCGATCTGTTTCAATGATGTCTGAGTCAATGACTCAATTTATTTGAAATTTACAGAGTGCTGAGAGGCCTGTGCAGAGCCAATGTGGCAAAGATGTTTCACCCACTATGACACACTAGAACCCGAGGGCACAGAGACAAAGTGAAGAGATAACAATTTAGAAATGAGACGTGGAGGAATATCTTCAGTCAGAGAGTGGTGATTCTTTGGAGTTAGTTGCTGTAGAGGGCTGCGGGCCCCAATTCAATGAGCAAATGTGTGGCATGGTGGCTCATTGGTTCACATGGCTGCCTCATAGCACCCGGGTCCCTGGTCCGATTCCAGCCTCGGGGGACTGTCTGTGTGGAGTTTACACATTCTCCCTGTGTCTGTATGTGTTTCCTCCGTGTACTCCGGTACCCCCCACAATCTAAAAGATATACACATCACGTGAATTGGCCATGCTAAATTGTCCATAATGTTAGGTGCATTAGGCAGGGGTAAACATAAGATTGGGATGGGTTGATCTTCGGAGGGTTGTTGTGAACATGTTGGTCCGAAGGGCCTGTTTTCATCCTGCAGGGAATCTAATCTAATAATTTCAATTCAGATTAAAATAGCTCAGGATCTTTTCCCACGACCCAATGACCTCTGCGCCACGTCAGCAGTAGTTTCACCGAGCGAGTTTGGAGCTCCCAGCCTCGGAGTTTCATGAGTCTCTACCTTCACAGTAGGACTGCATGCTCATGGAATTTGTCACTGGCAGGCAAAGTAGATATCCACTCGTTCATTCCACTCTCAATGTCCAATCAGATCTTCGCCACTCCGTACACAGTTTCACTGAGTCCAGACCTGGGAACCGGTGTGATGTGAGTGTGCAATAATAGTTTCTTCCTTGTTACGATGTTAAACTTCATGTTTATTGAAACCGATATTTCAACAATATTTGTGAACTCTCGCCTGTACTTGTAATCTTTTATTGAAATCTATCGAATTGATTGTTCAACATTTTCAATGATGGAATCTCCACAGCAACTGGGGATATCCAAGGTGACCATTCCATCCAGTCTTAGTGGGCTTTCCTGTTTTGCATGTGATGCGGTTCCTCGACTATCTCTGCCATTGCATTAAAAGCTTTTTGTATTGTGCTTTTTCATGTAATCGAATCATGTTCGTCCTCTGCGTTGTGGTCATGCAACCTCCATTCAAATCCGAGTATCTGTAATGAGCATTTGTTCCATGTTACTCCACATAACCTGTGCAAAACAAACGCAGAAAGGAAACAATCAATTTTAAGATGAAAATACTCACTCTGGTGTTGGTTTTAATGCTTCAAGCCGCCACTCTTAGCACCCAATCTCGGAGATTTTTCTCCCTTTAACAATCACTATTCCCCCTTTCCATCCCTCCTCCCATGTGACTGGGGCATTATAAAAATTAACATTCATTTTCACATTGACACCGTTAAGTCTGTGCTGCAGTTGTCACTCTTGTTAGGTGAACGTGACCCATTATCACCATCAGGACCATTAAGCCACTTAATGCTATCAGACAATGTGGTTGGGTTTTGAATCCTCACGTATAGTGTTTTATTTGCATGGATCAGAGATCATTGGAGCATTGGGATCATGGAAATGGCACAGAACAGTATCGAGGGAATGACTTTATTGGTAGAGACCAATGTCTCTGGTCTCCCCACATTTATTTCAAGTCATCATTTGTCTCTCGCTAGATAATTGTGTATAATTTTACAATTCACATCATGGCAGTGTTATGACAACTGTGGAAACGATGCAGAAGTGATTTACCAATATATTATCTGGATTGAATAACTTCAACTATTAAAGAGTTGAGACAGACTGGCGTTGTTTTTCTGAAAGCAGGGGAAATTGAGATGAGACAATATTGAGATGTACGAAATGATGAGCAGTATGGATTATGTACAGTTAACGAAACATTTGATGGAGGGATCAATCACCAAGAGCCATAGATTTAAGATAAGGGTAAAAGGGTTTGGGTAGCTGCACATAAAAAAACGTTGTCAGACAACGAGTGGTTGGAATCTGGAACTCTCTGTCTCTAAGTGTTGGAACGGCAGAAATGCTCAGAAAATTCAGTGATATTCAGATGTAAATTTGTAATGTTAAAACCACACAACCTCAAACGAAGAGAAATTGGATGATGATAATCAAGCAGTTATTTTGTCAAGAGCACGCACAAGTAGCTTGCAAGAGCAGTTCGCTCTGACGTTCACTGGAGTATGGCGTTTCGTATCTTCAGCTGTCATGTGGGATGCAAGGGTTCATTTTCCCGCTGGAGCGGCCCTGACTGTTTCAGGGTTTCAAGATTTGTGTAAAGATTTGAAGTTCCAGTGAAGTTTGATGATGGTGTGGGAATGTTCGTTAATCTTGGGAAGTTGGTTTGCAGCAGTTTCCCGCCCTTTCTCAGTAACATCCTCAAGGCTGATGAGGCTCTTATGAAGCTGTGCAGTCCTGTAGCGTTTCGAATTGGTGTGATTTCCTTCCCACTACTTTTAGTTGCTGCTTCTTGTCGTTCATTGCAGGTCCCGGTATGTTACGTCCAGGTCAACATGTTCTTTGATGGAGTTATTGGATTTGTCTCGTCATTCTAAAAAATCTCTGGCTGCCCACTATTGTCCAATTATTGTTGTGTTGTTCTGGTCGAATTTGTTGACCTCGTCATGTCTGTGCATTGCCACTCTGAACAACTAATTGTGGTGTTTCCTGGATCCTCCATAAATACTTTGCAACAATAGATATTCCCGCAAATTCCTTGCAGATAAACAACGTTAGGAGGGCACCCAACATATCAAGCAAAAATGTCTCGGAACGGACAACCTTTGACTACTCGGATCTATGAGAGAATATATACCGAAAGCCACATTTAGACAACAACTCACCAGAAAAATGGACCCAATATGCATCATGTACAACACAAATATGTTCAAACAATGTTGCACGTAGTGAGAGCAGGGAACATTATACAGGCCAGACAATTCACGACACGCATTCATGAAGATCTACTTGACACTAAACACCACTGCGAGGTGTCCACATTAGGTTGACTCATTACACTGAGTGTTGCTGATTCTGCGGCTGGAAGCCTGGATTGTATGACAGTCTGCAGCAATGGAGATGGTGTTGCTGGAAAAGTACAGCAGGTCAGGCAGCATCCAAGAAGCAGTAGAATAGACGTTTCTGGCATGAGCAAGTCATCAGACACATGCCCAAAACATCGATTCTCCTGCTCCTCAGATATTACCTGACCTGCTGTGTTTTCCAGCACCGCACTCTGGACTCTGATGTTCAGTATCTAAAGTCCTCATTTTCTCCTCCGTTTGCAGCAGTTGCTGGTTCCTTGAGTGAGGGATCAATTTATATAACCAATGTAAACTTCGATTGATGATTGAGAAATATAACCAAGTCCGTCGCTCAAAAGCGTGTTTCTGTTGTTTCTCAGGTGCCGTTCCTGGCACGGCCTCTGGCACTGTAATTATTTTGAGTTTCCTGGCTGTTCAATGTGTGCTTCTGTGATCACACAGTTGCCAGTACTCTGGGGAGCGGCTGCAGTTAGCTGCCTTCACAGCCTAGATGCAATTGATGCGCTTTGGTTCGTTCTTGATTTGTGCAACAGTAGCACAGTGATGAATCAATTGATATTGCAAGAAGGCAGACAGGCGTGGAAAATGTCGAGGTTCTGGTGATATTTGCACAGTGTTTAGAGATTACCTAGATTCAGGAGAAAAGAATGTTGAATTCTTACGAGTCGTGTTGAAGAACTGTCTGGGAAACAAGTCACCAGCGGTGTGGTTTACAAGCGCACTCACAGTAACCACAATGCGAAATAAAACATACAAAAAAATGAGGAACACAGACGAAGGATGACAGTAAACATGGGCGACCTGACTTTCACTCTCCAGCTCCCCCAATTCCCACTTCCAGCTCCATTAGAAACAAATTTTAGAGAGCCATAAGCATCAAAGTTGTCCATTGGAACGACTCAATTCATTCCTTTGTTTTCGATTAGGCTATTTGTTTCAGGGTTTTTTACTTTCCTTGGAAACCATCTCTTTCATTGTGAGCATTCGGAAAGGAAGCCATCCTTTTTGTCAGGGAAAGAAGATGATACTAAACATGTTTGTGTCAGGCATGAAATTCTTCTGTCCCACACGTTTCTTCTACTTTCTCTCGATTTTAATCGTGTTCTTTCTTTTGACTTCTCTGACCAAAGTGCATGACCTCATAATGCCGACATGAAACTGAATCTGACAAGTTATTCCCCATTCATTCAACCTATCTATATGCCTGTGCGAAATGCCACGTTCTCAACATAATATGCGCTCCCACGAGTGTGAATTGTCAGCACATTTGTGCACATTTAACTCTACCACTTGCTCCATTCTATTAATAGAGAGATAATTGAAGGCTTAAATATACTGAGTCTTGCCAGACATCTGCTGTAAATACTTCTACATGCTTGCTACCCTCTGAACGTGAGAACATCCTCCTCATCTGTGTCTTTGTGGGTAACACCTTCCCCTGAGATGAGAACCTCCGTTCCTGCACTATTCTGGATATAAACCAGAGAGGAACAAATGCTTAAAGTAAATCATAATCTCACCTGCGTCTCCACGGCCAGTTCTGAGTGGTCTTTTTTGACCTCTGGTTGAACATACTGCCCTGATTAGCACTTTAGTTTTGACAATGACACATCTACTTCAAAGTTACTTCAGTGTCTGTGACTGAAGTGGTGCTGAAAGGCGCTGTAAAAATACAAGAACATCTTTGTTACTCGACCATTGCCGTATTGTTAATCTCTCTGCTTATGGAGATGGATCTTTCCCATCCACTCTATCTCTCATCAATACAGAACATGTTTCCCTCACTGTTGATTTAAAATGATTTCCTTTTGGATGAGTTATCCCTGCAACTCCAGAAAACCTGTCTCAACAACTCGAAATTTTCTCAGGTCTGCTCAATTGTTGACATGCAGGAAACTTGTGTTCTGAACGAGAAACGGATCTGACTCAAAACGTTTGCTCTGTTCCTCTATCCACATATAATAACAAACACATGGTGTATATGTAGGTTTCACTGAGTTTATTTGATACAAGTTTTGTTTTCCCTTAAACGTCTTCACTCCTCGTCCTTTGGTCAGTTGCCCTGGTCAGGGGAAGCAGTTCCCTCTGACCATCAACGGCCTATCCACACCACTTCCGCCCACATCATTGTAAACATTCCCAAGAAATCTCCCATTAAACTTCTATGCTCCAAACAAAACATTCCCAGAGTCGGGAGTCTCTCCACAAAGTGAGATTCATTTATCTCTGGACATAGTGCAAAGAAGAGGGTTGTGAAGGGATTCTTGATAAATTTTGCCAATTGGCAGGTGGCGAAACTGTCAAGAAGCAAAGCAGAAATCCTAGTCTCGAGATTTGTTAATCTTTATATATTCCTTGGGAAGCGGATCCAGAGGCGAATGAACAATGAACTGTTCGACTGTGCAGAGACAGTTTAGACATCTTTCCGTGCTTACGGAGGCCAGTGCTTTCACGCTGATGCTCTCCGGACTTGAACTGATCTGTGACATTGAAAAGATTCTCGTTCCTGCACGTCAGGATGTCAAATCTCATTTCAGCTCCGGGACAATGAGAAAACACGGTCACAGACAAGACACTGAAAGGCTGGAAGAGTCACGGTCCCGGTTGGAGGAGAACTGGTTCCTGGAGTCATGTTTATGTCTTCAGAGGGTGGGAGCAGAATATTCCCATGTCTTCAGAATGAATTTCCAAAGATTTATTTTCAAAAGGTAAAGCTAATTAAGGAGTATTTTCAATGGGGGACGAGCAGACTAAAGCTTGCATTCGGAGATCATTGACGCCGTTGGCTCATCAGTCTATGTGGCGATGTTAGTCAGTGCTTTCGGCTCTTCACGAACAGGTGCTGTTCTCCTATGACCCAGGAAGGGAGCGACAATCACACCATCCTTTTTTCTTCAGCTGCACAGTTCCCAGGTTTTACCGTGGTCAGGAATATGTTCGTCATGAGGCACGAAGGGAGTAGGTCCGGTTTTAGGAGAGCTGGTTCCTGGTGACATGACTGTGTCGGCAAGGCGTGGGATCAGACTGTTCCCATTTTCCACAACGAATGCCCCAGGATTCATTTTGGAAACGTCAATCCAATCGAGGGCAATTGTCATTCTCTGAAGGTCAGGCGAATTCTTGAATTCGCTAACAGTCTTCTCTATGAGATCCTGCAAGGGGCTTGCGACAAGGAACTCCCCAGTCTCTGTGGAGCAATTAATTCTCTCGTTCGGCTGTTAACCAATAGGGTGTTGCCACACATGGAGCGGTCGCTGTTTTTATCCATCCGAATCCTTTAGTAGGTTCTGTAATATGCTCCCAATTGGAAAACCTATCCAGTGAGGAACGACAAATCTGCTTCTTTATTGTTTAATGGCTAGGAAAGTGCTGTGGATGCTGGGAATCTCTGACAAAAACAAAAACTGGTCAAGGAACTCGGCAGGAATGGAAGACCCTGTGAGAAAAACAGAGTTCTGAGAAACTCCTGAAGAAGCTCTGAATCGTTGTCTCTGTTTCTCTATCTCCAGATGCTGCTAGACATGCTTAGTTTACCTTGCAATCTCTGTCTTTGCTTCTAAATGAATGATAATTTGAAATATCGAGATTGATTACACAGACCAAACATATCTTGATATTTTACCCTGTCGAAGCTGTGGTGGTTCAATTCAAACAAACCTAACAATGATTGCCTGTTCCTCAGCTCCACAGGAAGGGAGAACTTGAAACCAGTTTAGTAACGTACTTCTGCAGGTGTAGACAAGCGATTGAGGCGATGGGCGTTAAATCTACTGTGAGTTCCTCATGCAGTTAAGCATTTTGCTGACTGTAATTGAGAGTCGAGAGTGAACTAGAAGTGTGTTTGTTCTCTGCTTTTTTGTTTGAAATTCAAATCGCAGGATGAAGTAAAATGCATATAACCCAGATAAGGAAGCTTGGGAAACTGCAACCAACCGCCTGCCATAATTGAAAAGGCAGAAACCTCCAAAGCATGAAAGACCCATATAGTCGAACACTTACAGTACTGAATTCGTTTGAGCCTTTGAGCAATGTGCTGCCAAATGAGGTAAGAACAGCTCAGGGGATTGTATTGGAATGTGCAGACTTAGTGGGCCAAAGGGCATTTTCTGTGCTCGACGCATCCATGGCCAGCTGAGAAAAACTCAGTTTGTGAAGGAACAGGACATTGTTTGCAAAATGTCCCTCGGCGAGGAAGGGGTGGAAGCTACTTTCTGTCAGTCACAGTAGTCATTGGAAGATTTTAATTGATAATAACTGATACGGTCCCATTGGTGGAATCAGTCTATACGATAATCGGGACATGAACCCGTGGTGCCTTATTGCCCTGCCGTGAGCAAGCCCTCGCAGCTTACATTCCCTGATTCTGCTTTTGAAATAAGGTCACTTTCTCAATGTGTCTGTATTTGTATAAAAGAGCTCATTGATCTCGGGACTAGACATGAAGAGGAATCTGGAGGTGTGACAGGGACAGAAACAGAATGAGACGAGACGAGATGTGAAAGTGTCTAGTGTTTGCCGTGTGTCAGTAGTTTTAGTGAGGAATGTTTGCTGGGCGCTATCCTGTCAGATCCCAGGAGCAAGATACCTTGATTTGGTGGGATTTGTGTTCCTGAAAGTTGCACATGCGAAGCGTGTGGGACTATTTCAGCTCATTATCCTCTTCATATCGCAGCTTACAGCAACGGTTCACATTTTTTCGAGAAATGGCTTGTATTCCACTTAAAACCGCCTTTCACCAGAGAAAGTTGCGGACGTAAAGCACATGGATTGCGTATAATGATGAGGACTTTGTCACTGTTGGGAAATGTACCGGCGTGTTTGCCTCTGTGTTTGAACATGAGAATACCTTCCTCAAAGGTGTTGCAACCCAGTCAACCGTCAGTACCATTGTTGTGTCATTTAAGCTCACAGAGCGAATCTCATTGACATTTTCCCTGGAAAGTCAGAACACTCAAAGTTATGTGGCAAATGCTGCAAACTGGGACGAGAATAGATGGACGTCTGATAACCTGGTCTGTACGATGGACTGATGGCCCTTCACTGTCCCGCCCCAACCCAACTCCCCCACGCTTTAAAAACTCGAGGACAGAGAGAGGAATTGACCTGACGAGAAAACCTCTTCACAATCTTCCATCAGCTTTTTATTGCTCCTTTTCCGACAAATTTTGCAAATTACTTACCATGCTTTTTATCTTCTCACATAAATCATTTATTTAAATGAAAAAAATGAATGTGGGCTAATCATCGATCCTTGTGGGACACCATCGGTAATAGTCCTCTGTTCTGAAAGCTACTTTCCATGGCTATTCCCAGATTCCTGCTGTTAATCTAATTTTATATCGAATTGGAAATCTCACCGAACTCTCTGTGATCTCACTTTTTGAATCAGGCAAACATGTGGAACCTTGAAAAAGGTTTTATTAAAGTTCAAGTGAGTAATATCTACCACTTTGTCCGGATCAATCATATTAGTTATGCCCTCGAAACCTAGTCATGTTTGTGAGATACAACTTCCCTCGCGCAAAAACATTCTGGTTATTCCTATTTATTCCTTGTATCTCCAAATGCATTTAAATTCAATCGTTTATAATTGCATCCAAATTCTTACATAAGACCACCGTCAGAAATACAGGTCTATAGTTCCCAGGATTCTCCATGTAACCCTTTCTTAACAAAAGCACAAAATTAGCAACTCCCCATTTTTTCGGCGCCTCACTCATAGTAATAGATTCCACAATTATTTCTACGAAAGACCCAACAGTTTCATTCCCTAACTTGCCACAAAGTTCTGGGATACATGATATCAAATCCCAGTGAACTATCCTTCTTCATATTTCCAAGTCCTCAAACACTTGCCCTTTACAATGGAAACGACTTTATAAACATCAATATTTCGTTGTAGGGATCATTTTGTTCTCCACGAAGTGAACATTATATATCTCTCCATCTGCTGAGGTTAAAAACAAAAGTGAGCTCTTTCAACTTAAAGTGGTCCTATTTCGTCTCTAGTTCTTAATGTACTTGTGGAATCTCTTTAGATTATATCCTTAACTTTTCGTGCTAAGGTGATCTGACATTCTCGCTTGACCTTTATGATTCCTCTTTAAGAATGCCCATCCCCTCCTTATATCATTCAACAGATTCAATTGAAATCATATGTTTATATGGAAATTGTGACTTTTTTTTTAAAAAAAGAAATTCATATGACAAAAGCCTTAATCCCTGCGATCAACCTTGTCCTAATAAAATACCTGCGATGTGGAAACAGGCCATTTCGCACAGAAAGATTCCTTTAATCCTGCAATGAACATCACACCCAAACTCACACCTCTACCCAATTCCTGTAACTCTGCATTCCCCATAGCCAAAGAAGGTCACGGACACATCTTTCATCTGGGGAGGAAACCCAGGCAGAAACGGAGAGGATGTGGAAACTCCAAACACACCGTCGTCTAAAGTAGAAGTTGGCCATTATTGAATAGTTTGTCATACTGCACCTCGCCAAAAAGCCTTTTGGAAATTCCAGCTGGTCACCTCTGCAGGGTCGACTTCGTCTTACTTGCTCATTATCTCCTCACAAATGTCTGATATATTTTTCAGAAATTACTTCCCCTTGAGAACCTGTGCTGATGCTTCAAGTACTCAGTAAACCCATCCTTCCAATGACATTTGACAATGAATTTAATACAAAGCTGATTTATTTGATTATTATCCAGAATATCAAAACTTTGCTTACAGATCTGAATATGATGAACAACAAGGTTAAATCGCAGTTGTGCGGGGTCGATGAGTGTGTGAGATCTTTCCCTTAGTGGGATCCCTCTTTTGTCTCAGCAGGGTCGATGAGTGAGCTAACTGTGTTTCTCACATGGAGCAATTAAATGCTTTCTGCCCACTGCAAACTTGCTGGTGTACTGGGACTTGAGATGAACGCTTGAACATATTCCTAGAATAACTAAACTTGAAACGTCTCCCACATTGTGAACATGTCCAAGGGACATCAGTTCTACAGAGACTGTTAAGCACATCCCACTGACTATACATTTGATAGGTCTCTCTTCAATGTGAAGACGTTAATGATAAACAGCCCCCTGGAACTTTTAGAGTGAATAATGTCTTTCCACAGTGTGAACACGTTGATGACATGTTCGTCTCCAGGAACTTGTGCAGCACTTCCGGCAGTCAGAGCATTTAGAAAGACACGTTAATATTGTGAGAAAGGTGATGAGCCATCCGGTCACTCGGACTTTTACAGCAGGTCCCATCGATTTGGAAACGAAGATGTCTCTCCTCCCGGGTGAGCACGTAGATCAGACGGCACGTCTCCAGAATTCTTAAAAAGTCTCTCATTCATGTGAGCATATTTCTCAGAGATGAAGCACACAAAGGTTTGATAACATTTTCCAAAGTCTGGCGAGATGAAAGGTTTCTAATTAGTGTGAGCGTTGTGCTGGATGTTTTAAAGCATTTTCGGCAGTCCAGACTTTGAAATGGTTTCTCCTCATTTTGAACGAGCAGGTACTGCAGCAGGTCAGAGACAGAGTGAACCCCTTTCCACACTCTTAGCAGGTGAATCGCTTCTTCCTGGAATCTTTGCCTCCATGGGAATTCAGCTCAGACAAGGAAATGAATACGCACATTTCCATAGACTTTCCTTAGTATGACTGCATTTGTGGTTTGTGAGCTCTGATGATGGGTAGAACCATTGTCCACACACACAATAAGAGAACGATTTCTCTCTCGCTGTAACCAGAGGGGTTTTTCTCCCTTTCATGTTCTCTCTCTGATCAAGTTCTACTTGTGATAAAATGTGCAACTTTATCAGATCACGGTGGAGAGATTGGTTTGTAAATCTTCCCCTTCTAATATCTTGCAAAATTGATGTTATCCAAAAATGAGAGTGGGAAAGCAACTTTCACAAGACTCTGGATATTTTCTAAGATATGGTCGGAGGGTGAGGGATTTTCGATACTTAGAATGTGACCAGAATTTCGTCAGAATCTTTCATGCACACAGCATCCACCACAGAGAACAAATAGATCTGCAGGTGGATATAAACACGATCACCTCCCTGTTCCTTCCAGGTCAAACGCTGTCCTGCCTTGTCTGACATGCAGTTCTGTTGGAGCAGACATTTCTTGGAATTGCATCATGGCAAAGCTGAGGACTTTGTCTTCAGTCCCCAAATCAAAATCCGCTGACTCGCTCCTGAGTCGAAAGTGTGCTGCTGGAAAAGCAAAGCAGGGCAGGCAGCATTCAAGGAGTAGGAGAATCGACGTTTCGGGCAAGAGTCATCATCAGGAAATAAGCTTGTAAACCGAGGGGGAAGAGAGACAAATTGGATTGGATGGGGCTGGGTCAAGGTAGCTAAGACTGTGATAGGTTGATGGAGGTGGGTGTAGTGGTGATTGGTCGTAGAGCAGTGCGGAGCGGATAGGTGGGAAGGAAGATTAAGATATAGGACAGTTCATGAGAGCGATAGAAGCCCAGGACCTGCATGAACTGGGCTGATTGGGAGGGAGAGTTGAAGTTTTCGGCCACGGGTCAGTGATGTTGTTTGTTAATGGTGTCTGGGGGTGTTTTCTGAAGTGAACTGTTATTAGGTATCCTGTTTCCGCAATATATGTAGACTGCATCAGGAGCAATGGGTACATTCAGTGACATGTGTGGAAGTGCAGATAAAACTCTAATGGATGTGGAAGGCACCTTTGGGGCCTGCGACAGAGTGGAGTGTGGGTGGAGGTTTTGCAAATCCCGTGTTGGAATGAGAATGGGGCGGGAGGGGAGGGTGGTTTGGTGAGGGGCATGCACTTGACAAGGGAGTCTTAGAGGGAATGATCTTTATAGAAAGCGGATAGGGGTGGGGAGGGAAACACATCTTTGCTGGTGGGGTTCATTTTGAGGTGGTGGAAATGTCGGAGAATGACATGATGTCTGCGGAGGTTGCTGCAATTTAAAGTGATGAATAAGGGAGCTCTGTCCTTGTTGGAGGGATGGGTTTTGAGAGTGGAGTTGCGGCAAATGGATGAGATGAGCTGGAAAGCATCATTGACGATGTGCGAGGAGAAACTGCCTCGCCACTGACTCCATCTTCTCCCTCGCAACTGTCTGAGTCTGAACAAGTCACGTCATAACCTGAGTGACATCCTTCTCTGCGTTTTGTGCTTTCAACCACATATCGCCATCGTCACCATGTCAGCCTACTTACACCTCATTAACATCATTAACTCTTCCACGTCTCTGCTCTTCTGCAGCTCAAACTCTCATCCATTCATTTGGATTAAACGGTGGTAACACACTTCCATCCGTCCTCTCCAATTCCCCCTCTGCTCTGGCCTAACTCCCTCTGCCTGTATTCAAGGGTGTACTTGCGTTCTGTTCAGTGTTTCATTGTTCCTTACCTGAATCATATTTTTACCACTGCACATTTTCCCAAATGTGCACTGCGGCCTTCACAGCTTTATTTTTCCACACGGGCTCGCACATGCTGGATGGGCAGGGATTGCGGGTTATTCATCCAAAGATGTAGTCCTGAGATCTTTCAACAACTCTGCTGCGCGTGGGAGTATTAACAACAAGGGCTGTTCACCCATTACCGGGCAGCTAAATACCAACGCTTTTATCATTTCTACAAATCTCTTGATTGTCTTCGCTCTGTCTGTCACTGTCATGTCCTCCAGCCCACTCAAGAGCAATTAGTGTTGTTCACTAAATGCCAACCCAGCCAGTGAACACGACACCCAAGATCTTGTTTTAGAACGCACTCTCAGATACCTACATAGCCTGGAATTCCAATCTCCGGAGTATGTTCGATTTGAACTGTTCCACGTTTGGTGCCTCAGCTTCATCAACCAAGGTCATCAATTGTGAAGTCTCTTCACGATGTAAATCGCACAATGCTAGAGGAAACGAATTAGTTAACAACGGAAGAAGAAAAGCTGTAATCTTTGTTGAAATGAAGGGCAATTAATTGCTATCAATACTACATCGTGCCTTTCACATAATGGAAACTGCAAAGCTGCTCCTCTGAAGGGAGTTTAAACAAATTTTTATCCCAGTCACATTATGAGATACTGGGAAGCTGACAAAGTGTTATATCAAAAAAGTCGAAAAAGAAATGGATTTCAAGTTATATTTTAAATCAGAAAACGAAGCTTGCATCACGAACCTCGGACGACGGAATTTGCGGTGCTAGAGTTCATCATTTTCTGTTAGCCAGAAAAAACGCTTTCCTTGCCGGTTGCTCCATAGCTCTGAGGTCTTTTCAACCATTGGTCGTGTATTCGAATCTTGCTTGGGCCTTGCTGAATTTGTTGACAACTGTTGCGACAAACATTCACAGAAGCATTTTCCGTGCTGCTTGGAATTATTTCTGAGGGAACATCGTGAAGAGATTTTCCCCACGGACCAGGCCTCACTGCTTGACTTTCGAAATCCCCCTCTGTGTTTCTACATCGAGGAACATAATGACGACAAGCGTCTGATGCCAAGAATGCTCTCGTTTAGCCGGAAGAACAACGTGATACAGTCGAAAAAGTAATGTAACGGTGAAATAGTGGGGAAGGAAAACATACAGCGAAGCGGCTGAATGCTTCCATTCCTTATGTAGAGGCAGGAATCTGCTGGAATCCAAATGAAACAGGTAGGAGGCTGGAAGAGCACGGCTAGCCAGGCTACCTCAACAGGTGGAGAATTCAACGATTAGCATGTCCCAATTAGTCACGACTGTGCCAGTCCTCGAAGGACAGTCGCCTGCCTGTTTACCCCTTTGCTTATGCAAACAGAATCGGGTTTTAAAGCCCGAAGTGAAGAAAGAAGAGGCAAACAGTTCAATTCCTCATTTTCTGAATGTTGGCCTCTCCTAAGGCCTTTGTCATTCTCACAAGATGTGTCTGTATATTTCCCTCTTTGGTTGAAAATGCGGTTCAGTTCTCCCGCAGCTCATGATCAAATTTAATGGTATCTGACTTCAGTCTCGTTCGCTTCTTCATTTGAAACTAAACCTTTGCAGGGAACGTCTCTTTAAGATGAACACTTCAGAAGTCAGGCTGCGGGCTACTGGAAGCTGGAAATGAGAATGGATGGATGGTTGATGGACTGGCATTGACATAATGCATTATTCTGTGCTGTAAAAGCTCGGTGTCACGAATAGTATTTTGGAAGAAACGTCTCATCGCAGGAAAAAAAACTATGCTGTTAAGAGAAGATGCAATTGCACCTGCCGTCCTAAATGTCAGCTAGTGGTTACAATTCACCACTATCACCGCTGTGGTTTGGTTTCATTGCCTGGTCAGGGAATCAGGATTATTGTTCATGATAAGGACAACAACAAAAGCGGAGCATCTTTGAAAGGAAACGCATTTTACACGCTTCCGCATGTGCCTTGAAATATTGCTGCAGGGCCGCAAGGTGGCTCACTGGTTAGCACTGCTGCCTCACAGAGCCTGAGACATGGCATGAATCCAAATGGGTCGACTGTCAATAAGGTGCCTTATTCAGGAACAAGTGAAGAGTAATAGGGTAAGGAATTGTTCTGTGGCGGTTAATCCCTGGAGTATCGGTGTGAATTTGTTGCATCAAATTGCCAGTATCTTAACTGTTGGTATTCTTTGATACCTTACTGTGTGGCGTTAGCACATGTTCAGAGAGCGGAGAAAAGTGAAGAAAAACAGTCATTTCCCAGTCAGTGGTTTATCCATTGTGTAACAACCAACCGATTCACCCGTGACTGAACTAGCTCCCATCTTCCCTATACTGGTAATGACAGTATAAACCATTCGAGCGGGTTTTCATGTGTTGCATCGGAACAGCATTCTTTCTCAAGATGGACTTCCCTGGGATATAAAAGAGATGATAAAAGACATGGATGCCGATGACTGGAATCAAAAGACGTTAGAAAGAATGGACAGCGTCTACTGAGGAACAAAAAAGAATGGAAAGGAAGCCAACGAAATACTGGGGTATAACGCAATTAGAAAAGACAAGGCGGGGTTTCATTGGATGGTGGAACAGATGAATAGATCATGTGGCGTGAAACCAGGTAAAACTGAGTTGCGTCCATATGGAAGTTTCCCTGATGATGTGAATTTGCTGAGAGTAAACAGGAGGGAAAATCCTTGATTCAGATGGATCTATAACTAGACTTTCGAACTTCAAAACCAGCGATGAATGATAAGGAAAAGTTTGGAGCACTTTTTTTAATTCTACAGTAATTGAAATCGAAAATGATTATTTTTCAGGAAAAATGTGTCAGAAGCTGATTCTAAAGTATTTGTAAAAGTGCGTGCAGAAACATAATGAGTTAATTTCACCCAGTCTGGTATATAAAATTTGTGTGCACTTGCATGTATGCGTGTGCACATATATATTTAAAAGTTGCAAAAGGAAGTTGATTGAAATGGCATTTGCTTTAAAAAAATGATTTTGTGGAGTGTTCTGTCCTTAGGAAATACCTCAGTTACTTACAACCAGCAGAAATACTCCCTGAGCTAATATCCATCTCTCAATAGAGATACAGAGGTGACGTTTGAAGATGTTGACCTTTCTAATATCGCTGATCCTGTGCTGTGTTAAATTCTGGAAAGGACGTTTGTTTGGTTCATGTTAGTCATTTTGTTGCAACCTCGCACAGGCCATTAAAACAATCCAAATATTATTAGATTTATCTCCTTGGACAATGTTGTCGGCAAAACTGGAACCGAAATGATAAAGATGTTTGAAGTACTGCTTTAAAGATAATAGGATTCAAACAGGAACACTTTTCGAGTCTTGTCACTGGAAAGTCTGGGGGAGATGGGCGAGCAGCAAATGGTCTCACTCCCTTCTCTGTGATGCAGCCAAATGTCCAAGGCAATAGATGAAAAAAGAAGGTGCATTCCATCGACAGGTCAGTTTCCACTCATCTTGATTGTCGCCATCGTATAAACGGTTAGGTGAGTGGGGAGCTCGGGATTCTGATGGTAAGCTGAGACATTGCGATAATATATATATATATATATATATGGACCTTTGACATTTCTTTCTGTAGAATGTGAGAGGTAAGGGTCTTCAATAATGTCCCAGATATCCAAATCTGCGGGAAGTGCACCCAACTCCTTCTCCTTGGCAACTGCGTTTGGGAACTGTAGCTTGATGTCAGATCATTTGGAGTCTGAGTGGAATTGAGCGAAGTTATAGGGAGGCAGTAACACTTCAGGTACAAGAAATAGATAGATAGGATACAGTCGGGAACCGAAACGCTAACAGGCAGACAGTGCAGGCATCTGCTGTGGTCGGGCCCCTCAGTAACATGTATACCATATTTGTTATTTTTGGGTGGGATTACGTCCGAGGGGAAAGCCATTGGGTATAGGTGCTTGGCACAGAGTTTGCCCTTTTTCTCAGAAGCGTGGGGAAGAGAGGAGGAGAGCATTTGTTAATGGGACTCCATATCGATGGGAACAGATTGAGATTCTGTGGATATCGGGCAGACTCATGATTGGTGTGTTGTCTCCCAGCTCCCAGGGTTTGTGATATCTCACATCGTGTTTTCAGGATCCTTAAGGGAGAGGGTGGGCAACCCCAAGTCATTGTCCACATATGCACCAACATCGGTAATAAAAGTGATGTGAATGTATGGCAGAATTTCAGGGATCGAGGGTGACATCTTAAATCTAGAACAAACGGATTTGTTCTCTCTGATTTGTTGCCCATTCTACGTCGTAGTGAGGTGAAGTGTAGGGAAAGAGCATTTGAAAATGTTATTGGAAGAATGGTGCGGGAGGGAGAGTTTCCGATACCTGGATAGTTGGGGCTCATACTGGAGTCGATGAACATGTACAAACAGGATGGTCTTCACCTGAACTAGAAGAGTACCAATACCCTGAGTGGATAATTTGCCAAAGCTCTTCATGAGGGTTTGAACGAGTTCAGCCACGGAGTGGGAAGCTGAATTGTAGCTCCAGTTTGCAGGTGGCTGTGAGTGGTTTGTCATAAATAGCGTTTCAGGTTTACAAGAGTGTACTGGCAAGGATGAAGGTGGCTTGAAGTGTGTTTGCTTCAACGCCAGAAGCATCTGGGATAAGGTAGGTGTCATGGGTTGTTACCTGGGACTTCGATGTTGTGGCCATTTCAGAGACATGAACGGAGGACTGAAGAGAATGGTTGTTCCTGGTACCTCAGTTTCGATTTTTCAGTCAAAACAGGAGGGTCGTTTCAGAGGGGGAGATATGGCATTATTCGTCAAGGACAGTATTATGGTAGCAAAAAGGATATTGTTAAGGACGCGACTGAATCTGCTGAGGTAGAATGTACTGAGATTAGAATCAGGAATGGAGAGATCACCACAAAAATGTTCTAGATTCATGGAGCAAAAGGTTGCAAAGATGATGCTGGATAGGAACAAAAGTGACAGGGTAGTTGTTATGGGGAGCTTTAACTTTCCAAATATTGATTGGAAGTGTTATCAGTTCAGCACCTCGGATCGGTCAGTTTTTGTCCAGTGTGTGCAGGAGGGATTCCTGACGCAGCATGTAGACAGGCCAACAAGACGCTAAGTCACATTGGATTTGCTTATGGGTAATGAACTCAGCCAGCTGTTCTCTTTGGAGCTAAGTGAGCACTTTGTTGATAGTGACCACAATTCGTTCCTGTTTATTTAGTGATGGATAGGCACTGGTATTTATTGCAGAGCATGAGGTATCGCGGGGAGAAAGGCCATTATGGTGCGATTAGGCAAGAGTTAAGATGCACCGCGTGTAGAAAGTAACTTCAAGGGTTGTGCACACCTGAAATGTGGAGCTTATTCAGGGAAAAGCTACTGCATGTCCTTGGTAAGTATGCATGCGTCATGCAGGTAATATGAGTTCGACACAGGGAGCTGGGTTTACTGAAGAAGTTGAATCTCTTGAGAAGAAGGAGAAGGAGGCATATGTAAACATGAGATATGAAGGCTGAGGTAGGACGCTTGGAAATTAAAAGCTAAAGAGGAAGGGCCTAAAGAGAGAGCTACTTCGAGCGAACAGGAGGCAGGAGAAGTCTTTGTCTGGCAGGAGCAATCCTGAAGTTTTCAAGTGATAGTTCAAGAATAAAAGAATGTCTAGCATATGATTATGGCCTGTCAAGAACAGAAGTACGAAGTTGTCAGCGGAGTCCAAGGATAGCAGAGAGGATGAATGTATTTTTTTTATCATATCAAAAATGAAAAAGACAATGTTGTTGGAGAAAGTATTGCGATGCAACCTATTAGAATAAACTAAATTGACATTCATAAAGAGGAGTTGTTAGCAATTCATGAAAGTCTAAAAATAGTTTTATCCCCTGGACTTGATGGGATGTATCCGAGGATTCTCTGCAAATCGTGGGAGGAGATTGCAGAACTTTTGACTATAAGTTTTATTTCGTCAGTGTTTATGTCATTAGTGCTAGAAGACCCGAGTTTAGCAAATATTGTCCGCTTCTTCAGGAAGTGGAGTAGAGAGAATGCTGGTAATTATAGAACAGTGATCCTTAGCTTTCTTGCAGATAACTTTTTGGAACAGATTATGAGAGATAGGATTTATGATCATCGAAAAAGGAAGAAGTTGATTCGGGATAGGGAGTACGATTTTATGAATAGCAGGTTGTGCCTCACAAACCTTATTGAGGTCTTTGAGAAGGTGAGCAAACAGGTGGATGAGAGTAAAGTGGTTGATGTGGTGGATATGGTTTTCACTAAGGCACTGTCGGCTATGCATGAAATACAGAGTCATGGGATTGAGGATGGTTTAGCGGTTTGGATCAGAAATTAGCTCGCTGAAAGAAGACAGAGTGTGACAGTTCATAGGAAATGATAATCCTGGAGTTCAGTAACTGATGGTGTACCACAAGGTTCCTTTTTGTGTCCGCTGTTGTTTGTCATTTTTATAAATGACCTGCATTAGGGCATGGAATGATGGATTCATAAGTTTGCAGATGACATTAAGATTGACGATGTTGTCAATAGTGCCAATATCTGCTGACGGTTACAGAGGGGCATGGATAATCTGCCGAGCTGACCTCAGAAGTGGCAAATGGATTTTAATGTGGAAAAATGTGAGATAAGTTACTTCGGAAGGAGCAACAAGAATAAAGATTTCTTGGCTAATTGTTATATTCTTGGAAGTGTAGATGTGCAGAGCGATCTTGGTGCACATGTATATAAAATTCAGAAAGTTACCACCAACGTTGACAGGTTCGTTTGCAAGGAGTATGGTGTGTTAGTTTTTCTTAGGAGAGTGATTCAGTTTCAGAGTGTAATTATCACTTTGCAGCTCCAGAAATTAACTGGTGCGGCCGCACTCGTACAGTTGCGTGCATTTCTGGTCGCCACATTATACGATGGATGTGAAAGCATTGGAAAGGGTGTAAAGGACGTTTTCTAGGATGTTGCCTTCTATGGAGTGATGGTCTTACGAGGAAAGGTTGAGGGACTTGAGGCGGTTTTTGATAGCGACAAGAAGTTTGAGGGGTGAAATTAGAGAAACATAGAAGATGATCAGAGGTTGCCATAAGGTGGACAGTGAAGGCATTTTTCTTCAAATGGTAATTTTGGCACAAGGGCACATCGATGTAAATTGAGGGTGATAGATACCGAGGTAGGTTCCTTCATCAGTGAGTAGTAAGGGTGCTGAACGCCTTGCCTTCAACACTCATAGACTCAACATCTTTCAGGGCAATGAAATGGTCATTGTATAAACTTGCGGATTATGATGGTAAAATACTAGTCAGATTGGTATCACAGGTCGATGCAACGTTACGGCCAAAATGAACTTTATTGCGGTGTAATATTCGGTGTTTGAACTGTTCTTCAGCTTGAAGTTGCAATCATCTCTGGTCACTATCAGTAAAACCAACACCTGGCGAGAACCGAATGTGCAACTTTGACACCTTTTGCACTTCCAGTCTGTCGTGCAATTACATCAAACTGACGAATTGCACCACTGGAGCTGCCGTGTACTGATGACCAATGGCTACTGATCTTACCACTGGGCCCCTCAAACCAATTACTCCTTTTTTACTGAAGATCTGAAATGAAACACAGAGCAGAGGAGGTTATACTGATGATGGATCATCGATTATGGAGCATCAGGTTCAGGAAAATGAAGAGTAAAATGTGGTGAAAATGGGCAGAAATGAATTCTGTGTTCGTTTACCGTGGCTTCCTGCATTGATCACAGGCAATGTTATGTCGCTACTATACTGGGATTTTCCTTCTATCGGTATCAATTCATCTGAGAATTGGATTCACTGGTACTTCACCAGCATCCTTTAGAATGTTCATACGGCACAATGACCCACACTGTACACAACGTCAACAATCTTCTGCATTACTACATCCAAGGGCACGTGGCATGTTTTTTTTATAAATAGTGAAAAATTAATCATGTTATGCAAGGGCAAATTGAATTTTAGTTCAATTCGTAAAGTCGCAAGAATCCAACAGTAAGTTTCAAAATGTCAGAAATTCACGTTCATTACCTTGGCCAGAATTCTAGCCCAGCGAGAGGGAAATCTGTCCTTCAATTCCCAGCATCCATGTAATCGCTTTCTCCATTTGTCCACTTGGAAACCTATATGAAGGGATGTTCAGCCTGACAGAGAACTTGTGAGAATCCTCCACTTTCTGACCTAAAACTGAAACAGGAGCTATGTATTCCAGATTGGAGGGTAGCGAAGTGGAGGTGAGACAGAAAATATTAGTTGGTGTAGATTCACATTGTTCTCATTGTGGTTGTTTAAAAACCAGGGCCAGAAAAGACTCAAGCAGAAAGGAGCAGAGGTAGGCCATTCTTAACACCACTCCTGCCCGGCCACACCATTCTGTACCATCATAGATCACACAGCACTTTTATGTCTTTTTCCAGCGTATCCATATCATCGTGTTGCCAAGTGGCGATCACATATTTATCGATCTCTACCATAAATAGACATCAAAGTTATTCATCGCTGTGAGGAAAATGTTGCATTTCGAGACAGTTGGGTTTCTGCATGAATGTTATAGGTTTTGCAGATGAGCAGCCGAGTCTGGTCTGAACACCTTTCAAACCATAAACTAAAACTCGACTCTGATGAGATTTGCATCCACAACTTTTTAATGGCAGTCTTAAGAAAGGCGTAGAAATTCAACGCACTTTCCGTTGCACCACAGAGGCGCGGCCTCACCCAGTTTTCACCACAATAGTTTGCCTTAGAACGATTTCGTTCGGGACACCCATCTCACGTCTGTCTGACCGCGTCACACTTTCCAGTATCTGGTCCTTATCCACGTGTGCGCTGGATCTTTAAGTGTTCGGCTACATACCGCTGAAATATCCTCATAACACTTAGCATGACCACATGTTCAAATAAGATATTCCAGATGAACAACACTCTATGGGTGAAAGTGTTCTTCCTAAATCTCCTCTAAACCACTTTTCTCCTGCTTTTCATCTATGTCACTGGTTATTATTCCTTCCTGAAAAGCCTTATTCCTGTCATACATATCTATCCTCTTCATAATATGTGCATGTTAATCAGTTTCTCACTCAGCCTTCTTTGTGCTTAGTTACACAGCCCCAGCTTAGCTCATCTACATTCACAATGGGAATGGTCCAGCCCTTGGCATTATTTTCATCTCCTGTGAACTTCTCCTCCTGCAATCAGACGGTTCCTACAGTCTTGCGATTACAACGGAAAAAGAAATGCACTTTGAAGAAATGCCAAAATGTCTGAAAAAAATCAGCAGCTCTTGTCCATCTATGATGAGAAAGGACAGTGAACGCTTCAAGTACAATGATTCGTGTTCGGAACTGATGGGATGTATGGGTGGGTGAAAAATGTGGAAGAGGGCGGACAGGATCCAAAATGATTGAACTCGATGTTGGGTGCTGAAATCTGCATGGTCTGTCAGTAGAAAATGAGTTGCCCGATCTTTCAGCTTGCGCTGTGCCTTGAAGAAGAACTGTAGCAGACCAGAGACTGGTATGATGGCTTGGGTACAAAATGCAATGTTAAAGTGACAGCACACTGGAAGACTGGGGCAATTTGTGTTGATTCTGGACAGAACCTAAGTGATCTCAGCTTTGTTATCGACTCTATTTTCCTCTCTCCATTGTAGAGGGATCACATTCTCAGCAGGAACGACAGTTTTCTGGATTGAATGACGTACAGACAAATCACTGGAAGATGTGTATGGATGTTTCCACAGTGCGGAGAGACATCGGAAACCAGCAGGAAATGTATCTTACAACATAGAACGTTACAGTGTAGTACAGGCACTTCGGCCCTCGATGTTGCATCGATCTGTGAAAATAATGTGATGTCCATTGCAATGGAAAATTAACATTTCTTTTGAAACCAATAAAAGCACAGGGAAACAAAAAATGTAAGGGCCTGACTTTGCAGAGGGCAAGTGTTGCAGACAGAAAGAAAATCTATGTATATTTAAACCGACTTACAAGGCCAGCAAACTACCATATCAACAGCCAAGGAATTAGAAAAAAACAACTCCATATCTGGAAAGGAACTCGAATGATTCAGGCCACTGACCTTGAAGTGTAGATACGAAGAAGCGAATTGAACTTTAAAGGGAATATGTAAAAGCTATCAGGCGCCCGTTACATGAGGCGTCTTGCCAATGTATTACCTGGGCACGGGAAACCTGAATTTGATGGAACTCCACGCGCTACATGCTGAAAACTTTCTGGCCCAAGAGAAGGAAAAATGGAAATTAAAGATGGAAAAGCAAACACTTAAAGCTCAGCTTACTGTGATGCAAATGGTCGCCCAGCCATTGGAAGAAGGTGCTGCGTGAAAAGAAGGGCTGGCAGAGGTAAATCTGGTGGGTGCTTTGTTTGCAGGCAATGGACCACTGAGTGAGGCAGTGCACGCCCAGACAGCCTCAATCGGCCCTGGAGGCTGGGCAGCAGGGTGACTAATGGAGGAAGGCTGAGGTGGAGGTGGGCAGCCCCAAAGTTACAGGTAAGCCTCTTTGCTTTATGCTTGGCAACGAATACTCGCTTATGCTCATCTCTACTACTAACCTTAAGGGCACTGAAACATGTCCCACCTCTATACTGAGCACTGAGTTTGCGAAGCGTGAACTATATTTTCAGTACAACGATGATGCATATAAGTCAATGCTTACATCTATGTTATATGTGGAAGGTGCAACTCTTACTTTTTTGGAAGATAGAAGGGCAACATATTCAGTTGATAAATCAAGGCAGTTCAGAGAGTCGACGCAAATAAAGATGAACGGAAGCTTCCTGAACTTCATGGGCGCATCAGGAGTCGTGACACGAGAGAGATTTACCACACCCCTATTGTGCGAAACCAGTAATGGGGAAACATTCCAATTCTCATTTCTGTTATCGGAATTCTGTAATTTAAATCTGATGTCTCGGGATCTCATAGTGAGACTGGGGTCCGATTTGCGAAGTACCCCGCGGGCTTGCAGGTCATACAAAAAGAAGATTTAACAGTGTAGGCTGGAAAATATGAATCACGACCCCTGATGCATTTCAGAAAGTGATAGGTTCCATGAGCGATTCACTCACCCAGGAAGTAAGTAGCCATATTAATCCCATTAACACCGATTTTCTTGCTGGAGATATGCTGCACTGCACAGCACACATACATCGCGATGGTCCTGACAAATCATAAGAGAAGGATTGGTTCAGGAGATTGGTTAAACCAGATCAGTTGTTATTGTGCGAATTTTATTGGAATGATCACAGATGTGCTGTCACTTTAAACTTTTTTAAGTATCTGTGACGGTAAATAGATCCTGTTTTTTTTTAATGTGGAAGGCTCTTTTCCTCACGGATCATTGGAGAAGGCATCCAGCGACAGGTGTAAGAATTTGGGACCATGGGTACGACAGGCACAAAAAACGAAAGATTGTATCTTCAGGGTCGGTGTGGGTATCTGCTTCAATGCAGTTATAAGGACGTATCGGAAGAAACTAAATTGGCTAACTCAGGCAGAGAGGCAGTCCAGGTAATCCATGGCAGGAGTGTCGTCTGGCGTTTCCCTATGCTAGATGTGTCGGGCTCAAGATTAAGAAGGGTCCCAACTGACTTCAGGGCAAAAGGCAAACACGATGTGGGGCTCAAACGAATCCTTAAGAATAACCCCGAAGTCTGAGTATCGTCCTTGCAAAGCAAAAGAGCCGTTAAAACCCGAGGCTGTTCAAGGAATTACTTCAGTCTTTGAACCTCTCTTATAGGCTGGTGTGATAATCCCCCGTGAATAATCACTGGTGAGAACACCCATGTTTTTCGTTCAAAAAGGCAAACATTCCAGGTGAATCGGGGGAATGGAGGTTTGTTCATGACCTGCAGGTTATCAAGAACGCTGTTGTTCCGCACACACCAAGAGTTCCCAACCCCTATATTATATTGGCTCAAATTCCACCGGATGTAAATGGCTCTCTATTGTGGATTTAGCAAATGCCTTGTTTTGTGTACCGTTACACGCCAACAGTCAATTCTGGTTCACTTTTCCATTCAAAGGCAAATGGTATACTTTCACGTGACATTTTCAAGATTACTGTGAGTCCCCACCATAATTAACGAGACTCTACACAGGAGTCTGGAGACTCTTGTTTTAACCGGGTTGGGGGGGGGGGGGTCAGCGCTTCTGCAGTATGTAAAAGAATGCTTAATCGCAGCATCAACAGAGAAACAATGTGAGAAAGGTAGGCTTGCGATGCTCTGCCATCTAGTCTCGCAAAACTACAACTTGTGGAACAACAGTTGAAGTTCTTAGGTCACTTAACATCTGAACAAGGAAAGGCCATTGGTCAAGACAGAGTTCAAGCAAACCACGAAACTTCAAAGCCTCACATGAAGAAACAATTGTTATCCTTTTTGGTCATGTGATCCTACTTAGAATGTTTAACCCGCATTACGCAAACCTTTCGGCGCCTAAAAGTGACATAGTTCATGGTTCAGGTTTGCAGAGCTCGAGTCCGTTGCAGTGACCCCTGAGGCCTAGAGTGCCTTTGTTGAATTGAAATGGCACTCCAAACTACACCGACACCGGGATTCCAAATCCAAACAAGCCTTTTGTACAAACAGTGGATGAGAAGCGTGCCTGCATGACATTTGTGCTGATGAAGAATTATGTGTGGAAAATTGAGGTCAGTAGCTTATTTTTCACCTCAACTTAGATCCCGTAATGGCAGGATTGCATAAATGCCTCCGTGTCGTGCCTGCATTTGAAAAGGCTGTTGTAGCTTCCAGGGACATAGTCGGCTTTGTTGAATTAACCCGACTGGTCCCACATGCAGTATCCTTACTGCTTTCTGAGCAAAGGACAGCACACATGTCGGCAGCACGTTGGCTCACATGCAATGCTTTGCTATTGGAGAAGCCAAACATGACAATAAAGCGATGTAACCTCCTTAATGCTGCTTGTCTTCTCCCCACAGAAGGAGACGGAGACCCACATGACTGTGTCGCTGTAATTAATGGCATTTGAAGCCCGAGACCAGACGTGTAGGATTCAACAATTTAGAATCTGGATACGGCGTTTTATTGTGCATAGGTCAGCATTCAGAAGCAAAGAGATTGGCCAGTGTCTGGTATGTTGTAGCAACTGCCCACGAGGTAGTCAAAGCGGGATCACTTGCTTCTCATCTGTCAGCGCAAGCAGCAGAGCTGATTGCCTTGATTGAGGCATGTACATGGGCCGAAGGAAGAACAGTGAATATTTACATCGACAGCAGATATGCATTCCGGGTTGTACATAATTTTGGATCCCTGTGGAAAAACAAGGGCTTCTTGACCTCCACTGAAAAGCCAATCACATAACATGGCCTGATCTCTGACCTCCTGAAAGCAGTCCGATTGCCTAAATCAATCACTGTATGTACATGTGAAGCCCACAGGAAAAATTATGATTCAATTTCTCAAGGCAATGTAAATGTAGGCTGAGCGGCAAGGACGGCAGCCAATCAGCCGCTAAGTGATGAGTTTGACATGTGTATGTCAAATATTTGTAATCCAAAGCAGACTTATGGGAGTTACAGTATCAGGCCACATCGAAGGAGAAGCGTGAATGGACAAGGGCAGGGTGCAGAATGAGGGAATGGGTGTGGTGTGGCGCTAGTGGGAAACCCTGTCTACCACGATCTTTATTCCCTTTCTATGCTAAAGTAACACACGGTAAGGACCATGTGTCAAAAGTGGGGATGTACGACAATATTTCAGCACGCTGGTACAGAAAGGGATTTACTCATTACTCATAAAAATAATGTGAATAATGTGTTATCTGTGCCACTAATAATGTGGGGAGGGGAATACAAATGAATCAGGCAGAACATCCCCAATCCCAAAGACCCTTTGAACATTTAAGATGGATTTTATTGAACTAACACCCAGCGAAGGGAAAAGGCATTGTCTGGTAATAGTTGATGTTTTCCCAAGGGGTGGAAGTGCTCCCACGTCTAAACAGGATGCCAGTGCAGTAGCCAAGGCTTTGCTAACTGAAATAATTCCGAGATGGTGCATCCCTGAAAGGCTAAGCAGCGACAATGGAAAGCCATTTATAAATTTTGCCCTCCAGCAGATCAGTGATTACTTGGGAATAAAGGTGAGGCAACATTGTGCCTACCACCCAGCGAGCGGTGGGGCAGTGGAAAGAGAGGAAACTACCCTTAAAAATAAATTGGCAAAATGTTGTGAGTAACTAGAGGTGACATGGACAAAGGCATTTCCAATTGTGCTAATGTAGATGAAGGAGAGGAAGAGTAAATATTAGGACGTTTGAGATTTTGTTTGGAAGGTGGCCCAATACAGGAATTGGCCAAGAGCGATTGTAAAACAGATAACAGACCACTGTGAGGACGAGATATTATGTGACGTTATAAAACTCTCCACACACCTGTCTCAAATACAAAGTCAAAAGAAGGGCAGCACGACCCCAATCAGCAGAAGGGAAGATGCACAATCTAGAACCTGAAGCCTGGATAGTGGTGAAAGACTTCAGGAGCAAAAGCATGAAGGCGAAGAGCTGGCTGGGACCGTTCCAAGGGCTCCCTACAACACAGACAGCTGTTAAGATCGCCGAAAGAGCCACGTTAATACACGCCAGCCGTTGCAAACGTGTAGCTGACCTTGAGGATACATCGGACAACACCGGATCCAAATAAGTGTAAGTAATGATTAGAAGACTCATAGAAATATGGGGCTGCATGGCAGGACGAGTCGTGAAGGCAGGGGTGTCTGGGATACAACAGCAGACGGTAATCTTAACCAAGGATGTTAAATTGACCTTTACATGCCACCCATGCTCGTTTGGTAACCAGGACGACTATATATAAAACAATAAATATTTACACAGAGATCCTTGTGTACCCAGTTACTGGCAGTGAGTAGTATCCATCACAGCTACAGGTACACCTTACACGGGATATCTGATTTCTGTCATCAAAGAATGAGGTGCCATGGCAAGGGTAATAATAACCAAGAATCAGAAGAGCGATGAGGAAGCCTGGTGGTGTGGAATAGATATAGACCCTTCTCCGATATCTATAGACAGGTGAATATAGTGGTACAGCCTCGCATCCACCCCACCCGAGATGCAGTGCAGAAGGTCCTCCAAGAAATAGTAGCTCCTGGACTCGAAAAGATGAATGTCCAATGACCCGCACTGCATTTGGGCGGAAAGGTCTTTTCCAAGCTGACAGAAATGGAAGAAATAAATAAACTAAATGTGCAGCTAAAATGATTACAAATGAAAAAAGTAAAAGTGGATTCATTGAGAAAACATACAGCGCCATATTTCACTTTCCATGAAAGTCTACTGTTAAGGACTCAGTGGTCTCACTGCTGTAGCAATGGGGGATTTCCTCTGACCGTTTATGTTGTTGACAATTTTCCCAAAGCAGGGAATTTGTATGGAACTGGCAATTAATTCAGTATTGTCACAAACAGGATTCAGACTAGCATAAAACAAAGAAATGTGAATCCTGGAAATCTGAATCAACAACAGGAATTGACAGAGAAACTCTGCAGGCCTGACAGCATCTGTGGAGACAAAGAGATTTATTTTTTCATATCACAGATTCGGGTACTTATGATTTTTATTGTTTTATTGCCTGGGTAATGGTCAATTTCACTTTGCAAAACAGCAGACTTCCCAGAATCTCTCATTAGCTGACAGAAGTCATCTGTAAAAATGCAAAATTCCTTTATCGGCTGTAATGCTGTTGCTGTTGCCATGAGTTGGTGAAAGGCTGGCATTCATTACCTTTTTCTTCTCCTTTATGTCGATGAGCAGCCATGGTGAATGGAGAATTTCTGTTTGTGTCCCTTTGTCTCTGTGTACCATCTCACTCTCTTCTACATTCTCCCACTCTCTGTCTGTCAATATCCCTCATTTTCCATTTCTACTCTTGGAAAAGTGTTAAAATCGGAGGCTATTCTGTGGTTTTCTCCGCCCCCCCACCCCCTGGTCAGAGTGTGTAGAACTGTGCTCACAGTCTCCAAGTAATGTCTGTGTTACTTAGGTCTGAGATCAGGTGACATTTGTTCACTCAAAACGTTATGAGCTTTTACAATTCTAAAAAGTATTCATAATAGACCAGAAAAAAAAGCAGTTTCACTCCAATTATAGGATTGCTATGATGCCATTGCCGTTTGCCGAAAATCAATGAATGGTG
This sequence comes from Chiloscyllium punctatum, assembly GCF_047496795.1. Classification (NCBI taxonomy): domain Eukaryota; kingdom Metazoa; phylum Chordata; class Chondrichthyes; order Orectolobiformes; family Hemiscylliidae; genus Chiloscyllium; species Chiloscyllium punctatum. The sequence goes on from NC_092788.1 coordinate 8,470,726, forward strand.
ACAGCAGACAATGAGAGCCATTATCGTATTGGATGCCTTATTACTACAACATTGTCCTGCAAGTCTGCAGTGTCTCCTGCGTCTCTTCATTATTCCCAAAAAACTTGAAAAGACGGACGGAGAATAATAGTAGAAGAGATAGACAAATCCTTGTCGAACAGAGTAAAAAGAACTCTGCGTTGAATTAGCAGATAGAACATAGACGAATGGGTCCACATCAGGTGGTAGGGCTTGGGAGCACGAAATAATAACGGTCTGAGCTCAAACACAAGAAGCATGCTGAGCCGTTACTTTCGCGATGTTAAATAAACAATACGGCTTTTCCAAGAAGTTTAAACAATGAACTTTCAATGTACAGAACATTTGACAGCATTTGACACCATTAACGTCTGGTTATTACCTTATGCTTTAACTGACGAAACCACAGACACTGTTCTTCAAATCAAGAAGGGCATTTAATGAAGTATTTGATCACAGTTAATCGGACTACCTTTCTGTAATAAAGCTGCTCGATGAGAATTTTTATGAACGTCTGCTTGTGCAGGAATGAAGTTCACAGCTGGTGACTGTCCACTGTAAATGTACAGGAAGAGGCAATCTCTTCTTGCTTTGATTTCAAACTGATGCCTTCACCTCTTTAACCTGACTGGATAAACAGTATGCGTTCATCCTCTCGGGGCCGATTTACCGCCTGAATATGCACAGAGGGAAACTCATACCAAGTGACCAGGGTAATTGTGGTGAATTTACCAGGCGTGATTTGGTGTTAACAGTGTGCAGTAAGGGCTAAACCATTAGCACTGCCATTGAACCTTGTACCAACAGCTCCTCACTGACTTTCTGCCTCATTCATCTCAGTCATCATTGACTTTCAGTTTATCCTACTTTCCCTTTGAAACTTTACTTTTGTTCCGGACCACTTTCGGATGTCCACTTGGAAACTGCAGTTTTTTCAAACGAAATTCTGGAGAATGCACGTCACTCTTTGGGAAAGGCTTCACTGGCCAACCATAATTACTCAAGAGATTGAGATGGTAAGTTAGTTTACTTCGTCCTCGAAGTGCTCAACACAGTGATACAGCCATGATGTCGATAGGGATGGAGTTCCAAGAATTAGACATAGCGACATTGAATGAACAGCGAGATAGTTTCAGCTGAGAAAGGCGAGATCCTTAGAGGAGATTTGCAATGACAATTTATTTGTTGTATGTGCTGCCATGGCTGCCAGAGGATGTGGTGGAGGCTCGTACAATTGCAACATTTAATAGGCATTTGAAATTGTATATGAATAGGAAGGGTTTGGAGGGATATGAGCCTTGTGCTGGCAAGAGGAACCAAATTGGGTTGGGATTTCCGGTCAGCATGGACAGGTTTGTACGAAGGGTCTGTTTCCCTGCAGTACATCTCTATGACTCTATGATTCCAGTTGGATGCAATCAATCACTGGTTTCCTTCTGGCAGAACCGGGACTGTGCTCTCTGTTGAAGCAGAAAATGGTTTTCATTCAGATTAGCCACAAGAAGATAAATAAATCTTTATTTCCTGACTTGGAATTTTATCCAGGTCTGGGCGATTCAAACCCAGACTCTGAAGCAGGGACTCCACTGAAGTTGACAATAACCCTTTCGACCTAACCTGTGCAAACTCTTGTGCCTATCGTTCTTTGTCCCCACATTTTGAAGCACTGGCCCTTGCCGTGGATGGTGAAGGAGCTAACTACTGCCTCGCAGAAAAACCGTGGGGTCCGACACCCGATCGATCTGTCACGCAGCGGGGATTGCATTGCTCAGAACAGACGTGTTTGCTGTGTGGGACTGAAATTGAGCTCGATCACACACAGATACGGTGTAACAGCTGCCAGCAGATGTGGAGACGGTTGGGACAGTTTCATTCGCACTCTGGGAAAAAGACTGGATCTTAAATTCAGGGGAGCTAAGTGTCACAGATAGAAGGCTGAAAATTGGTTTGGGAACGATATGAGTCATGACCGAATGGCGGGCAGACTAGATGGGCTGAAAGCTCTAACTGTCCTCCGATGCCTTCGGGTCTCTGACCGTCCAGTATCTAAGGAAATAGAAACAGAGTTAATCGTGCATTTCGAAGTCCTCCTCTCATAACTCGGAGAGGTGAGAGATGGGACAGTTCTGCTATTAAATTTTGAGACTGGGAGAATGTTTGGAGACGGAGTAATAAAAGAGAAACTGAGTATAAAGTTGAGAGTCATGAGATATTCAATAAAAAGGTCGACGGAGATAGACATGGAGTAATAAGTGTCACTGGTCTTGAAGACTTAACTCGGTTTTCCATTCCAAGTTTCTACCAGACCTGCTGAGATTTTCCCGCAATTTCTTTTGTTGGTACGGAAACAGAAGGGAAAATTCTGATCCTGTACCAATCAGCTATGTCTGCTCTGTGGACGTTTGAATTCCCTATTCGAACAAAACACTTCTGACCCACACGGAAACCTCACTATCCTGCATCACCCCCACCCCTGTTACTGACAATAAGCTGTTCATTACATAAACACATATGGGTACACAACAACATCATTTACCGAGTAAATTGGTAAAGTTGCAGGGAGAGTTCCATTCGGTTTCCATCAGAGCATTTTCAGTCAGTTAATTCTATTGCAGCACCATTTGACATGCAGCTGACACTGTCATGTGGCCATTCGCATTCGACGTCTCAGGACATTTTGGTTGGGACACGTTTGGAATGGAACCTCACGTTTTGCAAGGGACATCGTTTATAGCATAATCAGCTGAACTGATAACCTTGTCTCTTGCACCTGCAGTACAGTGAAGACAGTTTTCACTCAGAAACCAAGAGATGATCAAAAACGGAGGAAAACATGTGTCAACAAAACCTGCCTCAGCGAGCGAATTTGCTCTTGCAACATTAAAGGAGAGTGGCAAACTATTAACAAACAACAGCGCCCTGCGTGGGTCTCGACCCCACACCATTGAGATTAAAGGTCTCAAGCTCTACCGACTGAGTGTACCAGGACAGGATTGGTGTTGGTTAATTTATCATTTCATACTGAGTTTAATTCAGCTGACACGGCAATTTTCAAAAATCTCGTTAATTCCTCCCCATTGTAAATAACATGATACAAGTCTTTCAATTCTCAGATTTATTCCTTCAGACCATTACAATTCATTTAGGCCTTGCCCCGGGATTTTCGATTCTCTGTTAGTATTTTCATATTTTGACCCTGAATCCTTAAGGGGGAGGGTGTGCAGCCAGAAGTCGTGGTACACATTGGCACCAACGACATAGGTAGGAAGAGGGGTGGGGAGGTCATTCAAGAGCTCAAGGAGTTAGGCTGGAAGCTAAAAGCTAGGACAGACAGAGTCGTCATCTCTGGGTTGTTGCCGGTGCCACGTGACAGAGAGGCAAAGAATAGGGAGAGAGTGCAGTTGAACACGTGGCTGCAAGGATGGTGTAGGAGGGAGGGCTTCAGATATTTGGACAATTGGACTGCATTCTGGGGAAGGTGGAACCTGTATAAACAGGACGGGTTGCACCTGAACCAGAAGGGCACCAATATCCTGGGGGGTAGGTTTGCTAGCACTCTTCGGGGGGGTTTAAACTAATTTGGCAGGGGGATGGGATCCGGACTTGTAGTCCAGCAAGTAAGCTAGCTGTGTGTCAGGATGTCCAAGACTGAAGGGAGGCTGTAGAGAAGGTAGCACTGACAGGGACTACTTGCGGACACAGAGATGGGCTCAAGTGCGTATACTTCAATGCAAGGAGTATCAGAAATAAGGTGGGTGAACTTAAGGCGTGGATCGGTACCTGGGGCTACGATGTTGTGGCCATCACGGAAACATGGATAGATGAGGGACAGGAATGGCTGTTGGAGGTTCCTGGTTACAGATGTTTCAGTAAGATTAGGGAGGGTGGTAAAAAAGGAGGGGGGGGTGGCATTGCTAATTAGAAATGGTATAACGGCTGCAGAAAGGAAGTTTGAGGGGGATCTGACTCTGGAGGTAGTATGGGCTGAAGTCAGAAATAGGAAAGGTGCAGTCACCTTGTTGGGTGTTTATTATAGGCCCCCCAATAGCAGCAGAGATGTGCAGAAACAGATTAGGAAACAGATTTTGGAAAGGTGCAGAAGCCACAGGGTCGTAGTCATGGGCGACTTCAACTTCCCAAATATTGATTGGAAGCTCTTTAGATCAAGTAGATTGGATGGGGCGGTGTTTGTGCAGTGTGTCCAGGAAGCTTTTCTAACGCAGTATGTAGATTGTCCAACCAGAGGGGAGGCCATATTGGATTTGGTACTCGGTAATGAACCGGGACAAGTGGTGGGCTTGTTAGTGGGTGAACATTTTGGTGATGGCTACCACAATTCTGTGACCTTCACCTTGGTTATGGAGAGAGATAGGTGCGCACAACAAGGAAGTTTTTACAATAGGGGGAAGGGAAATTACGATGCTGTAAGACAGGATTTGAGAGCATACGTTGGGAGCATAGGCTGTCAGGGAAGGATGTGGTGGAAATGTGGAACTTTTTCAAGGAGCAGATACGACGTGTCCTTGATATGTATGTACCGATCAGGCAGGAAAGAAATGGTCGTGTGAGGGAGCCTTGGTTGATGAGGGAGGTTGAATGTCTAGTAAAGAGGAAGAAGGAGGCTTACATAAGGTTGAGGAAACAAGGTTCAGACAGAGCAGTGGAGGGATACAGGACAGCCAGAAGGGACCTGAAGAAAGGGATGAGGAGAGCTAAGAGAGGGCATGAAAAATCCCTGGCGGATAGGATCAAGGATAACCCCAAGGCATTCTATGCGTATGTGAGAAACCTGAGAATGACGAGAACGAGGGTAGGTCCGATCAAGGACAGTGGTGGGAGACTGTGTATTGAGTCGGAAGAGATAGGAGAGGTCTTGAACAAGTACTTCTCTTCAGTATTTACGAACGAGAGGGACCGTATTGTTGAAGAGAAGAGTGTGAAACGGACTGATAAGCTAGAAGAGATACCTGTTAGGAAGGAAGATGTGTTGGACATTTTGAACAACTTGAGGATAGACAAGTCCCCCGGGCCTGACGGGATATATCCTAGGATTATGTGGGAAGCAAGAGAGGAAATTGCAGTACCGTTGGCAATGATCTTCTCGTCTTCACTGGCAACTGGGGTGGTACCAGGGGACTGGAGAGTAGCGAATGTTGTGCCCCTGTTCAAAAAAGGGAATAGGGATAACCCCGGGAATTACAGGCCAGTTAGTCTTACTTCTGTGGTAGGCAAAGTAATGGAAAGGGTACTGAGGGATAGGATTTACGAGTATCTGGAAAGACACTGCTTGATTAGGGACAGCCAGCACGGATTTGTGAAGGGTAGGTCTTGCCTTACAAGTCTTATTGAATTCTTCGAGGAGGTGACCAAGCATGTGGATGAGGGTAGAGCAGTGGATGTAGTGTACATGGATTTTAGTAAGGCATTTGATAAGGTTCCCCATGGTAGGCTTATGCGGAAAGTCAGGAGGCATGGGATAGAGGGAAATTTGGCCAATTGGATAGAAAACTGGCTAACCGGTCGAAGTCAGAGAGTGGTGGTAGATGTTAAATATTCAGCATGGAGTCCAGTTACAAGTGGAGTTCCGCAGGGATCAGTTCTGGGTCCTCTGCTGTTTGTAATTTTTATTAATGACTTAGATGAGGGAGTCGAAGGGTGGGTCAGTAAATTTGCAGATGATACAAAGATAGGTGGAGTTGTGGACAGTGAGGAGGGCTGTTGTCGGCTGCAGAGGGACTTAGATATGATGCAGAGCTGGGCTGAGGAGTGGCAGATGGAGTTCAACCCTGCCAAGTGTGAGGTTGTCCATTTTGGAAGAACAAATAAGAATGCGGAATACAGGGTTAATGGTAGGGTTCTTGGTCAGGTGGAGGAACAGAGGGATCTTGGGGTCTATGTACATAGATCTTTGAAGGTTGCCACTCAGGTGGATAGAGTTTGTAAGAAGGCCTATGGAGTATTATCGTTCATTAGCAGAGGGATTGAATTCAAGAGTCGTGAGGTGATGTTGCAGCTGTACAGGACTTTGGTTAGGCCACATTTGGAGTACTTTGTGCAGTTCTTGTCGCCTCACTTTAGGAAAGATGTGGAAGCTTTGGAGAGGGTGCAGAGAGGATTTACCAGGATGTTGCCTGGAATGGAGAGTAGGTCGTACGAGGATAGGTTGAGAGTTCTCGGCCTTTTCTCGTTGGAACGGCGAAGGATGAGGGGTGACTTGATAGAGGTTTATAAGATGATCAGAGGAATAGATAGAGTAGACAGTCAGAAACTTTTTCCCCGGGTACAACAGAGTGTTACAAGGGGACATAAATTTAAGGTGAAGGGTGGAAGGTGTAGGGGAGATGTCAGGGGTGGGTTCTTTACCCAGAGAGTGGTGGGGGCATGGAATGCGCTGCCCGTGGGAGTGGTAGAGTCAGATTCATTGGCGACCTTTAAGCGGCATTTGGATAGGTACATGGATGGGTGCTTAATCTAGGATAGAAGTTCGGCACAACATCGTGGGCCGAAGGGCCTGTTCTGTGCTGTATTGTTCTATGTTCTATGTTCTATGTTCTATGATCCTTAGGTCGCCGAAGTGATTCCCAGACACTCTTGCAGACTGCAAGTCAAACGGAAAAATACCTCAGGAAACCAAATCATTTCTGATTATAGTGCAGGGAATCCCATCTGCTGAAGAGACAGAGTCCTCACAATCAACACTTTCTTTGTTCTACCTGCCTACAAAGTTTACCACTTCTAATATTCGAGAAAGGAATTCTGATTATAAAATGTTTTAAAAACAGGAACAAGCTTCTGAAGCGATTTCCAATTTGAATTAGAATTTTTTTCCCTTTCACACCGTAACAGCCGTTCCTGCGGAAGGTGTTTCCAAGAGCAGTGTCCCAGGGCTGGGAAGGAAGCCGCTGATTGAAACTGCAGTGACCCCTTTCTGTTGACAGCAGGGGCTTGTAGAGAGTGGGGTCACATTTTGCTGCACGTGACCGTCTCACTCATTGCGGACTCAGGGTCAATTATGGATGAGTTCTCGTGGTTGTATTGTCAGTACATGGTCGATCTCAATACTTGATGTGAAATATTTGAGGCTCTGTGCTCTGTTTGGGATGGGACAACAAACATTTCAGCCAAATGCTCTGACCATTTGAGACACAGCAACTGGCAGCAAAATTGTGCGTGTACACATCCAAACGCACAGTGATTGAGAGGGTGTGGACAGCAATAGTTCTCATTATTTTAAGAATCAGTTGCTCATGTTCCCGTGTTTATCGCAGAGAGGGTGAGAGACCCGAGGAGTAACAAACACACCCACAAAGTAATATCAGGACCTGTGTAGTTCTGTCATAAAAAGCTGCCTGCAGTGGTTCTATTTCAAAGTTACGATTCAAACCTACGACGCAATAGAGACTGGATCCTAAACCCAGCACATTAAACCTCTCTGGATTAGTGGTGCTGGAAGAGCACAGCAATTCAGGCCGTATCCGAGGAGCAGTAAAATCGACGTTTCAGGCAAAAGCCCTTCATCAGGAATACAGGGTTTCTCCCGAAACGTCGATTTTACTGCACCTCGGATGCTGCCTGACCTGCTACGCTCTTCAGCACCACTAATCCTGAATCTGGTCTCCAGCATCTGCATTCATTGTTTTTACCGACATTAAACCACTCGGCGACGCTCCCTGACGATAACTAAGCACCAAACCTGTCAAGACTAATGTTTCAGCATCGCTTCACTTTAGGCAATTTCCCCTGGCACTTTCTATGTATACCTTAGCATAATTAAAAAAAAAATATTTACAACGATTTGAAAGGTTTGCACGGTGTGGACATTATTGAGAAGCTGAATATTCTTCGACAGTTTCCCCCGGAACCTCAGGCCTGAGGGATGTCCTTGGAAAAGTTTACAAAATCATGAGGTAGACGAGCAGAGAACAGAGTCAATCTACACTTTTTCAGAAGTCACGTGAGTTTAAAGTGAGATAGCACAGATTTAATGTGAGAGCACTACAATTTGAAAGGGATGTGAGCGACACTTGTTTTTAATACAGACATTTTTATGCGTGTGGAATAAATTGCCACATTTAGTGGCAGAGTTTGGTGCACTCACAACACTTCAAAAGCATCTAAATGGGTATGCAGACAGGAATTGTTCGTAGAAATATTGGCAAATATGTTTAGACTAGTTACAGTCATCTGTTCAACAGGTGCAAGGTGGATAGGAAGGTTTGCTTCCGTGCTCGGCAGTTCTGTGACACTCCAGTACCTGACAACAGTTTGAATAGACCGCTTGCAAAAACGCATGCTGTTTGTTACTAAGTCAGCGTGTTTGAATTTTATTTTTTTCATGAGGCATAATGTGTTGAAATGACACAGAGAGGAATGTTTTCCAGACATTTACAGACAATGACCATTCTCCTTGATGCATTCTCAAGTTCTCCATCAAATAATTTCGTTGACTTCAAAAAAACCTCACAAATCGTGTTATCCACTCAACTCTCCAGTGAATCCAAAAACTGACAGGTCTTAACGTGGACCAGGGGCAAAACTCAAAAGGCAGAGTTATTATTAGACACACAAACTCATTACTTCTGTCTGTGGGGCAGTGTGAGACATGTATGTCAAGAACTGCTCACACAAATAACACCGAAGCAATTCCAAACGGAGCTTCCCGACATTCTGGAGATTTAGTGCATTGCCAAGTAACAGAAAGTGCTCAAGTAACATTAAACAAAACAGAAAAATATACTATGCAAAGTGAATATGACCAATTATATTCTCGATTAAATTAGGTCAACAATGCGCTGGTGCCTCCATCTGATCGAGCGAGCCAATCTCCAGCCTCCCTCACCAGGACAGTAATGAAGGAAATGAGAGAAATATAACAAAGTTTCACGTTGCGATTGTCCACCTTTTAGCCACAACAAAAAAAAGAGGGAGCTGATTCAGTGCAGGATCTGGCTTGACAACAGCGGTGAAATAAGGACGTCCACTCACTTTCAGGGAAAACTGTGAACAACTCACATTGTCCAGAATATGAATACACAGCGCAGGCTGTTTAGTTCCCATATTCTACTGCTGTCCCGACATTCATAGGATAATGTACCTTTCAAAGAGAGCATTTGTAGCTGTGGAATGACAGTGGCAGCTGTTTCTCCTCGCTCTTACTGCCGCCCTTGGTCGTGTAGGGGCTGCAATTCTCATCTTACACGCGGTAGTTGAGTGTGCAATTCTCTGTTGTGGAAAAGCGGAGTGTTTTGGAGCAGAAACTGGACTTTCAGAAAGCTTTTGATAAAGTCCCACACAAGAGGTTAGTGAGTAAAATTGAGGCGCCCGGTATTGGGGGCAAAGTACTAGATTGGATAGAGAATTGGTTGGCTAATAGGAAACAAAGGGTAGTGATTAACGGCTCCATTTCGGAATGGCAGGCAGTGACCAGTGGGGTACCGCAGGGATCCGTGCTGGGACCGCAGCTTTTTACAATATATGTAAATGATATAGAAGATGGTATCAGCAATAACATTAGCAAATTTGCTGATGATACAAAGCTGGGTGGTAGGGTGAAATGGGATGAGGATGTTAGGAGATTACAGAGTGACCTGGACAAGTTGGGTGAATGGGTAGATGCATGGAAGATGCAGTTTAATGTGGATAAATGTATGGTTATCCACTTTGGTGGCAAGAACAGGAAGGCAGATTACTTCCTCAATGGTATCAAATTAGGTAAAGGGGCTGTTCAGAGAGATCTGGGTGTTCTTGTCCACCAGTCAATGAAGGCAAGCATGCAGGTACAGCAGGTCGTGAAGAAGGCTAATAGCATGCTGGCCTTCATAACAAGAGGGATTGAGTATAGAAGCAAAGAGGTGCTTCTGCAGCTGTACAGGGCCCTGGTGAGACCACACCTGGAGTACTGTGTACAGTTCTGGTCTCCAAATTTGAGGAAAGACATTCTGGCTATTGAGGGAGTGCAGTGTAGGTTCACGAGGTCAATTCCTGGAATGGCAGGATTGCCTTACACGGAAAGACTGAAGCGACTGGGCTTGTATACCCTTGAGTTTAGAAGACTGAGAGGGGATCTGATTGAAACGTATAGGATTATGAAAGGATTGGACACTCTGGCAGGAGGAAACATATTTCCGCTGATGGGGGAGTGCCGAACCAGAGGACACAACTTAAAAATACGGGGTAGACCATTTAGGACAGAGATGAGGAGAATCTACTTCACCCAGAGAGTGGTGGCTGTGTGGAATGCTCTGCCCCAGAGGGCAGTGGAGGCCCAGTCTCTGGATTCATTTAAGAAAGAATTGGATAGAGCTCTTAAAGATAGTGGAGTCAAGGGTTATGGAGATAAGGCTGGAACAGGATTCTGATTGGGAATGATCAGCCATGATCATATTGAATGGTGGTGCAGGCTCGAAGGGCTGAATGGCCTACTCCTGCATCTATTGTCTATTGTCTATTGTCTAAAGATGTGAAGTTTGGATGCTTCTGGAGTTCTTGTTGAAAGGTTCAGTGACGCTAGGAAGATGGTTTGCAGACTTTCCCTCCCTTTCTGGGTGACATTCTCAGCGCTGCAGAGGGTCCTGTGAAGCGCTGCTCTCATGTTTTTGAACGAATTCATTTGGTTTCATTCCCGCTGCTTCCGTTTGTTGGGATTGCAGATTGGGTCCCACGGATGGAATCTGTGGATGAGTGCCCTGCTTCCAGGAATTGTCTCGCTGTCTTCTGCTTGCCCTGTCCTATTACTGTTGTGCTATTCTCGTCGAATATGTGGCCCTTGCCGTTTGTACGTATTGCTACTAGGGACTGCTGGACTGACGCCCACACAAATTCTTTGCCAAGAACCAATGTCCACCCACCTTCGTTCGCAAATGCATGGCACACAAAGTTCGCAACGAGGATTTGCTATGAGGTAATTTTTAAATCTTGCTTCCCTGTGATAAAAGCAAATTCTGGAAAACGATATCCAGACTCCTCCGAACACTCGGACTTATGACAGCACAGTAACCGAGAGCCTCACTCAGACAACAACTCATGAGAAACCAAGGCCCAATATCCATCATGTGCAGTTCAAACGTGGTTGACGAGATTCCACGCAGGGACTGCACGAAACACGACATAGGAGAAAGATGCTGACAACTAGAGAGCTGCATTCATAATTTCATCTGGAATGTAAACGCCTCGGACAGCTGTTCCTTGCAGTTATGCACAGAATATTGAATGTCTCTGATTCCTGGGCTTGGAATTCGGATGATATGACCGTCTGCAGCACTCGATACTTCCTTGTGTGAGGTAACTCCTGATGGAACACATGTCACACTCTCTTGCTCTTTGAGAACTACATCCAAAATAGGAGCTTAGAGCAGCATTTCTGTTGTCCTTCCGGTGCTGTCCCTGACATGCCCTGTGGCACTGCACTTATTCTGTGTTTCCTGAGGGTTTGGCACATGGTTCCACGATCGTATTATGGGCAATAATCTGCATTTTCCCTTCAATAACGGGAGTATGAAGCGGAGGTCCACCATTCTCTATTCGATTTATCTCTTCTTATGCACAACTGCAATACAGTGAAGGATCAATTAATATTGAAAGATGATATACAGAGGCGTGTGAAATACCGAAGTTTTAATGACATTTATGAAATGGTTAGAGATTACCTTGATTCAGGAAAAAAGGATGTAAAGTCAGTTTGGCTGGAGTTGAGGTACAGTGACGAATGAACTCACAAGCATGTGTAGTTTACAAGCCCACTCGCAGTAACCACAAAGCGAAATAAATCGTACAAGGGCAAAAAAATGCGTGTGAGTGACAAAAATGGCAATAGTCATGCGTGATCTTAACTTCCCATCTAAAACTCTCGGTTCCATTGTAAAAACGTTTGGAGAAACAAAATCAAATAAAATCCCACATGTCTCATAAAACATCACGAGGGATATCTTGGTAATTGATTACTCTACTGGTGACTTAATTTTCCTATTTTCTTGGAAACCATCTCTTTAATTGTGAGCATCAGAAAAGGTTTTTGTTGCCAGCAAGAAATAAATATGTGATTAACCTTTGTTCGTTTCATGTATAAGAACACTGAGACTCCTCTGCACGGCACTTCTTTTGCGTTTCTATCGATTTTAACAGTCGTGTGTCTTTTGATTCTTCCCAACAAAGTATATGACCTCGCATTCCCTACATGAAACTGCATCGGTCAAGAATACTCCAATTGTTGGAGGGAATCCTGAGGAACTGAATGTACATGTATTTGGAAAGGCAAGGACTGATTCGGGATTGTTAACATGGCTTTGTGCGTGGGAAATCATGTTTCACAAACTTGATTGAGTTTTTTGAAGAAGTAACAAAAAAGATTGATGAGGGAAGAGCAGTAAATGTGATCTATATGGACTTCAGTAAGGCGTTCAATAATGTTTCCCATGGGAGACTGATTGGCAAGGTTAGATCTCATGTAACAGCAGTGGACCTAACACCGACCCTTGTGGTACACCGCCAAGACCTGGACACCAAGAAGAACATGTTCCAACAACTACAACACCGTTTTCTATTAGCAAGCCAATTACTGATCAAAGCTGCAATCTCTCCCACAGTTCCATTCCTCCGCATTTTGTATAATAGCCTATTGTGGGGAAACTTATCGAACAACTTGCTGAAACTCATATACACCACATCAACCGGGTTACTGTCATCTACCTGTTTGGTCACTTTGTCAAAAAAGTCAACAGGATTCGTTAGGCAAGGCCTACCCTTCAAAACACCGTGCTGACTGTCCCTGATCAGATTATTCTTTTCGAGATGGTCATAAATCCTATCTATAATAACCTTTTCCAACACGTTACCAACAACTGCAGTGAGACTCACTGGTCTGTAATTACCAGGGATGCCTCGACGAAACTTTTTGAACAAGGGAACAACATATGCTATGCTCCATTCCACAGGCACTATTCCTGTAGACAACGATGATTTGACGATCAATTCCAAAGTCTCATCAATCTCTTCCCCTGCTTCCCAGAGGATCCTAGGACAGATCCCATCCGGCCCAGGGGACTTGTCTGTTTTCACACTCTGCAGTATTTCTATCACCTAATCCTTGTGAACCTCAATATCGACTACACTAGACGCAAGTATCTATGTATCTTCCTCGCCAACATTTTCATTTTCTATCACGAACACTGTCGAAAAATATTTATTTAGTGCTTCCCCTATCTCCTCCGACTCCACACAAAACGTCCCACTATTATCCTTGACTGTCCCAAATTAACTCTTGTCATTCTTTTATTGCTGATATACCGATGGAAAGCCTTAGGGTTAACCCTGATCCTATCTGCCAACAACTTCTCATGTCTCCTCCTGACTCTTCTCAGCTCTCTTTTTAGGCCTTTCCTGATATCGTTTGAACCCTCGAGCGCTCTAATTGAGTTTTCACGTTTTGTCCGAACATAAGACTTTTGTCCTTCTTAACCAGGCATTCCACTTCCTTAGTAAACCACTGCTCACGCGTTCTATATCTTCCTCCCTGCCTGACAGGTACATACTTATCCAGGACACACAGGAGCTTTTCCTTGAATAAGCTCCACATTTTAATGTGCTCACCCCCTGCAGTTTCCTACCCCATTCTACGCTTCCTAAATCTAACCTCATTGCATCGTGATTTCCCTTCCACCAGCTGAAACTCTTGCTCCGTGGAGTACACCAATCCCTTTCCATCACGAAAGTAAACCTGAGAGAATTGTGATCGCTGTCTCCAAAGTGCTCACCTACTTCCAAATCTAAAACCTGGCCAGGCTCGTTACCCAGTACTAAATCGAAAATGGCTTCTACCCTTGAAGGCATTTCTACATACTCTGTCAGGAAGCCCTCCCGCACACACTGGACAAAAACTGACCCATCTATAGAACTCGTACTGTAGTGATCCCAGTCAATATATGGACATTGTCTTGAGTGTTCCAGAGTTTTTCATTGTCCCAGAGTCCAGATGAAGTTTGTATTCCTCACGTACGGGAGTGAGAATTCTTTCAATCTCTCAGATCAGTTCTTGTGCCAAGAACATCAGAGTCAATGTCCCTTCCTCTACTCGGACTGACAGTTCACACTTCTTCATTCTCCTCTGATTCCATTTCCCAACGAGTTTCTCAAGAATTCCAAAGCTGGAGGCTAGATTATATGATTTGCTTCCTAAACATTTTTCCACCTGCCAACTGACAATATTTTCACAGTATCTCTTCACAATCCTCTGGCGTGCACCATGTCCAGGGATGAAAAGTCCCGTTTGGTGGGGAGATTCCCTCGGCTGGTGAGCTTCACTTTGGAACAAAGATGGTTAAGTGGCAAATTCCTGCGGTCGTTTGTAATGATGTGAGAGGGAGCGGTGGGGAATGAGCACTCTGACGAGCAGGAGGAAGTATTGCCAATGACCAGAGTCAGAGAACAGAGGACAAGGGATTAAAGGAATCTAATGAAAAGCAGCACTTCTGCTCAGGACGTTTAATAGCAACTGCAGAAACCCGATGTGTCGAGCAGTGTATCTGGAAAGAGAAACAGAGATAATGTTTAAAATATGGAACATTTCTGATGAAGAACTCGAGTTTCCCAAGTCTAATCAAATGACAGGCTGGTTTGCAAAACTGGCATCCTGAAGTTTGAATTGCTCCAGCAGGAAAGCATTCATAACGTAGTCAGCAGGATTCGAACCTACGTGGGGAAACCCCAATGGATTTCTAATCCATCGCCTTTACCACTCGGCCATGACTACAGAGAGCGCACCAGCCTTGAGCATTGACCAAATCAGCCATGATCTCATTGCAAGCTGCTGCTGACATGAGTGAAATGTTTCCATCTCCTTTTATACCATTGCTGTCATTTGTAAGGTGCGAGACACCAATGTAAAAGGAAAAAAAGCACAAAGTTAGGAAAAGATATTTGCAGCAAAATTGAGTCAAAATTATTTATTGAAAGGAAATTCACACTTGGCAATTTGCTCGATCTCTTTGCGAACATGACCAGCAGAGGTAATCAAGGGAGCTATTGATCTGAGTATTCTTGGACATGAAACAAACAAATGTTAATGACATATTCATTTCTTTTTCTGGCGAACGAAATGGTCTTTCCTGATGGTTACAATGAAAGAGATGGTTCCCAATAAAAGACAGAGATTAAGTCGCATGTAGATATACTTCAATGTGACACGATTCACTTTCAGCCCCTAATTACCCCAGAGATGGAGGGGGTGAGTTAATTTTCTTCACTCTTCAACTCCACAGCATGGAGGTACAGACATGAAACCGCTAGAGATGGAGTTCTTGAATTGGGAACCAGCGACACTGAAGGAACTAGGCAAAAGTGGCACTGCAGATGCTGGAAACCTGATTTTAGATCAGAAAATTCTGGAAAAGCACAGCAGCATCCGAGGAGCAGGAAAGTCGATGTTTCTGTTGCCAGTCTTTCTGCGTTCCGCAAACAATTTTCGTTTTTGGCTCAGATTTCCAGCAACTGCAGCTATTTGTATTATGTTAACATTCATCATGTTTTGGACAAAACCAATGACCTGCTCGCATCGGAAAATCGGCAGAAGTACTGGGACACCGACATGTTAGCTCAACAATACAACCATTCCATGAGCGGGAATACGATCCGGGCCACGGTGCTGAGAGTACCGAATCCTCACAAGTAAATAACAAGACAAGGCGATAGATACTATCGTATTTGGTGTAAATAAAACACCCTTTCTGAACATTTTCGTTGCAGATTATTTTCAACTTGTCTTCGTAGATTTACAAAGTGGGAAAAGGCCATTCCGCCTGTGTGCATTGTGGCTAATCAGAGAGCCATCTATTCCAGTCGCAGTTTCCAACCTTGGCCCAAAGTCTCGTGTGTTCTAATGTTCCCAGGGCAACTGTCAATGACTTTATCCTATGTTCTTAAATGGCACAGATGTATGACGCTTCCACAACGACTTGTAAATCTTTTGAGGAACTCATGCTCATTTTCACCCACAAAGGGAGACACACAGAAAGATACCCCCCAAACCGGCAGTGACTTCACAGGGGAGCGTCAACGTGGGGCACGGTTAAAGTGAGATATCCCTCTCGAGCCAGGTAGGACTCGCACCTACAATCTGCTGATCCGAAGTCAGATGCATTATCCATTACGCCACTGGCCCAACTGACACACTGACCTCTGGCAGAAAGTCGATATGTAATGCCATGGATTTTCATGGAATCAGAATTAAAAAGGTGAACAAGCAGCGAAGATAATCACCAACACTGCTTCACTTCGAAGTTTCCAGTTTGTGAAGCAGTGCCTTTCACTAACAAAGGAGAAACATTTGTCCTCAGCTGTTTTCTTCAGTGTTACCTCCTTCTCTGCTGAAAGTTTCCATCGTTTTATTCACAGTCCCGACTCGATTTCATGATCCAATCCAGTGAAAACGTGTCATGGTGTCATCCAAGCAAGACCCTGCCGAAACTCAGCGAGAGACCTCTGGTCATTTCGAGCTCAGGATGTGGAATTAGACGAGCTGCGTGACACCTTTTATTGGCGCCGACACTTCACTGCAAATTAGCGGCTCAAAACGAGCCGTTGTTATCATCAGCTTGATTTGTACCTTCCTGCAGTGCATTTGCGTAACCACTCGGCCATGACTACAGACAGCACCGCCCCCTGAGCACTGACCAAATCAGCCGTGATCTCATTGAAAGCTGCCGCTGACTTGATGAGTTAAATGCTTCCATCTCCTTTCATACCATTGCTGTCATTTGTAAGGTGCGAGACACCAATGTAAAAGAAGAAAAACACAAAGTTAGGAAAAGATATTTGCAGCAAAATTGAGTCAAAATTATTCGTTGAAAGGAGCTATTGATCTGAGTATTCTTGGACATGAAACAAACAAAGCTTAATGACATATTCATTTCTTTTTCTGGCGAAGGAACTGGTATTTCCAGATGATCACAATGACAGAGATTTTTCCCAATTAAAGAAGGCAAATAAATTCCATCTCACGCTGACACCATCGTGAGCGCTGCTGTTTCACAATGCCACAGAGTCAGGGTCAATTCCCGCCTCAAGCAACTGAATGTGTGGAGTTTGCACATTCTTCCCGTGGCTGCGTGCGCTTGCTCTGGTTTTCTCCCACAGTCCAAAAATGTACCGGTTAGTTGAAATGGCCGTGCTAAATTGACGGGGTTAAAGGAGAGGAATGCATTTGGGCTCGGGCGGGTCGGTATGGTGTTGCTGGGCTGAAGGGCCTGTTTCCACATTGTAAGTATTCTAATCTACAGTAATCAATGACCAAGGTACAGCGCACGTTGTTCGATGGGGCATATAAAACTTTTCGATTGATTTTCTTCAAAGTTTCTTTACAATTCAAACAGGAGAGGTAGAAGGGACATGAATGCCTCCCATAATTCTTGCCTTCTTTTGTCATTCATAGGCGGTATTTTTTCCTGTACGTTTTTTTTACACTGTGGTTACTGTTAGTATTCTTGTCAGCCACATCGGCTGGTTTCCTCTTTCCTCAATGTTCCTCATCTCTACCCAAACACACTTTCCATCCTTATCTCCTGAATCAAAGTAATCTCTAACCATTGCATAATTGCCACGGAAACTGGGCTTTTCACACGCCTGGGTATGTCATTTTCCAATATTAATTGATCGTTTACTGTGTTGCAATTGCGCACGAGAAGAGGAAAACAAAATAGAGGCCGGTGGTCCTGGGTTTCAAACATACATAATTGCAGCTAAAACGCAGGTTACTGCACACAATGCGATCACGGAAGCAAGCAACGAATCGTCAGGAAGCACACAATAAGTACAATGCTGAATGTCATGTCAGGAACAGGACCTGAAACACAACAGAAATACATCTCTTGGGTACTATTTTGGACGCATTTCTCAATAAGCTATCGTGTTTTACATATGTTCCATTGGGAGTTACCTCACACAAGGAAGTAACCAGTGCTGCAGACGGTCGAGTTCCAAGTCCCGGAGTCAGAGACACTCAGTGCCCTGTGTGCACCTACAAGGAACAGC
The DNA here is from genome assembly GCF_047496795.1 of Chiloscyllium punctatum. Lineage (NCBI taxonomy): Eukaryota > Metazoa > Chordata > Chondrichthyes > Orectolobiformes > Hemiscylliidae > Chiloscyllium > Chiloscyllium punctatum. The sequence goes on from NC_092788.1 coordinate 8,488,762, forward strand.
TGTGAATGGGGTTTACAGGGTAACTGAACTGCATGAATGCAGCTCGATGATCGTCTCCCTGCTTCTCCTCTATAGTTTTCTGTGCAGTCCCTGCGTGCAATCTTTTCAACTACGTATGTCCGGCACAAGATGGGCATTGGTCACTTGTCTCTGAGAGAGGCTGTTGGTTTATGTGTTGTCATAATTCCGAGTGTAAGGAGGAATCTGGCTGTCAGTTCCCAGAAACTTACTTTAATAAATAGAAGCGTGCTTTTTAACTTGCCGCGTGGCATGTACTCGTTGCAAAGTTCGTGCACTGCGAATCACGTTGCGGGACTATCCAATTTTGGCAAAGAATTTGTGTGGCAGTCACGAGTTGCCACGACCAGCTATCCCTAGTAGCAATACAGACAAATGGCAAGAATTACAAATTCGATTAGAGCAACACAAGTTTAATGTGACAGGGCAAACAGAAGGCAGCCAGAAGATCTCTGGGTGTAGGGCAATCACCCAAGGTACCTTTTCATATGAAAGTCTGTGCATCAGTAGAATCTGGGAACAAAGTATTCTATGTTGGTTACTAAGTTTCCAGACAACTTGCGTTGTTCCCCGTTTACTCTGAATGTGAATAGACATAGTTATTTCACCGTTATTTCGAAAGAAGATCCTGCATTGAATCTGTTCGCCGTTTTTTGATGTTGTGGTGAAAAGGTGGGCAATCGCGATGTGAAACGTTGCTGTGCTTTCATTTCCTTCATTACTGTCCTGGTGAGGGAGAAACGTGATTGGCTCTCTCGATCAGATGGGGGCACCGGCGCATTGATGGCCTAATTTAATCACGGATATACTTGGAAATGTTCACTTTTAATGGTTCGTTGTTCTGTTTTGTTTTATGATACTTGAGCACTTTCTGGGACTTGGCAATACACTAAATCTCCAGTAGGTTTGGAATTGCCTCGCTGTTACTTGTGCAAGCAGTTCATGTCAGAGACGACTCACAGTGCCTCACAGACAGCACTTAAGCTTCGGTGTGTCTGATCATGGAACTGCCTTTTCAGTTATGATTCTGTTCCATGATAAGAGCTGTCAGTTTTTGGATTCGCTGGAGAGCAAAGTGGGTAATGCGATACGTGAGGTATTTTTCTTCAGCCAAAACTTTGATGGCGAACTTGGGAAAGTGTCAAGAAGAATGGTCATGGCAGCAAATATCCGGAAAACCTTCATCTCTGGATCGGTTGGGCTCATCCACCCTCCAAACAAAATAGCCAAACTCGCTGACTGAGTAACAAACAACATGCATTTCTTTGCAAATCGTGTATTCAAACCGCTGCTGGTAGCTGGAGCATCTCAGACTTGTCGAGCATGGAAACAAATCCCGCGATCCAACTTGCCCTTGCTGAATAGATAACCGAAATTAATCCATACATATTTGCCAATATTTGTGCCTTATCTCTCCGAGGTCTTCCTGTCTATACACCCATTCAGATGCCTTTGAAATGTTGTGAGTGCACCAGACTCTGCCACTAAATGTGGCAATTCATTCCACACACACAAAAGTTCTGTGTGAAAAACATGTGTCCCTCACATCCCTTTTAAATCTTTCCTCTCTCACATGAAACATTTACTATGTAGATCTGAACTCGCGTGTCTTGTGAAGAAGTGCTCCCTGACTATTTCCTCTGTCTGTGTTTCTCATGATTTTATAAGCTTCTGTGAGGCCATCTCTAAGCCCTGAAGCTCCTGGGAATCTGACGAAGCCTATTCAGTTTCGTTCTCATGTCCAAGCAGTGCAAACTTTGCAAGTCCTTGTAAAGGTTTTCTAAACTTACACTTGCAAGAAGTGCCCAGCTGCAGCACCTGTTTGACTGCGTGGCCACTCTGGAGCTGCGGGTGGACTCACTGTGGAGTATCAGCAATTCTGGAGAGTTATGTTGCCTCCCAGGTGCTCAGGCCAGGGATGTCGCCCATCGGCTGAAAAGCATTCGAAAAGGGGATTGTGAACAGCCAGTTGCCTTGGTGCATACAGGCACCAACGAAAAAAAACGAGATGAGGACCTGCAGGGAGAATTCAAGGAGCTAGGAGAGAAATTAAAGAGGAAGACCTCAAAGGGAGTAATCTCGGGATTACTGCCGGTGCCATGTGACTGCCAGCGTAGAAATGAATTAAAGAAACGGCACGGTGAACACGTGAGTTGAGGAATGGTGCTGCAGGGCGGGTTTCAGATTTGTTGGATTTTGTGACCAGTTCTGGGGAACGTGGAACTATAAGAAAATTGATGATCGACATCTGAACCAGGCGGGAACGTATGTCCTTTCGGGAGTTTTTGCTACTGCTGTTGGGGAGGTTTTATACTAATGTGGCAGGGGGCTGGGAACCACAAGATTAAACAAGTCGGCAGTGAGGTGGAAACTGGAAACGCTAAGGATCTGGAAGATAGCATTAATAATGGGAAGAGTAGGCAGAGAGCAGATGAATGCAGAAGAACTGGTGACCTGAAATGCATCTACTTTAATGCATGGAGTATAGACAGATGAATTTAGGGCTTAGATTGGTGCCTGGAATATGACGTTGTTGCGATCACAGAGATTTAGTTGAAGGAAGGGCATGGTTGGCAACCAAATGTTCTAGGATATAGACGCTTCAGACGGGACAGGGAGGAAGTAAAAGGGGAAGGAGTTGCATTGCTTGTCAGGGATGATATCATGGCTGTGCGAAAGGAGGACACCATATAGGGCTTGGGTCGTGAGACACTATGGATGGAGAAGTGAAATAAGTAGGGTGAGGTTAGATTTTTGGGGTTGCATTACAGAGACCGTGAGGTGTAAGAAAAAATATTTAAACAGATCATGGAAAGACGTAGAGGCAATAATTTAGTGTTGATTGGAGATTTCCATTTTCCCAACATTGACCGGGATACTCTTTGCGTCAGAGGTCTGGATGGGATGCCATTTGTAAGAAGAATCCAGGTGAGTTTTCTGGAGCGGTATATCAATAGTCCGACGAGGGAATAGGCCATATTGGAACTGATATTGGGGAATAATCCAGGGCTGGTGATAGTAGTTGCCGTGGGTGATTTCTTTGGCAAGTGTCCAATATTCTGTAAGTTTTAGAATACTCATTGACAAAGATGAGAGTGGTCCTCAGGAAAGAGTACCAAACTGGGCCAAAGCTAATTATATCAAAATTATGTAGGAGTTCGAAAATGTGGATTGGACACAGTTATTTGTAGGAAAGTCCACAGTTCATATGTAACAGGCTTTCAAAGATAGGTTAAATATAGTGCAGGATAGGCATGTCCCGCTGAAGGCAAAGGATTTGAAAGGCAATATTCATGAACTGTTGATGACAGAACAATTGTACGACTCGCGAAGAGGAAAAGGGAAGCATACATAACGCCTCGGCAGCTAACAACATAATGGTCCCTGGAGGAACATGAGAAGAGTAGGACAAGTCTTAAACAAGGAATCAAGGGGGTTAAAAGGTGTCATGAAACAACTTCACCATAGCACAATTAAGGAGAATCCTAAAGCCTATTATTCATATATAAGAAGCAAGCGGGGAAGCAGAGAAAGGATTGGTCCACTGAAGGAAAATTAAGGAAGGCTGTATGTCGAATCTGAGAGAGTGGGTATGATTCTGAATGATTATTTTGCATCAGTGTTCACTGAGGAGAGGAACATGATGAATGTTGAGTCTAGAGTAAGACATTTGATTAGTCTGCATCATGTTGACGTAAGTAGGGATACTGTTTGGGCAGGCTAGGGGTAATTAATGTGGACAAATCCCCAGGAACGGATGGGATCTATTCCTGGTTCCTGAGTGATTAGAGAGAGGAAATAGCTGGGGCCCTGACAGATATCTTCGTGGCATCCTTCAGCACAGGTGAGGTTATAGCCGACTGCAACGTTGCTCATATTGTCCCCTGTACAGGAAGGATAAGAGGAATATTCCGGATAACTACTGAACAATGGGCCTAACATCAGTGTTGGGTAAGTTGCTGGAGAAGGCACTGAGGGATAGGATCTATTCATATTTAGAAAATAATGTGCATATCAGTGAGAGGCATAGAGTCTTTCGGGGAAGTGCCCAAGTTGATAGATGAAGGAAAGGTTGTTGATGTCATATACATGCACTACTTTAAGGAGTTAGATTAGGTTCCCCATGGTAACCAAATACAGAACGTAAAGTAACATGGTGTGCAGGGTGTTCTAGACAGGTGGATAAAGAACTAGTTGAGCAATAGGAGACAGAGTGGCAGTTGAATGGAGTTTCTGGAAATGGAGAAAGCTGACCAGTAGTGCTCCACAGGGGTCAGTGTTGTGGTCACTGTTGTTTGTGATATACTTAAATGATCTGGAAGAGAGCACTGTTGCAATGATCAGAAAGTTTGCAGATGACTCGAAGATTTCTGAACTAGCAGAAATTATAAGTGACTGTTAAAGAATACAGGAGGATATAGATATACTGGAAAGTTGGGCTGAAAAGTGGCAGCTGGAGTTCAAAACAGACAAATGTGAGGTGACGCATTTCTGTCAGTCTAATTATAGATGGGGTTATACAAAGAACGGAAGAGCTTTGGGGGAAAAAGTGTTGATGAACAGAGAGATCTATGAGTGCAGGTCCATTATACACTGAATTTTGCTGCACAGGTGGATAGAGTGGTCAAGCAGGCATATAGTATGCTTGGCTTCATTGGATGGGGTATTGAATAAAATGGCTGGCAAGTCATGTTAAAATTGAACAATACATTGGTCTGGCCACACTTAGAATACTGTGTAAATTTCTGGTCGCCACATTACCAAAAAGATGTGGATGCTTTGGAGACGGGGTGTAAAAGGTTTAAGTGGATGTTGCCTCGTCTGGGAGGTGCAATGTAGGAAGAGAGGTTGAGTAGGTTAGGTTTGTTTTCATAAGAAAAAAGGAGTTTGAGGGAGACCTTTTTGAGGTTTACAAAATCAAGAAGGGTACAGACAGGGTAGATAGAGAAAAGTTTTATTTCCCAGGTTGAAGGATTAAATACCGAGAGGTCACGCTTTCAAGGTGAGAGGTAAAAAGTTTAAGAGGGATACACGCAGCACCTACTTGACACAGTGGGTGATGGGTGTCTGGAACGCGTTCCCAGCAGAGACGGGAGAGGTAATCACGGTAGATACATTTAAGAGGCGTCTGGACAGATGCATGAGTAGGTGGGGAGCAGAGGGATACAGATGGTTAGGAATTGGGTGACAGGTTTAAACAGTAGATTTGGATCGGCTCAGGCTTGAATGGATGAAGGGCCTGTTCTTTGTCAGTACATTTTTTTTGGTCTTTCTTCTTAAATTACGCCAATTTCATTACAATATTTGCGAGTTCTAAGTGTCTGACGTGAATCCATGCTCAAACACTGGTCATAACAAATCTGAGTGTGGGTTTTTGTGTGGTAGCATGGTCGAGCGGTCTAATGTGCTGGATTTTAAGCTTCAGTTTCTATCGAATTGTGGCTTCAAATACCAGCATTGTCAGTGCACAACTGTGTGGGCGATGTATGTGAGATCACTGCGCATGTGTGGATGCCTTTTACTTTGAGTGTTTGCAGCTCCTCAGTGTGCTTACCCTCTCGGTGATAAAATCAGCGACCGTCTCTGAAAACAACGCAAGTTCCTGCTGTCCGACAGATCCTCATATCCCGTCGATAACTTTGCTTTTGGATATCTGCGTTGTCAGTTTCTGTATCTCAAATGGTAGGCGCATTTGGCTGAAATGTTGGTGGTTCGTGCCCACCCAGGGAATAAACCTCAAATATTTCAGCACAAGCATTTACCCCAACCATGTATTGACATTATAACCGGGAAAACTCATCCATGATTCACCCCAAGTCCACAGGGAGTGAGACGTTTACACGCAGCAAAATACGACATCACTTTCTCCAAGCTCCCGATGCCAACAGAAAGCGGCCACTGCAGCTTCAATCAGCGACTTTCTGCCAAGCCATGGGAAACAACTCATGGAAACTGCTCCCTTAGTAACAGCTCTTTCCGTGTGAAAGGAGCAAAACTTTCACTTTAAATTGGAAAGGGCTTCAGGACATTGGAACGTTGCTCCAGTTCTTGGAACGTGTTATGAATAAAACTCCTGACTTGAAAATAAGAAGTGGTAAAGGTTTTAGGTAGAAAGAACAAAGAAAATGTTGATTGAGACGACTCTGTCTCGTCAGCAGATGGGAAATGCCCAAAACTGTAAACGGAAATGATTGAGTTTCCTTTGGTAATTTCCCGACTGATTTACTGTTTGCCAGAGAGGTTGGAAATCACATCAGCGACATAAAGGTGAGGGTAAAAGTATGAAGATATTAAGGTTGAACCTTAAATCCAGGGACAAGTGCGGAATAGATTGTAATGCTTTGAAGGAATAACTGAAGTGAAAGGTGTGAATGATATTTTTGTGTTTAGGAGGAATGAACTGGATCCTAACAAATTGCTGATGAATTATGCTCGCAATGTAATCGCAAACTAATCCACAGCGCACCGTGCTTGGTTAGCTCTGTCGGTGCAGTGTGAGATGGTTAATCTGAGGGTGGTGGGTGCAAGCCTCACAATGGGCGCTTTCACTGCTTCATACAATTCTGGATCTTCGTTCCACGTGCAGTATTGCAACCCTTCGCAGGGGAATGTTCTTGCTGCTTTCATTGACACATCTGTCCGCCTGCTTTTGATCACACGTCGGTTTCTGAGTGAACACTGTTTCCATTTTACTGGAGGCCCCAGAGTCAACTTTATCAGTGCAGCCGAAAATACAATGAATGATGTCCGTTTGAAAACGTGAGGTTCCAAACCAACCGTGCACCACCCAAAGTGTTCAAAGGCACGGAAAGCGAATGGCCACTTGCTAAGGGTCTGACAGAGACGGATCAATGTCATATGTGTCCTGAACCAATTTTCAGTGATTCAGATTGTTCTGATGGAAACCGAAGGGTACTCTCCCTCAACGTTTTGCAATTGTTCTTCTTGTGTTTAACGTAATGAACAGTATATTGTCAGTAACGAGAGTGGAGGTGCGGCAGGATCGTGAGGTTTCAGTGCGGGACATAGACACAGTAAGTCAAATATCCCCAGAACACGGGAGAGCTGTTTGTTCCAGGATCACTGCCATCTTCTGTTTCTAAAGCAATAAATGAAATTACTGGAAACTCTCAGCAGGTCTTGTAGCACCTTGGAAATATAAATCGATTTAAGACTTCGGGACTAGTGACACTTCTTTTCCATGCCCATCTCCACCTGCTTTTGCACACTCTTCATTTTTATTGAATGTCTCCTGACTTCCAACTTTATATTCAGCTTCTCTTTTATTACTTCCTCTCCAACCATTTTCCCAGTCTCCAATTTTGTATCAGAAATGTTCCATCTTTCACATTGCCCAGGACTTCGAACTGAACAAATAACTCTGTTTCTATTTCCTTAGATAGCAGATGGCCAGAGACTGGAAGGCAGTGTTGTTCCGAAAACTCATCCATGATTCACCCCGAGTCCACAGGGAGCAAGACGATTACACGCAGCAGAATACGACACCATGTCCTCCAATTCCCCCGATGCCAACTGAAAGCGGCCACTGCAGCTTTAATCAAGGCTTCCTGCCAAACCCTGGGACTCAGCTCGTGGAAACTCCTTTCTCATTAACTGCTCTTCCCGTGGGAAAGGAACAAAACTTCCATTTTAAATTGGAAACGGCTTCAGGAGATTGGAAGGTTGTTCCTGTTCTTGGAACGTGTTATAAACAAAACTCCTGTCTTGAAAATAAGAAGTGGTAAACGTTTTAGGCAGGAAGAACGAAGAAAATGTTGATTGTGAGGACTCTGTCTCGTCAGCAGATGGGAAACTCCCAATACTGTAAACGGAAATGATTGGGTTTCCTAAGGTAATTTTCCGACTGACTTAGTGTCTGCCAGAGTGACTGGAAATCACTTCGTATGAAAATATTCGGGTTGAATCTTAAATGCTGGGACAAGTGTTAAATAGATTGTAATGTTTTGAAGAAATAACAAAAGTGAAAGATGTGAATTATGTTCTTTGTGATTGGGAGGAATGAGCTGGATCTTTGCAAATTGCTGTGCCAGGTGAATTGTGCTCTGAATGAAATAGCAAACTAATTCGTCGTGTGCCAAGCCTGGATATCTCAGTTCGATGAAATGTGAGGTGTTTAATCAGAGAGTCGTGCATCCAAGCCCCATAATAGTCGTTTTCACTGTTTAATAGAGTTCCAGCTCTTCATTCCACACGCAGAATTGCAAACCAACGCTGGTGGAGCATTCTTGTTGCTTTCGTTGACACATGTGTCCTTCTGCTTTGATCACATGTCGGTTTCTGAGTGAAAACTGTCTGCACTTTACTGGAAGCACCAGAGACAACATTATCAGTGCAGCTGAAAATACTATGAATGATGTCCATTTCTAAACGTGAGATTCCACTACATCGGTGCACCAACCAAAGTGTTCAAAGACACAGAACGCGAATGGCCATTTGTTAGTGATCCCACAGAGACGGCTTAATGTCTCATGGGTCCTGAACAACAATTAACTGATTCAGAATGTGCTGATGGAACGGAACGGAGCTCTCCCTGAACGCTTTGCAATTGTTCTTGTTGTGTGCTCATATAAGTTTATGTAATGAACAGTTTATTGCCAGTAACGTGGGTAGGGGTGGGGAAGGATTCTGAGGTTTCAGTGTGGGACAAACGTGATCTGATCGAACGGGTAAGTCAAATATTCCTAGAACATGGGAGAGCTGATTGGTCCAGGATCACTCCCATCTTCTGTTTCAGAATCAACAAATGAAATTGCTGGAAACGCTCATCAGGTCCGGTCCTATCTTGAAAATGAAAACCGAATGAGATTTCGGGACTGGTGACACTTCTTTTTCCATCTCCATGTCCCTCTGCCATTCTACAAACTTCCTTTTTATAGAATTTGTCCTGACTTCAAACCTTATATTCAGCTTCACATTTATTGCTTCCTCTCCAAACATTTTCCCAGTCTCTAAAAGTGTATCATGCTTGTTCTATCTCTCACTTTGCCCAGGACTTCCAACTGAACAAATAACTCTGTTTCTATTTCCTTAGATACCAGATGGCCAGAGATTGGGAGACATAGGAGGATGGTTAGCGCTTTCAGAATATCTAGACTGCTCTGCCATTCGATCTTGGCTAATATCGTTCTTAACCCCATTCTCCAGTCCTCTCCCTGAACACTTACTCCCCAGTTTTATGATCCAATCTTTTTCCTAGAGTGGGTCCGAATCCGTCCCAAAACCCTCCACATATGTTGGCAGCTGTTACACTGTGTCTACGTGTCATCAATCTCAGTTTCAGTGATTCTCAGCAAACACGAACTGTTCTGAGCAGCTCGATCGGGTCTCTGGCCCCACTGTGATCCTGTGGTGGAGCAGTAATCATCTTCATCTCCTACGGAAAGGATCGGCGCTTCAAAAAAAAACGGACAGAAAGAAAGATAGGCTTGTGTGTCAAGATATGTGGATGTAATTGCTTTCTGACCTGGTCAGTACTCCTTACTCTGTATATCCCCGCACATTCTAGCTGTTGTGGTGAAAGGGAATACAAGTCCAATTAATTGCCATCTACGCTTTTATTCGATATGTATTCTTCCTTGTTCTGAATATGCAGGGATGTTTCCAGCACTGATGGTCACCATTTCTAAGAGTGCATGCCGCGAGCCCTGATATTTTCTGGAGAGTAGCAGTATCAGTTTGTGCGAAAGTGTCCCAATACAAAGCTTAGAAGAAACATTGTTGTTCCCTCTTTATGGACGACAGTCTTTCATATGATGATCGATGGGGCTTTATTGCATATTCATCAGCAAGCCTTCTTTTGAATTTACTCGCTCAATACTACACTAGCGGTGGAAAGAATAAAATTCCGAATACCTGCTGCGTGAATTTCATTCTCAAATTTCTCTTCGCAATGGTCCTTCATATGTGGCGATGTTTATATCACTGCTGGCCATCCTGTTTAAGAGTGCAGTTACATATGTTCCTCTGTCTTGGCGCTGCAGGGAAAATTGTCTGGGTTTTTTCAGCCAATATTTCCTGGATATTTCAACATGGTATTCTTTATTTTTTCATTCATGTCCACTTTAAGGACACAGTTACCGGGCACTGATCCTTTCTGTAACAACAGGACCGCATTTGCTTTACATGCGAAGGTGTCCCGGATCAGTAACAAGGAGAGCATTCATTTCCTTCTATCACAGGATACACTGGATTCATGATGTTAGCCTCTGTCAAATGCATCCGAAAATGTGCTCTGAAAGCTTCATTTGAACGCTGTCTGGCGTTTCTCAACGTGTGTCAACCAAAACCAGAAATCCTCAATCATAGTTTGGAGCAGTTCACATATTCGAGTTTCGAAGCAGCAAACACGGATACAGTTCATTCAGAATGAAAAGATTTACAGGCACAGATGAACTATCGTCTCTTGTTCTCATACTGTGTCTGATATTACCGTGTGGCCTGAAGTCTAAGCCATGTTGTAACTGAAAATGAGGAGATCACAGACAGGCTGCCAAATGACAGTATGTACTTTGTTTTCTTGTTCTCACAGAGTTCCAGGAAAGTATGACAGCGAGGGAGAGGAATGCAAGTCACGTGCAGCTCTGGTGAAATACCTTCTGTCTGATTCAGTCATCAACAAGAAACGTAAATGTGACAAAAGCGGGACGCCTTTTCACAACTCGAACAAAGCGCAATCAAGAACAGTGACCACCTCTTTGACATCTCAGATCGCTTTTGACCTTCCCTGCATATGTATAGGAACTAATTTTTGCACACCTCAAAGTGAGAACTGTTTGATTTACCGACAATAAATGAGTCACATGTCCTTGATTCCCACATAGGTTTCTAACTCAGCTTGCAGCCAGGTGGCAGTTGTTCATGGCTCTGCTGGATAATGCACTATTATGGAGTAATAACATGAAAGTTGGAACTCTTATTGGCTCTGGGTTTCGAATAGTCTTGCTACGTGTTCTGCCATTCTCGGATTCCAGTGCTAAACCAGTTTTTCCGTTCATCTGAGCAGCAGGAGAGTCGGCGTTTCTGGCAGGAGCAGAATTCATCATCTCCAGTGATCACTTTATCTGAGGGGAGAAAATGAGTAAAGTTTTATACAGCGAGTAATCGGAATTGCATTCCGTTTCAGCATGGCAGCAGATATGGGCTAGCAAATTCAAAGCCATATTTTCTGATGAGAACAACAAGTACGACCACTCAGATAGAGCAATTCCTCCTCACCGCTTATTCTGCAGAACTGGTGCAGTTGCTGTGAGTATGCTGCAGGGTATCATCAGGTACATGATCTTGGGATTCTGGTTTTGGTCTGTGTGCTCGCGTGGCTGAGCAAACTGAGACTCTGATTTCAGATTCCACTTCTTAAGAAGGCTTGTGTTTGCATCCATGCACGGCCACGTGTGCTAATGGATGAAGCTGGCAACGTTTTGCAGGGATGTGTTTTGTTAAAGTTGAACAGAAAAAGTAGTCATTTCTACGAACCCGGCTGTGATGTGGCACAGCAGAAAACAACCAACATGTCAGTGCCCACGCTGTTTTCCCCTTCTGCTGCAGTTGTCACGTTCCCCTCCAGCTCGAAAGGCCACCAGCATAATATGCGACTTAAAAACAGGCTGCGCCAAACTTTCATATTCCAGACAATTTGCATTTTTCACAGTTTCTCTGAAAGTGAATGGAGATATTTATTTCCCTGTTGATGTGAAATTAGGTTCTACATTGAGTCTGCTCACAGTTTTCTGTTGTTGTTGCGAAAAGGAGGGAAATTGCGATACGAAACTTGGTTACTTTTCCATAATTTCCTTAATTTCTGTCCTGATGAGAGAGGCTGGTGATTGGTACTCTCGATCCGGTGGAGACATCAGCCCAAATGTTCACCTCGACTAATCGAGACTGTAATTGGTAATCTTCACTTTTAATGGTTCATTGTTAGTCAGTTCTGATTCATGTTACTTGAGCACTTTCCTGGCAGTATTGGTGCTCTAAGGCGTCAGTACGTTGAAAGCACCATTTGGAATTGACTCGCTGCAATTTGTGTGAGCAGCTCATGACCCAGATGACTCGCTCTGCCTCACAGACAGCATTCAAGAGTCCGTGTGTCTGAAAATATGTTCTCTTTGTCAGTTCTGTTTCTGTTCATGAGTTGTCAGTTTTTGGTTTCGCTGGAGACACACACACAGACAAAGACCCACACGCACACATATATTTTGTGTGATGATTTTTTTTGGTACTTTCAGAGTTACATTGTACTTTGCTCAGAAACTACATACATTCATGTAGAACTCTGAGCTCAAAAACTGCATGAAATTATGTAAAACTCTGTTATCTCACTTTTTGGATTGGAATCAATCTAAACATCAGGTCATAGACAGAGAACACCGGGGCTAACGCCTTCAACATATTGTCTAGCTTTTACCATTGTTAACAGCTAACCCGAGAATGCAACTTTTAAAATAAAGGCTTAAAAGACAATCAATTCTTCAATGTATAATTTCAGTTACATCACACTGCAAATCTTTGCTATAAATTCTGTGTTACGATCGAGCCCTCCACAATCACCTGATGAAGGAGTGTCGCTCCGAAAGCTAGTGTGCTTTCAATTAAACCTGTTGGACTATAACCTGGTGTTGTGTGATTTTTGACTTGGTACACCCCAGTCCAACACCGGCATCTCCGAATCACAATTTATTCCCGACAGCTTGCAAGTGTTCCCTTAGAATCTGCAGCTTTTGGAAACGTATTACTGGGACAAAGTCATTGCTCAATGTGATGGGATGCACCGTCTATCCCTAATTACTCGAGAGATTGAGATTTGGAGTTACTCCGCAGAACCCTGGATGTCCTCAGTAGCGGGGTACAGGCATGATGACATGAGGCAAGGATTTAGATGAAGTGACTTTGAAGAAGCAGCGAAATATATTCAACTGGGAAACGCAAAAACCTTGGAGGGGTAATTGTGGTGATAGCTTTCGCTTGTATTTGCTGCCATTGTCATTCCAGACAGATGCTGATCGATCACTGAATTGTTCTGGCAGGATCCGTGTGTGTGTTCTGGGTGCAACCAGGATTTAGTTTCCATTCGGATAATTCACAAGAAGAGCATTAAATCTTCATTTCCTGACTGGGAATGAAAGCCTGTTCTGGGCAATGCAAACTCAGACTCGTATGCAGGGATATCCATTGATACTGCAGTAGCCTTTGGGACCTGAACAAACTCTAGTGCCTGCTCTTCACGTCATAATCGTCTTCGTCAGCAGTGTTTCTCTCTCCAAGTTTCCAAGTCGGTTCATATTATCACCCTTGGTTTCAATGTGAAGAAGGCAATGCTGTGATAATCTGATGTTGTTCAGCAGATATATTGCAGCAAGTTAAGTAAAGACTGATGCTAACACGAGCTCGTTTTGAGCTGCGCTGATGTGTTGGCAGCAAGAAAGGCACCGTTTAACTCGCCTCATTCCGGATGACGGGCCCGAAATGACCAGTGGTTTCTCGCTGAATTAGTTCAGGCTCTGGAATGTAAAACACTTCAAGTGTGAAAGTACAGTGTAATGAAATGTTTCACAGAGTGGGGCATTCCAAGTGAAACAGTAACGGTGATTATGTTTGCTGCTTTTTCACCTTGTGAATGCTGCTTCCCTGATGTGGATGATTACATTACCTATAGACAAACTGTCACAGTCAGACCTGGTCTTTGGGTCAGTGACGGAATTGGTAACACGTCGAATTAGGGGATTGTCGGTACGCATTTAAAATCACGAGGATGCAGCGAGCTAGTCCATTCCTGTTGTCTGTCAGGAATGGAAGGGTTTGGGTTTTCGAATTTTCAGTTTCTTTCGTCCACTTCAAATTCTAGCTTAGAGCAACGTCTCTCATTGTCTGTAGAACTGGCTTTGGTTTAACCAAAAACTGCCTTTTGGCGGTTGAACTTGCATGTTGGAGCGGACATCTGAAGTGAAGCACAAGGAGCTGGTCAAATCCTGAGAACTCTGCCACTCTCGGGGAATGTGTCTGTGTCTCATTCCGTGGGAGACACGACGTGAGTAATAACACAGTGTGACTATGTCAAACTTCAATCCCATTGTTGTGTCATCTAAGATCAAAGCGAGAACCTCACTGCTATTTGCACTGGAAACATCAGAACACATAAGGTTATGGACCAAAGCTGGAAACTGGGAATAGAATCGATGAATGTCTTTAAACCAGACTGCACCATGGGCTAAATGGGATTTTCCATTCTGCAAAACTTGAAGACGAGTAGAAACCAATCTGCAGTGAAACTGATCAGAAATGAAATGGCAAATCCATTTCATTGAGAATAAGCGCAAGAGCGTCTGTCTTCATTCCGTGTAATCTCGTAGTTAGGATTTGGAACTCTAACCGCAATAGTGTGGGGTCTATTCTCGGACAGGGAATGCATATTTTATTGTGCAAATATATCGTGGTACCAGTATTTCTTACTACTGGTCCGAACCTGGCAATGCTTGGTTTTGTGCCAGGTTATCAAAAACAAAAAGAGACAGGTTTTGGAAATATGAACTAAAAACGAAAATTGATAGAGGAACTTGCTACACCTGGCAACATCTGTAGAGAGAAACAGTTTTTTTTGTTAAGATGGACAGGAAACAGGCTAGTTATAGATTTCTAGATTATACTGTTGGGAAAATGATAATCTTACCTGTCGAATCAGGATATTTAACAAAATCACTCTTGAGCTTACAAACATCGAATTTACGATCTTAAAAGGACTTAATCAGCTGTCATGCTACTTTCATTTTCCTGAGCTGGTGGAAGGCTATGTTTTAATGGCTACATTTCCTTTTAGTTTCCGTTATTTAGGAGTCAGGCCGAATGGAGAATTGTTTCTTTCAGTGTCTGCCTCAATATGTGTCTTTGTTTTTTCTATATTTGTCTCTGTATCCTCCTGGGCCTTTTTCACATTCTCCGACTCTCTGGCTGTCCATATCCCTCATTTCCCATTTCTTCTCTTGAAAAGCCTGACATTCAGAGACAGTTTGAGATTCGAACTGCTGAGAGGCTTTCTGACGCCTGGCTGGAGTCGGTCGAAGTAATCTCACATTCTCGGAATAATGCGTCTGTCACTTCGATCTGAGGCAAGGAGACATTTCTTCCTCAAAATCTAAAGACCTTTTCGAAGTTAAACTTGAATTCCTTATCCAACAGAAAAAGAAAGTAATTACATGATAGCTGAAGAAGAACGACGATGCATTTACTGTTGGTGTACAACGAATGAATGATGAGAGCAGAGAATAAGGGTGATCATGTCGTGGTGTCAGTGCCATTACCACAACATTTCCTGGGAATGCTGCAGTGTCTCCTGCCTCACCACTTAACTTCTACAAAACTGGGAATGAAGGAATGAGAATAAGAGGATGAGAAGCAGAAGTGCATGTGGACCGGCGGGAAGAATCTCCATGTTAAAATAGTAGTTAAAAAGAGCAACCTACACTACTGGATTTAAACCAGGAAAATGAAGCCGGAACGCGAAATCAGAATGTACAGCAATTCAAACAGGACACACAGTTTCTCGATCAGCAACACAATACTTGAGAGAAATAACGAGCTTGCAATACAATGAGCAGGCACCAGTGTGATGGGAGCTGCTTTCACCAGCTTAGCCATGGCGCCACGTTAAAAGCCAGATTTCTCGTCCATATGTGCAATGCCTGAACCACTTGATCACAGGAATTCGAAAACGCGTTTTATGTATTAATGTTGCTCAGTTCGAATGGCAATCAAACTCTGCTTGTGCAAAAACAGACATTTCAATGCTGAGCATGCCCCACTAAAAAGGCACAGAAAAAGACAGAATCCTCTTGCATTGGCATCTAACAGATATTTTCGTCTGTTTAAACTGACAGAATAAAGAGGATGTGCTCATCTCCTCTCGTGTCCCATTAACCACGTTAATACACACGCAGGGATTTTCAAACCAAGATGATCAGGCTCATTGTTGTGAATTGACAGCAGTGGTGTGAGAGCCATTACGAACAGTGAGCAATAAATGCTGAACCAATAGCACTGACACTGAGCCTTGCACCATCAGCTCCACACTCACATCTTGTGTTATGTCTCCGAGGCATCAGTGCATTTGACTTTAATTATTCTACCCTGCACCCCTCCTCAAGTTATTCCCGACAGCTTGCAGTGTCGAATTAGAACATGCAATTATTAGAAATGCATTTCTGGGACACAGTTGTCTTTCAATGAGGTAAGATTCACTGCCCATCCCTAATTATCCCAAAGATGTAGGGGACGAGTTACTTTTGTTAACTCCTCAAATCCTTAGTTTGGAGGTACTGACAAGAAACCGCTAGAGATGGACTTCCTGGATTGCGGAGAGCAGACCGACCCCAAACTGCTAAGGTAACTCACCCAGGGAAGAGCAGATGGACCCCACTCTGTCAATGTAACTCAACCAGGGGACAGAAGTCTGACATCACACGATCAATGTAACTCAACGAGGAAATTATGGCCTGACCGCACTCTGTTAATGTAACTCACCCAGGGAAGTGCAAACTGACGCCACTCTGTCAATGTTACTCATCCAGGGAAGAGCAGACTGACCCAACATTTTATATGTAACTCACCCAGCAAATGGCAGACTGACACCACTCAGTGAAGAGCAGGCTGGACCCATTCTGTCTCTCTCACTCATCCAGGAAAGAGCAGGCTGATCTGATTCTGTCAATGAAACACAAGCAGGGAGACGAGCCTGACCCCACTCTGTCAAAGTAACTCACTCAGAGAAGAGAAGACGTATTCCATTCTGTCTATTTGAATCATCCAATTAAGACAGTAATGAAACCATACTTGCTGTTAAACTCAAACAGAGAAGAGCAGACTCTCACGATTCTGAGAAAGTAATACGCCCGTGGAGGAGCAGACTGACACCACTCTCTTAACGTAGCTCACCCAGGGAAGAACAGACTGAGTCACACTGTGATATTACTCACAAAGAAAGGAGCAGACTGACCCCATTCTGTTAATATGACTCTCCCAGGGTAGACCAGATGAAGCCCAATCTGTCAATGTGACTCAACCAGGGAAGAGCACTCTGACCTCACGCGATCACTTTAACACAACTAGGAAATTGCAGACTGACGCCACTCTGTCAATGCAACTCACCCAGAAAAGAGCAGACTGATCCCACACTGTCCAAATAACTCACTCCGTGAAAAGCAGACTGATGCCACTCTGACAATGTAACTCGCACAGGAAAGAGTAGACTGATGCCACTCTGTCAATGTAACGCACTGAGGGAATAGCAAACTGACGCCACTCCGTCACTGTTACTCACCGAGGGAAAGGCAGACTGACCCCACACTCTCAGTGTAACTCATCAGACTGATCCCACACGGTCAATATAAGTCATTCACTGAAGAGCAGTCTGACCCCAGTCTATGAATGTCATTCACTCATGGAAGAGCAGACTGATCCCATTCTGTCTATGGCACGCACCCAATGAATGAACACTAACCCCACTCAACCAATGTAACTCGCCAGAGAAGAGCAGACGGAAGCCAGACTGTCAACATAAATTATCGAGGGAAGATAATTTTCTGTTTTACTCAGGCAGGGAAGAGCAGACTGTCACCACTCTGTGAAAGAAATTCGCCCAGGGAAGGGCAGACTGACCCTACTGTATCTGCGTGACTGACACAGATAAGAGCAACTAACCCAACTCTGTCAATGTCTCTCCCTCAGGGAAGAATACCCTGACCCCTCTCTGTCCATGTAGCTTACCCAGGAAACAGCAGACTATCCCCACTCTGTCTATTTAAGTTCACTAAAATCCTCTGAAGTACGTCCTATCCAGACACTCTCCACATCACTGTCTCTGTAACCGTGTGCGTTCAATGGAGAATCCAAATAACCTGCAATGTTTAGAATGTGGCAGCAAACCAGAGCTACCACACAGAAATTGGGAGAATGTGCAAACTTCCATCAGGCAGTCACCTAAGCCTGGAATGGAAACCAAACCCGTCAGCAGTCGTGATTATAAAATGGCAGAACAGAAACCCAGCAAAAAGAATTGCATCCCTGTGTGTTGCAACGATTCTGAGTATTAATTAAGCCCCCCTCACTGTAGTTAATTTCCATTTTTATCACTGCCAACCTTCTTCAAAGCAAAGCACGCACTTGCTTTTTTCAGACTTTTGATATCCATCTTTCATCCCGCTTTTTACCTAATCATATTTCTGACTTTACAAACTACGTCATAACAGGTTGACAACTGCAGAATGAGCTTTGTTCCGTTCTCCACTGATGTTGAGAGTAGTAATACAGCATATTCGTGTAGGACTTGATGCGCTTGCGGGTGGTGCATTATGGCTTCTTTTTTTTGATTTTCGGTCTACTATTTCGAGTTCATTGCGCAGACTTCTGAAGAAGACTTTTTGTAGTCGAAATCGTAACTGTGTTTTCTGTCGGAAGACAGACGTAGCTTTATTTCTGTTCTCTTATAAATTGGTCTTCTTCTGATCTTTGAAAGTGAAATAGGGTGCATTGCTATTGCTCGGTTTTAGTTTCAAAATCAAGAGAAACATGAGGAGATAATATCAAAGAACACAAAGTACTGAGTTGTTAAGATAATGTTTGCAGCAATGGTGGACATGAAGGACAAATTAAGATACGGTTCAAGAACATTTAATCTGGAAGTGGTATGTGACTTTAGTTCCAAATATATGTTTCCGTTCTCCCAGTACATCTTTTTGACTCCCAGAAAACATTGATTGTTTTCTGTATTCACTTTGTTTCGCGATATCTGTCTTCTGGTCGACCAGGGACAACTTGAATTTGCGTCTCCATTGAATAAGATTTCGCTCTTTCTTTCGAGAAGCAAACCTGTGCATTATATACCACTTATCATGCTGATGGCTAAGAAGTTCAAAATTAATTACGGTTTATGGATCGTGAGCAAGAATGAAGTGATCCACTTGCGAACAGATGTCACCACGCCCTATTCCTACATCGGGCCTGAATGGTCCATTGGCAGAGTCTGCAGAAAGGAAGTGTCTAAGTGAACTAGTCCTTTGTTCAGTTTGATTTGAGACCAATGGTTGTGCTGTTTTGGTGCAGAAATGTGTCAACATCTGTGACGTTAGAGTCAAAATTTAAGTCACATCTACGCCATGGAGTTACTTCTCAGATCGGAACATGCTGACATGAAAACATCTAGCTCTGAGAGCAAATGTTTTTACATTAAACTGGGAGTATGTTTAACTAAGCAATTCAGATAGCCAAGATGAAGAATTGGCATTTGGTTCTTCATGCTGAGCTCTTCACACCAACCGCTCCAACGAAGGCCGTGGATAAGATCCCCATCGATTATTTTGGTCAATTTTAGCCTCAACAACAACCTATTGTTCTGAACAATGCCACACCACAAGCAGAGGGCTAAGTGTGATTTTCATCGTTAATTTTCAAATTCAGTTCTTAATGCACAGTTTCTTACGAATGTGGACAGCAGAAGACTGGTAACATTCCATTTCAAATATTTCCAGTAAATTCTACTCCACTGATATCGCCTTGCCTTATCACACCTCAAGCCAGGAACCTGGATCAGTCGAGTTCCTTTCCACACATGGAGTTGCTTTTTCTCATTCATTGACTGCTGATATAATAGATTATTGGCCTTGAGAGTCAGTTGTAAATTAGGTTGCACTTTCTCAGCTTGACTTTCAACTGATCCTAAAAAAAAGTCATCACCTGCAGGTAAATGTATTGCATTGCTTATTGTTTTGCTTAATTCCACCCCCACACCCCCCCCCCCCCCCCCGGAACATCCAAGTTTCACGATAGTCCGACAAATGTTTTGAAACTGATTCGTGTTGGAAGTTGGTGGCATTTTGTGTCGCGACATATAATTTATTCAATTAGACGTCTTGAAATTACTTCGGATTCTTCACAGTTGAAAATTGACTTTCGATTGAATGCAAAGCTCAAGCTCCACGAAATCCAAATTCTGCAAAGGAATTAATGACTTTTAAAAGATTCAACGCTGTGAGCAAGATTCGAACCTGCGCAGGGAGACTCCATTGGATTTCAAATCCAACGTCTTAACCTCTCGGCCATCACAGCTGCAGGAAAGTGGCCAATTTTCATAGTAAAATAACTTAATTCATGAAATATGGACTTTGTTTGAAGAACAAATTGTCAAGACCCAAAGATTTCGCCAAATCCTTTGCAGAGACCCAGACGAACGTTCCCTTAGTAGATTGTCAGGCTTTCACCGCAAACTAGATCCTGACAAAGCTGAAGTTGTGGGAATGATTCTTCATCGAATTTTAGAGTCACGGATGTACACCACATGAAGAGAGGATCATTGTCTCACTGTGTCCAATCGATGTTGACTCAATTGCTCATCATCTGGTACCAAAGTTGTGTTTTAATATTCATCAAAATATGGTATTAGAAATGTTGATGCTAAGTCCATAAACACTAGCTACATTCGTAAAAAAAAGTCGGAATTAGAAAGAATGCAGAACCAACTAATCCGTAAGTTCTGACATCAAGTAATGAACTTGTGAGCACAAGAGAGGATGATTGACCGATGATTTGGAACTTGAAATTGTCTTGACGGAATTATTTGCAAAGTTTTTGCGGTTGTTCTAGAGTCATCAAGTCCTTGAACAGTACAACACGGAAAGTGGCCCTTCTTTCCAATTTGACCATTGAGGACAGTTATCCTAAATTAGTAGGTCCCATTTGCCAACTTTTGGCCTACATCCCTCTGAACCTTGTTACTCATATATCCATCCAGATGCCATTAAATGTTACAGTTGTACCAGTCTCCAACAATTTCTCTGGCAGCTCATTATGGACACGACTGAAAAAGTTGCCCCTGACGTCCCTTTTAAATCCTTACCCACTAATTTTAAACCGATGTTTTCTAAGTCTTGACTTCCTCACCAGCAGAAAAACACGAGTCAACCTATCCATGTCCCTCATGATTTGATAAATAGCAACGATTTGACTTTATCCTACTTGTCAGGAGGGAAATATGTGGAGTTTATTTGTCGAAGATTTGAAGAAGAAAGTCTGATGCACAGATTTTTAGAATTGCATCTTGGAGAAGTTTTTAGTAAGTCATTGAAGTCTAGTAGCAGTTGTAGAAGTCTGTTGTGAAAGCTGCAGAAGGATTTCAGGGCACGAGAACGAAGCATTATTTCCAATGTATTGTGGCTCAGTTTGACCGCACTTGGACTACAGTATGAGGAATTATAATCCTCAATTTAGGAAAGATACTAATGTCATATGAGGAATACCACGAATGGTGATTAGCCTTGATATCATGGATGAACGTTAGTCCTGTGAATTGAAATTGGGCAAATCCGTTCGTTTTTTAACAGTTTCAACACAAGAGAGGTAATCTCATTGAGAGTTGCAAAATATTTGAAGAGATAAACAGGGTGGTGCAATTACATTTTGTTCCCTCATTGGTGAATATAGAAGCAGGAGAGGACAATTTAACAATGAAGCATTGTGATTTATGACCAGGATGAGAAATATTGATTTTTATCTTAGCCTTGAGAAGTCTCGCTATTCAGCACTACAGTGAGCCTTGGATATTTGGTCTTTGAATGCATCACTATCAGCCTGACGCGCCGACACTTACTGCATCACTATAGACCTGACCCCTCACATTTACCGCCATAATTTCAGCGTGAATCCCTCAAACTTACTGCATCACTATCCATCTGGTGCCCTCACATTTACTGCCCCACTTTCACTTCGAGACCCTCATTTTGACTGCGTCACTATCAGCCTGACTGCCAAACACTTACTTTGTCACGATCAGTCACGTCCTTACACTTCCTATGTTACTATTATCCTGACTCCTTACACTTACTGTGTCACTATCATCCTGAGCGGCTCACACTTACTGCATCACTAGCACACCAACACTCTCACCTTTACTGCGTCACTATCGGCCTGACACCTCACATGTACTGCATCACTATTCGCCTGACCCGATCACAGGTTTTGCGTCACTACTACCCTGACCCCCTCACAATTACTGTGTCGCTATTAGCCTGAGCCTCTCACTATCACGCTGATCAAGCTCACAATTACAGCATCACTATCAACCTGACCCCCTCACACTTTTTCTGTCATTATCACCCTGACCCTCACACACGTAATGCATGACTGTCACACTGAGACACTCACATTTTCTGCGTCGTTATCAGCCGGACCCGCCAGCACACAGCGTCACTATCAACCTGGCCCCTCACACTTGCATGCCTCAATATCAGCGTGAACCCCTCACACTTACTGCATCACTGTCCATCTGCCATCCTCACACAAACTGCACCAGTTTCACCTTGACATCCTCATTTTTACTGCGTGACTATCAGCCTGACAACCACACACATATTGCGTCACTATCAGTGACGCCCTCGCACTTCCTATGTTAATATCACCCTCACACCTAAAACCTACTGCGTCACTATCAGCCTGATTCCATCACACTTTTTGTGTCAGTATCAGACTGACGCCTCACGCTTACCATATTACTAAAACTCTGCATAATCACACTGATTCCGTCACTATCAGCCTGAACCCTCAGACGTACTGCGTCAATATCACCCTGACCCACTCACACTTTTCGTATCAGTTTCAGACTGATGCCTCGCACTTAGTATATGACTAAAACTCTCCCCCTCAAACTGACTGCGTCATTCTCAGCCTGACCCCTTCATACTTACTGCGTCAATATCATTCTGACCCCTCAGACTTACTGTGTCACTCGCACCCTGACCTCCTCACATTTACTGCGTCACTATCACCCTGACCCACTCACACAGTCTTTGCCATTTCACCTTGCCGGCCTAATTTTTATTGCGTCCCCATCAGCCTCACCGCCACACACTTATTGCGTCACTTTCAGTCACGCCCTCACACTTCCCATGTTACTATCACCCTGAATCCTTACACTTACTGTGTCACTGTCAGACTGACTCCATCACATTTATTGTGTCAGTATCAGACTGACGTCTCACACTTATCTTGTCACTAAAACACTGCCCCATCCCATTGACTGTGTCATTATCAGCCTGACTCCCTCACACTTACTGCTTCACTATCGCAAGGCCCCTCTCTCACTTACGACGTCATTTACACCCTAACACCCCACACTTGCTGTGGCACTATCACACTGAGGGCCGTACACTTAGTGTCACTGTCATCCTGACCCCTTACACTTACTGCGTCACTATCACACTGGTATCTCACATCCACTGTGTCACCACCATCCTGAGCTGCTTACACCTATTGTGTCACGATCACTTTGACCCTAACACACTGCATCAATATCAGCCTGACCATTTCACACATACTGCACCACCACCAGGCTGACCTCCTCACATATATTGCACCACGATCAGGCTTACCCACTCATGCTTACTGCGTCACTATCACCCTGACTCCCCACTCTTACTGCGTCAAGATCATTGTGCCCCCGTACACTTACAGCGTAACTATTATCCTGACAACGTCACACTTACTGCGTCAAGATCAGCCTGGTCCCTCAAACTTAATGTGTCACTATCAGCTTCAACACTCACATTTACTGCGTCACTTCTAACACTACCCCTGCACACTTACGACATCACTAACCGCCTTACCACCTTGCATTTACTTCATCACTATCAGCCTGAGACACTCACACTTACAGCTTTATTACAACCTGGCCCTGTGAGTGCATCTTCATCAATGTCACCCTGACCCCTTGCCCATACTGCGTCACGATAAGCCTAGCCCCTCAAATGTTCTGCGTCACTATCACACTGACATCTCACACTCACTGCATCACTCTCACCCTGACCCCTCACAATTACTGCATCACTACAACCTGACCCCCTGAAAGCATCTGCGTCACTGTCACCCTGACCCTATCACACTTGCCATGTCGCCATCACAATGACACATTCACACAGTCTGCTTCACTGCCATCCTGACACCTCACACTCACTGGATCACTACCATCCTCCCCCTCATACTGACCTGTCACTATCATCCAAAGCCGCTCACACTTATTGCGTTCCTATCACTCTGCTCCCAACACACTTACTGCGTTACTATCAGCCTGACACTCGCACACTTCCCGCATCATAATCAGCCTGACCCCTCACAATTTCACCGTGTCTATCAGTCTGACTCCTCACATTTCCTGCATCACTATCACCCTGTCAGTTAACACGTACTGGCCAGTAGTAGCCTGACGCCCTGAACATACTGCATCAATATCAGCCTGAACACTCACACTTACTCTGTCACCATCACGCTGACCCCCTCACACTCACTGCGTCACTATCACCTTGTCTCCTCTCACTTCGTGCATTAGGATCACTCTGACTCACCGACACTTACTTCATCAGTATCAGCCTGACCCCTCACGCATACTGTGACATTATCAGCCTGACCCCACCACACTTGCTGCGTCTCTATCAGCCTGACCCGCTCACACTTACTGCTTCACTATCAGACTGACCCCTCACACTTACCGCATCACTAACAGCCTGACACCTCACACTGACTGCGTCACTATTCCCCTAACACCTCACTTTTATTGGCCACTATCAGCCTGACACCCTCAACTTACTGTGTCACTACCAGCCTGAACGCACACACTTCCTCCCTCACTATCACCCTGACTGTCTCAAATTCACTGCGTCAGTCTCTGCCCGACCCCATCACACTTACTACGTCACTATCACCCTGTCCCCTCCCACTTTATGCGTCAGGATGAGCCTGACACTGTAACACTGACTGCATCACTATCAGCCTGATCTCCTTCCAATTACTGCGTCACTATCAGCCTGACCACTCACTCTTACTGCGTCACTGTCACACTGACCCCTCACATGAAGTGCTTCACTATCACCCTGACCACCTCACACTTACTGTGTCACTATTGATCTGATCCCTCAGACTTACTGCATCACTATCACTCTGACCCCCCCGCACTGCGTAACTATCGGCCTGATCCACTCACACAGTCTGCGTCACTACCACGCTGACACCTCACCCTCATTGTGTCACTATCATCCTCACTCCATCACACTTATTGAGTCACTGTCAGCCTGATCCCCTGTAAATGAAAATTATCATTTTTGGTGAAATCTGTGAAAGCATGGTTGAAACAAAGAAGTATGGACCTAACTTTGCTAAAAGACAGAAAAAATGTAAAGTTCAACCTAATTTTCAGCTGATTCTCAAGGCCAATAATCTATTATATCAGCAGTCAATGAATTAGAAAAAGCAACTCCATGTGTGGAAAGGAACTCGACTGATCCAGGTTCCTGGCTTGAGGTGTGATGAGGCAAGATGATATGTAGTATAAAGGGAATATGTGAAAACCATCAGGCGTCCATTTTATGAGGCGTCTTGCAAATGTGTCGGGTCCATTCTGCACATTTCAAAAATAAACTTTTTCTTTCCTTTTGGTAGCATTTGCGTCGTGTCGATTGAAATTCCACGTCAGTAAAATCGGGAGCTCGCCTGGGACCCTGCCACTGGGTAAGATTTTGAAGATTCCCAGGAGGTGTATGCACCACTGCCTTGAAGGTCTTTCACTTTGTTTCGAGCACTGAATTGGCCCCTTTGAGTGAGAGTACTGGGGATAAGTGGATCGCCCCAGAGTCGCGTTCCAAATCGAATAGGGTCAGGGTAAGAGTTGTGGATAAATCCGACATAGAGACTCGTTTGAAGAGAATAGACGAACCAGGAAGAGGGAACAGTGAACTCACGTGCAGTATTCGAGTAAAACTCAACTCTAGAGAGTTTAAGAGACAGCAAGATTAACGGTGGTTTGAGACTTGGAGCCACCATGGGCAGCGTTGGAGTCACCAAAGCTGTACCGGTTATGTGGGTTCTTGGTTTATGAAAACCAAGGCAATGAGGCGGTCGCGCCCAATGAGACGGGACCTCCGGAGGTAAAAGCAAGTTATATTGGCCAAGAGAAGATTATGGTATCGTGAGAGAGAGAGAGAGAGAGAGAGAGAGATAGACAGATAGACAGACAGAGAAACAGACAGAGAGATGAACACTTTTCCAATATCCATGAAAATCGGCTCCAGCAAGAGCAAACAAAAAGAGGGTCGACAGACAACTCGGAATGGTCAAGAAAAAATAGAATATATGCTGAATAATTATGGCCCAGTTTCTGAAAAACAGTTAAAAATGTAAATCAAGGAATGTGTTTTTCTGGAGGAAGGAAGTTTTAGTAATATTCAGTTGCAAATGCTGAAGTCACCATTGGAGGAGAGAAAGAAGGAGAAACGGAAGGGTAAAATAGAACCTGTGAATTGGAGTGCTTATCACATGTTGAAAGCTTAGCCTGATTTCAGGGAAAGAAAATCTCGAAATAAAGATAGATCAAGTACACGTACAAACACCAGTGCACATGCACAGACACACGGAAAACATCCTAATGAAGCTGGACAGTGTCTTAAGACTGGATCAGATCCTGACCTTAATGGGTGCCCTCGAAGAGCTACAGCCCCCCTAGGAGATCCACTTCACGAAGATTCCAAGTCAACGGTCGCTGCCTCGGGGTCTGCTGAATTACCAATAGCATATCGTACCCACAATCAATTGAAGCAAGAATCCCTAAAGAAGTCGAGACAATGTCCCAGTACCTTTAGCGCCTCACGAAAGTCGATAACGTCTATTGTGGACTGATACCACCCAAGGACATAACGACGGCAGAGATCACATCGTATGAGACACACCTGAGGAGCAGCTTCATCAATGGAATGAAGTACGAAACAACAAAATAGGTAATAATATACGTGTATTACCTGGGACACGGGAAAGTTGAATTTGATAGAACAATACGTGATACATGCTGAAAAACTACTGGCTCAAGAGAACCATAACCGGGAATTAAAGATAGAACAGCAATCACATGAACCTCAGCTTATTATGATGCAAATGGTCGTTCAGCCATTGGAAGGAGGAACTGCGGGAAAAGAGAGAGGCACATGTGGAGTTCGCAAAAGAGGAAGGGATCGTGGAAGTGCGTTTGCAGAGATAGATCTGGCTGGTGCTTTGTTTGCGGAGCAATGGACCACTGGTCAAGACAGTGCCCGCACAGACAGCCTCAATCTCTCCTGGAGGCTGGACAGCATGATGACTGACAGGGGACGACTGAGGTTGAGGTGGGCAGGCCACAAGGTACAGGTTAACCTCTTTCCTTTATACTTGGCAATGAAGAATCCCTAATGCTATCACTTCTACTAACATAACGGGCACTGAGATGTATCCCAACTCTATATTGAACATTGAGATTGCGAAGTGTGGACAATATGTTCAATATAACAATGATGCGTATATGTCGATGCCTACCTCTATGTTATATGTGGGAGGTACACCAGTTACCTTTTTGGTAGATACATTGCCAGCATATTGACTCCTCAAATCAAGACGGTTCAGAGAGTTGACACCAATAAAGATGAGTAGAATGTTCCTGAACTCAATGGAGGCATCAGGCGTCGTGATATGAGAGAGTTTTACCGCACCCATATTGTGTGAAATAAGAAATGTGTATCCATTCTAATTCTCAATTTTGTTAGCGGAATTCTGTCCTTTACATTTGATGGCTCGGGATCTCATAGTGAGACTGGGGTTGTATTTGCTCAGTACTCCGACGGGCGTGCAGGTAATTCAAAGGGAGAATTCACAAGTGTAAACTGTAAAATACAACCCAAGACCCCTGGTGTATGTCTATGTGTGGCGAGTAAGCCAGATAGCAATGAGTTCAGTGAGCAATTCACTCGGCCTGGAAGCAAGAAACCATGTTAACCCTATTAACACCGATTTGTTTTTGGGGGAATATGCTGCACTGCACAGCACACATACACCATGATAGCCCTGAGGAACCATAAGAGAAGTATTGGTTCAGAAGATTGGTTAAACCAGGTCAGTTGTTATTGTGCAAATTTTATTGAAGAGATGACCGATGTGCAGTCAGTGTGAACTTATGTAAAGTACCTGCGATGGCAAGTAAACTCTATATTTTTGATGTGGAAGGCTATGCTCCTCGCGCATCACTGGCGAAAGTGTCCAGTGACTGGTGGCAGGATTTGGGGCCATGGGGATTAAAGGCATAAAGAACGAAATGTTGGGTGTTCTGGGACGATGTGGTTATGTGGTTCAATGCAGATGTGTCGACATATAGGAAGAAATTAATTTGTCTAACTCAGGCAATAGAACAGTCGAGGTAACCCCCTCTAGCCCTGAAGAGCCTAGAAGGCTGGCCTGGCGTTTCCCTAAGATAAACTTCTCAGACCCAAGATTAATAACGGTCCCTACTGAATTATGGGTAAAAGGAAAACATGATGTGGATCATATACGAGGTTGTGAACCAATATGAGTGACCACGAAGTCGGAGTGTCGTCCTTGCAGAGCACAATACCCGTTAAAACCCGAGGCCATGGACGTAGTTACTCCAGTCTTTCAGTCCTTCCCAAAGGCTAGAGAGATAATCTCCTGTGTAAACTCACCGGTGAGAACTCCCATTTTTCTGATCAAAAAGGCAAAAATTCCAAGTGAACCGGAGGAATGCAGGTTTGTTCAAGACCTGCAGGCAGTCAATAACAGTGTTGTCCCGCGCGCATCAAATATTCCCAAACCCTATACTGTATTAGTTCAATTTCCACCGGACAGTAAATGGTTCTCTGCTGTGGATTAAGCAAATACATTCTTTAGTGGAATGGTGCATCCAGATCGTCAATTCTGGTTCGCTTTTTCATTCAAAGGGAAATCTTACGAGTTCACACGACTTTGTCAATGTTACTGTGAGTCACCCACCATATATAATGAGGCTCTATGCAGGAGTCTGGAGACTCTTGTTTTCACCCCTGGGTCTGCGCTTCAGCAATCTGTAGACGATTGCTTAATAGTAGCACTGACAGAGGAACAATGTGAGAAGGATTCCCTTGCATTGCACGAGGGAAGGGCACAAAGCCAGTCTCGCAAAGCTTCGATTTATGCAACAACAGGTGAAGTTCTTCGGTCACTTAATATCTGAACAAGGGAAGACCAAAGGAAGGTCAAGACAGAGTGCAAGTAATTCAGCAAATTCCAAGGACTTACATGAGGAAACAATTGCTATCCTTTTTGGGCATACGCTCGTACTAAAGAACGTTTATCCCACATTACACAAATCTTGAGGCGCCCTGAAGTGACATGGCCCATGGAAAAGGGTAGCAGAACCAAGGTCCGTTACAATGGATCCCAGCGGCCGAGTTGAATTGAAAAAGACGTTTCAAAGTACACCTACACTGGGGATTCCGACTCCAAACAAGCCTTCTGTCAAATGGTAGATGAAAAACATGGCTGCACGACATCTGTGTTGTTGCAGGATCATGGGGGAAAATTCCGGCTGGCAGCTTATCTTTCGGCTAAGCTTGACCTCGTAGCGGCAGGATTGCGTAAATGCCTGCGAGCTGTGGTTGTGATATAATCGGCTATGGCGACTTAACCAAACTGATCGCACATGCAAAAGACAGTACATACGTCGGCAGCACGTTGACTCAGATACAATACTGTGTTCTTGGAGAAACCTAACATTGCAGTAAAACGATGTAACATCCTTAATACTGCTAGTCCTCTCACGAGAGAAGGAGACGGAGACCCACATGATTGTACTCCTGTAATTAATGAAATGTGCTGCCTAGACAAAACTTGCAGAATTCACCACTTCAGAATCCAAATATGGCATTTTTTTTGTGGATGGGTCAGCATTGAGGAGCAAGGAGATAGGCCAGAATTGTATTGGGTATGCTGTAGTAACTACCCATGAGGTATTCAAAGTGGGATCGCTCCCTTCTCAACTGTGAGCGCATGACTGAGGCATGTAAATTGGCCAAGGGAAAGACAGCGAATATTTAACTGATAGCAGATACGCATTCGGAGTTGCACATGATGTTGGAACCCTGTGGAAATACAGGGACTTCTTGACCTTCACCCGAAAGCCCATCACACACCGTGATCAGATTTCTGACATTTTGGAAGCGGTCCTATTGCCTAAATCAATCGCTGTGTTTACGTATGATGCCCACACGAAAAATAACGATTCTGTTTCTCAAGGAAATGCAAGGGCAGACTCAGCGGCAAGGACGGCAGCCCAGCAGCTGGTAAATGATCAGTTTGAAATGGGAATGACAAAAATCCTTACCCCAACAGCAGACGGACGGGAGTCAGAGTCGAAGTCCAGGCTTGAATTAGATTAGATTACTTACAGTGTGGAAACAGGCCCTTCGGCCCAACAAGTCCACACTGCCCCGCCGAAGCGTAACCCACCCATACCCCTACATTTACCCCTTATCTAACACTACGGGCAATTTAGCATGGCCAATTCACCTTTCCTGCACATCTTTGGACTGTGGGAGGAAACCAGAGCACCCGGAGGAAACCTAGGCAGACACGGGAAGAATGTGCAAACTCCACACGGAGAGTCGCCCGGGAATTGAACCCGGGTCTCTGGCACTGTGAGGCAGCAGTGCTAACCACTGTGCCACCGTGCCGCCCACAAAGAAACGTTTGAGTGGGAAAAAAGCAGAGTGCAGTTTGAGGTAAGGGGTATGGTGTGGCCCCAGTATTAAACCTTTTCTATCACGATCATTATTTCCATTCTATGCCAAACTGACACACGGTAAGGAACATGTGTCAAAAGAGGGGAGATGTGACAGCATTTCAGCACAGTGGTACACTGAGGGATTTAATCATTACTTCCAGAAATATTGTGAACTATGTGTTATCTGTGCCACAATAATGTGGGGAAGGGAATACAGATGTGTCATGTAGCACTTCTGAAACCCCAAAAACAATTTGAACATTTACAACTGGATTTTATCGAACTAACACCCTGCGAAGGAAAAAGGTATTGTCTGGTAATAGGTGATATGTTTTCCAAATGGGTGCAAGCGTTCCCCACGGCAAAACAGAATGCCAGTGCCATAACCAAAGCTTTCCTAACTGAAATAATTCCGAGACGTAGCATCCCTGAGAGGCTTAGTAGTGCCAAGGATTGTGAAGGTTTGTAGCTCAGGTTGAGGTTTAGGGTGTAGGTTTGCTCGCTGAGCTGTAGGTTTGATATCCAGACGTTTCATTACCTGGCTAGGTAACATCATCAGTGGCGACCTCCAAGTGAAGTGAAGATGTTGTCTCCTGCTTTCTATTTATATGTTTGTTATGGATGGGGTTCCTGGGGTTTGTGGTGATATCATTTCCTAGTCATTTTCTGAGGGGTTGACAGATGGTAAATCGATCTATGTGTTTGTTTATGGCGTTGTGATTGGAGTGCGAGGCCTCTCGGAATTCTCTGGTGTGTCCGCATATACAGCAAACCGACAAACACTGACCAAATACTTAACTACACCAGCAACCAACCCGACACGCAAAAAGGAAGCTGTATCAGAACACTATTCCAACGAACCACCACACATTTCAGCACAGACGAACTTCGGAAAACAGAGGAGAACCACCTATAAAACGTATTCAAGAAGAACGGATACTTAAAAAATACAGTCCACAGATTCCTCAGGAACAAACCACGACAAGTAGACCTAACACAGCCAGAAACCCTATCTACCTTTTCATGCATCAATGAAGTCTCAGAAGTGGAAGCCAGACTATTAAGACCCCTCGGAATCCCACCAACAGTCTAAACAAAACTAACAAATTTAAAAGACCCAGTACAACCCATGGACAAAACCAACGTCGTCTACAAAATTCCATGCAAGGACTGCCACAAATAATACGTAGGACAAACAGGAAGAAAGTTAGCCACCAGGATACAGAACACCAGCTAGCCACAAAAAGACACGACCCTCTCTCCCTCGTAGCCCTTCACACAGATGAAATTTAAACACCATTTCGACTGGGACAACACATCTATCCTGGGGCAGGCTAAGCAAAGACATGCCAGAGAATTGCTTGAGGCCTAGCACTCCAACCACACCGCCATAAAAAAAGACATATATCTAGATAGCATCTATCAACCCCTCAGAAAACGAACAGGAAATGGCATCACCACAAACCGCAGGAACCCCATCCTAGACAAACATATATCTAGAAAGCAGGAGACAACAGCTTCTCTTCACTTGGCGTTCGTCACTGATGATGTTACCTAGAACATAGAACATAGAAAAATACAGGGCAGGACAGGCCCTTTGGCCCTCGATGTTGTGCCGATCCAAGCCCACTTAACCTACACTAGCCCACTAACCTCCATGTGCCAGGTAATGAAACGTCTAGATATCAAACCTACAGCTCAGCGAGCAAACCTACACTCTAGGCTTAGTAGTGACAGTGGGACACCATTTGTCCATAATGCCCTACAGCAGATTAGTGAGTATTTGGGAATAAACATGGGATACCACTGTGCCTACCACCAAACGAGCGGTAGGGCATCGGAAAGAGAAAATTCTACCTTCAAAATTATACTGAGAAAATGCTGTGAGGAACTAGGGATGACATGGACAAAGGCACTTCCAATTGTGCTAATGTATATGAGATCTAGGAGGAGAGGGAGAGCTAGGAGGAGAGGAGAGGGAGAGGGAGAGGGAGAGCCCGTTTGAAATTTTGTTTGGTAGGCGGCCAAACACAGGAATTGTCCCGAGACGTAAGGGAAGCCAGATAACAGGCCACTGTGAGGATGAGATGTTGTGTTACTGCATGAAACTCTCTACACTTCTGTCCCAAATACAGAATCAACTGAAGACAGCACTACTCCAATCAGCAGAAGGGAAGATGTACGATCTATAACCTGGAGCCTGAATGACTTCAGGAGGGAAAACAGGAAGGCGATGAGGTGGCTGGGACCGTTTCAAGTACATCTTACAGCACAAATAGCTGTTAAGGTCGCCGGAACAGCCACGTGGATACACGCCCGCCATGACAAACTTGCAGCTGGGACTGAGGAGACATCGCACAACACAAAAGCCAATTTAGAGAAAGTATTTATTAGAAGACTTAAGCAAATGTGGGGCTGCCCCAGTTCACACTGTTGGCAAGCGCCCTGGTAGGACTATTCATAAGGGCAGGGGTGTCTGGGATGCAGCAGCTGACGGTAATCTTAACTGAAAGGACGAAGTGGATGTTTACATGCGACCCATAGCCGTTCAGTAACAAGAACGACTATAAATTGGATAATTAAGATTTATGCAGGGATCCATGCCGCGCCGGTGACTGGCATTTAGTAGTAGCCACCACGGCAAAAGGGGCACCTGACATGGGAAATAGATATTCTATGATCAAAATAAGACTCAGAAGAGCAATGAGGGAGTCTCGTGGTGTGGAATAGATAGATCCTTCTCCGACATCTGTAGACAGGTGAATATAGTGGTTCAATCGCCCCACCCCCGCTCTCCGAGATGTAGTGCAGAATGTACTACAGACGATAGGAGCAGTGGGGCATGGCAACCAATCAAACCAGATTATGGACCTAACCCCAAGCCGGGCAAAGGTCATTAATGACACACCCGAACCCGAAGGGAGACGGCCGTGGCGAGAGAGCGAATTTAAAGCAGGAGGGGAATTTACCTGCCGGATATAAATGGCATAAATGCGACGCCAGTGGGTTGGGAACTGGGAAGGGCCATTGCTAGATGTGAAGGGAACAGAGCATGTGCTTTGGCCATAAGACAAAACGAGAGATTAGACGTTGGCTACACTTGTTGGATATGTTTGCACACAGCCCAAAGGTAGACTGCCCAGCAAATTACTGAGAGCCTGGCGAGAAATGCCAGCTGTCTGCTTCCACGGGAGGCGACTAGCCTGACCATGATAGTGGGTGGCAATTTGGGCAAATCTCGTGTCACCACCCGAACTCCAGGCGAACTACAGCCCCAAGCCTGACACGCTACCGTCCACAGCATTCCAGATAGTGGATTGCAGTGGAGAAACTTGTATTTGCACCAATCGGGGGAGACTCCTTTTGGGTATCTCACAGTGTACCTTGATGCTGTACTTGAACAATGACTCTTGTACAGCAACATACACAAATGATACGACCATAAACATTGCTTGTTCCTTTATCAATGGTCAGACCATGAGCGGCATGGTGGGCACAGTGGTTAGCATTGCTGCCTCACAGTGCCAGGGACCCCGGTTTAATTCCCGCCTCAGGCGACTGACAGTGTGCAGTTTGCACATTCTACCTGTGTCTGCATGAGTTTCCTCCCACAGTCACCAGGATGTGCAGGTAGGGTGAATGGGCCATGCTAAATTGCGTGTAGTGTTAGGTGTTAGGTAAATGTATGGGTGAGTTGCGCTTCGGCTGGTGTGTGTGGACTTGTTGGGCGGAAAAGCCTGTTTCCACACTGTAAGTAATCTAATCTAATCAGGATGGCAGGTTAATATGGGCAGGTGGCGAGAAAGGGTACCACCACTCCCCTGGGGAGAAAGGGGTGCTGCTACACCGCGATACTGTCCACCAAACACAACAGTGTTCGCCCTAAAAGGCAGCAATTGCCGAACTCGAAGGGGTATCCCTCTGCATTGGAATGGGTACACACTCGCAGAACATCCTCGCATATGGTGTATTCGCAAATGAGACGGATGAAGGCCTAGCACTCATTAACACTGAGTTAATGGCGGTTAGGAAGCAGTGACACAAAATCGATTCGTACTGGACATCCTGACAGCCGAGAGAGGGGGCGTCTGCAAAACGTTAGGTACCTCGTGCTGTATTAATGTTCCTGATGAGTCCCAAGATATTACTAGTTTAATAAATGGTATGAAGGCAGCTAAATGACCGCCTCCACGAGCAGATGACTTCTCCTCCCGATGGCTCACGTCCCTTATGGAAGATGGGAGTAATGGACCCTTATCGTTCTACTAGTTGTAGGACTGGTCTTACTCATATTGCTTTGAATAAGACCTTAGTTGTGTACCTGCCTACACCACTTGCTTATGAATGCAGTAAGATACGAAATGCTAAACTATCAGTGGCCCCAAAGAAGGAAAATCCGATTGCTTGTCCGCACCCTACAGCGACATTGACGAATGTGACGTGTGAAGATGGGCTGTGTATCAGGCAAACCAGGGAAATGGAAAAACCACCACAAAGCTTTGTTAGAGTTAGGTGGTGTCTGAGGAAATGCCTGGTGTTCATAAATTATTTTTGATATATAGCAATCTGGCTTTTTTTTTTGGTTGTTGTCCTTGTTGTAAAATGACAAAAAATTGAAAAATGCAAAGGAAAATTAACAAAATTAACATTTACTGTGAAATCTGTCAGAGAATGTTTTGCAAAATTTAATGCTTCGCTGAAATATGCAAATACTTTCCTAAATTCTGCGTGGAGGAGTCAGTTTGTCTTTGTGGAACTTTGCAAACATTTCACCTGGCCTTGCGAGCAGCCGAGTTCAGAAAAAAAGCTTCGGAAAACATAAAGACAATTATGTCCAAGGCATGGGAATGAGAAAATATGAGCTCGAATCTTTCCCAACACTTGTCCTTGAGCATGTGATAAGGATCACGAATATGTGAAGTTTGTTCACAGCACTTACATAAGGCACTTTTGCCAAGTATATTGGCCGCTCTGCATGCAGAGGTTGAAAAAAAAGCCTTTCCTTTGCTCTTGCAAGCAGTTGATTCGAGTCGATTAAATTTCCACGACAGGTGTCAGGGTGTCAGGCAATGGGAGAATTGTTGGGTATCAGTAAATGGGAGAATTGCTGCACAGTGCCATTACATTGGAAAATTAGTACAAATTGCCTATTCA
Source organism: Chiloscyllium punctatum (assembly GCF_047496795.1). Classification (NCBI taxonomy): domain Eukaryota; kingdom Metazoa; phylum Chordata; class Chondrichthyes; order Orectolobiformes; family Hemiscylliidae; genus Chiloscyllium; species Chiloscyllium punctatum. The sequence goes on from NC_092788.1 coordinate 8,524,547, forward strand.
TTAAAGAATTTTAGCAGAACACCTCTCAATGGGAGAATAGGGGCAGGGAATCATTGAGAAGGAACAATTTTGCAAGCAGCAGTAAAGTCGAGATTCGAGTCCGCCCACCAAGAAATGAAAAAAAAACTTTGGAGCAGGGAAGCCAATACGTGGAGGAAGTGTATCAGGAAACAACGCAATGGGACAATTGACGCAGGGCATCAATAATGGGAGAGTTGGTGGCGATGTCACGAAAGTAGATAATTGGTGGAAGACGTGGGAGAACTGGTGCTGAATAATTTTAAATGTGGTGGAGGTGAAGCTGCTGATGAAAAGAAGATTCGTGCAGGATTCGAAAATGGGAGAATGGTGCACGGAAGTGAAGCTGTGTTTGGGACAATTGTTGCACGAACCACAAAATGGAAAAATTGCACAGTGGAACTTTAACAGCGAATTGGGGTATGGCACCACTATCTCAGAGAGTCAGAGTGGCGTTCCCAACACTGGGAGAAGTTGGTTTGGGTATCAATGAACATGATAATTGTTTCAGGGCATTATTGAATTCGAGAATTGGTGTGGGGTGCTTAAAGCATGCAGAGTTGGAACAGAGCATAGTTAAATGGGAGAACACGGGCAGGAATCAGTCAGTCGGAGAAATGTTGTAAAGTGCAGGAAAGTGGGCATTCGATGCAGGGCGAAATTAATGAAAAAACTTTGAGCAGTAAACCATTATGTGGAAGATGTTTGTCAGGAAATTGCAAAACAGGAGAGTTGGGGCAAGGCAATACTCAGTGGGAGAGTTTCTTCAGTTCATGACAAAAGGGTGGATTAGTGCAGAATTGGCAATTTGAGAATTTGATGCAGTGAACGCCAAAATTGGTGAATTACAGCAGTGGACCACGACATGGGAGAATCATTGCAGCTACATAGTTAATGGAAGAAGTGGTGCTCAGTGATATTTGGTTGCAGTCACCATTAAAATGTAGAATTAGAGTAGGGCACTCCTAAATGCGAGATTTGAACTCGGGCATCAGAAAATGAGAGAATCATACTGGGATATGAGGAAATGACAGAATTAGTATCGTTATATGAAAAAGCAGGAGAATTCAGTGTCGGAGTATGAGGAAATGGGAGAATAAGTAGAGGGGTATGAGTAAATGGAGCTGCAACAGGATCTCACGGCTCTTAAACTTAATCCCCCTGTTAATGAAAGCCAAAAACACCATATGCCTTCTTAACAACCCTGTCCACCTTGGTGAAAATTTTAAGGGATATATGTACCTGCACACCAATATCCCGCTGTTCCTCCACACTGCCAATAATGCTGCCTTTAGTCCTGTACTCAACTTTCAAGTTCGACCTTCCAAAATGCATCAACATGCAATTATCCAGATTGAATTCCATCTACCACCTCTCAGCCCATCTCTGCATCCTGGCAATGTCGTGCTGCAGCCTGCAATAATCCTGTATACTGTCAATGATACCTCCAACCTTTGTGTCCTCTGCAAACTTGCTAACCCATCCTTCAATCTCATCATCCAAGTCACTAATAAAAATTACAAAGAGTAGAGGCCCAAGAACAGAGCCCCGTGGAACACCACTCACCACTGACCTCTAGGCAGAATATTTTCCTTCCACAACCACTTCTGTCGACCAGCCAATTCTATATCCAGACAGCTAATTCTCCCTGTATCCCATTCCTCCTGACATTCTGAACGAGCCTACCATGGGGAACCTCATCAAATGCCTTGCTGAAGTTCAGATACACAACATTCACCGCTCAACCCTCATTAACTTTTCTAGTAACATCCTCAAAGAACTCAATAAGTTTCGTGAGGCATGACCTGCCCCTCAAAAAGCCGTGCTGACTGCATTTAATCAAGCCATGCTCTTCCAGATGGTCATAAATCCTATCCCGCAGAATCCTTTCTAACACCTTGCAGATGACAGACGTGAGACTTACTGGTCTGTAATTTCCGGGGATTTCCCTATGTCCTTTCTTGAAGAAAGGAATTACATTTGCCTCCCTCCAGTCCTCAGGTACGAATTCGGTGGAGAGCGAGGATGCAAAGATCTTCGCAAGCGGCGAAGCAATCATATTTCTCGCTTCCCAAAGCAGCCGAGGCCAAATCTGGTCTGGCCCTGGTGACTTGTCAATATTAATGTTTATCAAAATTTTCAACACATCAGCTTCCTCAATCTATCTGTTGCAGCAGGATTACCTCCTCCTCAATGGTTTCATTGACTACAAAGTCCTTTTCTTTTGTAAAGACGGAAGCAAAAAACTCATTTAGGGCTTCCCCTACCTCCTCAGACTCTATATACAAGTTCCCTATGCTATCCCTGATCGTCCATACTCTTTCTTTTATCATTCTCTTATTCTTCACATATGTGCAAAATGCCTTTAGATTCTCCCTAATCGTTCCTGCCAAGCCTTTTTCCTGCTCCCTCCTGGCTCTCCTCAGACTATTTTTGAGCTTTTTCCTCGCCTGCCTCTAATCCTTTAGAGCTGAGCAAGACCCTTCCTTCTTACACCTTACATATGTTGCCTTATTTCTTTTGACGAGAAGCTCCTCCGCTCTCGTCATCCAAGGTTCCTTTATATTCTTGCCTGTCTCAGAGGAACACATTTATGCATCACTCGCAACAACTGTTCCTTAATCAGTCTCCACATATCTATAGTGCCCTTTCCATGGAACAATTGCTCCCAGTCCATGCTTCGTAACACAGTATGATAGTATCATAGTTTCCTTTTCCCCAACTAAATATCCTTCCATTGTGCCTGCTTCTCTCCTTCTCCATAGCTATGTAGAAGATGAGGCAGTTGTGGTCACGATCACCAAAATGCTCTCCCACCGCAAGATCTGACACCTGCCCCAGCTCATGGCTGAGTACCAAATCCAAAATGGTCTCTTCCCTTGTCGGCCTGTCAACGTACTGAGTTAGGAAACCCTCTTGAACACACCTTACAAAAACAGCTCCTTCCAAATCATCTGCTGGAAGGAGGTTCCAATCAATATTGGGAAAGTTAGTCACCCATTACAACTACCCTATTCCATTCACACTTTTCCAAAATCTGCCGACCTATGCTTTCTTCAATCTCCCTGCTTCTATTGGGGGGCCTGTATTTAACCCCTACTGAGGTGATTGCTGCCTTACTGTTCCTAATTTCCACCCATAATGACTCATTAGGCAAACCTTCCTCGATAATGTTCACTTCTGTAGCTGTGATACCCTCTCTGATTAGCAGTGCTACACCCCCTCCTCTTTTCCCCCCTCCCTATTCTTGTTAACTGTTCTAAACCCTGGAACATCCAGCAACCATTCCTGCCCCTGAGAAACCCATGTCTGTGTTATGCCACAACATCATAGCTCTAAGCTCATCACTTTTATTTACATTTTCCCCAGTAATACAGAACACAGTGACTCCGTTTTGGGGGAGTGGGCGGGGACGGCGGAATGGTGTCTCAGTGGTTAGCATGGTTGTTTCACAGTACCAGACACATGGATTGGGGAATGGGGGAGAGGAGGGTGCATGGTGTTTTAGTGGTTAGCACGGCTGTCTCTCAGTACCAGGGACCCGGTTTGGGGGGAGGGAGGGGGGGCATAATGTCTCAGTGTTTAGTACCGCTGTCTCACAGTACCACGGATCCGGTTGGAGGGATGGGGGTCGGGAATTGGGACTTGGTGTCTCAGTGGTTAACACAGCTGTCTCAAAGTACCAGGGACCCGGTTTGGGGGGAGGGGAGGGGGCATGGTGTCTCAGTGGTGAGCACGGCTGTCTCACAGTACCAGGGACCCAGTTTTGGGGGAGGGGGAGAGGGGCATGATGTCTCAGTGGTTAGCACGGCTGTCTCACAGTACCAGGGACCCGGTTTGTGGGGAGGGGGAGGGGGGCTAGTGTCTCACTGCCTTTGACATCTTCCAAAACCTTTCTCCAAACACCTTAAAATTATGCTCATCTCGTGGCAACCATTTCCACCCTCTGAAGAAGAATCTGACTATTTACTCTGTCTGTAACTCTCACCATCTTGTTCAGCTCTATCAAGTTACCTCTCATCCTTCTTTACTCCAGTGAGAAAAGCCATCGCTCCCTCAACCTTTCTTTATAAGACAAGCCCTCTAGTCCAGGCAGCATTCTGGTAAATCTCCTCTGCTCCCGTTCTAAAGCTTCCATATCCTTTCTATAATGAGACAACCAGAACATTTCAAATATGGTCTCAACAGAGCTTTATAGACCTGCAGCATAATCTTGCGACTCTTCAACTCAGTCCCCCTGAAATGAAAACCAACACACCATATGCCTTCTCAACAGCTCTATCAACTTAGGTGGCAAATTAGAGACCTGCAGACATGGACCCCAAGATCCGTTTGTTCCTCCACACTGCTATGAATCCTACATTTTACCAAGTATTCTGCATTCAACTTCGACTTCCAAAATGAATCCCTTCACAAAATAGGAAATTGGAACAGAATTAGGCCATTTAGCCCCTTGGATCTGCTGTGCTCCCGTTTGGTCACAGCTAAAATGTTTCTCAGGCACATTCTCCTGCCTTCACCAACTGACCATTGATTCCCTTATTCATGAAAAACATACTTATCTATATCTTAAAGAAACCACTGTGTGTGCAGGTGTGTGCATGTGTTTGTGTGTAAGTGTCCATATCGGTATGTATGTGTGTTGTGTGTTTAATGTGTCTATGTATGTTTGTGTAAATCTCTGTGAAACAATGGCTCCGTGATTTTGGGGGTAAATCCATTGAAATTGAGATAAACCCTTACTCCTCTCCTTCACCTCTAAGTCTATCCCTGTTAAGATTATAATCATACAATGCCACCCTCTGCTGGTCTCTCCATGCCACTGCACAAGTGTCACTTTTTTTTTCTATCAGAGGACATTAAATACTGTGAATATCTCACATTGCACGGCTGTTTTGTTTTGCAAATACCTCTGGATGCACAGAAGAGTTTGTCTGATACCTAGATATATTACCACCACCACTGGGCCAGTTTCAGGACTTTGAGTGTCCTCAGTACAATTATGATCCTTCCTATACCGAAGTGTGCGTGTGTGATGTTGCTGTCAGTTTGGATGGTTCTATGATCTACCTCCCTCTCCCCACCTCCTAGACTGAATCCCTTATGGTTTTCTCCCTCCACTGCCATCAATGCAGTAGAGTGTGAAGGCCAGCAGAGGCGGGCATTGCATCACTTTAAACACCACAGAGGCTGGCAGATCCGCTGTGCACACGGATACGTACATAGACACGCAGATACACACAGATATGCATATAGATACACAGGCACACATAGAGACTGGTGCAGTCACACAGATACTAAAGCACACAGAGAGAAATGCCAATACACTGATGCACGTGCACACACAGATATACAGGCATCAGTACAGACACACCACAAACACTGACACACTGAACTTTATACAGAAATGCAGAATCTGCCAGTATTTATTTTTCACGTGGTGACTTCCTCAATATTTCACTCGATCGTGTGGTGTGTGCCAATATTTCTGTTGATCCCTAGGGATTCCTCTGCACCCTCACTATAGCTTCTACATCTTTCCTAAAACAAGGCGACCAGAACTGAATACAATGTTCCAAGTGTGCTGTTACGACACAGCAATGAACCCGCTTGTGAATTAAACCAAACACCCAGAAAAGCTTACCTTACATTATAATCTGTTAAAGCACCCATCCTCCTCCTCTAACCAAAAACAAAGTACCTGTGCCACAGCTTGGAAAGTTAACGAGTTTTTTTATTCCTTATTTTTTTTCAACAGTCTCTTTGTGAATTTAGACCAGTCGGAATGGAGGTTAGGGCAGTTGAATGTTCCTCCTGTACAATGTGGGAGGTGAGGGTCACCAGCAGTGTCCCTGCTGACTACATCTGCTGTAAGTGCGCCTGACTCAAGCTCCTTGAAAACCGCGTTAGGGAACTGGAGCTGGAGCTGCGAGAACTTCGGATCATTCGGGAAACAGAGGGGGTTATTGAGAGGAGTTACAGGGAGGTAATCACTCCTAATGTACAAGAAAAAGGGTTGCAGTCATGGGACGGAAAGGGAACCGGCAGGCAGTGCAGGGATCCCCGGGGGCCATTCACCTCAACAATAAATATACCGTTTTGGATACTATGGGGGGGGGGGACTTACCAGGGGAAAGCAGTGGGGTAGAGGGCTCTGGTACAGCGTCTGTCCCTGCTGTTCAGAAGAGAAAGGGGAAGAGGAGCAGAGTAGTAGTCATTGGGGACTCCATAATTAGGGGGACAGATAGGAGGGTCTGTGGGGATGAGAGAGACTCACGGTTGGTGTGTTGCCTCCCAGGTACCAGAGTTCGTGATGTGTCTGATCCTGTTTATGGGATCCTTAAGGGGGAGGGGACGCAGCCCCAAGTCATGGTCCACAGAGGCACCAACGACATAGGTAGGAAGAGAGATGGGGATTTAAGGCAGAATTTCAGGGAGCTAGAATGGAAGCTTAGAGCTAGGATGAACAGAGTTGTTGGCTCTGGTTTCTTGCCTGTGCCACGTTCTAGTGAGGCAAGGAATAGGGAGAGAGAGAAGGTGAATACGTGGCTACAGGGATGTTCCAGGAGGGAGGGTTTTGGATTGTTGGATAATTGGGACTCTTTCTGGGGTAGGTGAGACCTCTACAAGCAGGATGGGCTTCATCTGAACCAGAGAGGTACCAATATCCTGGGGGGGGGGGGTGGGGTGGGGGTGGAATTCGCTAAGGCTAATGGGGTGGGTTTAAACTAACCCAGCAGCGGGATGAGAACCAAAATTGTTGTTAGAGTATAGAAAGGGTTGAGAGTAGGGAGGTTCAAAATCAAGTTTCAGGGACGCAAGATGGCACCGGCAAGCAAGAGGTTAGTTTGAAGTGTGTCCACTTCAACGCCAAGGACACCCGGAATAAGGTGGGTGAACTTGCAGCATGGGTTGGTACCTGGGACTTCAATGTTGTGGCCGTTTTGGAGACATGGTTAGAGCAGGTACAGGAATAGTTGTTGCAGGTTCCAGGATTTAGATGTTTCAGTAAGAACAGAGAAGATGGTAAAAGAGGGGGAGGTGTTACATTGTTGGTCAAGGACAGTATTGCAGTTGCAGAAAGGATGTTTGAGGACTCGTCAACTGAGGTGGTATGAGCTGAAGTTAGAAACAGAAAAGGAGAGGTCACTCCATTGGGAGTTTTCTACAGGCCTCTGAATAGTTCCAGAGATGTAGAGGAAAGAATAGCAAAGATGATTCTCGATAGGAGTAACAGAGACAGGGTAGATGTAATGGGGAACTTCAACTTTTGATATATTAAACGGGAACACTATAGTACGAGTACTATAGAGGGGTCAGATTTTGTTCAGTGTGTGCAGGAGGGCTTACTGATATAGATAGGCCAGCAACGATGCATTGTGCAGTACACTAGTCTGGTCTGAACGCTATTACATGCTGCACAGATATACCATCTTGATTATGGTGTAGACAGTTCGTAGATAGGCCAGCAAGGGATGAAGCCAAATTAGTTTTGATACTGGGTAATGAGCCTGGTCACGTGTTAGACTTGGAAGTAGGTGAGCACTTTGGTGATAGCAATCACAATTCTGTTACGTTTACTTTAGTGATAGAAAGGGATAGGTGTATACCACTGGGTAAGAGTTACAGCTGGGGGAAAGGCAATTACGGTGCCAGTAGGCACGATTTAGGAAGCATATGATGGGGAAGGAAACTGCAGGGGATGGGCACATTAGAAACGTGGAACTTATTCAAGGAAAAGCTACTGTGTGTCCTTGATATGTATGTACCTGTCAGGCAGGGAGGAAGCTGTAGAGTGCGGGAGCGGTGGTAAAGGAATGGAGTGGAATCTCTGGTCAAGAGGAAAACAGTGACTTATGTTAGGATGGGATGTGAAGGCTCAGTTAGGGCACTTGAGGGTTACAAAGTAGCCAGGAAAGACTTAAAGAGACAGCTTTGGAATGCTTTGCCTGCAACAGTAGTAGATTCGCCAACCTTAAGTAAATTTAAGTCGTCATTGGACAAGCATATGGACGTACATGGAATAGTGTAAGTTAGATAGGCTTCAGATTGGTATAACAGGTCGGCGCAACATCGAGGGCCGAAAGGCCTGTACTGCACTGTAATGTTCTATGTTCCCCTATCTCCTCCGACTCCTGGCGCAAGTTCCCTCCACTATCCTGATGAGCCCTACCCTCACTAAAGCCATCATCTTGTTCCTCACAAAAGTATAGAGCATCTTAAGTTTTACCTTATTCTTACTCACCAAGTCTTTTTCATGCCCGCTTCTCGCTCTCCTGAGATTATTCTTCACTTCCTTCCTGACTACCTTGTAACCCTCTAGAGCCTTGTCTGATCCTAGCCTAATTAACCCTAAGTCATTTTCCTCCTTCCTCTTGAGATATTCTGCATCCATTGATACAATGGAGATATGGAGCTGCAAATGGATTGGAGCTGCACATCCTGTCACTTCCAGCATGGGCTGCAGGTTTCCCCACGCTGGGCAGTGATCTAACACAGTGTTACTGAACAATGCACTGGGGCAGTTTACACAGCTCTACATGCTGGGAGGGTAACTGCTCCTGGTTTATAGATCCATGCCCTGGGGTGGCGTACACTGCTCTACATGCTGGGAGGGTAAAAGCTCCTGGTTTACAGATCCATGCCCTGGGGTGGCGTACACTGCACTACATGCTGGGAGGGTAAATGCTCCTGGATTACATAACAATTCACTGCTGTTCACTGCATAGCTCCCAGTGCTGGAGAGGTAGTTCATGGACTGGTGTGGTCTGCACAGATTGCTGGGTTGTATTGAGCAGTACACTAGCCTGGACTGAACACTACTACATGCTGCACAGATATATCATCTGGATTATGGTGTCTGATTCTGTGACGTGGATTTCAGCTGATTTGTCAGCACATTTACTTTATATTCTTATTTTTGTTATTGGAACTAAGAAAGTACCACTCATTCAGTTTATCTCATTTGTCTGAGAAGAGCCACGATGACTGAACTTGTCAATCAAGTAATCATCCAATTATAACATGAATATCCGTCCTTCTGTACCTTAACCTGGCCGTTGGTGCTCATATCTCTGGAATCCCGGGGAAATCATTATGAAGCTCAGAAACAATGTACAAAACGTACGGGTCGTGGTCTCCTGTACGTCCCGGCTGTGTGTCCCATTTGGATCCCTAGTGTATCGAGACCTGGCATTGTGAAGGTCAGAAACAATGAAATGTTGTGTGTCAGACTGCTGTTCGCTTCCCGGTGTGTTCCATGTGATGCTCCATAGACAGGGCTGTGTGTGCTGGGCTGTTGTTCACTTCCGGGTGTGTCCCATGTCGTACTCCATACACGGGGAGGTGTGTGCTGGGCTGTTCACTTCCTGGTGTGCCCCATGTGGTACTCCATGGACAGGGGTGTGTGTGTTTGACTGTTGCTCACTTCCCGGTGTGTCTGATGTACTGCTCCATGGGCAGGGGGGTGTGTGTTTTGCTGCTGTTCACTTCCCGGTGTGCCCCATGTGGTGATCATTGGACAGGGGTGTGTGTGTGCTGGGCTGCTGCTCACTTCCCGGTGTGCCCCATGTGGTGCCCCATGTTGGACAGCGGTTCCAGCAGCTTTAGACATGTCTTTGAACCTTGCTCTGTGCGTGTCCACTGAACACCTGTGCTTATCCTTCTCAGTTGATTGTGTAGTCAGTAACACGAGTAAACCTCTCGAGTATTATTGTAAAAGAGCAGGCATCTAACTTGTAGCTGAGGGGCTTCTGACTGACTCCTGTTATAGAAAAGTTAGTGGAGGTTAGTGGATGGTTTGCTAGAGGTTGTGCTGTGACCCGCCTCAGACATTCAGGGAGACATGAGGATTTGGTGACCCAACTCTGGATGGACCATCGGGACTGTAGTTACAACACCTGTGTCTGTAAGATGAACAACAAATGGAGCAGAGGCTGCACAGAGAGGAAGATCTGAAACCATGGAGTGAGTGTGCTTGGGGAAAGGGATCTGCTGTATCCACACCGGGTTTTCCAGGAACAGCTTCCCAAGTTACATTTAACTCAGGAGCAGAGTGTGAGGGGAATCTGATTGAACAAGGAGCTGGTCACAGAGCGGTGTCACCTCCTTCAACACAATGAGCATCTTCACACAAGGGGGATGATGGTGCTGCCAGTGTCTGTTAGGGTCACTGTTTCACTCAGCTTCGATGATCCCGAACTTTCCAGGCAGGAGTGGGTGACAGATCCATCATCTCCCAGTATGCCGACGTCAACATCACCATTTGGAGACGGAGGATATATATGGTGGTTGAGAGCAATGGGGTCCCTGGGAACATCAGGAAGATGGAGCAACACTTCCCGTGTCTGATAGGGTCAGAATGGACCCTCCAGTACACACTGCATCACTAAGTCCTGTGGTATTTTTCCGTTTCAGTAATATGCTATCTGTCATTCTTCCTAAAGAAAATGACAGACAATATATTATCTTTAATCCCATTAGCTAAACTTTTATCCATTGACCTCACCTGTCCATATCCAATTACAGACTCTCCACCTTCCCTTGATAATTTAGTTTCCTGTTTATCTTAGTTTAAATGGCAAATTTAGTTGCAGTACATTTGTTCCACTCCTCCTGATCATTGATACAGATTGTAAAGAGCTGTGGACCTAGCACTGGTCACTGTGTGACTTCACTGGTGACGTTCTGTCAAACTGACTAAGGCTGATTTATCCGGAGTGCTTGCTTCCTGTCTGATAACCAGTCCTCCCCCATTTAACACATTCAAAGCGCTGAATAAGAACGAGGAGCATCAGTTCGGCAATCCAACCCCTCAGGCCTCTTCCGACATTGAATACAATCATAGCTGATGTCATTGCGGCCTCAGTTCCACGTTCCTGTCCGCTCTCCATATTCCTTCACTTACTCAATATCCCACCACCTAATGCACTCTGGGGCAGTGAATTACACTGAATCCCAACCCTGTGACAGAAGTATGTTCTCCTCACCCCTGTTTCATTTCTCCCCCACCTCATCATAAAACTATGGTTTTCGGATCGTTCGAGATTGTCCCACATGAGGAAATATCCACTTCACATCTACATTGTCAATCACCTTTAACATCGTCCAGACCTCCGACATCTCCTCTCATTTTTCTATACTCCAGGCAGTATTGTCATGAACTGCTCAATCTCTCTTCAGAGGATAAACTCCACATCTCTGGAGTAAATCGAGTAAACCACTTCTGAACTGCCTCCATGGCAAATACATCCCTCCTACAGTCAGGACACCAAGACTGCACACAGTACTCAGTTGTGATCTCACACCTCCCTCCCTTTATAATCAATTGTTTTAGAAATAAATGCCAAAGTTGCACTTGCCTTTCTCATTATCTGCTGTACCTACATCGGAGTATTCTGTAGTATGGACGCGGACAGCCAGATCCCTCTGCACCTAATCATTCTGATGTCTCTCTCCATTTGGATAATAATTTGCCTTTCTGCTACACTAATCCAAACGAATAAACTCATACTTTTCGTTGTTCAGTTTCTTCTGTCAAATGTTGCCCCAACCTATCCATATACATTTTCTAACTTCTTACATCTTCATTGCAATTTCTCACCTGAGTTAGTGTCATCTGTTAATTGGTTATTACATGTTCTATCCTCTCAACTACTTAAGACTATTGATTGTAAGTAATTGGGGCATGGGGACCAAGACATATAGTTTCCTAAAAGTTGAATTTTGTCAACAGAAAATTACCCATATTTTTCCATCTTGTAGTTTGTATTTTGCATTTTGTATCTTGCATTTTGTAGCTTCACTAAGCCTGTACCAAGTTGATAAATTACTTTTTACCCATAAACGATCTTATTCTGCAGATTAATCATTTGTGCAGAGCTATTCAATGCCTTCTGGAAGTCCAAATATTTCATCTCTCGGATCCCCATGATCGAAATCATGTTGCTTCTGATGGATTGTGGTTTGACTTTGCAAATTTCTTATCATTAATTCCTGAATAATGGACTTTACCAATATTTCTTAAATTTGAACAGTTTTCTCACTACTATATTCCATCGTGAAGGTGATAATTCTAAATTCTTACTGCTCTCTAATCTCTTCGTTTGCTCCAATCCTGTGTAATTGGCACATGGCGTGAAATGACCTGCTCTGATTGCTCTGTAAGAGGTCTGAGTCGCTGAATGGACTCATTCTATTCCTTGTGCACAAAGTCGATGGGCTGATGTCTTTCTGGTGTTCTACATCACCATCTCGATTGTCTGCCTGTCCTCCTCCTGTTGATGCGTAAGAGTCATGAGGGCGTATGCAACCTTCCTGTTGCTGTGTCACAGTTTGAGGGGCTGAAAGTACCTTCTCATATTCCTCCATCACAGGCTGGAGATACTGAACGGTCTCTCCTGCATCACTGATATAGGACTGAGGGAATCATTGGCCTTCTTCTGTTCCCATACACGAGACACGTGAGGTGAACTTCTTTCTCCTGTCCCATAAGAAATCTTATAGGTTGCATCCTTCTCCAATTCCTGTGCAACAGACTCGATGGGATTCAATATCCTCCTGGTATCCCAATGCAACAATCTCCAGTCCCTCTTCCAGTTCCTATGTTACAGACCTGAGGAGGCTGAATAGACTGATCCTATTGCTGCATAACAGGATACTGGTGTGCATGGCCTACTCTGGGCCCAGTGTTATCGACTCGATGAGCTGACTGGCCTCCTCCCATAACTGTATATCAGGCTCCAGGGTCTGAATAGCCTCTTCCTGTGCTGTTGTAACAGGGTCAATGTCCTTTGAGACACTACTTCCTAATAAATGACAGCAGACTCTGAACGAGAGAGTGCCCGTACTCTGAAGCACTCTCGTCTCCATATCTGACTTACAGAGATGAACTGTTAATATAGACTTTTTTCTGTATCAAGTCCTGAAACTGAAAGTAAAAAAAAGAGGTCCCTCCCAGATAACTCATATTCCTGGCTCAGCTGCTCAAAATTTATCATGACCTCCCTGTCACAAAATTCTCCCAAACAGGAAACTCACCTGGACTCCCAGAGCCTAAAGCCAGAATCCATAAATCCCGCTGGAATCCTACCAATCCTACAATGCGAGTGAAAGCCAAAGTTTTTGTTTTGTAAAGTGCCCTCAACTTCCTGATGAAGGGCTTTTGCCCGAAACGTCGCTTTCGCTGCTCGTTGGATGCTGCCTGAAGTGCTGTGCTCTTCCAGCACCACTAATCCAGTATTGTCCCACCATTCTCCATGCTTTCACTGTGTTAGGGACAATCGGTTTCTGCAATTCTCCATAACAGTCCTCATCTTGTCCATGAACAACAGATTAATGAGGGGACAATTTGCCTAGAAGGCCTCTATGTCCAGCCAAAGTGACCATGGGTCCTGACAAGTCCAATCAGCCACATCGGAAAGCAAGGAACTTGGTTGGTATTTCTTAACCTATGGAAAATCTACACGCCCCCATTCACTGTGGAAGCTGCAATTTGTCCAGGTTAACAGGAGGCCTTCTGTGACGCCAGATGACAGATCAAAGTCAACTGTTATTCCTCCGTAGCGCCTGCCGAGGCAGCGTCAAAGGGAGAATTGGCATGGGGTATCATAAGCAAGGAAGGACATTCATTTTAACCAGAGCTAACCCAAACACGATATTGGATGATTCTGTCTTATGTTCTCTAGCAACTGCACGAAGTTAGCTTTATATAATTAATCGAAGGCTTGGATGATAAAAACACCTAAACCTCCTTGTGACCATCTGGAAGGGAATCAGATTCCACCCAAGGTCGGGTACTCCAATAAGACCCCCAACAGGGATGGCCTCCGATTTCATAAAATTGATTTTATACCCTGAGAAAGATCCAAATAAATTAATCATTCGTATTTAACAGGACACAGATATCATTGGGTTGGTTAGAAAGAGAGGAACGCCATTTGATCTTATTCCTTCCCGGTCCTAACTCCTTGCCAGTGATATTGGCGTCACCCCGCCTCAATCATTAATGTAAATGATAACAGTGAAAGGGGGCAACGTCGTCGGCTGCCACTGTCAATACTAAAATTGTCAGATCTTATACCATGAGGGAAATCCGCTGCTTTCAGGTCACTATATAACACTGCCACGCACCTGGCGAAGACCCCTCCAAGACCAAACCATTCAAGGACATAAAAGATGCACATCTACTCCATCCGGTGAAGTGCTTTCTCTGCATCCAGGGAGACTACTGAACCTGGAATCGAACCTTGCTGGCAGACTGGAACCATATTTAGCACTCTTCTAATATTATCAGAGGACCTATGGCTTCTAATTAAAATGGTCCATTTTCACAATGGACCTTCAAAGCCAGCATTTTCGACAACATTTTGAAGTCCACGTTTAATAATGAATAGGCACATACAAAGTGCAATCCTCTGGGTCTTTCCCTCTCTTGACAATAAGATGAATATTTCCTTCTCTCAAAGAGGATGGGAGGCAGTCCTGACTGTACGAATAATTGTACATATCCAACACTGGCCCAGCCAGCATGTCTATGAACTCCTTCTAAATCTCACTCTGAAAGTCCATCTGGGCCGGGGACTTTACCACTCTGGAATTGCCTCATTGTCTCCTGTATCTCTCTGATTATGAGAGGGACATTCTAAAGAGACACCTGCTCTGAACTTACACCTGGGAGGTCCAAGGTCTTAATAAAGGACTCCATCGTTGCCAATCTGTCCTCCCAGCCCGCTGACTGGAACAACCCAGAGTAGAGCTTCCTGAACGCTGCATTAATCTTTTTGGGATCGCGGGTGATAATAACAGCAATCTTCTTTCTGGCCAAGTATGCCTAATATCTACCTGGTTATCACCATGCAGAAATACCTACTGTTTCGCAAAGGAAATCTCTCTCTTTGCTCTCTGGGCGAGTGCAGCATTCAGAGCAGTCCGGAGGGCTGTAATCTGCTGCGATTAAGTTACAGACGGTCTGACAAAATATGGTGTCTCAGCTTTCTTCAGCCGAGACTCAAGCATACGCTGCTGTTCTCCCTCCTACCGCTTCTGAGTCACCGAGTAAGAAATAATCAAATCCCTTTTATAGGCTTTGGCAGTCTCCCAGAGCACCGTCGGATTACTGGCCGTACACAAGTTCATGTTGCAAAACAAATTAAATTCCCCCCAAAATACTCAGTGAATTTGCTATCTTTCAGGAGGAAAGGATCCCCGTGCCAGTGCCGTGAGCCTGTCCCATCGCCACCATCCTTGACCTCCATGTACACTGCCACATGATCAGAAATGGTTCCCAATTCTAAAGGACAGCATCGAATTTAAAAAGACCAATGAGGCAAACAACATGTCAATCCTAGTGAATCATTTATGTGGGTTAGAAAAAAAGGTGAAGTTCCTATCTTCAGGGTGAACACATCTCACACATCCACCAACCCAGCTACCTGTTCAGGTCCACCAGCTGCCTGGGTGGTGGGGATAAACCTCCCATACCCCTCGACATCCTATCCACCTCGGGGTCCATACGTCAGTTAAATTCTCCCCTTAATTATACGACGTGCCCCACGGCTCAAGAAGCTTCGAGCACCTGTTGTTCTCTATCGTGCTGGAGTTGCAGAAGGACCGGACAGGGATACTGGTCCGATCCGGGCCTGCACACTGCGACCCGGTGGGCCCGCTCGACGCTCACCCAGTCTGCCCTGACTTCCAGTTTCAAAACTTGCGTGAGCCATTGTTCGAAGAAGCTGACGAGCTGGCTTTCTTGTTTCCGTTCCGGTAGCCTGAGCAAGTTCATGTTCTTCTGACAGCTCCAATTTTCGAGGTCCTCGACCTTCTGTACTAAGGCCTGTACCTGCCATTCTAGGGCTTGGACCCGAACAGCTGAGGATTCCGCCATGGTTTCCAAAGCCGCATTCCACTCTTCCACCTCCACGACATGTGGCCCGAGATGCTGGATCTCCTGGTCATGCTTCTGCAGCTTGGCTGAGATCAATTCCAGCATGGGTCAGATATCTTCCATTGCTGAATAACCAGGGTAAAATTCGGATCCATTTCGAAACCAAGGGGGTAATCCGTATGTGAAACTGGGGGACATTAATAGACTGTAACACGAGAGCTTCACATCTGTTTTAGTTGGGATAAGGAAGATGGAGGTACTGAATTCAAGAAGATGGACTGGAAAACTCTCGAACAGTTTGAAAAAGATGCAAGTTTGGATTGATGGTTTTGGATAATGTAAAGTCCAGATGAGTTGTATCGCAGGATGCTGTTGGAGACAGGAGAGGAAATGTCCTGACCTCAATGTTTTAGTCGAATCTGACCACACAAGGGAGGTGCTAGAGGACAGGAGAACAGCTATGTGGTCCCAAGTTACTGGAAAGGTGGTAGAGATAGACCAGTGTCTGGTGGTGTAAAACAGCGAGCAGTGCAGTGTATTAAATAATTTGTGGTATTTATAAATGACGTAAATGTGAATGTGGACGGGGTGGTTGGCAGTGAGGAGGAAGGCCTTATGTTACATGAAGACACAGATAGAATGGTCAGATGGTCAGATCAATGGCAGATGGAATAGAAACCTGATAAATATGAGGTGATGCACTTTGTAAGAAGTAACCAGGCAGGGAAGAATTCAATGAATAGCAGAACACTAGGGACGTCAGAGGGTGTTTCTTCACACATCCGTGAAC